>NC_141540.1:137021250-137682500 GCF_021556685.1 Rattus norvegicus
ATCCATGATATGAACCCCACACAGTATTACAATTGGTCCGTGAGTGGATAGGCGGGCTGATAGACTGAATAGACAGGCAGATGGTGACCGCATACATAAATAGTATTCTATACATTAAAAATAGCTCTGAGTGGAATCATGGGCCAAAAATATGCTCAACACTGTTAAGAGTGGATCCCGTAGAAGACAGAGATAGACAGAACTGAGGGAGGGTTGGGATTGGAAGGTTCTGGGTAAATTCACACATTCCTGAGCTTCTTTAAATGTTCTTGGAACAAACACTTTGTTCTCCATATTTAAACCACGTTTTAAAACCTAAGGTTAACGGCAGTAAGAAAGCCACCAGTATCTACAGTCAACAGCGTCAACAGGGGGAAATACCTCCAAAGATGTGTTGGTTGTTTCCCTTTCATTGTGGGTTTTTTCTTCAACTTTATGTGGGTTTCTTTTTGGTTTTGCATTAACCATTATTTTCTAATTGGGACAAAGGTTATTGGGGGTGGAGGGACCATGATGGTCTTTCTAGGTTGCACACAACAATGATCACAGCGTTTGTAAAAGACTGTGCTTAACTTGCTTTGGTTTCTAACGTGGTCACAATGCCTCCTAACCCCGTGTGGATCTTTTATAAAACCACTGGAAAAGTCAAATGCTTCACTTTACTGCCAAGCCAGATCGCTTTCTGGACTTTTTAAATCTAGTCGTTTCTTTGAGGTTTTTTTTTTTTTTTTTTTTTTTTTGGTTCTTTTTTTCGGAGCTGGGGACCGAACCCAGGGCCTTGTGCTTCCTAGGCAAGCGCTCTACCGCTGAGCTAAATCCCCAGCCCCTTCTTTGAGGTTTTTAATCTTCCTTTCCCTCCATTCTTTATGGAATTGTTCACTAGCATCTCCATCTTCCATAGAGCTCTCTCCTATTTGAGGACACCCCTCTTGACCCAGGTCTTCATCAACTCAGGCATGAGCCATGGCGTCTTTCGCTGTGCACAGTTAATATGACTCTGTCTTTATTTGCATTTCCTTACCGTCTCTGATGTTCATTCACCCATTGTTCTTTATTTGTTTCTCCAACTTGCTATGGTCCTAGCTCCTTGTTTGTGCGCTTGATGTTGCTCCTTGCAAGGAACTCCTTCCTAATGAACTCTACCTGGACTCCGGTCTCTTCCTTATCCCACCATAAATGAAATCCTTTGTTTAGCACATTTTTCCCCCATAGGCTTAATTTACTTTATTTTTCTTATATAAAAGCCCTTATGTGTTAGCCACGGCTGGAGCTGGGTCCACTGTGTGGGTTTCCACAAGATGGTCAATAAATTGCCGATGAGGAGACTTGGTGAACACAGCCTCTTTGCAGAGGTTGGGGCTTGGGTAGCTGTATGTTTGGAAGTTGTTCAGAGTGACAGTGAAGCCCCTGACTAATGTACACAGTCATCCAAGCCGGCCATCATGAGTAGCTTCTTTGGCACAAGAGCAGAGAAGATGCCAATGCCACCGCAGGCAGGGACACACCAGCACAGAGCCACAGCGGCCTGTTACCTTGCCCGGATCAGTGTAGGGCTTGCCAATCTTGTCCCTCCAGTAGCCTTTCTACATGGGGACGATGGAAAGCTTGGCCAAGATGATGGACCCCTCAGATGGCTGTGGCTACCTCCTTGGAGATCTTAACGCCAAGATCAACATGACCACTGTAGTCCACAATAGCCACGAGAGTCTTGAACCTGGTCCGCTAACCACCTCCAGTCTGCTTCTGCACTGGCACGACCTTTAGAATCTCACCCCTTGGGGATGTGACCAGGAAAAAGTCAGTAATCTCAGTCTCCTTAATGGGCAGGGAGAGCAGGGAGATCTCCTCCGGGGACTTGATCTTCATGCTGTTGACCAGGTGGCCCAGTTTGGGGAGAAGGATCTACTCCTTGCCTTTGGCTTTACCTCTATGAGTCCCACAGCCCCTAAGACCAAAGGAAGCCACAGCAGCCTCCTAATCCTGGGCTCCTGGGTCCTCCAGGCCCTCCTGCTATAGCAGCGTCATCTGCTGTTTGTTATTTTCCCAAAGAAGCAGCAGCTGTTTGGAACATTTCTTAGCCATGTGTTGTATATTAGACACTGGCCTGGTCAGGGGGAGTATTGATTTATTTTTCCATGACTAGACCACAATCAAAGGATTATAATACTCAACTTCATGGTATGCCATCTGCCTCAACAATACTTTACTATGCTCTACAATAACTGGAGTTACCCAAGAGCCCCTCATTTCTCCTCTTTTTCCCTCTAAATGTCTCTTGTTTTGTCTTGAGATAGGGTCTATCTATGTAGCTCTGGTTGTTCTGGAACTGGCTATATTGACCAGGCTGACCTTGAACTCACAGCTACCTTTCTATCTCTGCCTCCTGAATGCTGGGATTAAAGGTATGAGCCACCACTCCCACTCTGAAACGTTTCTGTATTCAACAATACGTGCCACATTATGTGCTAGGTTTCATGCTAAGTACTACAGAGGAAAAGTGAATAGTATCTGCTTCCTACACAAAGAGTTCAAGCTTTAATGGTTAAAGTAGACAGACAAAAACAAAGAGTGACAAACTCTTTTGACGGCAATGCCCAGAGGAATGAAAGAAAACGTGTTTAATTCTTCTGAGGAGGAGCAAGGAAGGTTTCCCAGGTAAAGTGATGGCTGAGGTGACGGGGATAGAAAAGGTGAGGACTGTATTCTATCTAAGCAGCAAGAATTGAGTTCTGAAGGCAGAGGCATTAAACAGCACAGCTTGTGAGGAAGTCGCTCTGCGTAGCTGGGCAGGACCCTGTGAAGTGGAAACTTCTGGTTTCTTTGGAAAGTCAGTTATGTCAAATGATGTCTTGCTGGGGCACACAGGTGAAAGGATGTTTGGATGTAGCAGACACATGAAAGGCCCTGTGATGAAGGAGTATAGATGTGACCCCCACAGAGAGTGGGGGATGAGCACTGAGCATTGATTTGGTTTGCTCCACCTCGATATTCTTCACTAAAGACACACGCGTATTGGTTCGCCTTACATAGTGAGCTCAACTTGTGTTAATGCTACCATGGTGGGAAACTCACCCAAGAACTGCTTGTGTGGTTTCTGCAGCAGCTTGCCCCTTCTGCAGCCTTGTCTCAGGCCGGCTGGCAAGCCTGGTGGTCTCTTCAGGACTGAGCAACAGCTGCCTGGCATCTGCTGAAAGCACTGGACTGTAGCTGCAGGTTCAAGCCCAGTGTCTGCCTGCCTAGACGACTGCTCTGCAACTACTGAGTCATATTTGGTGTTCGCTACGGGACTGAACTGCTGCCTAAGAAGATCGAGCTCACCCCCAAAGAGCTATTGCAGAGCAGGTCCACTTCCCCCACATGCTAATAACTTTTCTCTTCCACGACCTCTGCTGGGTGTGGGCTGGAGTTGAGGTTGAACCCTCATTAAAAGCAGGCTGCAAAAACTGTTATGTCTACACTCAGGTCTTTTCCCCCTTGTATTGCATTCAAGGAAATGAGAAAACACTGAGGGATGTCAGCCAATGAAGGAACACAGTAAGATTTATCTTTGAGAAATTTCTTTGGTGGTTACCTGGGAAATGTTTTACAGTGACTGATGAGGACAGGTGAGCTAAAGAGTCTGTCATCACCCAGATGCTCCTAAAGACAAGGAAGTAAAGAGAAGGGGGCCAGCAATGGTGTGAAGGAGTAGAGCATTGGGTTTGGGAGCAGGAAATGGTATGAAGCCATGTCTCTCAACCTTCCCAACACTGTGACCCTTTACCACAGTTCTTTGCGTTGTGGTGACCCCCAACCATAACTTATTTCATCGCTACTTCCTAACTGTTAAGTTTCCTACCGTTATGCATTGTAAGGTGAACATCTCATACCCAGGATATCTGATAGGGGACCCCTGTGGGGATCCAGTCCCTCAGGTTGAGAACCACTGGTCTAGAGAAAAGGAAAGGTAAAATCAGTGGGGTTTATCTCCTGTGGGGCTTTTGAGGATGAGAGAGAAGACTTGACTTGAGAGTCTCTCACGATGTGGACACCCCAAGCAAAAGATGCAGGTAGGTTTTCAATTCTAAAGAAGGGCAGATGAGTTAGAGTAGCCCCTTAGTCAAAACAGACAACAAATACAGTGCACATCCCAAGGCTAAAATATGGTGGGTTGAACCAACTCACGGGCTTCTGTCTCCACGTGGACTGTTCTGACTCCCCTGCCTCAGTCTTTGGCTTTAAGGATGCCCGTGGTTACATGGCCCAGCTGGATAACACAGGATATTCTCCTTGTCAGAGGATTGGTTAATTCCTCTCTGCTGTGCAACCCAATATGCCAACCGGCTCTAGGATTCAAATGTAGACTTACTTAGTGGAAAGTGAGAGGGGACATTGATCTGTTTGCCATGGCCGTCTCCTTAGAAGCCAGTCAGCAAAATGAACCAAAGTAGTAAGGAAGCAGGTTGTAGTCCAACCTCTCTCTCCTACAAAATGGAGTCAATAGCACCTGCCGTAAAGAGTGTTGTTAGGGGGCTGGGGATTTAGCTCAGTGGTAGAGCGCTTACCTAGGAAGCGCAAGGCCCTGGGTGCGGTCCCCAGCTCCGAAAAAAAGAACCCAAAAAAAAAAAGGGTGTTGTTAGGGTTAAATGAGTAGATATTTACAAAACATGTAAAACTGTGTCTGTATCATAGTTCTTTTTAAAACGCATCCAGGGTCGACAAGATGGCTCAGTGGGTAAAGGTGGTTGCCACCCAAGCCTGGACCTGAGTTTGATCTCCAGAGGCTACTCCAGAAAGTTGTCCTCCGACTTCAACACATACACTCTGTTACACGTGTGTACACATGTACGTGCACACACATACACACACACACACTAAATAAACAAGCAAATAAATAAATGTGAAAGGCAATCAGATTAAGGCAGACATCAAATTAGTTAAATAGGCAATTTGTGCTTTCTAATCCCTGTAGTTTGAAGAATACGATGGTTGCAGAAGTCCACGGACTGAAGACTTAAGACAGCTGGAGATGGGAGCAGGGCACTGCTTAAGAAGGGATCGAGAAGGATTTGAGTCATCTTGAGGGAGATGGGACTTTGGAAAATCTGCAGTGAAAGCTCTGAGGACAGGAGCTGGTGGTCAGAAAGGCTGAGCATGAGAGAGAGGGAGTGGCTGATGACACAGTGAGATCCCAGCGGAGTGGAAGACATGTGTGTGTGTAACTGTGAACCTGAAAAGAAATGGTGACATCCAAATCCTGGGGGAAACGCTGAGGATGAAAGCTGGGGACTGAGAACAGCTCCTGTCACAGTTTGCTGTCTGGCAACCATATTCCTCACAGGTCTTCACCCCTTGGACGGTTCCCCAGAGGTTATGAGTTCATGTCCCTGGTCCCAGCCCAGGGTGCCGCACATTGTGCTGGAGCTCTGGTCTCCTTCAAGACATTTCTTTGACAAAGGTGCATGTGCTCCACTGTCCATACGACCACTTCTCCTTTCTGACAGAAAAGCCCATCAGTTAGAACCTTACATGAAGAGAACAGGATCCGTTCATATTAGTGTAAACTTTTCACCATGGTCAAACTTGCACGAAAGGATAAAATAGGAGATGCTCTTCGACCGAGCCACCGATTTAACGACTGCCAACCTATGACCAGGTCTGTGGTCTTGTTTATGTTTCTCCAGTCACCGACTCCATTTCCTGCCTCATGTTTTAAAGCAAACTGGTTTTCTTGAGAAAAAAAAAAAAAAGTCAGATATTTGTGATTAAGTAATTCAGTTGTCTGTTTCTCAGTGGCAACAATGCTGTTCGAACTTGAATTAGCGCAGCACCCTCTCCTCCTGGGTGCTGGAAAGGTGGCTCAGCGGTTAGGGTTGTTTGCTGTTCTTGCCAAGGAGGACCCGGTCTTGGTTCCCAGCGCCCACATGGAGCGGGGTGGCTCACAACAGCTTCCCACTCCAGCTCAAGGGATCTACTGCCAACGGCCACCTCAACTGTACTCACAGTAAGCTACCGCCTGACACTTACCGTAGACATGATTTCAAGAGTCTGAAAATGACTTGAGGAACTATCAGGAGGCACACACTTTCAGAAGTGGAACAAAGGCTGCAGATGTTTTCCCTGCTTTTGCCGCTTGCCCAGCTCAGCGGAAACTCCTGTCTATCTGTCCTGTGGAATGACAGACAGCCCGGCTTACACGAGTGATTTCAAATAGAGTGATTTTGGTAGCAGCTTAGTGACTTAACATCCACTTAGTGTTAAATTAATTTTAACAGCACAGATAAGGCCCCCCAAGTGGGTCCTTCAAACTCATTCCCACATCAAACCCCGAAGAGAAAGGCTGAGCACCGGTGGTGGACATGTTTTATCCCAGCACTGGGGAGGCGCAGACACAAAGGTCTGTGAGTTCAGGTTCAGCCTGGACTGTGGAGAAGTAACTCTATATGCCCGTCCCAGCTCCCAAATAATGCTAAGCTAAATTCGGCCAAGCGGTTGGTCACCTCTGTTTCATTATCCAACGTCCTTGGAGTCCCAGTGTTCCCAGAGTTCCTCTCTCTGCCAGACATCCCAGCTTTCTACCCCACCTTTTGCTATAGGCCATAGGCTTTTATAACGCCTTAGGCCGGCAAAGAAGGCCAGAGACACACCTTCACATGGTGTGCAAAACATGACTCCAACACAGAGGTGCTTCTAGGAAACCAGGGCCATACACTGAGCTGCAAACAAACAAACAAAAGCCCACAGGACAATCAACCAGGAACCAAGCTAAGTGTGACCCATGTCTCCACATAAGGCCAAAGGCCATGATAGTCTATACCATTTGTTTAGGAAAAGACACACTGTAAAATATTAGAAATGACGCTCAGACAGTTAAGTGTAGCAGATAAATTCTAGCTTTAAAAAAGTCCTGGGGTTGGGGATTTAGCTCAGCGGTAGAGCACTTGCCTAGCGAGCGCAAGGCCCTGGGTTCGGTCCCCAGCTCCGAAAAAAAGAAGAAAAAAAAAAAAGTCCTGTAGTGCAGTGGAGTTGGGGCTGAGCAGTGACGAGTGTGCACTGCACTTCCGGAGGACCCAAGTTCAATCTGTAGCACACACACTGGGCAACTCACAGCCACTTGCACTTCAAGCTCCAGGGGATCTCACACTCTCTTCTGACTTGCTTAGGCAACTACTCTCACATGGACCTGCACACGCACACACACACACACACACACACACACACACACACACACAATTAAAGCCCTCTGGCATCCCAAGTAGAATAATGAGGAAATCAAGCCGCCAGTGACTCAGCTGTCCCTACCCTCACGGGGACATACCCATACACATATACATACATATATTTACAGAAATAAATAGAATTTAAATAAACAGAATCCCCCAGACAGCCAAGTAGAGTAGTGGGAAATATATCAGAGACTTAGCTGCAAGATCATTGCTGCCCCAACAGATCTATGGGCTCCGGGAAGCCGATTGTTCTGGCGTCATTCATTTTATATTTAGCCCTATCAGACAGTCGCTTAATTAGAATATCTACTCAGAAGTATATCACTTGCATATGTCACTCAAAATTAATTTAGAGATCTAAATACACATTATTTCATGGCACTGTTTTATATAGTGAGAAGAAATGATTTTAAGCGTCAAAGCAGTTGGGACTGTTGGGATCCAAGAGTCACCTCACAAATCACACAACCACCGATCTGAGTCAGAAAGAGACAGTTTACTAAGCCTACACCCCAGGACTGGTCAGTCAGGGCCATGGTTCACATTCAGGAACTGACCTATGACGTTGAGTTAAAATTCTACTGACCTATGACGTTGAGTTAAAATTCTACACGCATTCACAAACATCTGTGCCAAGTTATTTCACCAATCAGGTGTTAATTATTAAAAATGAATCACTCTAAATTATGCTATCCCTGGCTACCCTCCAGCCCCCATTCCTGTGGTTTGCTTGCCACTGGACTGCTGTTTTCTCAGTCATCCAACTTCTGTGGCTAGCTAGCATAAATCCCCATAACCCGGTAAAATCAAAACGCTAAAATCTCAGCTCACAGAATGTCTATGCAATGAACTCTGAGCCAACTGATATTGATAGGAGCTGCCCGCCTAGATCGGACAACTTGTCCTGTATTATTCTATCCCTCCCATGATAGCCATGGCTATTCAAGCCACATGAGTCTGGATTGTCTTCTTCCTCCATCTTCTCTGTTCTTCTGTCCTCTCTGTCCCCTGTCCCCTGTCCTGAATCTCTGAAAAACTTAGCCCCGCCCACCTTTTTCATTGTCCAATCACAGGCTCTAGTCTTATATTTCAACTGCCCTCACCTGCGTAGGGACAGCAACCTGCAATCAGGATTTAGGGATAGGGGGGTTTGCTGATGGCTATCGTTTAGTTTTCCAAGGGCCCAGAACATAGCAAAATGTGTAACCAATCTCAGCATTAGAAAGTTTCCTAGTAACAGCAGAAACCCATGAGGAAGTTTCCTTACAATGGCAGGCTGGCCAGGAACAGTCACCCAGGCCTTAACATTCCCTCTGTGCCTTAGTATTTGACCGATGTCCAAACATTTTACCTAAGTCCCAACCATTTCAGTCTGACATTTGTCCATCTTCCTGCAAATAAGTCTTTCCCTGTGACTAAGGTCTGGCCCATGGGTGAGGAGCAGAAGTGTGGTGTAATCCCAGCAGTTGGGAGGCTGGGGTTGGGAGTCCAAGGCCAGCGTGAGATGCGTAGTGAGACACTGTTGGGGAGAGAGAGAGAGAGAGAGAGAGAGAGAGAGAGAGAGAGAGAGAGAGAGAGAGAGAGGGAGAGAGAGACAGAGACAGAGACAGAGACAGAGACAGTACAGATTGGATTATATCAAGAAAAAACTGTGTATCAAACAGTATTATCATTAGAATGAAAAGACAACCCAGAAGATGGGAAAAAAGCACACATTGGATAGGAATTAAAGTCCATTCTACGCCACACAGAACAGTTCAGTCAAACCATGAACAGATGAATTGAACGGACAGACATCTTTCCAGGGACAGGAACTAGTACTAGTGAACAGGCACAGGACAAAATGCTCACCTCACTCTCTGTTAGGGAGGTACAAGTGAGAACCACCCTGTGGTGCCCTCCCAGACACATCGTGAGGCTGCCCTTTAAGCAAACAAGCAAAAACAACTTAAAAAACCAGCATTGGTAAGAAGTGGAGAAATGCCCTGCCTTGTGAGAATACAAAATGACACAGCTTCAGGGAGAACAAAGGGCATCCATATGTTCACGCTCACTGTAGCTTTATTCACAGAACCGAAAAGCAAAGAGGCAACCTAACTATCTACCAGCAAGTCCATGGAAAGTACACGTGTGCAATGGAATAGTACTCAGCCTGGCAAAGGGAATCCTGGCCTATATGACAAATGAACACTGATGTCATGATATTCATCAACTACCATGAACTGGGCCAGCCATACACAAATGCTGGCAGGACTCCATTCATGAGTAGTCCCGATAGTAGTCAGATCCCAAGGACAGAGGAAGAGTGGCTGCCAGGGGCTGAAGAGAGAGAAAGAGTATTTACTGGAGTTTGAGAGGATTAAAAAGAATTCTAGATTCGACACTGGTAATGGTCGCACAGCAAGGGGAACATGTGTAAATCCAGAGAACACGCTAAATCACACACTTAAAATGGTTACACTGCAAAGCTTGTTGTGTATGTTCACCAGGCTTACCCTGGGAATATGCTCATGAATATGTTGGCATATGTTGCTACCTGTCTTCCTTCCTCTCTGCTGGCTGGGATGCAGGTTCATGGCTGGAGCAGAAATCTTTCCTGGCGCCTCACAAATTCTGCCCTGCCCAGCTCTAAAGGAGTAACAAGAAAGCATGGATTCCTGCAGGGCAGGGAGCCTTGCCCGGCCATTCATTGTTCTTTTGGATCTGTTCTTACAAATAAACCAGAGGTCCGATCTGTCTGTAACTTTATAGCAGGGCAGCCACGCTGCTGTCACTCTCAGCTCTGCTGGGCCTCCTTCCCAAAAGATCTCCACAGCAGAGCCTGCTCCTTACATAGAAGGAGGGGGCAGGGAGGTCAGAGAACCATCACCTGAAGATCCGGCCATTCCTCCCATCCAGCTGTATGCAATTCTGTCCTAATTACACACAGCCGGGAACACCCACATCCCATAAATAACCCCACACACATGCTCTGCAAGGGAACTGGTTCTCCAGAGTTAACTTGGGAGAATCGTCCCTCAGTTTGTCCTGGGAGGGGAAGGGGAGCATGAGGGGAAGGGGGAAGGGGAAAGGGGGAGGGGGGGAGGGGGAAAGGGAGGGGGAATGGGGAAGGAGAAGGGGGGCAGACCTTTGGCAAAGGGGTAAATGTTACATCTGCCCCCCAGGGAGAACGCCATAGTAGCAACCTCAGGACTCAAACATTCATAGGCTTCAGAGTCAGAGGCTTATGCACAACTGAGGTAAGAATGAGCAGACTTCAAACATGTTAAATTCCAAACATTTTTAAAAAAAAATCTAGTAGGAGAAAAAAGTAACGTAGAAGTCCCAACTTCAGTTCACTTATGCAACAGGCTAACTGCCTCACAAATAATAAATATCGTAAGATGATAAAATAGCTTGTTGACAGAAGCCTAGCATGGTAGGCACTGGTGGGTAGAGTACGAATGGAAATGGGAAAGGCACTGTGCATTCCAACTTGTGCAAAAATGAAAGGCGGCGTGTGTGTTTACTCACGTGAAGGAGAGATCTAGTGACAGGCGACATTTACAAAACTGTGTAGTTAGTCTCCTTCCTTCAGATACTTGAAGTATGTGTATAAATGCTCAAAACGTGACTGTAAAAACTGTCCCACCCAGGACTGAGTAAGGACCAAGTCTATGTCCAGGGTCACAGAGATTAACCAGGCAGCTGGAAGAAAAGTTATAGCCATGCAGGAGGAGTGGTAGGGACAGAGAAGAGCGGGGACGCAGGGAACACCTTTGGGTTCTATATGACAAACACGATGTTTTATAGTTAAATGGTTGGGGTTGGGGGACAAATAAACTCCATTGAGGATTTTACAGTGTTTTTTTTTTTTTTTTTTTTTTTTTTTTTTTGGTTTTTTTTTTTTTTTTTTTTTTTGGTTCTTTTTTTCGGAGCTGGGGACAGAACCCAGGGCCTTGCGCTTCCTAGGCAAGCGCTCTACCACTGAGCTAAATCCCCAACCCCTTTACAGTGTTTTTTAAAGGAGTAACAGAAGCCTTCAAATGAAGTACACACCAAGTCCTCGGATGTGTGCTCGTCACTGAGTCCATGGGTAATGTTGTGCGATTGACTTGGACCCTGAAGACTGAGCCTCCACACTCCAAACAAAGCAACATACAGGGGAGAGCAAAACAAGGATGGGAGATTAAAATACACTGTGAAGGGACTCTCGCCAGCCCCAGCGGGGACCTTCTCCCTCACTCCCTCTGCCATGCTAGAAAACAAAACAAAACAAACAAAAACCCTTTAGATTGCCTTCCTGAAGCAAGCCACCAAGGTCTATTTCCTTATTTGGCCACTTCCTCCTCCTCCTAAGGCTGACCACCAAGGTCCCCCTATCAAAATATTGAAGTCCAGCATTCTAAAGCCCCCTTTGGCTGCCCTAATTAGCCCGCCCAATCAAAATTACACACCTCACTGTAACATGAGATTTCCCCTTTGACATTTTGCCTATGGCCACACCTGTCTCCTGTCTATCCAGAGACAGCACTTGGTGTTGTCCCCTCCCAAAACAAATACCCCTTCTCCTGCTCCTTTTCTCCCTTCCCCTCTCCCACCTGCCTTTGCCTCTTATCCCCTGCCCTTTGACCTTCTGGGGCAAATAACTTCCCTCTGTGCTAAGAACTTGATCTTGGGGTGTCCTGGGCAGATGCTGTTCCCTCCCTACACATTGAGTGATACACTTACACAATTCTAGAGGATCACAGCAGATTTCAAAGTGTCCAGCCTCTCACTGTGCCCTGGCTACTGCCAGGGTCAGTGTCTGCCTGCCCTGAAGACTGTTTCCCTCCACCCTCCATCCTGTCCCAGCTTCAGAACCTCACAAAAAAAATGGTCCCATGCTTCCAACTGGCCTACTGATGGATCTCAGGGGTTGGTATACAAACACTACAGTGTCTTCAGGCCTTCTCAGGATTCTCTGAGTCATCTATTTTTAAGTACTGCCCAGTTTCCCTGTGGAATGAAACTCCAGCTGCTTATTGGAATAAGCTGAGTGGGTACATTCTCCGTTGGCTGGAGGGGGGAGGAGGAGGGAGATGGAGGGAAGAAGGGAGAGGGAGAGAAGGAGGGGTGAGGGAGAGAAAGGGAGAGGGGGGGGAGAGAGAGAGAGAGAGAGAGAGAGAGAGAGAGAGAGAGAGAGAGAGAGAGAGAGAATTTCAGAACAGTGGGAAAATCCATTCTGAAGGCAGAGTGAGCAAGAGAGAGGGAAGGGAGGGGAGGGGAGGGGAGAGGGAAAGGGAGGGGGAGAGGGAGGGGGAGGGGGAAGGGGGGAGAAGGAGAGGATTTCAGCATGGTGGGAAGACCCGTTCTGAAGGCAGAGCATACCATCCGGTGGCCAGAAGTGGGGACAGAGTAAAGAAGAGAAATTGAACTGAGCACCAGCATTCAGCCCTCTTCAAGATACAAAGTGACAAGCTGCCTAGGTTCCTGCTGGGGACTTCCTGACAGGATGCCCTGTCCTTCCAGCCAAAACAAACTCTTCCTCAAGTTCTTTTGTGAGACATCCCATCCCCCCCCCCCCCACCCCGGACAGCACAAGGAAAATAAGGACTGCAGAAGCCACCAGAAGAAGGAAACCTAAGGGGGCTGGGGATTTAGCTCAGTGGTAGAGCGCTTACCTAGGAAGCGCAAGGCCCTGGGTTCGGTCCCCAGCTCCGAAAAAAAAAGAACCAAAAAAAAAAAAAAAAAAAAAAAAAAAAAAGAAGCACACCTGCTCTAACAGTTCTTGGCGTCCAAGTTCTCGAATTCACATAGAGAAGAGGCAACAAAGCATGAAAACTGAAAGCAAGCATTTAAACAGCTCTGCCCCATCTGAACATTGTTGCTAAACGTGTTTTGTTTGTCCGAAGGACGCTCGGGAGTGGACTGAGACCGCACGGGCCTCTGGGAAACAGATGCACTTGAGATCCGAGTATCTCATGAGGACTTTGATGTTTGAAGTTGAATGTTTTGAAAATGTTATTCTATACTTGCCAAGTAATAACAGACCCACAGCAGATGACCGCAGCGCTCCCATAGCTCTGCCGGTTTAAGCATTTATTACATGACAAGTGTCGCCTCCACGTGCGGTGTCAGGCTGAGAGCTGGGAAGAACACAGGCACGGAACAGTACAGTATATTCTCCGTCTTGAAATCCGTGAGCCCTGGCGCTACTTTGTTAGGAGCAGTATCAGTGAAATCTACCTTTCAATCTTTTCAAAGCCAGATGAGCATGCCAGATTTTTCTGTTAAATCAACTGCTAATGGCCACCTTTTGTCCCATGTGTTTTGATGCTAACGTCAAATACTATATTTTTGTGCATTTTTTTCAATCTCCATAGATGGAATTAAAAAACTGCAAAAGACTACAGAGATGGTTCAACAGCTAAGAGCACTGGCCACTCAACCAGAGGACTCAGGTTCGATTCCTAGCACCCACAGGATCATAACCACCATCTGTAACTCCTGATGCCCCTTCAGACTGCCATAGGCACTAGGCTTGTGCAGGGAACATGGACATACATGCAAGCCAAACAACAATGCACAAACAACTTGTGTAATTCAAAGAAAAAAATCCATTCTCTTAAAATCCAACTGTGAGTTACATTTTAAGTCCTATTATGAAACATGTAAGCAGTTTGTACTTGGCTGCCTTAAATTAAATAAAATGTAATTTAACACTTTCCTTAGCTCCTGCTCAAATCTCAGAGGTATCGCATGTTTTAGACCTGACACAGTTCAAGGAACTATCTGAGAGGAAAGGGATCCAACGACAGACACCATCTTCTGGACTCAGAAGACACTTTCACACAAACACACAGACACACACACACACACACACACACACACACACACAAACACGTCACAATTATACTTTTAAAATAAATCTTAAAAATACTAATGTTTAATCCCAGCACTTGGAAGGCAGAGGCAGGTGGATCTGAGTTCAAGGACAGCCTGGTCTACAGAGTGAGTTCCAGGATAGCCAGGGCTACACAGAGAAACCCTGTCTCAAAAAACAAACAAACAAAAAAGAACAAAAACAAACAAAAAAACAAAAACAAAAACAAAACATCCAAATCACTGATTTTTATCAGCACTTACCTTTATATGTAGAGCTTTACATAGAAAATTATTCAAATGAGACACCATGTTTTGGGGTTGGAATGTATGTGTGCATGTGTGTGTATACGTGTAATACATGTATACATCTGTGCAGTGATAGTACCAAGATCTACATCAGTGGTTCTCAACCTTCCTAATGAGACACAGTTGCTCTTGTTGTGGTGACGCCTCCCCATCCCACAACCATAAAATTATCTTTGTTGCTACTTCATAAGTGTAATTTTGCTACCATTATGGATTGTGATGTAAACAACTGATGTGCAGCATATCTGATCACACACGCGCGCACACACACACACACACACACACTCCTCAGGGGGTTGAGACCCACCGCTCTAGAGTGAAGAAATACGAGCTCTATTGTGAAGCTAACATAGTCACTTGTGAGGAAATGACGCCAATTCTAGAAAACTCAAGCTAGCAGTGAGTGCTCCTTGACAGTGACCCTTCCACTGTCACAAGGAGGGCCCATCAAAGCAGTAGCACACACCTTTAATCCCAGCACTAGTGTTTGGGGGGTGGGAGGCGTGCACTTGTGTTTTGAGTGAGAGTGTATGCTCAAAGAGGCAGGTGGATCTCTGTGAGTTTGAGGCCAGCCTGGTCTACACCGGGAATTTCAGGCTAGTCAGGGACATACAGTAAGAAACTGTTAAAAAGAAAAGTCACGAAGGAGGGCGGGCTCTAGGGGCTGAAGGGATGGTTTGGTAGTTAAGAGCATAGGACCTGAATTTGGTTCTCCTCACCCACATTGCAGCTCAGATGCCCCAGGAACTCCAGGGGGATCCAATACCCTCTTTTGGCTTCCACAACCCTTCATGCACATGGTGCATAATATCATGGTCATCTACTCAAAAAACACTTATACACATAAAATAAAAAATAAATATTTAAATAAAAACAATTATTTTTTAAAAAGTATATTGAAATTTATCCTAGTTAAGAAAAAAATAAAAATTAAAGTGACACTGAGTGGTGCTTTTACTCAAATACTGGACCACATTTCATTAAGAACTCCATACGCTGAAATACGAGACAGAACTATATACTTACTTACATATACTTACAGAACTATATACTTAATAAGAGAATGAAAAAAGTCAGCTGGCCGTGGTTGCTCTTACTATAATCCCAGCGCTAACTAGGAAGCTGAGGCAGGCGAGTCGCTGTAAATTTCAGCCAAAGCTGAAGTTGAGACCTGAAAGAAAAAAGAAATAAAAAAGGAAGGACATGTCGGGCAGAGGCAGCGGCGCACGCCTTTGATCCCAACCCTGAGAAGGCAAAGGCAGGTGGACCTCTGAGTTTGAGGCCAGCCTGGTCTACAGAGCCAGCTCCAGAGCAGTCCTGGCTACACGAGAAACCTTGTCACAAAAACAAACAAACAAACATGAAAGACGTGACTGCTCCTAGGTATGGATGGTGAAGGAGAAGGTTTATATCAGATAAAAGTGAGAGCATAGGCAAAGGCAGGGGCAGCTGTCTGGGAGAATCCATTGTGAGCAAGACCCAGAGCCAGGCCACGTGGGAAGAGGGGTACCTGAGAGGCTAGGAACGTAGAGGCTAGACAAAGAGGAAAGGGCTGAGTTATACAGAGTAGGAAGTCTGGGAGAAGGGCAGCCCAGTCCCTGGATTGGAGACTTTTCGGGTTGGGGGCGGGGCGTGCTAGCCATATCCTGTAACGATAAGGACTGAGAGGTGCAGGGAGAACCGGGCAACCAAGCTGGCTTTGATATGTTAAACAGCCACCTCAGCCTTTTGTCCTGGGTTTGAGACCTAAGAAGATGCTGTCTCAAAGACACAAAAACAATAGCAACAGAAGAATGGGAATGTCCCCTCGTGACGGACAGACGGACAGACAGATACACGGGCGCGCGCTCTCGCGCGCGCGCACACACACACCCCCTGAAGAAAAAAGCAAGTCATAAAACTGCTCCTCCCCTGACTTTTTTTTCTTTTCTAGCCGGTTCCAAATGCTGACGCTGCTCTAGAAAGTTAGCTCCTTGCTACTGTCCTGCTTCAGCTTTTGATGAAAGGACGCGACCGGGCGGGCCATCAGTGTTGACTCTGCACCTAGACAGCCAGAATATAATTCTAGTTTCATTGCTATTAAGGGTATGACATTGCGTAGAACATTAAACCATATTTAAGTCCTATGCTCCGTGTATAAGGCAGAGAAAATTATAGTATGCCTATCACAGGGCTATTTTTAAAATAATACATTAATTCTCTGAGAAGTTCACCCAATCTGTTTTGCGTTTTCCAAACACTCTTGCGTGTGAGATCTGCCGTGCCGTGTGGTCAGCCCACCACACTGACGTTGACGCTCCCTCTCCCAGCATCTATGACATGCTGATGGCTCCCCGGCTAGGGTTTGGACTTCATGCCTTCTTTCCTCTACCCCCTCCAGGCTGAGACTTTGTTTGACTTGGTTCTGTGCACATAGTGTGCACACTGTCACAATCACTGAGAGTTCGCATATACACTGCCTTGGGTCCTGCGAACATCTGCCACCCCTGGCTCCTAAAATCCTCTCACTCTCTTCTTTAATGATTCCCTGGCCTGTGATACGGATGTTCCATTTAGGGTTCAGAACTTCGAAGTCTCTTAAACTTGAAGAAATAAAGTTTCATAGTTTCATAGATCTGAGAAACAAAGCTGTGGGAATGAAGTTCTGGGAATACAGGAGCAAGGTCTTGGTGGTCAGAGTGACCAGGCTTAGTGGAAACTAGCCAAAACAAAAAAAACTGTGCTGTTACAAGGCAACTCCACTTAAATTCGTCTTGTGCATGTATATTTTAGGACTATCTACAGTGGTGGACTTCCATATGACTTTTGGAAAGTCCTTAGTGACAGCTATCCCTCCTCTTATTCTGTCCTCTTCACTACACTTCTGTCCCTCATCCCATTTAACACTTCTTGTTCTATTCTTCTTTCCCCTTTGTGTAGCTGTAAGACTCACGGGAAGCAGCCCGAAGATCGTTGCCTATGGTAGTAAGTACGCAATGAACATGAACTCTGAGCTGAGCTGAGCTGGTCGTCCTTGGTGGGGAAATGAAAAGTCACTTTGATGTAGAAAAAGAGTTTGGGTACAGAAGCACCAGTATCCTGATAGCATCAGCAGGGACACCAGTATCCTGATAGCATCAGCAGGGACACCAATATCCTGATAGCATCAACGGGGACACCAGTATCCTGATAGCATCAACAGGGACACCAGTATCCTGATAGCATCAACAGGGACACCAGTATCCTGATAACATCAGCAGGGACACCAGTATCCTGATAGCATCAACGGGGACACCAGTATCCTGATAGCATCAACAGCGACACCGATTCTTTTTGTTTGTGATCTTTCCTGTGTTGTGCCCTGCTCTGCATTCCCTGAACCAGAATTCAGGCAGGAGTACTGAGAGCAAGGAGAAGGGAGGACAAAGGACAGTAAGTCACCTGTCATGCCTTCTTCACCCCATCCTTACAACTATACTGCACAGAAGGAGGCACATAATGTCCTGTGCTTTAAGCGACTCTTCTGAAAATTACTACAGTTACCGTTGCTGTGGACCCATCCTCAGAGTATAACAGACACTGCTGTAAGGTAACTGTTACTCTCCTGATGTACTCATCGTCTTTGAGGCTTACTCCTCCCCATTCCCCCTGACTTCGAATCTATGCCTAATCCTGGAAGCTTCTAGCCTCCATACAATCTATTCTAGACCTAGCATGTTTTTCGCCTCTGAGACTCACTGCTGAATAAGCTCACCCTTTTCAGTCCTTTCTGAACTCTGGCTGGCTGGTTCAACTCAGCTATTCTGACTCAACCTCCTCTCCAAGCTGACTGATTCAATCTGGCTTCTCTCAATTTCTGACTGAATTGCTCTGAATTGCTTGGCCTCAAACTAATTCTAGCAATCTGTTTTAATCTTCTGGCTCCTTCTCAGGCTCTGGCTCCTTCTGTCTTTACCTGGGCCAGGCTGTTTTCTCTCAGTAACCCATCCTATCACTGTCCCAGTACAACTGCTTCCTTCCTTTCTCTCTGTACTGTTCTCCTAAGTAGCTTCCCTTTCCAGGCTTCTAGTGAGAGTTGGGCATATGCTAGTCTGTCAAATCTTTCTCTGATTCATCACTTTGTCTGGCACTCAATTAGACATTGCTTTCAAACAGGGATGCTTCCCGCTACAAACTAACTTTACCTTCATTGTTTGCTAAGGGCTGAGCCACAACTACAAACAGGTTTGTTTTTGTTTGTTTTTTTGTTTTTTGTTTTTTTTTCTTTTTTTAGTAAACAAAACAATCTCAGGGTTCACCATGTGACCAAATATCCTGCAAATTATTGCTGTCTAGCAGAACAGCTGTGGTTGTTCTCAAAGGACCCTTTGCAAGGGTCCACTGGCGGTCCTTCATAAAACGAGGTGGTAGGGAGAAGGGTCATTAGTTCCTCATTTAAGATCTCAGCCACGGGCTGGAGAGGTGGCTCAGTGGTTAAGAGCACTGACTGCTCTTCCAGAGGTCCTGAGTTCAATTCCCAACAACCACATGGTGGCTCACAACCATCTGTAATGGGATCCGGCGCCCTCTTCTGGTGTGTCTGAAGACAGCAAGTGTACACACATACATTAAATAAATAAATAAATAAATAAATAAATACATCTAAAAAGAAAGATCTCAGCTACTCCCTCTTGTTCACCTCCCAGCTAGCTGTATGTAATTCTTCCCCGGGTACAAGGTACAAGTGTTTGAGAAGATTAGTATATGGAATTAGGAAGGTGGGACCCAGCTGTGCATCTATGCCATAGATTCTGTGGGGAAGTGGCCATCCATGCTGGCATGAGACTTTTCATACAGATGTCCAGTGGGGCCACTGTGCAAGCTAGTTTGGGTGGGATTGTTACCTTGGTCATTGGTGAACAAACTGTCTGCCCAGAAAAAGTTTACACAGCATATTTACAAGTACTTATTAATTTATTCATGCCAAGAAACATCCTAGGGGAAAATTCTGGAAAATCTCAGAGAATTTCATTTTTCATACATATACTGAACAGGAGCATACATCAGAACACTGCAGTTTAAGTATATGCTACAGAACTGCAGTGTAAATAAGTAATGTAGCACTTATATATTGAGTGTGCAGAGAAATAACTGTGGTGTCCAGAGGATCCCATCTGTATCTGGGTTATCTTATGTTCTCAAAAAGTGAAAACTGAGAATGCTATATTCATCAGTATGATTCAAGGGTCACTATATTCCTGCAACAGAATGAGATTTGGTCCTAAAACAGAATTTTAAAAAATTAAGCTACCGAGGAAATTGGGCTGGGGCCATGGCCCCACCCATAAAAGCACTTGGAATGACAAGCCTGCTGACCTGAGTTTGAAACCCAGTTCCCACATAAAAACCATGTGCAGCCATGCACATCTGTGATCCCAGGACAGCTACATGGAATGAGAAGCAGGCTGACAAACAGACTGGAAGCTTGGGGCCAACTTGTCTAAAATACACATACAGGCCAGCAGCAGATCTCAGCACAGCGCAATGAGGTTTTCTGTCTTCTGACCCCCACCTCGGTCCAATGGCACATGTACACATACCACACACACGTACCACACATTTACCACACACACACACACACACACACACCACACACCACACACATACACACACACAGAGCACACACCACACATACACACACACCACACACACACACACACACACACATACACACCACACACATACACACACACAGAGCACACACCACACATACACACCACACACATACACACACACACATTACACACATACCACACACACGCACTACACACATACCACACACACACATACACACACACACCACACACACAATCATTTTTTTCAAACTGTAAAGATTAAACTAGCATACAATATGTGCTGTGCACTGCCAGTTGAATAAAGAGACGGGTATCTTCCTAGTCTTCCGGTGCTCAACCCCAGGTGAAGAAATCAGTGTCCAAAGGACACCGGATAATCAAAGTGTGCTGACAGCAAGCAGGTTACTGAGAGTTCAGAGGAAGGGTTGTCTGGCCGGAATGGTGTTCTCTACTTGGATAACACATGAGCAATGAAGAGGATGGACGCAGACACAGGAGGGACTCACTTGAGAATCAGACAAAAGCTATGACACCTCCCTCCATAAGACTGCATACAGTGTGCACTAGCACGCTTGTGCACGACTAGTTTCAGTGCATGGAGAACAGATCTCCGTGTGATTGACAGCTTCTTATTCTTTACTTTAGAAACGTTCGTTACATCTGTTCATTGTACGTGGTGTCTTTTCACATAAGGACCTTCAAAGACTATTTCAAAAGCTCCCGAATTCTTTATTTATACATGTGTATGTCTCTATGTAGGTATGTGCTTATATGCTCGCTCTCTCTCTCTCTCTCTCTCTCTCTCTCTCTCTCTCTCCCTCTGTGTGTGTGTGTGTGTGTGTGTGTGTGTGTGTGTGTGTGTGTGTGTGTGTGTGAAACTTTCTTTATCCATCTCTCCATTCTTCAACACCTAAGCTGGTTCCAAAACTTACCCGGTGTGGACAGTGCTGCCGTAAACACTGATTTGAAGCATCTGTGGTCTGTTGACTTGGAGGCTTCTGGGTAAGTATCAGGAGTTCCAGAGCTGGGTCACATGGTAGACTGACTTTTCTTTTGAGGAGCCTCCATCCCGATTTCTATGGTGAGGTATGACACTTTGTGATTCCACCACGAGTGTACCAGTGTTCCCTTTGTCCACACCCTCCCCAGCACTTGTGAGGTGTTTTCCTAGGCGACTGCAGCCCTGTCATTCTGACTTCGATGAGGTGGAATTTGATCCCAGCTTTAATTTGCTTTTCTCTGGTGGTGAGTGAGGTTGAACTCTTTTTCACATGCGAATCGGCCATTCCTGTTTCTTCTTTTGAAAACCCTTTGTTTCCTGTACTGATGGGGTTGTTTGCTTTCTTGTTATTTTGTGTGTGTGTGTGTGTGTTCTCTGTGTAGTCTGGATGTGAACCTTCTGTCACATATAGAGGTACCGTAGATTCCCCAACTCTATAGACTGTGGCTTCACTTAACTCCTATTGCTGTCCAGAAGCTTTGGAATTACGTGAGGTCCCCTCATTGATTGTTGTCTGTTTCCTGAGACTGGGTTTCTGCTCAGAAGTTCCCTGCCTATGCCTCTATCTTGAAGTGTTTTCCATAACTTTTTCTGGTAACGGTTGCAGAGTTCAGGTTTTACATGGAGTTCTTTGATCCACTGGAGTTCCTTTTTACTCAGACTGAGAGGGAAGGATGTAGCTTCGTCCTTTTACATATAGTAACAGTTTTCCAGCACCACTCGCTGAAGGGACTATATATTCTCCAGTGTATACTGTTGGCAACTTTTAAAAATCCCAGGTAAGTTTAGCCGTTTGGCTTTATAACCAGGGCCCTCAATTCTGTCCTTTGACTTGTGTGTCCCTGATAGTACCAGCATCCTGTTCTTACTCTGGCTCTGCAGTATGGTTTGAAATCAGATGTGGTGACATCTTCTTCAGTTTTTTCTCAACATTTCTTCGGCTACCTGTAGTCTTCTCTGCTTCCCTTTGATTTTTAAAGATCGTTTCTGCTGTGAAAAATCAATTTTCCTTATATAACTAATTTTTTTTTAAATTCTTTGCTAAGGAAGGCTACGGATGTGAGTCGACAGCTAAAGTCCCATACTCACCCCCACGTTTTACTTCATTTAAGTCCAGGCGTGGTGTTTTGTACTTGCGACCCCAGTACTTGGGAGGCAAATGGACCTGGGGCCTGGCACTGCAGCCAGTCCGTCTACTCTGCTGAGCAGTTCCAGGCCCATTAGTGACTGTCTCAAGAAACATGGTAGATGTCACCCATGCGATGACACAATTGTCCCCTGGCCTTCAGATGTACATGCACTCATAGTCAAATGAACACAAACACACACACACACACACACACACACACATACACACACACACACACACACACACACACACACAATCTCCTAAGAGTCACGTCTCTTTTTTAAAAAATAAAAAAAAATAAGCAACTTCTAAAAAAAAAAGTCAAAACAGCTAACTGAATAAAGAAAACAAAAGGCTGCCTTTTTTTCTACTTAAAAGAAAACTTCATCGCCAAGGACGTAGTCTTTGCAAGGGCGGCGTGTGTGTCACCTGTGGCATCTTCCTTTTCATGAATCTCTAGCTATGGACAAGTCAGGCTGAGCGAGAGAGCTTCACGGTGCCAACAGGAAGTGCGTTTCTTCCATCTCAGACAACCTGTTCGTTCCCCTCATATATCACCTCCTATAACCTTAAGCGCCCAAAATTTATTGTTTATCAAAAAAAGCCATAAATAGTTTTCTTGTCACAATGTTCTTAGACGTGTCTAAAAAAAAATTCTCTTTTGAGGAGCAGCCACAAAAATAGGATGCTTGGCTAAAATTCAGAAAGCTCTTTAGGATTTCCTTGGGGAGACGATGACAATATCTACCCAGGGAAGCAGCTCATGCCTTCGAAACTGTTGACCAAGACCGTGATGACCGAGGCCAAAAACAGGACTCAGATGTGTAAACTTTCCTTCTCTGATGAATACTGAAGTTAACCTAGGAGAATATGCTAGCTTTTGCAGGAACTAGATGGACACCGTCTCTCCTGTTAGCCACCCTCTTTGTCCTACTTTACTATGTAGCGATTATCATGTGGGTGATGGTGGTTGACTGGAAATACTGAGAATGACAGATGAAGTTTTGCTTAAGAACAAAAGAAAGACTTCAAAGACACGATGGCTTGTAAAGATTCCAAAGGAGGTTCTTTAGAGAGGTTTTCATAGTAACCATAACCACGCGATCTTTTTTGTTATTTTGTTTCAAAACCTCAAGTAGGATATGTGTTCAGGTGCAGTCTACACAGGACTAGTTCAGGTCTTTTCTCATGCAGGGTGGTTGTGTCCTGCAGGGGAGGAGGCCCTGGCAGGAGTACTTTCAAACACTGTCACAGTAACCCTGACTAATTAGCAAATTCTGAAGTTGTCCTTTAAGAGGAGAAAGATAATGTGCAAAACTAAGCACAGCTGACATATTTCTTGAGCTCCTCTGCAGTGAGATGGTTTTGGTGCCAGGCTGATGCTTGGTTTCTGCTTGGTCAGAAACCAGGTTTGTTTGTTTGTTTGTTTTCAAAGAAACGTTGTTTTGTGA
Source organism: Rattus norvegicus (assembly GCF_021556685.1). Taxonomy (NCBI): domain Eukaryota; kingdom Metazoa; phylum Chordata; class Mammalia; order Rodentia; family Muridae; genus Rattus; species Rattus norvegicus. The sequence continues at coordinate 137,044,782 of NC_141540.1, forward strand.
CACAAGAGAATCTTAATTTCTGTTTACTAGATTGCCAGCACCCTTCACACAAGAACAATACAGCACCACAGAACTCAGAAGGACTCAGTGGGGGTCCTTTGTTGTCCTCCACTGAGGATCTCAACTGATCACTGTAGCCAAAGTCAGGATCTGGAATGTGAACGACCATTCACTGCATGCACTGAACATGGCTGCGCCTTACCTCCCGTCTTCTCTCTGCTGGCAATCTCTTCATCATTCATTTCCTTAGCTTCTTATCCACAGTGCACGGATATTTACCAGCCAAACAGAGTCATTTTGATACGTTGGAGGCACCTCAAGTGCACCTTGTCACCACAAAACATCTCTATCCATCACGTCCCAATGGGAGAAAGTAGTTCTACGTAAACAGCACACGAAATCACGCCTGTGTGTTTACCTGTGCTACTGAGACGGGAATGAATTCCCCTAATGGGGACTGGGGGCTGCAGGGTCTCTATCCTTTTGGCCGATTACAATCATTTGAACAAGGGTATCCAGCAGGATGTTCAAAAGTGTCTAAGTTAACTCCTGAGTAGACCACACAGTGTCTGCTGATGCAAAGAATTATTTAGCTATAAAAAGAAGAGATAAATGGCCAAGCATTTTAAAAAAACCTAATAATTTATCTCAAACGAAGCATCTGTCACATCTACCACGTGAAATGTTGTACGTGACTAGTTTATAATTCTATCAGGACAAATAGTCTTCCCAAGACGTGGTGATGAGACGTCCCTGACGGTCATTATTGCTTGAGTATATTTTTCCTTAGTGTGGTGAAAATGCAATTGCTCAACACTCATGCAGAGATGGTGAAAGAGGGCGCTGGAGTCCCACCCCCCTCCCCCCCCCCCCCGGCAAGGCACATTCTAGAAAAACAGTGACAGCAGACACATCCTAAAGAACAAGGCTGTCTTTCTTTCGGATTTCCTGGGGTTCTATCAGAGTTCACTGCTTCTTTAAAACAAGGATTCTTAGAACTTCATCTACTCAGAAAGACAGGGGAACGTCCGAGACTTCAATTCTCTGGACCACACATGCAGAAACAAGTAGGGAAATGTCTTTTGTTTGTTGTTCTCTGTGCGCAGAGCTCAGTGACTAGTGTTTTATCTGAAAGCATCACTCTTTCACTGACCTTTTTGAAATGTAGGTTCTCAGATTAAGCTGTTTTTTTTTCTCTCATTTTTCAAGTATTATTTGATTCTCTATGAATTCTATTGCCATTGATAAGAAGGCTGATGGTCTCATTACTATCCCAGCACTCAGAGGCATGGGCAGGAGGATCGCTGTGAGTTGGAGGCTAATTAGTTCTAGGACAGCCGGAACTAAATAGTGAGCCAGCCTGCCTGCCTGCCTGCCTGCCTGCCTTCCTTCCTTCCTTCCTTCCTTCCTTCCTCTTTTCTTTTTTAAACTGATCTTCTTTTCTTTGGGCTCCTACCAGTGTGTTTTGTTGAGGTAACCTTTTGTACACTGTGTGAAGGTTGTCTCTGTATATTAAACCATGGATTGCCGAACCTCAGAGAGCTGGGTGTTTTGTAAACATTCATCCTTCCTTCCTTGGTGACTTGCTTTAATAAGGATCTGATGGTCAATAGTTGAGCAAGAAGTGGAGAGCAGTACTTCCACACAGAGAGGGTCTCTGGGAGAAGAAACCAGGAAGGATTCAGTCAGCAGACTTGGAGATGGACAAGAGATTCACAGCATGAGGTAGACCTGGCCATGTGGTAGGAAGGCCAGAGTTAGTAGGGTTAGAGAAGCCATAAGGGATGTCAAGTATAAATATAAATATAAATATAAATATAAATATAAATATAAATATAAATATAAATATAAATATAAATATAAATATAAATATATATATATCCTCCATGTCTTTATTTAAACTTCTGGTAGATTATGGCACTCTATTTGTTTTTGAGATAGCTTGGTTTCATTACAATGTGCCTAAATGTGAAATGTTATTTTATATCTCGATCCACTGGACCTCTTGAAATCTGAGAAATTTTCCTCAATTCTGAGAATTTATGTCAAAACTCATACACAGAGAGACCAGCCTCGAACTTTCGACTCTCCTGCTTCAGCCTCCCGCACATTAAAATAAAAATCCTACCCGGGTCATGTGATTTTTAAAGGCTTCTTGTCTCGTTTTCTTTGTTCTCTTGATAAAGAAATCTTTCTTCTCTCGTTTAAAGCCTGTGTTTCATTTTTATCTTAAGGGTTTTTTCCAAGTCATGAATTCTCGCTTCAGTTATAGATGGCTGTTCACCCAATACTTAATTAACTTTTTAATTTGTGGTATTTGGTTCTTTTTAGTCTTTTTGTATGATGTAGTTTTGTGTGTGTGTGTGTGTTTTAGTTCATCTTTTCAATTCCACCTTTTACCTATTTAAATATTTCAAATTTAGTTATTTTGCATTTTGTATCTCGTAGTGTAATAATGTAAGAGTTGGTTCTCTCCTTCCGCCCTGTGGATAAAAACAACAGGGATTGGACTGAGGTCAACAGGCACGCCAGGAGCACCCTTACCTGCAGAGCCGTCTCGCCAGGCCAACATTCAATCTCTTACTGTGCATTCATATTTGGCCGAATTTGAGAAAACCCCAAGGAGCTTAGAGAGCGCTTTCACACAGAAAAGGTATCTGATTCCATCTGCTGGGCGTCTTTTAACTTCTTGTCCCGGCCACTGGGCACATACTTCAACCCCAGAACACATTATAAACTCTGACTTTGCTCTTAAAGCTGCGATGAGGATAAACAGGTTCCCTTATGTTCTCTGACTACAGCAGGCTGGCCCTTCAGTTATTCACTTGCTGAGGCCGGAGCCTCTTTAGGTGTCTCGGAATTAGCCCCGCTCATGTTCGCAGGCCTTGGCTGGTGATTTCCTGAGCAGTTGAAATCTGTATCGTATCCAGAACTCGAGGTTCCTGACCTCAGTATGAGTCCTCAACACAGTCACGTCTCTCCGACTTCTGTTTCCAGTTTCTCTTTGTGGGGAGGTGAAGGTGTGTATGTGTGTGTGCGCGCGCGGGCGCGCGGACGCACTCCACTATACACCGAAAAACATGCTTACTTATTGAAGCTTATCCAGATTTAAGAGCTCTGCGGTGGGAGTCAAAGTGTCCAGCTGGTCACAGTCTTCATTTCAAAGAGGAAAACAGAGAGTCTCTGCCAGGTGCAACATCCTTAGTGGTGATTTGTCCACCCTTGAGTTACTAATCATGAGAGAAAAATCGTGGATATCTAACGGAGGGCCGGCACGTTCTGTATAGCATCTTCTTGGCTATAACGTCGCATAATGACCCTAAGCTACAGGGGCGATCATCTGAGAAAGTGAACCATATTCCCCAGGCCATCCAGGGGAGGAGATGGGCATACAAAGTCTTCCTTAGTCTTTTCACCAAGTCCAAGCCCTGAAAAGTGATGTTAGCTACATCTGCTTCTAACAATATTTAAAGATTTATTAATATCAGTCCTTTGCCTGCATGTATATCTGTACACCACGTGCATGACCGGTGCCGGAGGAAGTGGTAAGCTTCCGTGGGGGTGCTGGGAGTTGAATCGGAGCCCTTCACAGAAACAAATTCTCTTAACCACGGATCCAACTCTCTATTCCCTTGATGTTAGTTAGCTATATTTAAAGCTGACAGGTCAGAGCCATGATCGCCTTCACACCCTCAGTAATTCCTCTCGTTTGCCCCACCTCTGGTAACTTATCCAAGAGTTACTGCGGATCAAAGAAACAAAGAAAAATAGGAACGGGAAACAGTCGACCTGAAAAAAAGGGCTCCTCTTCAGTCACCCGGGTCATCAGATAGATTCTGGAAGCAGAATGTTATTGGGCATTTTTATTCAGTCCTGGTTTCTGAGAGAATTTAAGATTCCTCAGAAGGGTGCATAAAAACCAAGAAATCAATTAGCAATGGGAGGGGAGGAAAGGAACTGAGGGAAATGAGGAGGGGGTGAGATGAGAATGTAAATGCTGGGCTGTGTGTATCTGATTTGAGGCAGCTGGCAAGTTCGGAACTAAGGGTTCTAGCTGCAGCTTAAAAGGGGAAACCTGAGCAGTCATGTGTCACCATGTGCGTGTGATGAAAACAAACCAGCCACTCCAAGGAGATCCATAATGGGGCGACGATACCTCATAAAGAGGCGCCATGTAATGAAGACAGCCTCTTGGTCATAAGAGGACTGTGACCTTCAGAAGAAAGGTCAGGCACCGATATCTGTGCTGGGAAAAGTTACAAACTGGAAACGGCCTCCTCCCATCTGATATGCGTTCACCCTGCACCCAATAATTCCAGTCGTGTGTTTTCATGAAGATGGTTTTAGTAGTGGACCTCTCAAGGCAGGTCACTGATTGCACACCGGGACAAGATTAAGAACAACCAACCATTTGTTGTTGTCATTTTGGCTGATCGTGTTGAATGGTAGATTTGGAAAAGGAAGGCAAAAGGTGACAAATTCAAATAGCCTCAAGGACCAGGGTGTTAAAATGAGCTTCCTCCTGCCCAGAAATTTGGTAACGTGTGTGAGAAAATGATTATATCAACAGCTTCTCTGAACAAAATCTACTCCGCTGAACTTACTAGAAGACTTCCCAATGAAATTCTAGCATGTGTTGAATCCTTGACTTTTCGAGTATCTCACTCTTCTGAGCAGTAGCTGACCCCAATTTTCCTTCGACCTTGGCTTCTAGAACATGTGCCTTTTCTTAGTATTTCAGAGGAAGGAGCTCTTAAAAAGAATCCATCCCAATCAAAGTCTACACCAATAAAAATTTAAACTTTCAACACAGTAGAAATTTCTGGTTTCTTTAGAAGCTCAGTTGTGCCACATGATGTTTTGCTGAAGCAGACACTTGGGAGGGCATGTGATGCTTTGCTGGAGCAGACAACGGAGAAAGCGTTAGGATGCTTGGAAAGAATGCAGGTGGAACCCTACAGAGAGCGAGAGGACACTCTTGCACTGCACTGCACCTTGCACTGAAAGGTAGAAGTTTTAAGGTTGCCCCCCTAGACAAAGTTTAGAGCAGAAGAAAGAAACTGGTCGGGCCCTGGAACTGCAAATACACCAGCTGGTTTGACAACTCTCTCCCAGGAACTAGCTGACCATAAAGTTAGATTAAAATCTTAGAGAACAATCTAGAGAAGCAGGAAGCTTCTCCTAAGAACTAGTGGACCATAAAGTTAAACAATCTTGAGAAACAGAGAGTTTCCCCTTGTGATTTTTTTCACTGGTATTCTCCACACTTTCCAATGACACCATCCCTGCCCCCTTGGGTTGTGGTTTCTTCCTTTAAATACCTCTTCTCCCAGCCTCTCAGGGTCGAACTCCTGTGCCCCTGTGTGGGATACGAGCCTCGACCACAGTGCACTGGTTCCTATCGATAAACCTCATGTGATTACAGCAAGGACGGTCTTGTGTGAGTTCTTGGGGGGGGGGGGTCGAGTCATCCCGAGACTTGAGTGAGGGTCTCCCCACTCCGGGGGTCTTTCGGCACCACTTTGCTGGTCTTCTCTTGTCCTAACTTTGTGGAGAGAAATGTGACAAAGAACTTCCCGTGGAATTCTGGCTGCTTCTTGCTGCTTCTGCTGACTTGTGCAGATTTGGTGGAGCCTTGTGGTTTCTGCTGGATAGAGCAGCTGCTGTTGATTCATATCTGGTGTCTGCTACTGGACTGACACGATGATTTGTGTTTGGTGTTTGCTATTGGACTAGACTTCTGGTCTCCTGACAATGAAGATCGGAATCACCCCAAAGGACTACTTCTAAGCAGGCCCACAACATCCTTGTCCTGTTAACCATCTTTCTCCCAAACCTTTCGTTGGTGGGTGGAGGTTGAAGTATTCAAGAACCCTAAATGGAAAACCTCAGCCTACATTTTAACGAGAGGATAAACAGTTGAAGGGAGACATCAATTCCACTACCATTCTCCTTATCACTCTCAGAGGTGAGCCTGAGAAGTGCCCTAAATCACAGCAGTGAGGTAGCAAAGTAGGGGGCAGAATGGAAGAAAAGAATTCAGACTTCTGTGCATTCACGTGCCGTGGTGGGTGGGGGGGGGGGAGGAAGTATCTCAGGTAATTCGTAAGTTCTTCCCTTGTGTCAGTGAACGAAAGGGGTGACGTTGGTTCATGGAAAGAGAGGGACTTTGCAGGCTGAGTACCCCAAAACTCACGTTGAGAAAGTCGGGAAACTTAAAACTGGGATAGTGCTTACGGTTTGGATTTATTGATGGGTGTTGGTTTGAACCACCATGCAAACGGTGGAGGGAGATTAGCATCATGGGATAATTGGATGATAACTCATAAGGTCTGTTGAGAGAGAACGGGCCATTATGATAGCAATCAAGGACAGAAGGAGGTGATGAGAGTTTAAGTTAAGCCATCGCATATGTTTGGAGAGAAGGGAAGGAAATTGTTCTTTAGATTTAGCAAGTAGGAAATCACTGAGTAAGAGCTCTTGTGGAAGTAGAAGTACCGGAATCTAGACGGTAAGATTGTGGAGTGGCTGGGAAGCCAGTGAGGAAGACGTGCCTGAAGACCGCCTTCCCAGAAGCTGTGAGGAATGAGAAATGCAGAGATTCGAGGTCAAAGGACAGGGGTCTGGTTTGTTTAAAGACAGCAGAAGCCTGACAAATTAAAACAGCAGCAGCTTCTGGCTTAGCTCACCTCCAGCCCTCAGAATCTTCCAGTTCCACATGCAAAAGTGTAACGACTTGTGAATGATTAAAAAAATGCATTTGTACTGGAATGCTTGTGTTCTAGCCTACGCCCTTCGCAACACGGGTGTAACTGGTTTTGTCATTTGGTGCAAGGCACAGACCTAGGAGGGGATTGAGGAGTGGCTCTGCGCCTGCTCCTTTTGATGGGAGGGGCTCTGCGCCTGCTCCTTTTGATGGGAGGGGCTCTGCGCCTGCTCCTTTTGATGGGAGGGGCTCTGCGCCTGCTCCTTCTGATGGGAGAGGCTCTGCGCGCCTTCTGAGGTCCATGGGGAGTCTTGGAGCCACGTGGCACTTCCTTCACAGCAGTATTTACAGTCGCATACGCCCTCCAGGTCCTTACTCATCTTTTGTCCTCAGAATCCATCCAGGGGACACAGGCCCTCCGTGAGTGTTTGCTGAACTACATCAAATTAAATTTTAAACCTACAAACTAAAATCTCGGTTTTTCTTCCCTTTCTTTTTTAAATATTTATCTTTTTTTTAATATTTATGCTTAACTCTGTTCTTTCTTCCAATGAGTCTGACTTTTCTTTCCAAAGAGCTTTGAGAAAACAGGACATAGGAGAGTTTAGAGACTTCATTTGCTACAAGTAAAAATTTACCAGACTGCAAATCCTGTGAGGCACGAAATGCCCCGTTTAATCACTGGAGTCCTTTAGGCTCACACATAGTAGCCGGCTAGGAGACAGTTATTAGATACACACACAGAGGCATATGCCAGGACTGTGTTCTCACTCCTACATGAGTCTCAGCCATACCCTAGAAAGAACTATTACATTCAGTAGGTAGACTGGCCCTGACCTGAATTGTTACACTGGAAAACAAGTGAAATTATATACTTTTGAGTTCCAAAAACAAAAGGAGAGAAAAGCATTAAATCTCAGCTGCCATTCCCAAGGCCAAGTACGGCTGGAGCAGTGAAAACCTTCTCAAAATACTGACAGGTAGTTAAAGAGCAGCGGGCAGCATGGTCTCTGAGGCCCTGTCAAACCGATCCCTGTCGACTGACCCTATACTCTACATTTTGTGGTTTTGAGATAGCCCAGGTTGGCCTCAAACTCACTGTGTGGTCTGCACTAGCCTCAGCCTCTAAGGATTCCTTTCTTCTATACTAGCTATAAAAGAGACACACTTCTTTCCTTCTTTCTATCACCCCACCCCCACCCCCCAACCTTTAACCCCAAGAAGCTTCCATTCCAATGGGCAGTGGATGAGCTGTCCAGAGAGCCTGTGACAAGGACAGGACTGAGCAAAACTTAAAGGACATTGATCGTGGTCACAGTGAGGCACTGGCCTTTCCAGCTATTGGCGCCCCTTGGAGGCCTCGAGCAATTACAATTTTATCTATTTTTATTTTTTTGTGCGTATGCGAGTGCCTGCATGAATGGATGTTCTCCACATGTGTGTCCGATGCCTGCAGAGGCCAAAGGGTGTTGCCTCCAGTCCCGTGAGCAATTTTTGGTTCTGACTATTAATACTTTAAAGATTTGTTCTGTACAAGTGTTGGCTCACACTTGTCACCCAGCAACTGGGATGCAGTCAAGAACGATGTGTCAAGGGTCTGAGGTCACTCTGGGCCACTCAGTGAGCCATGCTAGATTACCCAGCGACACCCTGCCTCAAGCAAACAAAACAGATAAACAAAAAAGAAAAACAAACACTTGTTCCTCTCTGAACACCCTATAAACTCAGCTCTCCATATAAACTGCTTCTAACTGCTCCTGCTTCTTCGCTGGCTTTTACAGCGACTGGAACAGTGAAAAAACAAAAACAAAAATTAACAAACCTGTGAAACAGAACGACAATTTGCTAGGACCCATCTAATTTTCTTTCCCATCTTGACCACTCAAGCCACCCCTCCCCCACTCCAGCCCCCCTCCCCCACTCCAGCCCCCCTCCCCCACCCCCACCGCAGTTCTGGGGATGGAACCTATGGCCTCCCACTCCAGGCCAGCTCTCTGCCACTGAGCCACAGAAGAGCTGCTTGTGGACATCTTTCCTTCCCTTCCCTTTCCTCTTTACCCCCTTTTCTTTTTCAGTTTCTTCAATAATTTATCAGTCTCCATGTTTGTCCGTTTTCATTTTATTTAAAACATCCTGACTCTCGTCTTACTCCATGAAACTTTTCTTCTCTGAGGATTTGTTTACTGCTGCGTACTTCATTTCCAGTAAGGGTCTGTGTCAGTTACTGCTTTAGTACGTGGTAAAGCACGTGACCAAGGCAGCTTACAGGAGGCGGGTTCCAGAAGGATGGGAGTCCGTCAGTGGCGCAGTCAGCAGGCAGGCAGCATGATGGGGAGCAGCAGCTGAGAGTTCACATCTTAATCCAAAAAAACACGGTGGCGGGGGTCGGGGTGGGGGTGGGGCGGAGAAGTCACGAGTCTTTTGAAATCTCAAGCCCTGTTCCCAGTGACACACCTTCTCCAATGAGGTCATCTTCCTAAGCAGTTATATAACTGTGGGCCAGGTAGTCAACTTCGGAGCTTGCGGGGACTATCCTCATTCAAGCCTCCCTTGGTTTGAGCATGCGCATGTGTGGAGTGTGCGCATGCGTGGAAGCAAAGGCACATGTATGGAGAGCAGAGGTTGAGGTCAGGTGCCCTTCTTGATCACTTTCCTCCTTTTTTAGTGAGGCAAGGGAGGGTCTCTCAATGAACCCAGAGCTCACCCCATGCTGGTCTGGGTACCAGCTTGCTCAGGAAGGCCGGGATCATAGGGACACGGCCACACCCACTGAGAAATCACCTGGCCCTAATAGTTAATGTTTTGGTAGGCTCGGATCCAAATAACGAGGTCACTGTTTGACACTGTGAACTCAAATACAGGAATAACAAGTATCGATGTGTAGTTTTCTCCAAGAAACATAAAGACCTTTATTTAGTTTTGAAAAGATTACTATTACATCCATATCGTTTATAGAAAAAAAAAGATACTTTTAAATTCTTAACTACTTTCATTCTAAACTATGTCATTCTGGGATACACTCTGCATAGTTACCACTTCAAACAGCGCAGCACTGACCTGGGGTTTTCAGACAGCGTAATGCTATGTATGACAAATCTTAGCCCACCTTGGGAGAAATAAGGCTAGAATATAAAACCGCTCACTCTACATCTCTAAGCAAGCCAGTATTAGAGTTAACAAGATTAAGAATCTTTATTTTATTTTTAGACAATTCTTGTGTACTTAGTAATTATTGCTAAAATTATAAATTGCAGTAATTATAAAAGCACTTCAGTGCCAGGGTTTGATCATATTGAAAAAAAAAAAAAAAACCTAAGCTTGCTCCTTGTCTGCCAGAGCAAATGAGAAATGTGTGAATGACTGAAATAACTACCAATCGTGATCGCCGGGCACGAGGGAGGCCTTTCTGGACACTGCCACCTTAACTGCCTGGCAGGGGAGCTCTGTGCACACTGCTAGTCAGAATCTATGCTTGATATTTTTATGGAAAAGTCACATGATCCACGACTGGATCTAGAGGTGCTTAGATTCAACTAACTAATCATAATCATAAATGCCGTGAATTCTTGACATTTCTCATTCCTGCTTGTATCCATGCCAACTATAAAACAAATACATGTCTCTTTCTTACACTTAAAACATGGTGGATGACTGACAGCTGTGGCTTATTTTGCACACACACTTGATTCCTTCAGCCCTGCCTTGAAATTCACAGGGAAAGCATAGCAGACTGACATGTCCATTCAAGCGAAGCCTTAACTTTATTAAGACACTGGAGAGCTTGGTGTCTTAGAAGTGCAGACAGGGTCAACAGGTGTCAAGGCAAAATGCCTTTAACATAAACAAATGTGCACAGACAGACACTGGAGAGGTGCGCATGTACTTAGAATCCTTTCCCATGCGGCCCATCTCCTAGCAAAGGCGATATACCACAGAAAGACTCCTTCACGGTTTTAATAAAGAGCCTGATACTATTTTTGTACACTTTCAATTTTCAAGTAGAAACTTCTTGAAGGTAGCCTGCAGTGGGCATTGAATGCATAAACAGTAAAGTATCAAATGAAGCTATGAGAGGAGGGTAAGCAGCAGGGCTTTCCCGCTTGCCGAGTGTTAAAAATACTCTATTCATGTTCACACAAACCAGGTATAGTTAAAGAAAACATTAGTCAAAAATTATCAACATAGCATACACATACATGTACTCACGCAATGATGATATACGGATGTGTACACACGCTAGAGATTGCATGAGCAGAAGAGAAAATGGCCAAGGGAACATACAACTAGTCAGTGGATGTTGCTACTCGATGGGAGGGGCCAGAGGAGTCCTTGAAATCTTTATATTGACCTTTCTATTAGAGAAGTGTACCCATGCAATTAGCGTGCCATAAATTAGTGTGTCTGATGTAACCTGAGACAAGAGAACATACGACAGCGGCACAGAGCCAACTCACTTCCCAGGTCTAACCTGCTGTTGTCAAGACAACCATATTAACCTCTCTTGATCTTACTTTCAAAGCAACTTAAAGGATTAAAAACGTGTGTGTGTGTGTGTGTGTGTGTGTGTGTGTGTGTGTGTGTGTGTGTACGTGGCGGGGGAGGGGGGAAAGGAGGAGACTGAACATGGGCTGTGTCTGCAAGTATGATTAGAAGGGATCTGTGGTATGAATCTTGTTCAGTCCAGTCTTCTGAACTGCATTTTTCACCATTTCCCCCCTCATCCAACCTTTCTCCTTACTCCAGAAATGGAACCCCATTTCCAGTGGCCCGCTCCGCTGCTGGCTTTTGGACATTGTGTGTGACAAATCACCTCCTACTTCCAACCTATGGCATGACACCAATTTTCAGCAGCTGTGCATAAGTAATAATTTAAAAAGGCAGGCATATGCTTAGAGTTATATGAAATGATATGTGACAATGCCATCCTTTTTCATGCACTCCTGTGTGTGAAACGGGGCAGAGCAGACTGCAGAAAAGGTCCTTTGGACAGCAACAGGGAATGCCGAGATTATCACCCATAAGGGAAAGAGGGCAAGTCTCAGACAGGTCTAACAGAGCTTTCGGGCTTCTCTATCCTTAGTTAGAGTGGGCATCCTACCACACGTCAAGCCCTTTCACACAGAAGAAAACATCTGGTTGTTCACAAGGCTGACTCACTGTGAATATCTTCTATTTTAAAATGTCTTCAAGCAGGGACATTACAATTTCTATTAGGAAAACTTTAAATCTATCAAACTTTGTTCGAGCTTTTCTTTTACACGGGGAAGTCTCATAAAGTTATGCAGAAAGGGGGATGTTTTAATAACATTTTCATACTTTCCTATACGGGTCATCAAACGGTAGTATAATTCATGTACCTGGAACTGGAGTTAGAGATGGCTATGAGCCGTATGTGGGTGCTGGAAATTGAGCCCCAGTCCTCTGGAAGAGCTGCCAGTGTTCTTAACCACTGAGCCACCCCTCACATACATTAACATATGTGTCCATCCTTGAGCTGATTTGATGATAGTATTCATTCCTGCTTATATTTTTTCTGTAATTCAAGAATTCACTCATCATTTCTCTTTCCCGGCTTTTTATTCCTAGCGTTTTCTTGTAGTTTAAGGTCTTCAGTATTGATCTGCCTGCCCAACTGGAATGCATGAAACTGTGTGATCATTTTTTTTTTTTTTGTTCTTTTTTTCGGAGCTGGGGACCGAACCCAGGGCCTTGCGCTTCCTAGGTAAGTGCTCTACCACTGAGCTAAATCCCCAGCCCCAAAACCAGGCATTTCTTATCTCTGAATCTTGCGACTCTAAATGTGTCACTTTACAGTGCACAGATAGGAACAGATCATCGATGAGAAATACCCTGATCCTGGAGGGCTGGAGAGGTGGCTCAGTGGTTAAGAACACTGGCAGCTCTTCTAGAGGACTTGGGCTCAATTTCCAGGACCCACAGAGTGGCTCAAAGCCGTCTCTAACTCTGGTTCCAGGGAATCCGATACCATCGTCTGGCTTCCTTAGGTATCAGGCACACAGAGGTGCAGACATACATGCAGGCAAAGTACTACACACATATAAATAAAACATTACCCTTATTGAGTAGAAAATGTATGATTTTCCATAATAGTCAATTTCTGCAAACAGAAACTTATTAGATCTGAGAACTGGACATCCAAGGGTTATTAGGTTTATATTAACCTATTTAAGGGTAAGAATATGTTTATCATATTGGCTACATGCAGTGATTATAAGGGATGAGCTGAGGCCATCCCAGTAAAGGAGGGGATGCTTTTTGTTTTTGATGTGTTTAATTTTATTCGTGTCCTATAAGGATGAGCATATTAAACAGTTACAGTTAAGGGGATGTTAAATGCCTTGATAAGTTTTGTAGAAAATAGGTGGAGTTTTACTTATTATTTTCCAAAGTAATGTAACTGCCTAATCTTCCTTCAACACTTATAAACAGATAAGAAACACCAACTTGATAATTTAAGAAACACACTTTCACGTATGTCCCATGGCGCTGAAAACAACTTCTAACACTTTCCCATTTTTAGAAAACATATGAAAGACTGAACTTATAATAATTTGAGGTGTGGGGGTTAAGGGATGGGGAGGACAAACACAAAGTCACAAGTATCTGCAGCTGTAAATTAGACCTCAGAAGATCAAAAACTGCCCCCAAATCTAGACACAGATGATTCAAGACACATGTCACTAAAGCCGGCCTTCTCTGAATAGCGTGAGACATCTCAGCCTGAGATAATTTTGCTTACTGAGTTCTTACAAAAACAGGCATTGCAAGCCATTCTGTGCCTGTCAACGCCATCCCTCTGCCACTCTGACCTCGTCTTCTCTTGATGCTAATATTTATGCACTCAAACTAATAACAAAGAGGGGGGAGGGAAAGCAAGATAAAAACACTGAGTATTCCCACTTCCCAACAGCCACAAAGAGCAGAGAGGCTCACTTTCTTTAAGATGGCCCTTCCTAGTCTTCCAAACCAAGAAGTCTTGTCTTTGATGAATTTGTACCTGAATTTGATGTTGTTATATCCTACGAAAATAACACGACTTAAAGGTCTGTAATTCTGATTAGTTAGTTGCCTTAGCAGCTCTGTGGCCATGTTGACATCTAATATAATTAACTTATTTCTGAAAGTGTCTTTGACAAATTTATTATAAGGAAGAAAAAAGTCAGCATACATCTTTTCTTAAAACACACAATCATAGATACAGTTTTGGTTTTATTTCTTTTTATGTAAAGACTTAAGACTATTTCATCTCTCTTTATAAATCACTTTATTGTAAAGAACTTGCAAATAAAAGACATCATCTAGCTACATTAACACAGCCATTCAAACAAGCACTTGTACAGACCCAAAGTTTATGCATCTCAATGAACTCAGTTGGAACAGTCCTCCTGAAGCCACGAACTTCTATAGACTACATTTTAATGCACTTATCCATCACATAGAATTCACGACAGGGTAAAAACTAGAAAAAAAATCAGCTCAGTACTCTTTCACAACCCACGTGTCATTTACCTGTATTCTGTCCTTGTCATCTAACACGACCGACCGGCCCCGTTTTCCTTACTACATACACTCACCATCAGTCTACATGTGTACATTATAGGCTAGGATCCATATGAGGTAGAGCATGTGTTTCTCTTTCTGAGACTGGGTGTTCTTGCATAATGTACATTCGAAGTTCATGCATTTCCCAGCAAATTTTGTGATTTCATTTTCTTTAGAGTTGAGCAATATTCCATTTTATTTATGTACTCTATCATCTTCTTATTTAAGATAACTGCTATGATAAAAAACAAATATGTTCGACCTATTGAGCAGTGGTTCTCAACCCATGAGTCATGACCCCTTCGGGGAGTTGAAAGACCCTTTCAAAGGGGTTGTATATCAGAGCCTGCATTTCAGATACTTACAATTCATAACTAGCAAAATTACAGTTATGAAGTAGCAATGAAATCATTTATGGTTGAGGTCACTACAACCTTAGGAACTTAAAGGGTTGAAGCATTAGGAAGGTTGAGAACCACTCTATGAGAGGGAACCTTCTTGATCTCTCCAGATTCCTCCTCTGCAGTAGAAATTGCTGTGTTCACTAATGATTACCTTGTCTCCTACTCCAAACCAGTCTCCTCAGGCTGTTGGTTACTTCTTGGTCACTAGCAGCTGTAACAGTACTCACTTTTGGAGGAGCAAAAATGTCTGACAGCCTTAGCATTTCCTCCGTCCTATTACACAATACTGAGGCTGTGGCAATTCTTGTTTAACCCAGGGTTGCTGCTCTTATCTCTGTTAACCAACTGGCTTCCTCTGCCAACTCATCCAGAGAGCACGCTTCTCCCAAATTAGGCTCCAAGCTAAACACAAGAGCATATAAAAACATCACCTTACTTACTCCCCAACCCCCATAGAGATCCAGCTCAAATATCTAAGTACTGTGAAGAAGAAATTTTGGTAGCCACATGTACTTTCATAGGATGGCAGAACAAACTTGGATTCTGACCAAGGAAGGATATTGGCAAAGTTTTTATCATAGGCTTGGAATAGCATTTTATTATTGAGGATCAGAAATATAGTTTGAAGAGATTATGAAGTCCTACAGATTTATTTAAAGCCTTTGCCATGTCTCTGTCTAAAAAGCTATAAATTGTAACATCTAGCTGGGATTCTACTGAAATTGAAATTAATCATAATTAAATAACATGTGTTTTCCTATTATTTCTCTCCATAGTTGGTGGAAGTGGGAATTTTTAAATGAAAAAATCATTTACTGCACACATGTGCACACACTACACACACACCCCATACATTCACATCTTCAGCAGTTAGACTGGATTCTTAAAAGTTAGGTTCATTACTGGAAAATACATCTTGAGTCCCACATAAAGGGGGCTGCTCTCCAGGTTTCCAGGACCACTCAGTACGAATGCTGCCTTGGGTCTGTGCTTTAGGACAGACTCAGCTCATCTTTTCAGCAATCTGGAAAATCTAGAGCACTACCTGACATTCCCCACTCGTCACCAGATGAGAGGTCCAGTCTGCATGCAGCTCTATCAGTGCTGAAGACTAACCAGAGGCCTCTGCTCCCAATCCTGGACAATCTGGTATGAAGGAGCTCACCCCATGTTTTATATGTGACCACCTAAGTTTCCAGACCTATTTCCAGTGAGTCCATCAAGAATCAACCACAATTTTAACTTGCCTAATTACAGCAAGCCAAGTCTTATCTCCACCATATTTGACAGTAAGTGTAGCCCAACTTGGATACTCTTTGAGGCTGTCTACTTCTGAACCAAGTACTTTCTGCAAGGAACTTTAGTCACTTTCTTCTTGAGATTTGTCCCTGTACAGAGAACGCAGGACCATAGCTCCCTATCACAGGAGGAGCCTAGCAAACGTGCACCACTAGACCCAGTACACGGGCGGGCACTGTGCAAGCAGAGGCTACCTCCTGCCAGCTGCCCAAGGCTGCTGGAGCTGCCGTGACTGAAGGCCCACAGACTTAACAGAAATTTGTTGACCCATAAATGCATGGAGCTGTTGACTTAGGCATCAAGAATTATTCATGAAGGATCTAAATACGACCAAAGGGCACATCAAATTTACACACTTGAACATGTTTAATGGCCTGGTGGTGCACACCTGTAAGCCTTGCACTGTAGGGGAAGACAATCTCTTGTGCACTGTGTAAAAGTGTCACTTGTCAATAAAGAGCTGAGTGGCCTATAGCAAAGGTGGGACATCTGGCAGAAATACAGGAACGCTGACAAAGAGTGAGGTGCACGAAGATGTCCTACCTGCACTCAGTATGCAACTCAGGAGAGGTGACCAGCCACATGGCAGACACAGAAGAGTATCAACGGGCTAATCGAGTTATGGACTAGTTGAGGCTCAAGACTAGCTTAGGCCTAGGCATCAACTCATAAATGAATAGTCTCAAAAACAAACCAACAAAAACAGAAACAAGAACTACTAGGGGTATAGATTAATGGCAGAGTGCATGGCTACCAGATAGGAAGCTCTGATTCAAGCCCTGGTGCCACAGTAAACAAAAACACCAAAGTCATACATTACAAAGCCTTGTGAATGTGTATTACCACCCCCCGCCCATCCCTAAAAGACACCTTTACAAACCACTATCATTATAGCTACATGTAACTTTAACCTTTTCAACTCCTACTTTTAATGATGGTTCTTAAATGCTTTAACCTCCCTTGTAACCCACCACCCACCCCGGTAGTAGTGGAAAAGAAAGGATACAGTGGACCTGTTTAGAAAGCTTCTTTGGAGCAACTCCCATCTGTGTTGTCTAAAAATCGGCAGGTCAGTTCACAGGTCAGCATCAGGCGTTCATCCACTTGCAAACACTTCCAGGACACCAGGAGTCCAGTTCAGTAGAGTCGGGATAGCAACTGGGACTCAGCAGTGATGGCATGACCTAGCAGAGACAGCCAGGCTTCAGCCTCAGCTCGAGTCAGCAGGAGGGTCCGGGACAAACACCACAAGTTCTCGGCTGTGCCTCTCTCAGGGAAGCGGAGATCAGTGGTTTCGAGACCCACAAGCACTGTACAGCTAGCTGTACCAGCAAGTCAGGCTGTCTCCGTCACTGTTGAGTCCTATTTATGCTCTCCAAACATCACGTGTCCTCCATAGGCCTTGCCTCAGCACGTGCAGCTGTCTCAGCTAACATGGCTCTGCCAATCAGCCAGAGTCCGAGGAAGCAGCAAGAAATTGCAGCACATCACCCGAGGTTTTTTTTTGGTTTTTGTTGTTGGTTTTGTTTTGTTTTGTTTTTGGGTGTGTTGCTCTCTATGGAGTTCGGACAAATGCAGTGTAAGGCAGACCAATACTGGCGTGTTGTTAGCAAAGAATCCTTCATCATGTGTCCTTTGCCTGGCTTGCTTTAGCAGAACATCTGCTCTCCTGTGTCTGCATCAGCAAATGTTCCCTCACGAATCTGCCTTAGCCTTTCACCTGTGTCCACTTCAGCTAAACTTTCCTTCCCCCCTGTGCCCTGGGAACCCCAGCCAGCTGACTTTTCCTCAAGTTCCCGTTTCAGCCGCATTGCATTAAGGCCAGCTGAGCTGACAGGCCCCTGAGTCCACAAGTGAGCAGGTGAGATGACAGAGTTCAAGGCCAGCCTGAACTACATAGTATGAGACCACACTTAAAAAGGCTTCAACTATACACTGGGCCACAGACAAGGCACAAAAACTTGATGAAAGATAAAATATTTTGTGAGTAAACTCACAAAAGCAAATGTGGGTTCATGCTCCACTACGGTTCTGGGACCCTGCAGCAAACCGCAGCGGCGCCGACAGTAGCAGCACGGGACACTTTGATAAGACGATACCCTCATTATTACATTCACATGTATCTAGGCATGCCCAGTTAGTCAAACAACGGAGTGGGAGATGAACTTCTCACTAATGCAGTCCTTTATACACCTATTTTCCAGAGGGTAACAACCAAAATAACAGCTAGGTTGTGTGTCTCACGACTGCCACGGGTCTGCTAGCTCCAACTATTTCAACTCCGTAAACGAAGTGGTTTTCCTTAGCTCAGGCTTCCAACTGCATTTCCACGAAAGAACCTTGAGTGATCTCCTAAATTCTTATGTCCTTGTCTTTAGCTTGAACCTTGTGCGTACGATAGCGCCCTCTAAATGACCACACCGTTTCACAAGGCTGGAGGGCACCTACAACTTAGACACGGACCCCACATCGAATCTCTTAGCTGGGAGATGCTGCTCTTTCAAGTCTTTAGAAATCCACACGGGCCACAGAGTTGGGGACAGAAGAAGCCCACAAGCAGTAAATCCAGCCGGATGGCGGTCATGGCGCTACAGTTCTGGTGGCCTCCGCTTAACAGAGCAGAACAACTGGGGTTAGCAAATGGCAGTGTTACAGGCAGAGTTGCTTCCACGGGAAGAGAGTGATGTCTCAAATACTCCAAAGAAGGGGAAACTTATTTCCAGAAAAAGGGGGTCATCACTCAACTTCTTATGAACCCCAACAACTGAGTAGGAAATACCTTTAAATGGGATCCAAAGGAATAGATGCTAGAAACAGAAGTAACTCCTGATGCTACCAACCTGTAGGCATTTAGTCTAGGCTCCGCCCCACAGTTACCTGGCAACAGCCAGGCGTGCTGGACTCACTATAAAAGGGGCTGCTTGGGGTTGGGGATTTAGCTCAGTGGTACTGCGCTTGCCTAGGAAGCGCAAGGCCCTGGGTTCGGTCCCCAGCTCCGGAAAAAAAAAGAACCAAAAAAAAAAAAAAAAAAAAAGGGGCTGCTTGTTCTCCCTCTCCCTGCAGTTTTATGCTCGTCCTCCTCTCTTCCCGTTCCCCTCCCTCTTCTCTCCCCACGTGCTCATGGCCGGCCCCTCCCTCCCTCTCCCTCTCTCTCTCCCTCTCCCTCTCTCTCTCTCTCTCTCTCTCTCTCTCTCTCTCTCTCTCTCTTCCCTTCCCCAATCCCTGAATAATGTCCATTCTATACCATACAGTCATGTGGCTGGTACCTCACAGGGAAGGGATGCCTCAGCGTGGGCCCCGCAGAGGCATGCCCTTTCCCCCACACCATAATGCACCCCCACCAAACATATCCCTGGCTTCTCTTTTTATAAAATACAACACTGCCTGCAATTGTGATCAATATTGATAATAAAAGGGAGTTTGACTATCTTACAATACTATGAAATCTGAATTTTTGATTACAGTAGACAAAGTTTCCATTTTGGTGCTACAGATGAACAGGTAAGGTAATCGAGGCCTCCGAGAAACAGAAGAGTTAAAATGATTCGATTATAAGGCACCATCACTCTAACTCACATAGTAAAGAAAACCTACAGCGCTTTGTGAAGCCTACGGCACTGATTATCACGCTCTTACGGACCTGTGCTTTCAAAGATGATTTAAGTGTTCATTATGAACATTCATTTTGAGTAAACACCAACCCAGACCGTGAGCCCTCTGCTATCTGATGCCACGATGCTACTTTATACAGAACTATATCTAATTGCCCCTAAAAATAGCTCTGATTCACCTTGTCTGTGACAGGGTCTCACCATCTAGCTCTGCCTGTCACGGAACTCGATCCTGTCTCCGTAACCGAGGCTGAGATTTCAGCTGAGAGCTACCACACTGCCTGAAGCTGAATTTCCAATGTACCTCTATGTTAAAAGATTCTGGCCAAGTATTGGAAATTAAGGACCCTATTGTCTAAATATTTCATTATGGCCCTCCAAAGCTGCCAGTTATGAAGCACCCAGTGCCGGAACACTGGCTTCTGGAGGGTCAGGTTGTTTTCCCTCTCCACCTCTTGACCGAGTCGGGTACCCAATAGCTATTTGCTGGGTGGGTTTGTAATCCACGCTGACAATACCTGCTTGGCTTAGTGTACATGCCCCCAAATGGAGATGTTATTAAACTATATAACTTCAGTGACCCGAACATAAATCATTAAGAATGCATTAATATATCACATTAAACTATTTAAAAAATTTGCAGGTTTAGAAAAATGATTTAAACATCTAAGGCCAATGCCCTCTGCCAAAGTCCATGAGATGCTATTTCCAGGGTGTATTATTATAACTGCATGAGATTTAATATTCTAATTAAATCATTACATTTTTTTCAAATTGAAAATGATTGTTTATTTTTAAATAAAATCACACTGCTTTTGTATGAAGACTAACTTCTAATATTTTGTGAAAATGAGCCAAAGTCTCCCAAAGCTTAGCAGATCCTTCTGTTGTCAAATCATCTGGAAAGCTGTCAACTGAAGAGTCAAGAGCCTCTATCTACATCAGGACTGTCCTGCTCTGTATAATAAATGCTCTCCTCGCCTTTAAAGACACTTACTAACCTGCCAGGCCTCAGCATCGGGAGGTAAAGGGCCCTCTAATCTGAAGCTGAGATCACATTTTCAGAGACGAGCTGGCACACAGGTGCAACTGCAGCAGATCCCAACAAAAGCAGCAAGCCGCAAAGCATTCTCACGGCTCACTAATAGTTCTCTCTTAATGTCATCTTCAACGAAATACCATTTAACTGTAAAAGCCTTGTTCAACCAACCGAATCATTTCTGAAGACCTTACAGAAACCAAAAATCAAAAATTGAGTTGACATGCCCAATTCCTCACTTAAGTTAATTTGCCCCTTGAAATCACAAGCCTGGCATGCTTAATTTGAAATTGGGTATGCCTTCTTGACGTGTCACTGGAAAGGAATTTTATAATTCTTGATGAAGCAAACGGATGGCATGGGACAAAGATCCACATAGCAGGACTCTCTGCCTGGGACTTTCAGTCACTATTAAACATGACGCTTTACATTTCTCCTGGCATAAAGTCTTTGTCACATTTCCCATCAGAACAGTAAGCTATACTAAGGTTTGGACAGTGTTCACTCTTGCTGTAATGTTTAAGGGAATGATTTTTCATTAATCCTTGAAAGCTCTGAGCTATATTGTACTTTATATCAAATTAGTTAGAGAATAGCTATTGTAAAACTGTCAGCACAGCTCTTAACATGTCTGTGTAGGCTCCACCTGCTCTATGCTGCCCACTATTGGAAATGTATTATGGTAATAAGAAATGTGATACTATCCACCCGGGTTACTTTAGCACAAAAGCATAAAAATATTCTCTGGCTGTTTGGGTGAGTGCTAAGATACAGTATCCTCGCAAGAGATGAAGACTGATCAGTAGTAACTAAACTTATTAAACAAGAAAGACATCAGCAGGAACAGACCGGACCAGGAACTATGTTGGTGTTCCATGGGACAGCAGCAGCAACGGGGAGGGGCAGAAGATGGGGTGTGGAATTTCAGTGAGGAGCAGTGTGTAGAAAGGTGTTCTGTGCTCAGATGGGAATACCCGGGTGCCACCATAACATCTCAACGAGCCACAGAACCATGCTAGCACAAACGGCTAATGCAATTGGAAGATGACACAGAAACCCAGATAAATCTCCCTTCCCTTAAGTCTTTCCTTTTCAAGCAAATAACCATGGACGGCTAATTTCTGTCTCATATTTTCCCCCTAATCTCAGGAAAATTGAACTGCTTAGTGATCAGATAACATCAACGTTTAGGTTTGTTTTCACTTTAAACAGAGTATAGCCAAAGTGTTAAGAATTTAAGTTCTATATCCATCAGCCTACTTAGAACTCCATTTTGAGGATTGCACCCTCTTCTACAGAAAGCGATCCTAAAATTCCTGAAAAAGGTTAGATTTCCTCCAAGCCCTTAGCCTTTGGTACTTGCTCTGAAAACCAAAATTTGCTGGTAAGTACGTGTGCGGATACGTACATACTCATAGCATTCGCTGCCTTCGAAGTGTCAACCTGCCCCTTGTAAAGTGCCAACATGTCATCCCTCCATTCTGCTCCTGGACCTGAAAATTAAAAGCCCAGCAGGCCTGCCCAGTGCAAGAGTTGGGTAGAAGGACGTTTCCGATGTCCACCTAAAGACATCAACAACATACAGTCCCAGGTAGGGCTCCGACGACTTAAAAGGTCAAGGATCGTGCCGTCTCCGTCCCTACGGTGCACGCGTCTGCCGAGCGCGTCTGCCCGGTCGCCTGGGCCGCCGCTGCAGGCACCGCGACTCCGCGTTCCCCGAGCCGAAGCTTCTGCGGCCCCTCGGCGAGCGCGCACGAGGGCGACAGGCCGGCTCACGCTTGACCACAGCGGCCCGCCCGGTCCTCGTCCCTCCGGATCCCGGCCCGCCGTCACCCCGCCGCGAGTCCCCGGAGCAGCCGGCCGCGGCCCGCCTCTGCCTTCCGCTGCCTTTCTCGCAGCGTGCGCGCGGCCTCGGAGGCTTCGCTCGGAGAAGACGGAAGAGGACTGAGCGTCGGGCGGTCGCCGACGTCGTGCAACACGGTCCCCGCGGGCTCCGTTCCCTGACGCGGGCTTCCCAGTCAGATGCATCCTCGGCGGAGGTATTCCATGTTGACA
The DNA here is from genome assembly GCF_021556685.1 of Rattus norvegicus. Classification (NCBI taxonomy): domain Eukaryota; kingdom Metazoa; phylum Chordata; class Mammalia; order Rodentia; family Muridae; genus Rattus; species Rattus norvegicus. The sequence continues at coordinate 137,067,459 of NC_141540.1, forward strand.
GATCCCTCGCCTCGCACAAAATGGGGACGGGGAGCGGCCGCCGCCGGATCCATGGGCGCCGCCATTTTGTGAGGCGCGGCGGAGCTCGGCTGTGTGTAATGGTTGAAGAGAGTGACCCCCCTCTAGGGAATCCCCGGCGCTGACGGTTACGCAAGGGGCCGTGCGCAAGTGCGCGGCGCAGGGAACCCGCACAGCCCAGGCCGGCCCGCCCGCCGCGCTCGCCACTGCCCTTGAGGCGGCGGGGGGAAGGGGCGGCTGGCTCAGCCCGGCCCTCCCCGCTCGCCCGCGCGCCTCGCCTCAGGCCCGGCCGGCCGGCTTCTCCTCCTCCACGGCCAGGGTCTCCGCCCCTCACAGGCTTGCGAGGCACTCACTGGTCCTCGGGTGTCAGGAATTTCCTAGCCACACCTTATCCCGACCCCGTGGAAGACATAAACTTTACTTGGGAAATAAATCCGTTTCCTAGAGTGAGCACCGGAAGCACGCTCCGCTGTATTACATAATTCTTTTTTTCCCTCCCCTCCCCGTCACCCGATAGGTGCTCCCATCGGAAAAGACTACCTGAAATAACCCATCCTGACTCTTACTATCCTGTGACCTTGGGCTAGTGACTTTGCCACCAGTGGCTGTCTCTAAAATGGGAATCCTAATACACCAAAGGGGAAGCATGATGCTCAACCTTTGTAAACCGGGGAGGGTTCCAACACCCGGTCGATACAAATTTAAGTGGTGCTTTTATTCTAGAATAAAAATTTTTATTTCCCTATTTACACATTTAAAAAAAAAGAATCAACACAGAAAACTGAAGGGGTGAAAACATTTTGCCCTCTTTCAGATACGAGTGCAAAAAAAAAAAAAAAAAACCCTCCATAAGCAATGTTATTCTCAAAGTTGGGAGGTTATTTCCCCAACAGGCACGATGACCGTTTGCATACCTCCTGTTGGGTGCACCAAACCGACCAAAAACGGGAGGACGACTTAAAAGCCTTACTCTATCTCCACTAAAGTAGGGCAGGCAGTTCCCAGCCTATTTGATCCCACAGTTTGTCAAAGTGAGTTTACGGCCCCATCATGGACCATGTGCTCATCGGGCTCCTTCAAGCATGAAGCCCAGAGGCCGACGCCTCCTGCTAGAAACGTCTCCAGAGGGGGCGAGCGGACTTCTCCGCGACCGCCCGGGCTGCGCCGCCGTGCGAGCCTCCGTGTGGCGGGAGGCCCGGCGGGCGTCCGCCGGGGGACGCGAACATCGCCTCCACCCCTAACCCCGGAACAACCGGTAGTGGCCGTTTCCCCGCGCCGCCCCCCTTTCCGCCCGCTTTGTGTGCGTGTGAAATGTGCTGCACATTGCAGATGAACCCTAAGCCGGGCGAGCCGAGTCTATTGTTCCCCGCGAGGAGCCGCCGCGACCGTGTGGAGCCAGGCGCAGTGCCGCGGCCGGCCCTCGGGGGGCGCTGTGCGGCGCTGGCGGCCCGGCCGTGGCGGCGGCTGAGAAGCAAGGCTGGCGGGCAGGCAGGCCGGCGGGCGGGCGGCGCGCAGCGGCTCGGCTGCCGCCGGAGCCTGTGCCCGGGGACTCCCGGGCCGCCGCCGCCGCCGCCGCGCGTGAATGTGTGCGAGGGCCCCGCGGAGCCGCGGCCCGGATCCACGCTGTCACCCCGCTCTCCACAAGCCACCACACAGACCTCCCCCTCCCCACGCGGCCCCGCCTGCCCCGGCCCCGCCGCGCCGCCGCCGCCGCCGCCGCCGCCGCCGAAACTCCCAGGCCTGCGGCCGCCCGGGCCCCTCGCCTCCGCTCGCCCGGCCCCCGGCCGGCTCGTGCGCCCCCGGCCGCAGCACCATGTTGAATCGCGTCCCCGGGCCGAGCCGCCAGGGCCGGCGGCGCTGAGAGGCGGCCAGAGCCGGGCCGCGGGAGGCGGCGAGGCAGGGTGGGGGCCGCGTTCGCCCCGCGGCTCCGCGCCCGGCCGCCCGTCGCCTGCCCCTCTAGTTTCGCTCCCGTTTCTTTAAACTTTTTTAGAAATTCCCCTCCCTCCGGCCCTGCGCTCCCCCTGGCCTCCCGCTCCCTCCTTCCCCTCCTCCTCGCCTCCTCCCCCTCCCTCCTCCCTCCCTGCGCCGCCGCCGCCGCCGCCGCCGCCGCCGCCGCCACCGCCGGCCCATGACTGAGCCCCGCCACCGCCGGCCGAGGAATGGGCTCCGGGCGCTGGTAGGGAGCGCGGGGAGCGGGGGCCGCGTTTGAACCGCGATCTGGGTTTTCGGGAGACCTCCTTTGGCAAAATAATGGCAAACTCGACGGGGAAGGCGCCTCCGGACGAGCGGAGGAAGGGACTGGCTTTCCTGGACGAGCTGCGGCAGTTCCACCACAGCAGAGGGTGAGAGCAGGACCGGGGGGGCAGCACCGGGGCGAGCCGGGGCGAACGGGGCCCGCGGCGGGCGCGGGGTCCCGGTGACAAGTGCGGGGCTTTCTGTCGCCCGCAGGTCGCCGTTTAAGAAGATCCCTGCGGTGGGTGGGAAGGAGCTGGATCTTCACGGGCTCTACACCAGAGTCACTACTTTAGGCGGATTCGCGAAGGTGAGTGGAAGTTTTAATTTGTATTTCCCTCTCGCTGGCCTGCTCGGAAAAGTCTGCTCCGGCCCGGGAGCCGGCGCCCGGGGCCGGGGGGGCGGTCGGCCGGGCACACGGCGTTCTCGGCGCTCGCAGCCGGTGGCACGGAGGCGGCCGGCGGCGGGGCTGTTTTCGGCCTGGTGGCTCGCGTGCGCGCGGCGGGCGCGGGGCTGGGCGGGCGGTGCGGCCCGGCGGCGGGGAGCGCCCTGCCCGGTGTCCGGCCGGCCCCGCGGGGTCTGAGCGGCGCGGCGGGGAGCGCGGGCGAGCAGAGTGCTCGCCCGCCCGCCGAGCCCCGCGCCCGCCCGCCCCGCGCCCGCCCGCGAGTCAGCGCCGCCACCGCCGCCGCCGCCGCTGCCGCTCTAGCACAGGCGGAGACACAGAGACACACAGACTCTGAGCAGTTTTCGTGCAACTCAAAATTAGCGCGGGCAGGTTTAACATCGATAATCGGCTGCGAAATGATCCCGGCGGCCGGGGGCACAGCCTCGGCCCGCTCGCCCTGGCTTTCTACAGCTAACAAAAGAAAGCAGGACCTGTCTGCAAATAGCCATCTTAGGCTTCAAGGCTAGGCAGAAGCTGTAGGCCTCAAAGAAGGGCCTATGGAGATGGATAGATCTGGGAGAGGGATCGGAGTCGGCCCCGGCCCCGGCCCCCCCAGAGCCCGCGGACGTCGCTGTCCGGAGCAGTATTGATCCTTTTGAACTTTTTTTTTCTTTAGTGTAAACGGACCGCGTTGAGGTTTAAAAGGGGGCGACAGAGGGACTTGCGATTGGTTATTGTCCGGGCTTCAAAAACAAAACAAACCCACCAACCCCCCCAAAAACAAAACAAGTGCTGCTAAATACAGGGTTTTCTGGTGAAAACACAGTGATTCAAGCAGCCCTGGCTTGGTAACTCTTGTGGCTCGACCCCAGACACCCACTGATCCTTAGGTACCCACAGATCTCTGCAGAAGGGTCATTTAGCTTCCAAGTTAGGGTAGGTTTTTCTTGGATTGGGCACTTTCAGACAAGTGTGCCTGTGTTTTTAACAGGTTTCTGAGAAGAATCAGTGGGGAGAAATTGTTGAAGAGTTCAACTTTCCCAGAAGTTGTTCTAACGCTGCCTTTGCTTTAAAACAGTATTACTTGCGGTGAGTAGTGGCGTCTTTCCCCAGTATTTGCAAACGAGGGACTTCGGGGCAATTAAACAACAAAATCTAAGCTCTAGACAGTTTCCAATCCCTTGTTAATTTCACTCTGAGAAGCATTTGCTGTCAATAAACTGAGATGGTAGGAGTCTGAAGTTTTCCTCAGGTTAAAAATACAGTCGTTTATATTTTTCATACAAAGCCATTACAGGTGACAATCCATATCCTATCTTGTAAACATTCTTTTGTGACATTGTTATTGACTGCTGGGTAGCCACTGAGGGCCAGAAAAGAAGGTGCTTAGTGAAAGACTTGGGATACTTAAGGAAACTTTGTAACCTGTGGGAAGATTTTTTCCCCCCTTCTTTATTTGGAAACCCCTTAACCGCCTACAATTTCATGGGTTTTTATTTTATTTTATTTTTTGTTTGTTTATTTGTTTGTTTAAAGAAAACTTACTGCATGGAACTGTTACTCTGCGTTTAATGGGATATTTTTTCATAAATAATTCAATGTAGATACCTTGGCTGATCAGAATTAACTTTTTGAACTCCTTTGTTATTTATTGAACTTTTGAGCGACTTAAAATTATCCAGTATCTTTAGGAATACGGGGATGGTTTGAGACCAGGTATTATAGTTGGAATTTTCTTTCATTTCCTTATATTTTGACTGCTTACTCCAGAAAGTCAATTTCTTGTTTATACGATCCAGTTAGATAATGTATTTTGTGACTTAGTGGTTTCTTCTTAGATTTTCTCCTATACTTTCATGCTGTACTTTATTTTGAAGGAAACTTTTATTTTTCTTTGATTACCACAGTAACCTTAATTATTTAAAATGAAAATAATGATCTTAATATTTCTAATGAATGTTGGTAATGGTGACATTACAAGATAGCCTGTTTTATATTTGCAATGTAGCTTCTGCATAATTTTAGTTTCATATTGCTTTAAATGCACTAGTCACTCTGTATAGCGCTTAGGATTCTGAAATAGGAAACAGGGTAATTGCACAGGTGGACTTCCTATTGGCTGCCTTAGATTGACTTCAGACTTCTTGCTGAAGAGTTCACAGAACTTGGCAGTTAGTGAGTTCCATAGGAACTCTAGAATATACCAAGGGTGAGAGTGTGTGTGTGTGTGTGTGTGTGTGTGTGTGTGTGTGTGTGTGTGTGTGTGATAGCATATGTGTCAGAATACCTTTTTAAATAAAAGAATAAAAAAAAATTCCCAAGCCGTTGACTTAGTAATAGAGTTAGAAATAAAAATTTAATACCATTTGATTATTTCTGTTTTTTATACTGAGAGAATTTGAGAGGGTTGTGCTAATATGTGTTAGGACTTTGTGCTAATGAATTCAAAAGCATTTGTAGTATTTTGTATAATTTAATTGTATATTTTAAAGTTATGCTTAGTGTTATTAAATGTATAGATTAAAATTCTGTGTTCAGTGCTAAATGGTATATATGGCTGATGAGGTATTTTTTTTTCTGTAAAATTTGCATTCATCTTAACAATCTTCACATAATTAATGAAATACCTGGACTTCTTTTCTTCTTTCTTTTTTTCTATTTTTCGGAGCTGGGGACTGAACCCAGGGCCTTGTGTTTGCTAGGCAAGCGCTCTACCACTGAGCCAAATCCCCAACCCTGGACTTCTTTTCTTTTACAAAGTGTAATTATAAGTATTTTGTTTCCTGTTGTCATTTTCGTCTTGGGATCGTGTCATCATTAATTGTACTTATGGCTACGCTCTAGCTGGATGCTTTCGAGATTGTCTTAAGTGTTTAAATTGTTCTTGGGTCGACTTGGGCCTTATGTTCTTCCTAGGGCTGTCTTGAACTGTGTCCTTAGGTAAACTTGCTTTCCCATATGTCACTCTCCTGGTTTGCTTTTGTAGGGCTGTAGCTAGGCTACTGGGAAAGAGTGGAAGCATTTGTTTGGGAAAATAAAACCATGGGGAGATTTGCATGGCTTGCAAAGAAATAGGATGGGTCAAATATTGGGTATTACCAACCTTGATAGATTTTTCCCTGGTGGTGGCATATTGTAGTTAGAGGATATATGTTATGTTGGGGTTATGCATGTACTTTCCTCTAAAACAATCTAACCGGTAAATCACATGCAAGACTTTTTAACAGTAAATTTACTAGTTAGCCCTAATGCCTAGTGCCTTCCTTCCCAGGCAATCATGGGAATGAGTGACTTGGTGAGTTAACTCTTTACTACATCAGATTTAATACTATGGTTTCTGATAAAGCACTTGATGAATTGTTTTTGGTATCTTTTGATTGAGTGGGTTTTTGTTTCTTGTTGTTTTTTGGTTGTTTCTTCTTTAGTTAGTATTTCTGTCTGTGTGGCTCAAGGGGACTCCTCCTGCCTCAGCATTTTGGTTTTGAGATTCTAAGCTTGTGCAATATCATTTCTCAGTCACATGTTGGCCATGCATACATGAACATATTTAATGTAAGCTGCTTTTTCATTGGACAAACTGGGAGACTGTCTGTTTTCCTAGCTCCCTGTGATAGTTTCACACTGGCCTACATTCTCCTGTCGTCACACAGTTAGCTGAATGAGCAGCTATTAGACTAGGACGGTTTGATGCAGCTGTATACTGTTACGGACAAAGAAGAGTAGACTGTGTGCGCCGCGTACACGTTCCAACAGTTCTTCTGTCTTCTTTTTGGTATAAATATAGTCATTGAGTATAGACATTGTAGCCTGCCAAGTTAGGTTAAATATATCAAATACACATTCATTCAACTGTAGATTATCTACAACAAAAATTCTCAGCCCAAAATTGAATATCCAATTGATTATTTAACACCGGTGTTTCATTTTTTTATTTTTAAATGATTTTTTTTTATTTAATGTGCATTGATGTTTTCTGCATATATGTCTGTGGGAGGGTTCGAATCCCTTGGAGTTGGAGTTGCAGACAGTTGCAATTGCCATATGGGTGCTAGGAACTGAACCTGGGTCTTGGAAGAGTAGCTAGGGCTCTTAACTGCCAAGCCATTTCTACAGCCCTCTGGTATTTAGTTTTAAAAATGGAAGTGCCTGCTGTCAGTTCCCAAAAGTAAATCATTTATTATATTTTAAAAACTATATTTTAAGCTGGGTGGTGAGGGCACCAGCCTTTAATCCCAGCACTTGAGAGGCAGAGGCAGATGAATCTCTCTGAGTTGGAGGTCAGCCTGGTCTACAGAGCGATTCTGGGACAACCAGGGCTGTTACAAAGAGAAACCCTCTCTACAATAAGTGCATAAGTAAATAAGTAAAATAAAAAGTTACATTTTAATTAGCTCGTAAATACTTGTCTTTTCACTTAGCATCGTCTTGTCATCGTCCCCTCAGTGTGTCCTGAGTGGCTCTGTCAGGCTATCTGTGTAAGACAGGAGAGACAAGGCGCAACTTCCCACATTTTCTTCATGGACAAACTTAAGGACCAAAAAGTTGCGTTTGTTGAATGTACCTGGTCAAATTTACTATATTATGGTTTCAGCGTGGTATTCACAAGTGATTTTAATAAACTATAATTGCAAGTTGCACATGGTTAATTCTATGCCCAAGTATATCTAAAACCAGTGTGTGAGTTATTTACTTGGTGAATTTATTTATTTATTTATTTGTTTGTTTGTTTGTTTGTTTATTTATTTATTGTCCTTCTTTTGGTACTAAGAATTAGACAATTTGTTATTATTTGGGTTAAGAGCTTGAAGGTTTATCTGGGCATTGTGATTCGAGTCTTTAACCCCAGCAGTTGGGAAGGAGAGGCAGGTTAACCTCATAAGCTCAAGGCCAGCCTGGTCTACAGAGTGAGTTCCAGGACAGCTGGGGCTACACAGCAAAAAACCTTTCTCCTAAAAACAAAAGTAAATGAAATTAAGTTTTGATATAAGGTTTTTGAAGTGTTTAATGGGACAATATTTTCTTCCTCTACAGATAGCAGGAGCACAGCCATAGTTACAGTATAGGTCAACTTGGTATGTTCTTTATAAAACTTGGAAATTTTAGAAAGGAGATGACATGTATGGACATTGAAACTGACTGAAGAAAGCTCCCATGTTGCTTGTATCTGAGGCCCACAGGCTGCTTTTTTTAAATGCATTCACTTTTGAGGTCTTTGGACTTGAGGATTCACAGTAGTGACTTTGCAGTCATATTGTGAATTGTGTTTTGTTTTTTCTTGTTAGGTAAATCCCTTTAGTTACTTGAGTGGTTCGTGTTACCAGCAGTTAACTTTTATCAGTTAAATGACATGAATGCATTTAGGGATTGTGAGCTAGTGACTACCATATATAGGTCAGTGAGGAGGCCTTTTATGAATGGCTTGAGGGGAAGTGAAAGAATTAATCAGTACTATTCAGTAGGTAAATAAAGTAACATACTGAGTCTGTAAATTGCTAAACAGAGGTAGAACAGCAGCTTATTCCTAGTCAAGAAAGGGAAATAAAATAATAGTAGGGGCAGGGAAAACAACTGTGTCTTAGTAAGTTACGAATGTGGGGATTTTAACTTTAGTTTTATAAGGTGTAGCCTTTCATTTTGAACAAACCTGAGTTTTATAGTTTATGGCAATGTTACAGTTCTGAAAAGTTTGTAGACTTACTGAAAGTAAAGTAGAAAGTGGATGAAGGAGGTTTAAACCTGATCAAAAGCTTGGGGTTAGGTCATAAAATCCATATTTGTAAACAACGTACATTTGCTCAAACTAGAAATCAATTTACTTTCCTAGATAGACAGCAGACCCACATAACACACTAGAGAATTTTGTCATACCCCTCCCCAACCCTTGCCTCCAGCATGCCAAGGACTCTTGTCACCGAGCTCCCACCTCAGCCCACCCAAAATGCATCTATGCCCTTTTCATTTAAATCTTACGCCTCAACTGTGAACTACAATATTTTCTTTCTGATTAGAAGCACCATTTCTAAGAGCACCTCTGCTCCTGAGGAATAGGTATTTTCATAGTGACCTTTATGTGAGATCTACTATGATGTCGTAGAAAAATGCCTGTGGCTCCTGTAAGCTCTTCTCTAGGCTCAAACTAAATGAAATTGGAAGTGGGGAGGGAACAAGGAAGGACACTTCAATTCATCAACATTCAGACACCTAACGCATATATTTAGGTAAAGTATTGTGGAAGAGGTTTTCCTTTTGTAAGGCTATGTAGTTAATGTACCGTGCCCAGGACTACTAGAGGTTACTGATAAGATGGGTTTGTTGGAGTTAAGAGGAGACACGTGGTCTGATAGAGTGAGGGATGATGATTCCCAGTCCTCTCTCTGCCTTCACTTCCATCCTGATACTCCGATATTCATGGTCAAAGCAGACACTTGTATCTGTGCTCTATAAAACACCAGTGTTCCTGAAATGTAGTATGTGCCTTTTAGAGAAGATGAGATGGTTTCGAGTCATAAATGTAAAGTTGGCTAGTTATTGTGGGCCTTGGATTGTATTACAGGTGTGCAACTCACCAGCACTTTTGAAACTCACTCTTACCTCTCTCCTTATTCCAAGTCCCGTCGTCGTGCTATATGGTATAAAACATCATGTTTGAGGGAGACTTACTAAATCCCCAAGAGCACAATCTGGGAAATCTGAACTAGAAGCGGTGAGATTAGGAAGAATAAAAAAGCTGGACAGGTGAAACATTGGGGAAGAGTTTCACTGTGTAGCTCACACTGGCCCCTAGCTCATGGCTGCCCCTCTATTCCTGAGTGGTAGAACTACAGCTGTGTGTGTCAGTGCTCCTGCCTCACACAGCCCTGGGCCCACGTGATGGAAGGAGAGAACCAGTGTGGACAGGTTGTCCTCCAACCTCCACGTGTGCTGTGACATTTGTATCCACACCCACAAACACAAAATAAATAGATAATGTACAAAAATTGAGTTTCAGGCACGTTTTATTTCATCTTTCTAAAAAAGGGTTTATAATAACTTTGATTTTGTTGGGTCTTTATGTTAGGCTCTTATTTGAGCTACTTGTCCCTAAAAGTCAAGTCCTGTTCATTCTAGTTAGAGACTGCCTTTTAAGAAAAGACCTTATAGTTGTATAGAATACAAATATGTTATGTATTTGAGTTTTAAAAAAATTAGTACAAAGTTTCTTTGGACAATTGTGGTAGTTATTGCTTGTAGACTAGTACTTGTGTTGAATTTGATACTAGTTCAGCTTTAAAAAGTATGTTTTGTTTAGTTCTGTGACTTTGACAACTAAGGAATTCATATTCTGAATTTTGATATTAGGGAAAATCTGTTAACAGTAGATACTGGATTAAGGGCCAGACTTTATTCTTTATTGAACTTAAAAGGAAGATGTTTGGATCGACACTATCTCTAGTTAGTTTTGAAGTTATAAGTGTATTTAAAATTCTGTGTGTGTGTGTGTGTGTGTGTGTGTGTGTGTGTGTATGTGTGTGTATGTATTCGTTGTGTGTGTTACAGCAAATGTGTAAAGGTCAGAGGACAACTTTTGAGAGTCCTATCTTCCCTTGGTGTGGGTTTTAGGGATCAAAGTGTGATCTGGCTATGTTAGCAAATGCTTTTACCTCTTCAGCCATCTCAACACTACGCTGTGTGCATATTTGATAAAAATAAAAAGTACTGACTTTTAAAATCAAAATAAATATGTATTTATTATATGAACAATGTAACATTGTTTCTATTTATCCATAGTTGAGCTAAAAAATAAATATATGCATTTATTATACAGTATAACATTGTAATTATTCATAGTTGATCTAAAATATTGGCAATTTCATTTGGTCAGAATAAAAGAAGATGGAGAGGGTTGGGGATTTAGCTCAGTGGTAGAGCGCTTGCCTAGGAAGCGCAAGGCCCTGGGTTCGGTCCCCAGCTGGGGGGGGGGGGGATTTATCTTTAAAAAAAAAAAAGAAGATGGAGAGAGGGTGATGAGTTCTGGGTACCTCTGTAGGACCAGTCTATCAGTGCGTCCTGGGTACCTCTGTAGGACCAGTCTATCAGTGCGTCCTGGGTACCTCTGTAGGACCAGTCTATCAGTGCGTTTGTATAGGAAAGGCAGCTCTGTGGTGCCCTGTAGTGAAGAGCCAGGAGGGAGTTTTCGCCCTCAGACTTCAGTAAATAAATTGTATCGTTTTCAAAACACAGCTTAACCCTTTGTATTTTACAAATCATTATCATAAATCTGCATTATTCACAGTTATTAAATATCCTCAGATAATATTTCATGTTCCACATGTGCTTGCATTTATCAGCCTTAGATCATCTGTTAATGTGACCATTCTGCTTTTCAAGAAACAAGGTCAACTGTGGGTTTTGTTTTTTGTTTTTTTGTTTTTTTTTTTTTTGCTATAAAACAGAGGTACCAGTGAGCTATAGTTTTTGCAAAAACATATTGTAAATTGAGGTAATATGCGTTTATAAAATGCATGCTCTTTTGACTAAGTGTGTCGTGATAAGCCATTGTTGGGACTGAAAACTCTTGGTAGTGTCTAGGAATAGTTGCCTTATTTCAGGGCTGTTGTCCAGTGACAGAACTGTAGTTCTGTGAACACAGTTAGTGCATGCAGGACACCACTTACTCCATAGCATGCTGTGGCCGGGCCTGAAAAATGTGACGTTTTTGACATGTTAGCTGCTGGGTCTTAACTCTTAACAGTCGGTTTCCTTCCTTTTTCCCATATGCTGTGCTTTTATTAAAGTAATGAGGTTAATTTGTCCCTTAGAAAGTCCTAACTTCTGGCCTTGGTTGATTATTCCAAAGTCAGTTAACGGGTTCTCCAGTCCTGCTATCCTAGAAACAGCTGAACCTGAAGGTTGATGTACACAGCACTGATACGCAGGGGTACAACGTCCAAAGTGGTGCTTTGCTGTCTGGGGATCATGGCCCTTAGCTGCTCACTTTACGTTAAGACTGGCTGTGGATTTAATAGTAGACTGAAACTGTAGTTTTAAAAAGCCTGCTCCAGGTGGCTGCTGGTAGGCCGAAGTTTGAGGACAGTTGATCTAAGTACCAGTGAAACCAATTTAGTTGCTGAGATAACTGGGCTAACTTGGCACCAACATGCTGGCCAGGGTTACATCCAGAACAAAGCTCTAAGTGACATCTGGTCTGGGGCACCTGCTAAAGCTGCACCTGTCACCAAGCAGAGCTTGGCCACACCCTGCACTTTGACTTTGGGTTTCCGAGAAGGTACGGAGAGCTCTGCTCCACGCAGGGAGAAGGCACAGGTGAGCCATGCCATCCCAAGTCACCCGGACTGCAGTTGTTTAGCCTGGGTTAAGCTTAGAGACTAAAACTACGGTTTCCTTCAACTTCTCTCCTGCCTGGAGAGTTTTCTTAATATGTATCTGTCGTTGTTTTCCTATCCGGACATCACATTATTCTTTCTGAATGAGATATTATTAGTTTTATTGAATTTAATTTATTGATGATAAGTGCTTATCATCTTAGTGAGGAATCTTTCCTGTCCCTACTCCCCTCAGGAGCGTTTACGTGTGAACTGCTGTAAGAATAATAGTTCTGGGGTTCTGGGGTTGGGGATTTAGCTCAGTGGTAGAGCGCTTGCCTAGCAAGCGCAAGGCCCTGGGTTCGGTCCCCAGCTCCGAAAAAAAAAAAAAAAATAGTTCTACCAAATGAGGGGAGGGCTGTTGTGTCAGGAGAGACCTCATCCCAAAGCACCGAAACAAAACAGAAGCTGTACCAATGTGATACTTTGTTTAATTCAGTATTTCCACTTCCTCCCAGGGGTGTGTGTGTGTGTGTGTGTACGCACGCACGCATGTGCAAATGCATACATGAACTTGTCTGTATGTCTGCATGTGTCTGTGGTGAATGTGCACAGGTGTCCAAGATGGCTTGTCCTTGGGTGCCATCATGCATCCTCTCTGCATTCCTCAGTGACATGAGGCTCTGTGATTTAACTTGGAGCGCAGACATTCAGGCTGCTGACTGGCCAATGAGCTTTCATTCAGGTTGCTGACTGGCCAATGAGCTTTCATTCAGGTTGCTGACTGGCCAATGAGCTTTCTGGATCCCCAGCTCCACCCTCAACAGGGTTACGGTTGTGTGCCACATCCTGCTCGCTTGCTTTGTCTCACTTTTTACTCTGTGTGAGTGATTTTGCCTGCATGTCTGTCCAAGCACCACCTATGTGCCCGCCCACAAAGCCCAGAAGAGGGTGCTGGATCCTCCAGAACTAGAGTTACACATGGTTGTGAGCACCATGCAGGTGCTCAGAATTGAATCCTGATCCTCTAGTAGGACAACAGTGCTCTTCACCACCAGGCCATCTATCTCTCCATCCATCCCGTGTCCTGATTTTTGTAGGAATTCTAGGGATCTAAATTCATGTCCTCACATTTTCATAGCAAGGACCTTACTGACGGAGCTTATCTCCGAGCCAGCCTGTTTTTCAATTTTTCAAAGCTTTGCTCACATTCAACATTTTATTTTAAATTTTAGAAACAATTGTTATTTAATCCTAGAAAAACAATCAGAAAATTCCTTATGTTCCTGAGACTTTTCTTTAGAGACTAATAGGTTACTTCAGTAGTGAGGGGCATCGATCATTCTAGGTATCCCCTCCTTGCGTCCCTCCCCCTTTTTTCCTTTTGTTTATACTGGGGTTGAATTGAGGAGTTTGCACCTGCTAGGCAAGCACTCTACTATAGAGTGATACTATACTCCCCAGCCTCAGCTCTCAGTATTACATGCTGGCCATAATTGCCAGTTAGGAAATGTCTCCCATGTGTTCTGAACACACTTTGCCCCTCCTGCCCCTTGTCCTCTCCCTTCCGTGGTGGTGGGCCTGCTTGACATGTTACAGAACATTGTCCATAACTCTTCATTCTGTGCTGTCCATGGACCATTCAGGCCCATGGTCCAGGCTTGTTTAAATTTTATTAGTAAACTTCATTACCATGTACTTGAGGGGCGGTTAGCTGGAAAGTTAATTCTGGAAGCAGAATTTGAGAGACATTGTGTCATAATCTGCTGTTTGGACGTTAACTTATTGTTCAGGATGGCAAATGTTCATTGTGACGGCCTTTGAGTTGTCGCCACTGCACGTAGTGCTTGCTTCTGGGTGTGTCTCGTGATCAGTTGCTTTACAGGGATACTGCTTATCCCATAATTTTAGCATCTTTTATGAGGAAGTCTTTTTGGGTCAAATTCTACTTCGTCCCTCTTTTAGCCCATTTTAATTGAATAAGTCAAATGTTAGAATAATTATACATGAGGTCAGGAGGAACATTCTGTTAGAATGCACACTTGAGGCCCAGGTCATCTCTAGCACTGCATAGCAAATGGATAAACAAATACATAAATATCAGAGAACGTACGTTTGGGGTCCTTATGTCACCATTGCCTGACCCCTGGAACCACAGGGTTGAACTTAGTTTGTCTCTAGTCATCCTGGAGTTGGTAATGTTTTCCATGATTATTTTGGATTAAGTTGATTTCCCATATACTAAGGTTATGATTTCTTTATTGAAGGAAGATTACCATTTACTTGCATACATGTTGTGCACGCTCATGAGCACAGGTGCCCCCGAGGCTGAAGATGCTAGCGCCTCTCAAGAAGGGGGTACGAGTAGTTGTGGGCTTGGTTTTGTGGTAAAGCAGGTGTAGTGGGCGGTAACTATATTATAGTAAAGGAGAGACCCCACTGCCATAGATAAGATACACATGCAATGGAAAAAGGCAAGAGGAAACATGTGTGGACCATAACTGCAGGTGTCAGGATAACCTCAAACCCTCATGATTTATACAGACATACATGGCATCATACAGTTAGGCACCCATTTTAATGTAGTTCTAGATACTCGTGTATGTACATATATATGTATATGTGTATATGTATGACTATGTGTGCATACATACTGGTCTGGAAGGGACAACATCTAACAGTAATGAACACCCACTTCACACAGACCTCGTTTTCTACATGCTACTGGACACCAGGAATCTCTCTCTAAAGGGAAAACATTCTAGAGCCGAGTGAACAAAACTAAGTTGGATCTAAGTGATGATAGTTTATTAGAAAGAAAGGAAGGGTTAAACAGTATGAGGCATGAAAAAGTCAAGGGACGAGCTCGGAAGCTCCCACTGGCTCAGTCCAAGCAGCAAAAAGCACAAGAACAGATTTTGGCCACTTATATGAAATAAAGATCTCAGAAAAATAAAAAAGAAAAAGAAAAAACCAAAAAACCTTTCCTTACCCAGTGGGTTATTGGCCACCAGCTTATCAATGTGTCTGGAATGACTGAGTCACAGACCGTGTGTACGCATGCATCATAGCAGTAATTCACTCGAGAAACCAACAGGCATTAAACTTACTGGGTCAAAGACAGACAGCCAGCACGATGCTTACATGGTCTCAAGATATGTCTCTCGGGTTCCTTCATTACAAATGACAAAATACGTCGCAAAAACCAGGACACTTTAACCAAAATTAACTTCAGCAGTAAAGGCTCAAAGTGACATCGAATGCCTCCTGCCCACAATGCCTAACCTAAATCTGATCCTGAAAACCAACACAAGCCACCGCCAGAGCACATCTGCCTGCACTTCGCTTGTTGTTGTCATTTGGGGCTATTCATTTATTTGAAGTATGGCCTCACAGTGTTCCTCAGGCTGACCCCAGATGTTGTGTGTACATAGCCCAGGTTGGTCTTGGCTTACAGCAAGTGTTACAAGCTTGCCCAATATGCCTAGCTTTGACAGCACTTTTTTTTTTTTTTTTTTTCGGAGCTGGGGACCGAACGACAGCACTTTTTAAAATGGTAAGATTCTTAAAAAAAAAAAAAAAAAAAAAATGTATAAGGGCTACAACCAGAGAAAGGAGAGGTAAATAAACACCCGACCGCAGACGGCAGGGAACAGCTGTAACATCCGAGTTAAGGTTACAGCATGCAGTTGAACCTATGTTAAATTTTCTGTTGAATCTCTATTGAAGTGGTTTGTTTTTAATTTGTGTGCATGAGCATACATGGGACCCATGGTGGACAGACTGAGGCGTGATCCTCAATACTGTCTACTTCCCATGACACATTGCCTGCCGCAGCCAGTGAGCCCTCCCTCCTGGCCTCTCCAGCACTGTCCTTCCAGATGCACCTACCACACCTTGCATTTCTACATGGGTTCTGAGGATCAAACTCAAGTTCTTGTGCTTGTAAGGAAAATGCTTTATTCTGAGCCGTCTATTCTGAGTCAGGCTCTCCCTCAGTACATTAGCTGTCTCAACTCACTGTGCACATCACCCTGGTCTCAGATTCCTGTGGTCCTCTTGCCTTAGCTTCCCAAGTGCTGAGATTATAGGCATGAACTCCCAGCCCCTGGCAAGAAGACTTTTATTCTTAGGTAACATATGTGTATACAACATAAAGAGTAAACATAGGCACTGTTCCTCTAAAGGCATCAAGTGATTAGGCAGTACAATGCACAATGTATACATGCACCATTAACTAATAACCAATCTAGATAAAGTGTAAATAAGAATTTATATATTAGTAGCAAAGCATTTAACTTTCAAAGGAGAAAACATGGCAAAAAAAAAATAGACTAGCTCACTATTTTTTCAACCAGGTTACCCTAAAATCATAGACCTTTTGGTTTAATTAATTTACAACAACATCGGGTTACCTGGAAGGGGAGTCAGTGATGTGTTTCTCTAATGATATAAACTTAGAAAGAATGTACCAAACTACTTCCTGAGCACTCTTGACCAGCCAGCCATTGTTACAGAACGCCCTTGGGAAACAGGCTGCACAGGTCCTAACTTCAGTTAGAAACAGCCTCAGTGACTGAGGGAGGAGGTTTGTGTTCTTCAGTATAGGGACGCAGTCTGTTCTACTGAAGGCCTGTTCACCCGAGACTGGGCTGATCTGGCCCCATTGTGAGACTGGGGGGGATGTAACCCAGACTGTCTTGACCTACCTGCTTCTGACGTAATGATAGAGATTTTTTTAATTAAGAAAGCTCTAGGCTTTTGCTGGCTTGTTCCCAGTTAACTTGTAGAACTTATCTTAACCCGTTTATACATTCTGTGTTCTGCCAAGTGGCTCATTAACTGTCCTCACATGGGCACCACGCTTGTACACACCTGGATGGAATCCTCCTGCCTCTTACTCTTTCTCAGAGTCCCTGTCTCTGCCTGGAAGCTCCGCCTATCATCTGCTGCTTTGCTCTAGGCCTTTCAGCTTTTTACCAAACCAATCAGAAGGTGTTGGAGAAGACATTTACAAAACACTGAGATTGGTGAAGGTGAATCTTCATGAAATTAAGAATACCAAAGCCCAGCCTGAGTCAAGTCTCTGCAGTACAAAACAGCATTGGAATAGTACAAAGACAGGCTTCAAACCATGCACAAAAGAGTATCCCAACAATCTTCTTATTCTATACTTACATTAGAAAGTCTTCAGGGAAATGGCTCAGTGACTAAGAGTATTGACTACTCTTACAGAAGATCTGGGTTCAGTTCCTAGAACCCAATGGGGACTTAGAAACTACCTATAACTCCAGTTTCAGGCAATCTGATGCCCTCTTCTGGCATGTAAAAGATTCACACACATAAAATAAAAAAAATGTAAACACAATCCTCAGGTCTGGGAATGACTAAATCAGTAGATAGTTGCCTGGCATGGGCAAGGCCTTGGTACTGCTCTTGTCTTTGCTGTCCAGTGCACGCTTAGTACACAAAATCAGGCAACTGAACTCATTGCTTGACATTTGTGTTCGAGGTAAAAGTTTCACTTTAGGTGTCTACTCAGAGACTGGAGGAGCAGATTGATCTCACCAGTTCTAGATCAATTATAGATTTGAGTGCATCCATTTGATCCACCACCACTAAGTTAAATGTTGTTTACTTTGTGTATTTGACCCTCACCATTAGGCCTAATTTGGTAATCCAAAAGCGTTGTTTGGACATTCCTTTAGCCTTCTAAACCCTGTCGTGTACTCTGTGTGTGTGTGTGTGTGTGTGTGTGTGTGTGTGTGTGTGTGTGTGTGTGTGTATCTGTATGTAACATGTTGTTCTCTGGGTCATCTCTTGATCAGTTCATTGTAAGCAAACTTGCAGGAATTTACTAAGTCTTAGAAAGTCTCCAGGGCTGTGTTGGAATGGATATTAGATGCTGCTGTGTTCACATTTAGTATTGTGCAGCAGCCTTAGTAAAATAGCTTACAGAGCTGAAAGTTCAGGGTTCTAAAGACATGCGCACGAAGTCTGGACAGCTGCAGTTGAGTGTGGCTACCGGGTCACTAGTTCACAGTTCCCTCAGTCTCCTGGGATGGCACTGAAGAAGACAGCCTACCTGGAACAGCTGTCTGATAGGAGCAAGCTGGTGCACCTGCGTGAAGCTACTAGTGTTGGGGAGGACGAGAAGACTGGGGAGGTTCAGAACTGCCTGTTTCTCACTAGTCGCTCCATTCTTTTTTAAAGGAATTCTAGAAGGAGATTGTTAGAGGTTTCTTTGTTATTAGAAACATGGGCTTTATGTTGATGCTAAGATGATGTCATGAATTTAGGCAGAGGCCTTGTTCTAATGGCCATTTGGTGATAGGTCACGTTAGTATTGCCCTTTGCTTTCTTCCTGAAGGATTTTATTTGTAACACAGTGAGGGCAACACAGTTGCTGGGGAGAGTCGTGATCAGTTACTTAAAATACTTTGTCTAGAAAACCTTAAGCTTTGTTTTTTTATAAGTCTGGCTACCAATTCTTTTTTTAATCTTCCTTTTTAATAACAAGAAATTATCGTATAGCAAAACAAAGGAATGATGGGAAGGTTTATTTTAGAAAGTCAATGTAAGAAAGTTCTTTTAAAATATGTTTTTATAACTAGCATATTTCTGGCTTAAGACATCACAGTTGGGCTGTATATTTTATTACCTAACTCATTGAATTTGCATCATTTAAACCTCTGTCCTGAGTGGTTTACATGAACTCATACCCCACTTCATACCCCACTTTGACACAAACCTATTATGATGTTGTAAATCCAGAAACAGAACAAAGGATCTTAAAACATTGTTCAAGGTCCTACAGAGGCTGGGTGTTCATAATGGTGTTCTAAGCTGGGGAGATGCTCAGTGTGTGAAGCACTTGCTGTGCAAGCAGGAGGACCTGAGCTGATATCCCCAGCATAACCGACATGCCAGGTGTGTTGCATGATTGTCTGGAGGCCTGGTCCCCTACAGGGAGTTGGGAAACAGAAATAGCGGAATCTTCTTAAGCATGCAGGTTGATTAACCAATCGAACAAAAACAGTGGAAAACAACACACCCAATCTCAAGGTGGAAAGCCCAGCCCTGAAGTTGTCTTCTGACTTACACATGCCATAGCATCTGCACACCTGCATAAGGCACTGCACACAATGCACGCGCACACACATCATTTGTTACCAAACACATGTGGTAATAGCTGTAACAATTGGTTTGAAAGCAGTAAGCAGGGAGGGGGAGGGAGTGGGGTAGGTGTGGGATTATGAGCTGGTAGTTTTCTAATGTCTCCCTGCATCCTTTTTCAGTAGACTTGGTCTGCTGCACAGCACTTGCCCTTATATTTACCTTTCTGGAGTTCCACAGTTACTCTACAAGATAGGACCTATCCTATTTTCTAGATTACTGAAGAAAGCTCTTTAAAACTTGACCGGAACTCCAGTCCCTCCTGTCTCCCAAGCACTGGGGTTACAGGTGAGTGCCACAGTGCTTTCAAGTCCCATTGTCAAGGTACGGTTGGTGCTCTAGCTTGGTGGGGTACAATATACTAGTCCTGTTTTGTACCTAAGTCTTAGGTCAAGGACGTTTACAAACAAAAGTATTTATGTATTTAAAGCCCTCCCCCAACTTCCTGATACACTGTAGCTTAACTCTGTTAGACTCTCCTGTCACTTCCTGGTACACTATAGCTTAACTCTGTTAGACTATCCTGTCACTTCCTGATACACTGTAGCTTAACTCTGTTAGACTATTCTATCACTTTCTGGTACACTGTAGCTTAACTCTGTTAGACTATCTTGTCACTGGCCAGTTTCTTAGGGACTCATGCAAGTAATTATGGTGGCTCTTTCTAATTTTGTATAGTCCGAAAATTCAAAACTATAATTCAGAATTAGAAGTATAACATTTTATTTAGTGATTTGGACCTAAGATTCTCATGTGGCCTTTTCATATGGTTTTATAAAGCAGACATCAAGACTCAGTGGTAGCAAAGAAAATAAATATGTGTGATAAGTATGGCTTTTGTATAACTTTATCACTTAATTTATTTTCTTTTCTCTCCTTTAAGAGGATGGGATGGGGTCTCTAGGCCTTGAACTCTTTGTAGCCAAGAATGGCCTTGTGCTCCTGATGGTGCTGCTTTCTCCAGAAACATCTCAGAAACTGCCATGCCCAGCTCAGGTGGAAATGGGCTTACCCCTGGGTGTGGTGAGTGCAGGGCCAGCACCGTACCAACTCAGCTGCATGCCCAGGCTTCAAAACATATTTAAGTAAAACTACATACATTAATGTTTCCCTGTCTGGTTTATAACTTAACAGCATGAAAATATAATTTTATGTAGATAAAATTTGGCATATAGTGATGCTGACCATAGTAAGCTGGCATTTGCAGATCCAGGATTTTTCCAACAATAGCTACTTTCAGAAGAAATGGATGCTAGAAATGGTGTGGTAGCCTGGTGGATGCAGTGTGTGGGTTAAAGTGACCCCGCTGTCACGTTGGTGACAGTTGGTGTTTGCCTAGATGGGGTAATGTGCTCATCTGCATTGTTTTAATTCTTAACACTGTCCCACACGGTTGATGCCTATGGTATTACAATACTAGGAAACAAAGTCTAAGAAAGGGGTCAGTAGTTTACACAAGGCACACGAACAGAAAGCAGTGAGCTGGTCTGCTTCCAGGGACAACACTTTTCATGGCCATGTAAAGTATTGCTCTTTATTTAGTCAGTCACAGAATGGGACAGCCACTAATAGAGACAGAAAAGGCACAGTTGTTACTGTACAGAAACCAAGGTTTTCGTTGGTGAGACAGAGCCAGTTTATGGTTTCTGTTACAGGCTGAGTGCTGTTCTATCCACTGACCATGGATCAATGATGATGAAGAGTAATCTTTGGAATTAGTGAAAGGACTAAAAGAAGAAACAAAGTAAAATGACTATGTGAAGTAATAGGGCAAGGAAGAAAAACAACATAGAAGGGACATTGTCTTTGGATGGTAGGGTTCCATCTTTAAATAGGTAAAGCCTTACTTACCAAGGGGTATCACTGAATAGAGACAGCAGAGCTGAAGGAGCATCCAGTGGATCCCTGTGTTAGGAGTACGTAGGCAGTAGGAGGCAGCCTGTTGTGTTCTAGGAAAGCTAAGGAGGTGGTGCTGGTTAGTTTTTGTCAACTTGACACAAACTGCTCATCTGGGAAGACAACTTTAATAGAAGCATGGCCTCCTCTGTCAGGGTCCTCTGAGGGCATGTCTGTAGGGCATATTCTTGGTTAATGATTAATGGGGGAGGGCCAGCCCACTGTATAATGCTATCCCTAGGTCCTGGGTTGTATAAGAGAGCTGCCTAAGCAAGTCTTGGGGAGTGCGCCAGTAAGCCTCCTTCCTCTCCACTTCAGTTCCCACCTCCAGGTTCCCGCTTGAGCTCCTGCCCTGGCTACCTTTGATGACCCTGATCCTTCTAAACTGGTTTTGGTTAGTGTTTCCTCACAGCAACAAAAACCAAATGAAGACAGGCCACTGTGGCTGGAGTTGGTTCTTGGATGGTTTTTAAAGGTCTGTGGCTTTTACTGTAGCTGTTGTTTGTTTAGTTTAGTTTCATTAGTTGAATTTTTTTGGGGTGCTTTGTGAAGTATAATTTCCAAGTGTAGTGTAGAGTCAAGGTTAGAAGCAAGGAATGTGAATGTGAAATCACGAAGGAGAAAAATTGACAGTACTTTTAGTACCTTTTACTGCGCATCCCGGCAAGTCTTTGGAGGATAGATCCACGAGTCTGTCTTAAGGCTTGCTGATCTGTTTGTTGACGGTGGTTTGTCTCCTTGCTCTGCCTTTGCCTGTTCTATCTTTCCGCTTGGAGTCCTTCCATTCTGTACCTGAGGTGCTCCTGACCCATCTTTAAAACTTAACATTCTCTTTGTTATGTATAATGCCTCATCTCTCCCAGTTGCTTCAAGTGATTTTTTTTCCCTTGCAGGGCCACTTTGCCCTCTTTATACTTCTAAATTAGCAACCTCTTTCTTACCTGAGGAGCCCAAAGGCTGGGACCTAAGGTTTTTTTTCTTGTTTGTTTGTTTTGTTTTGTTTTGTTTTTTGTCCCCCCCCCCCCCCCAGAGCTGGGGACCGAACACAGGGCCTTGCGCTTGCTAGGCAAGCACTCTACCACTGAGCTAAATCCCCAACCCCTGGGACCTAAGTTTTAGGTATGTTTATAGCACCAGAATATTCATGCAGTCTGATTACTGAATGAGCTACTTGACATGTGTCTAATGGAGACCACATGAATGCTTGGAAAGTCATTTGAACTGAAAAAAAAAAAAAAAAAAAAAAAGAGGGTGGGGGAGAATCACTTTAGTTTCAGAGTAAAAGACAGCAGCATGTGGATGAGGCCTTGAGCTCAGCCTGGTGTTGAAAGCTTGGATCCAGATAAAAAAAGAAAAGGTGGATGGGGGACTGTTTTAGATATACGGAGAGGAGGAAGTGAGGATGTTTAACTGTGGTTGGTGATGAGCGTGGTTATAGGTTTGAACATGTGCTTTGTGAATGGGGCAGGACGGTAAAAGATTTTCTTTTAAAAATCAAAGTAAAATCTTTAAAAAAGGGGGGGGGCTGGAGAGATGGCTCAGTGGTTAAGAGCACTGTCTGTTCTTTTAGAGGTCCAGAGTTCAACTCCCAGCAACCACATAGTGGCTCACAACCATCTGTAATGAGAGCACATGCCCTCTTCTGGCGTGTCTGAAGACAGCTACAGTGTACTTATATACAATAAATAAATAAATCTTTAAAAAAAAAAACAAAACGAAAATCAAAGTATGTAAGTACACACACATTCATACATGTGTGCATGTAAGTACACACACATTCATACATGTGTGCATGTAAGTGCACACACAGTTATACATGTGTGCAGTAGTGTGTGTGTGTGTGTGTGTGTGTGTGTGTGTGTGTGTGTGTGTGTGTGTGTGTAGACGTGAGGCTTGATGGCATGCTGCCTGTATTTGTTCTTTAGCAGAACAGCATCTGAAGGGAAATTATGTTTAACAAAGCCCTCTTTTCTGTGCCCTTTATCTATTTGTGTGTAGGTTCACCCTCATGAGTTTGCAGCCACATAAGCTGTGGGATTACAGATAAACTGTCTTATGTCCTCCACTGAAGGAGCTTTGTACAGCAGCTCACTGTATTTGGCATAGCAGTCTTTGCATCTATATTCTAAAACTACATGAGCCAGTCGGTGTGAACAGCTGTATATGCTCATTAGAAAATGGACCAAACTAAAGAGAGATGTTCGTGCTTAGCTGTAAACGTCTTAAGTATGTTTTTAAACCTTGGATGTTCTTGGACACACCACAGTGTGGCATCATAGTTAAGAGTTTATATAGGATCCATATGTTAACCGCTGTTGCGTGGTGTGCAGGTGAGTTAGGTGCATGGAAGGGTGTGCTGAGGTGATATGAACATGGCGTGTGCTTTCCTGTCAGGGGCTTGAGGATCTGTAGATTTGTAGGTCTGGCTGCCATGGGAACAATATGTATGGGTACTAGGGGTGCAATTGTATCTTCTACTGTTCAACAAGCTGCATTCTGAATGAAGAAAAACCACAATCCGTTCTTTTTATTGGATCATTACAAGGAAAAGACATTTAAACGTCTCCTGAAATAGCAGATCCTCTTTGCTGCACCATTTGGGACAGTTGACTGCCTGGGTTGTCTTCAGCGTGGTCCTCAGGCCAGAATCTTCACACTGTAGAAAAAAGTGGTTTGTGTTCAGTTGGAGTTTTAAAATGTGTTATATGAGTTAGACATGGTTCTTTTGTGTGCCCTCTCTTGAGAATAGTATGCTTGCAGTGTGTCTTGACCATCCACATTTGAGTAGACATTACCTGATCTCGTCTCTCTCCCGGCCTCACTAGCCCTTAGAATTAATCCACTCGCAGGATTACCGTGAATAGGAAGTACTTTGTCAGCAGACAAACTTGGTAGGTAAAAATGAACGCAAGCGAGATAGTGTTGGAAACTGCTCGACTTGCTGAGATGGATGGAAAAGCCCACAGCTTCCTGGTTCCGGAGAGCATGCAGACTGTGACTGGGCACAGAGTGCTTGATTGTAAGAAAAGAAGCCAGGGTGTCTCTGGCTGACTGATGCAGCAGGAGAGCAAAGCTGCACATGCTGTTACTGTACTCGTCAGAACGGGGTGCCCTGAGAACTGTCTGGTAGAAGGACATTTAGGACCCTTGATCTTTAGTGCCTAGGATTAGGTTTCAACCCTTGAGTGTAAATTCCTCCTGCTCTTATCCTGTAAATGGAAATTGCAAACATGATTCAATTAGATCTAGTTATTCCTAACCCATGAAGTACATCTGTTGTCCATTACTGCTCTGGTCTTCTTGCGCTGTGGTGCTGTCCTGCTATGCTTGCTCTCCAGTGCTTTCCCAGTGTCCCTGTGCATGACTGACAGATGACACTGAGTGATCCCTCATGAGAGCTGTCTTTAACAAGATGTATAAAGTTGTTTCTCAGGAACCTAAATAAACCAGAAGTATACTCTGCCTTGTGATATAGCACACACGCCCCCCTCCCTTTGAGAAAAACATAAATAATGGGGTCTATACGGCATGGTCTTTAATATGAAAGACCATTGAGCCTGTCATTGAGTCAGAACCTTTTACCTGTGTGATATCCTCCACGGGAAGGAACTGTTGTAACTGGAGTAGGCAGACACTAAGATACAGGGACTTAAGGACAGCAGAACTCTGCATCTTAGCATTTTATGTTTCCATAAGTTGTCCAGACCTGCAGTAGCTCAGAGGCGTCCTTGGGCCTTACTGTACACGGCGGGCATCTCTCGACTCGATTTACTGCCTGCCACCTTAAGAGAGGAGCCCAGCCCCTTTCTGCGCTACGGACAGACGTGACAGTTGTACATACCTTGACCTTTCCCATGCCACCAAAAAGAACTTTGTCACCTCACTGATCCTGTACTAAGCCTCAAAGAATTATCCAGAAGTCACATACAGATATGTCCACTATCACGGTAGAAGACATGCACACACATGCATGCACCGCAGTGACATCTGGGGCGGGAGTCGATGGGCAAGTAGTTGTCAGTTTTTGTCACCCATCATTTTGGTGTCCCTTGCCAGGTATTGAAGTGCATCCTGATATACCATAAAGGGATTAATGGTGTGTGGTGGACATTCTGTTAAGTGTAGTATATTCTTTTTTAAACATTTTCTTTTAATAAAAAGTTAACAATAGGTACATTGTTTACAAAAAGAAAGGACAAGTTAGAACTGTGTGTGTATATATATATAATATATATATTATATATATATTTTTAAATTCTCTGTGAGTAAGCAAGAGTTTAGTGTATGAAATACTCATTTTCCTTAAGATGCATTGGCACAGATCTTAATTAGTACAGGGTGTGTGTGTGTGGGGGTGTGGGTGTGGGTGTGGGTGTGAAGAGATATGATTCCTTAGGACTCTTTCAGTCTTCTGTTTTCTTACTTTCCTTCATATTTCTGGTCCTCTCCCCTTTGTAACTAATGCCAGCCCACCAGCGTTTCTCCCACTTGCAGTCCCAGAGGCACTGTTGTTTCCCACTATGGTCTCTTTTTCCTTTACTGGTTTTGATGATTATTTAAAGGTTTGTAGCTGCTAATGGCAGATAAGTGGAGAAATGCAGCGTCTGTCCTCTGGGGATGGGGTTACCTCACTCAGTGTGACCTTTCTAGATCCACTACTTACCGGCAAGCATTCGTATTTAAGCACCGAAGAGTCTTCCTCCATAGTGTATGTGCACCGTGTTTCCATTGCCCGTTCCTCAACTGAGTAGCACTGCTTGCCCCTGTTTCCTAGCCACTGGGACTGGAGTGGCAGTGGGCATGGGTGACAAGTGTCTGAGTCCTTTGGACATATGCCAGGCAGTGGCAGGTATAGTTGGATCACATGGTAGGTTTGTTTTTAGCTATTCGAGAGGTTTTCAACTGATTTCCAAATTGGCTGCATGTAATCCCAGTAACAGGGAATGAGGCCTTCCTTTCCCAACATCCTCTCCAGCATTGGTTGTCTGTTGTTTTGTTGATCTTGGCCGTCTTACCTGGGGGAGGTCAAATCTCAAAGATGTTTCTGTTTACGTTTCACTAATGCTAGGAGAAGGAACATGTTTAAAAAGTTATTTTTTAGCCATTTGGTAATTTCTTTTGAGAATTCTGATTGGATCTCAAGACCAGTTTTTGAATGGGTTATTGATTTTGTTTTACTTTTTCAATTCTTTGTATAGACTGGATATTAATCTTCTGTCAGACACACACACACACACACACACACACACACACACACACACACAAACACAGAGACACACCTCCCATTCTGTGGACTTTTCTCTCCCCTTCAATGCCTGTTTTCCTGCTGTAAAGAAACTTTAGTTTTCTGAAGTCCCACTTGGCCATTGTTGGTCTGAATTCCTGGACAGATATGGTCCTATTCAAAAGGCGAGGATTTCTGTGTAGCTCAGTGTCATCCTGAAGCATGATACTGTGCTTCTTATGCTTTTATTAAAGGTATAAGCCACCATACCCAGCTTTAGTGACATTTAAAAATAATGGTCATATTTGAAGGTTTATTTATAACACATAATCTTCATGTAGTTATTTTTTGATAATTCTAAGTTTGTTTACAATGCTATTTATTTTTTGATAATTAATTTCCAAGAAATTTTTCTTTAAGGTCTTAGTTAGAATTTATATATGTTGAACTTAATTTTTTTGTTCTTCAACTCTAGGTATTACATTTAAAATTTGCTTTATAATCTACAGGTTAATTTTCAAGCACAAGATTTTTAAACTTTGTATTTATTTTGTTATTTTGTAAAGATGTGCCTTCAGATTTTATGAATGCTTCCCTGCATGAAATAAGTGTACGTGTGTAAATGCCTGTACTCACAGATGTCAGAAGAGGACCTTAGGCTGCCTAGAACTGGTTACAGGTGGTTATGAGCTCCAGTGTGGGCGCTGGAACTGAACTCAGGTTCGCTGCAAGAGCAAGTCATGGTAACTATTGAGCCACTCTCCAATCCCCTTGGTTTTAATTTCTTAAGAGATGGTGTACCCCAGTAAGTCCAGGCTGGCTCTTAAACTCTAGTGTTGAAGGCACACTCCCTCAGCTTCCCAAGGAGCAGAACTGTTAAGTGTATACCACTGTGTTGGTCAGTGCCCATGGCACTGAATGAGAGCATTGGATCCCCCGGAACTGGAGTTACGGATGGTTGTGAGCTGCTGTACGGATTCTAGTAATGAACCCACATGCTGTGCTGGAGTAGCCAGTAATCTTAACTGCTGAGCCATTCTCCTAGCCCTAACTACGGATTTTAATTTTTTTTCTGTTTGCTTTGTAAACATCATCTGTGTTTGGTGATTTTTGTGACATGTTTATTGATGTCTATTTTTGTAAGTTCTTGTTGTTGGTAGAGCTGTGGCATGAACTCTGAACCTTGGTGCACATGAGGTGAATGTCGTGTCAAGGGCTGCACCGTCTGCTCTTCGCTCCTTGTTTTCTGTGGGGGATAGGATGGAACCTGAGTCAGTCTCCTGCTTCAGCCTCCCAGACTCTGGGATTACTAGTGTATGGCACTACACCCGGCTTTGAGCTATTTCTGCGGGCTGTTATATGGCTATTATTATTATTATTTTTTCAATATCATGTACATTTTTAAACCTTTGGGTCTTTTTGTGGTGAACTTTTGAGATACCTTATTCCAATATGAATAATTCACATTTAATGTGTTAACTATGATGTAAAACTATAAGCATGCTTTCCTTCTTAATACTTTGAGGATAAGATCGCATGGTCCTCTTGCTGCTCTGGTATTGATCTTGATATCTGACAGCAACTTGATCTTGTTTGTTTCCTTCTTTACTTGTTTATGGGTGATCTTTCTCCTTTTCTTGGTTGGAGCTTTTTAAATTTTAGTCATCAAAAGCTTACATTTTACTCTTGTTTAGGTATGTACTTTTTATTTTCTTGGTACTTTAAGCTATTTCAACTTCTGATGTCATATGGTTTTTGTGAAATTTCATTATTATGTAGATACTTTAATTCTGCTCCATCGTCTGTCCCTTTTTTGGCTTATAGAACTGCTGAGTAGACATTAACACACATCACTCTCTCCATATTATCTTAACCTGCCTTCTTTCTCCTTTCCTTCCTCCGTGTCTTTTTGTGAGTTATAATTTATGAGCACTCTTGGGTATGCACAGATGCTTTCCTGCCAGTGCCTTGGCATATGTGAAGGATGGCGATTGGTATCAGGCTGTCTTCTCAATTGCTTTTCTACATCATTCTTTGACACAGGGCCTCACTGAATCTGGAGCTGACAGTTTGGCCAGAGAGGCCTTGGGATTGGACCAAGATCCTCCTGTTCCCATCTGTAACAGTCTGTGCTGTGGATGGATAAGGCCTCTCTAGGCTTTTATGTGGGTTCCCGGAGATCTGAACTCAGGTCCTTTTAGCAAGCACTTTACCCACAGTGTCGTCCTCTCAGTCATTTGTTGGTTCGTTGTTTGTTTTGAAGAAGGGTCTTTTGCATTCCTGGTTGAATTCACTTGGTTTTGTATTTCTAGTCTTCCCCAGTGGTCTTTGGAACATGTAGATTCAGTCTTAAATACTACCAGATTGTTCTTTGTCTCTGTCCATTCTGTGATTCAAATGTTATTTTTATGACTATAAATATACACATGTATGTGGCGGATACAGTTTCAGCTACTTTCTTCCATTCTTTTTGTTTCTATCTCTTCTAGTCTTGACTACTTATTCTTACGTCATATTTCTACTTTTTCTTGTGTTTCTATAAGGATTTATAAAAATGATTTCCTCTGCACTGCTTCTTCAATTGGTCATTTCTTGTATGTTTACGTGTGCTCTGGCCTTCCTCATCTTTTAATCCTGGGTGGTGATATATTTTTAGAGTAAGAAATAACCCAGATGTAGACTTACTTGTATTTGCGGCTGCCTCTAGTTTGTTCCCCTGAGGCTGTTGCTTAGGACAGTGTTTAGGTCATTTCCTCTCTTCTCTTTTGACACTGGTATCAGGCTGTTGCTGACGCTCTCTAAGACAGTTACCTACCTGCATATGAGAATCCAGACTGCTGAAAGTGCTCACCACTAGACTCCTGAGTCAGTTCTCCCTAGAGGTGAGCTGTAGCATGCGTGTGCTGTGTACTTCCTGTGTGTGCTCACTGTTACCTGCTCTGCAGTGTGACTGAGAACCAGCAGTGTTAGAAAGGATATCTCTGTAGCAGACTTTGAGTAACCAGCAGATGGTGCTGCTCCCTTACCTTTTCAAGATCCAAAATCCTTCTAGTCAGTCGCTGCAATGATGCTCCCATTTCTTGCAAGCCAGGCATGTGGTGTGCGCCTGTATGCCCAGCACCAGAGTGTGTACCTGTGTAAAAGCCTGAGGCCGGCTGGGGCTGCATCAGCAAGAAGAAACCAGTTCTCTTTAACAATTCATTCCCTTTTGTCTTGTGTAGAACCTAACTCTTCAGATTACAGTGTATTTGAAAACCTTTTATGACAGGAATGTAACTAGCTTTGAAACAATTGCGATCAGTAAGACTTACCCAGTTACTTCTATAGTATCCTCGGTACCCTGCTGAGGTAAGGCCAAGATGATTTCTCCCATGAGACAGTTTCACTTAATCTGTTTTTAAGTTGTGGGTTACTGTTGGCTCTTCAGATACAAATTCTATCTAAAATGTTTAATAATGCTAAAATCCCTAAAATCATAAAATGCCTGTAGAGAAAGGGACAGTTGAAAGGGGAGACCTGGAGTTTGCTCCTACTGAGAGGATTAATACTTAAAAGAATTTATGCCTTTTATATTGTTCATAGTTTTTAAAAGGATGATTGTATAGAATTATTTTGTTTTTAAATCATTTTGCAAGTAGATCAAATTTTTCGATCAAAATAGCAAGTAGAAATGATCCCCTTAACCTTGCCACTCACTGTATGCTTTATACTCGAAAACAGAAAGCAATCAAGAAGTCAACGCCAGCTTTCTAACAGCCTGACATTGCCATTTCTCAGTGCTTTTCTAGAGACCGATATTAAGGAAAGTGCTTACATTATGTGTGCATGTGTGTGTGTGTGTAGACAACTTCTGCAGGGTGGGTCCTGGGGTTCAAACTGAGGTCCTCACCTGCTGAGCTGTCTTTCTGGCCCTGTAGCTAGGTGACATTTGTTTGTTTTTTGTCTCCCCCTTTATATATTTAAGCGTAATTTACTTTTACTTCTTACTATGTGCAATTTAGACACATTAAACTGTTTGAACTTTGCTCTGTGAATTTTGACAAACTCAGTTGTGTAAATGCCATAAGAAGGAAGAGATAGAGTCCCAGGACTTATCTCCCATGGCCTTTGTAGGCAGCTGGAACTTTCGTCGCTGGTCTCCAACAATCTTTTTTACATCCTCCCATGTTTGCCTTCCAAGAGCCATGCAGAGGGAGTCATATCATCGTTCATTTAGTCTGGCTTCTTTAGCTACTTAGTCAGTTTGAGATTAATACATATTTTTCCTGTATTAGTTTTTCCCTTGAGTATGAAAGCCCATATTGGCTTGTGTGTTGAATTCTTAGTCTTTGGCTATTGACAACACTTTTTGGAAAGTGGTAGAAACGTGAGTTGGTAGGGCCTCTGAAGTAACTAGGTTACTGGAGGTGTGACTTTGAAGGTTATAGCTAGTTCCAAGTCTAAAGATCCAAGTCAGAATTAATGCAATAAAAAGAGAAAATGACAGGAGGTTGAAGATAGAGCTGACTCAAGGTCCTTTGTGTTTTGGGTGTCACTTTATTGACTTAGCAGGCAAGCTTAACCTTTAAAAGGATGCTAATAGTGTTAGACAGTAAACTGGTTTAAAAAAACTATTGCTACTATCTTTCTTATAATTTACTTCCAATGACTGATATTTTGGTAGACAAAAAGGGATTTATTTACAAATAGTTGGATATGTATATATATTATTTCTAACTTGATTTAGTGCCCCCTCCCTCCAGTATAGCTCCTGTATGATTCTTGATTCTATAGCAGCATTCTTTTAAATTGACATTCCTCTGCCAACAGAATTAACATTTTAGCATTTTCTTGAAGTTTGTAAAGAGGTGCAGATTTCTGGGAATACACACTAGATGTGACTCTCAGGTTAAGGCTGGACAGACTGTCGAGCTAAGGATTCTGATGTTGAAACGCTTCTCTAGAAAGGGACTTGTGGGATTAATATGGTCAAGGCAGTGTGCATATGGACACACACACAAATATAGGACTGTGCTAACACTTGTAGTCATATTAAGAAAAAGTATCAAATGGTATTCTCGAACGTTCATGGTGGAGACTGCTGGAGATAACTGATTTAAAGAGTGATGAGAAGAGTCCAAAATTCGATGCCTAGAGTAGTGTTACCAGTCTATTTGAGGGTCGTTTTGTTTTATAGTGTAATAAGTATTATTAATACTCTGACTAATGCTATCTATAATAGTTCAGTTCCTGTCAGAATGTTGATTTGTATAACACATAGGACATGCCGTAATATTAAATGTACAGTGCAGGTACAGCCCACACCTGCGTCTTCATACACAAGCGGCGTATCAGTAAAGTGCTTGTGTCTGTGAGGGACAGGCCTTGTGTATTCAAGCTCTATTCTTGTAAACTCTTTGAAGCTGATCCCAGATTCTCTTTCAATACAGTTATTTAAATGTGTTATCCATCTTGATGGAGGAAAAATATTTCATATATATGTATATGTATATATACATACATATATGAATTGTTGAACTGTGCTTTGATATTTTATAAGTTTTGAAATAATATATTTAATAGTTTTGTTAACAGCACTGATTAAAACCTCAGAACTTTTAAAACCTTATGCCTTTTTTGTTGGTTGGTTGGTTTTGTGTTTGTTTCTTGAGACAGGGTTTCCCTGTGTAGCCTTGGCTGTCCTGGAAGTCACTTTGTAGACCAGGCTGACCTCAAACTCACAGAACTCCTCCTGCTTTTGCCTCCCGAGTGCTGGGATTAAAGTTGTGTGCCACCAAGCCTGGCAGTTGTACACCTTTTTAAGGAGGGTGATTTATAGACTGAGACGGACAGATGGCCGAATGACGATGACTGTGTTGTTAATTCCCCATTCTCACTTGACTCCCATAAGTCTCGGTGGAGAACCCATACTGTGTAAAAACAGTTAAAGGATATGCCTAAGTCGAGTGTCTACTCGGGCTGTCGAGCTGCACATGTCTGCGTGTGTTTGTGGGGCGCAGAGTGGGATTGATAATGCCCTGTGGGGCCTGACTGACCAGTACCTGCTCTGAAGTTACAGACGGTGAACGACTTTTGCTCAGTGTAGTTGTTTATCTCAGTGAGAAAAATATGTTGCTGTGGGATTCTATGTAATGCATTTTTATTTGAATTATTTTAAAGTTGGATAAATGATTATTTATATAGTTCATATTTCAGCACTGAATCTCAAATAATACTTTATTCGATCACATGGCTTTAACCCTTTGTAAGTAATGGGTGTTTTTTTCATAATTGAGCTGTATTTGTTAGTTATAGAGAACCTGTGAAAAATCAAGAAACTACAAATTACATGTGCCTCTAATTCCGAAATAATCTTATTTAATGTGCTGTGCTCTCCACCTAGACTTTTTCAGAAGTACACATTTTAAGAGAAGAATTACTTAGGTTTTTAGATATCTACTGAGGAATTTTTCCATATCATTATCTAGCTTCTAAACTAACTTCATTTTTATATTATGCCACTTTCCCTGTCATCAGCCATTTAAATTACCATGTGCTTTAATGTCATTTTTATATCTAACTTCTTTTTTTTTTTTTTTTTTCATTTCTTTTTTTCGGAGCTGGGGACCGAACCCAGGGCCATGCACTTGCTAGGCAAGCGCTCCACCACTGAGATAAATCCCCAACCCGTATATCTAACTTCTTATTTAATGATTTTTTTTCCTTCTAGATTCTTAGTTGCCGATATTATTGATTGAGAGAGCATAATTCTCATAATTGTTAATGTGTATCACCAAATACCATCCAACACACGGTTCCAGCAAACTTCTTCTGGTAGTCTGTGAGATGTTATTACCCTTGGTAGTGCTCTTTATTACTATTTTAGAAGAAGAAATTTTTAAAAGGTCCTTACAGTTGAGGGGAGGAACCACCCTGTACTTTATATATCAACTACTGTCAATACTCAAACTTTTTGTTGTAATAATTACAGCTTAAAATAGATTTTACTTTAAAACATTATCTTTACTCCATATCCCTTAAATTAGAATGTAGTTTATGAGATTCTCAACTTGAGGCTGGGAATGGGGCTCATGTCGCAGGCTGCTTGCCTGTTGTGCACACAGTCCTGGGCCAGTGCCCAGCGTATCATAGCCCAGGCCTGGTAGGTAGCACATGCCTGTAGTTCCAGCACTTGGGACAGACCTGAGCAGGAAGAGGAAAGGACAAGAAAAAGCAAAATGGTCACCTTGGGAGTGTTTGTTATAAAAAAAAGTTTTTATTATTAAAAATTTTAGATTACATTTACTTTTTTGAATAGCGGGGCACTCATTTTGAAGTCAACACTAACTTGTGAGAGTTGATTCTCTACCCCTCCCAACCAGTTATGGTCATCAACTTGTTGGCAAGTGCCTTTATCTACTGAGTTGTCCAACCAGCCTTTTTAATATTCATTTAATAGATAAGGAAGCAGCTAGAAGTTTGTCTATTGTAACATAGTTGCAAAAACCATAATCCTGGAGCCTAAAGAGTAATGTCAAAGTAGCACTCTTAAATTTTGATGCCGGGATGGCTACTCCTAAAACTTGGTAAAATAGGAAGCCTCTTATTTTTCTACAGTAGAAAAGTATAACCTAAGTATTCATTTGATGTCATTTTAGGTCATTATTTTGATATTAATTCCATAGTTGAAACAGTATATTAAATCTTGATGGTTTGGTAAAAGTAAAAGACTATAGCAAAACTAAAGAGTTGAACACTGATGATAACCAGTGTGATATCAGATATGTGGCAGTTGAAATGCAAGTGAAAGTCAGTTTCTCCAGTAATGGTTTCCTGTTGTATGCATGTTGGGTCCAGCAGTAGTTCCGCTCCTCCGGTTTCGCCCACCCAGGGTGTCGAGACGCTGCTCACTGGGCTGGAAGGATGAAGTGGAGTGTGGGGTAGGCAGGATTCTGGTCCACCTGGGCAAGTACTGGGGAGGGGGTTGTGGGGGACTGACAGACACGAAGGGAGGGAGAGCATGCCGTGCTGGAGAATCTTAGTGTTAGAGCCCTTTAATGAACTTCTCTGGCGGTCTTTAATGAAACAGCTCTGGCAGACTTCAAGGAAGCAGCTCTTGTGTGACGTAGAAGGTCTTATATAATTTCAATTTTTTAACGTATCACCCACCAGAAGTAGTAGAAAAGAAGGGATACAGGGGAAGTGGACCTGTTTAGAAAGGTTCTTTGGAGCAGCTCCTGTCTGTGTTGTCTGGAAATTGGCAGTTCAGTTCACAGGTCAGCAAGCAGTGGCAGCTTACACTTGCAAACACTGCATGGATACACCAGTAGTCCAGGTTGATAGTCGGGTTAGCAACAGTTGACTTGAGCTAGCAGAAACAGCCAGGCCTCAGTCTTGGCCTCCAATCAGCAGGACGGACCAGGAGGAACACCAGGAGAAGTTCTCGGCTGTGCCTGTCTCAGGGAAGTGAAGATCAGCGGAGACACAAGACCCACAAGCATTGTACAGCTAGCTGTACCAGCAAGCCAAGCTCCATCTCTGTCACTCCGTGGAGTCCTATTTATACCCTCCACGTGCCTTGCCTCAGCACGTGCATCCAGTCAGCCCGAGCCCTGGGAAGCAACAGCAAACTGCAGCAGCCACCAGAAGGTTTTGGTGCATTTCTTTCTCTGGAGCCCCAGCAAGTGCAGCTCAACTACGCAATGTAACGTAGACCAATACATGCTTGTTGTTAGCAAAGAATCCTTCATCATGTGTCCTTTTGCATGCTTGCCCTAGCAGAACATCCTCTCTCCTGTGTCTGCTACAGCGAAATGTTCCTTCACGAGTCTGCCTTAGCCTTTCACACCTGTGTCCACCTTAATGAAATGTTCTTCATGCGTTTGCCCCAGCAAAACACCGTCCAACTGACTTTCCAAAGGGCCCCTAAGTTTCCACTTGAGTCTTCACTTCTGCGCATACCTGTACTCGTGGACTTTCCCTCATTTGTATGGAAAGGCATTTCAGGAATCCCAGGTTCTTGTTGGGCCAGTTAGTATGGGGAAGAGAGGAAGTTAGTTGAATTTGGAGGTCTGGCAAAGACTGCTCAACTTCCCCAGGTAAAGGGTGTTGGGGGTCCCGGTCCCTAGCCCAGGTAAAAGAAGGAGAAGCCCTGGTTGTAAAGGGAACCTCCATTTTGCATGGAGCTCAGAGAGCTATCCGGACAATGGTGGACTGCAGAGTTTCCCCACAGCTTCCAACCTGCAAGCCATTGGTGCCTGTACCCTTTAGAGTTCAGGACTTCCTCCTTGTTCATGGGTCCCATAGTGCAGTTAGAGTGAACTGCCGTCAACCATGCTCTCAAAAGATAAAATGGCTACTTCTGTAAACTATGCATCTACATGTCTTAAGTATGTTGTAGGTCATTGTCAGTAGCATAATGAACCTTGTGCACTGTGTACCTGTCCCACGTGAGACAGGAGGTATTTCTTTGTCTAGCTTAATTCCCTTAATTATCAGACTAAGTATTGAGGTATTGCTGTGCTTGTATTCAAGGGGTCCTTACCCAGTAGCCTGATGTAATGTCATGGTGCCGTAGAGAGGATCTCTTAGATGCCTCACTTGTCTATAAAAACCCTGATGGCCAATGAACTGAGGCAGGAAATAGGAGATGGGATATTGGTAGAAAGAGTCACAGAAATAGGAGCCTTGGGGAGAGATGAGAGCTAGTCACTGAGAGAGACATGGAGGAAGGCACTAAGGAAGAAGCAGACCAGGACCGAAGGAGAGATAAATAACCACGTGGAAGACATTGAATAGTTTGAATAGGTTAAATAAGTTACAAGCTAGTCAGAGAATGAACACAAAGTTATAGCCTAAGCATTTATTAATAAATAATTAGTCTCAAAGTCGTTATTGTTGGGAACTAAGAGATCAGCAGAAAAAAAATCCATTTTTCACACGATGCTATCTGTATTCCTTTAGCACATGGACCTTTGGGGAGTGCTTATGAATTATATAGTTCATATGCCATAAGTAAGATATAGATGCTTGCAAATCGTACACATGCATATGTGTGTGCACACACATGTACAATCTCAAGAGCCTACTAACTGAAACAATCCTGGACTTACTACATTATGCTAATTTTAGAGGAAGTGGTCCGTATAGGATGATAAAAATGTGGTTGAAAGAATTTCAGTAGTAAAGATTTGTCCATATTTTTGTATTTTTTAGTATAATTATAAATTTTGCCAATTTTCAGTATATCTTCTATGTATCTCTTAATGAATTAAAGCTTAACTTGTACTACTTCTCCAGAAGGACTTGTTACAAATAGGAAGGGACTGGCTCATGCATTATGTAAGAATGTATTTGTAAATTTATTAGAAATATACATGAGATGTCAATAACTTTGCTGAGTATAGGTAAGCCTTTAGATTATAGTTGTCACATTTAAAAAATAGATGCCGTCCTGTCATCAGTCTCCACCAATGCAGAGTGAAACCAGATTTACTTTTAAGGAAGGACTTTGGCCTTAGCTGCTCTAAGCCAGTTTTTCCGAGCAGTGCCTTGCATGCCTTTGATTGATTTAAAAGGGCTCATCACAGCTGTGCTGGGGTGGGGGTTGAGTAATGTAGGCTGTCTCTGCTTATTGATAATTACTCTGTTCAGATCTCCTATTTCTAACAGAATTTCACAGTTGGGGGAGAGCAGACATTTTAGGGACAATCTATGAATGTGGGAAAGCTGCTATTATAGTCCGAGACTTGTTGTGTGCATTAAGAAACTTAAAATTCCTATTTAAAGGTACCTTTGAAAACCAGTATATGTCAACGTTAATTGACCGTGCATTCCTTTCTGTGCAAAAGGAAAAAAAAATCCTAGTTTCAGCATAAATAGAAAGCAAAAATGGATCATGGGTAGCAGGTGTGAGTGTGACTGAGACACACTAGGACACTTACAAAGAGGATCATGGGTAGCAGGTGTGAGTGTGACTGAGACACACTAGGACACTTACAAAAATGAAAGTTCAGTGTGCAAAAATCAGTATATGCTAACAAAACAAAGTTGTCTCCTTTATTTCTGTGTACTTTACAGAATTCTTTCAGATTCTCTGGTTTTCTCCCTGTTCCTTGGTAGAGGATCAAATTCAGTGTCTTCTACATGTCTGCCAAGTACTCTGCCTCTGAACTGCATCCCAGTTCATTTGTTCTCGAGACCCAGGTTCATTCTCTAACTCTGACTAGCCTGGGACTTAACATGTAGGCTAGACCCGGCTGCCCTCAAAGTCATAGAGATCCTCCTGACAAATTTCCTTACGTAGTTCAGGCTAGATTTGAACTCACTTTGTAATGGTCTAGTGTTTTTAATAATGGCTGTTTTGCCTAATCCATACATTTAAAATAATTCCTATCGGGATTTTGTAGCATTTCCGAGCTGCTTCACTGTTTTGTAAATATGGGAAGGGTACTGTCCACATAAGGTTACTAAGTTGTTTTTTAAATTAAAGAATGGAAATTTATTCCAAAGAAATTATAGAAAATATCTAAAGATATAGGTGTATAGATGATTTATGATAGTTTTATTTATGTTATTTTTTAAAATCTCAGGTAGCTTAAATGTCTAAAATTACTTAGAATGCTATAGTCCAAGTAAAGAATAAGGAACTGTAGCAATGTCACATGTTCTATATAGTTAGCTAAATTAGTGCACACTTGTGAATACAGGAAGGTGAGACAGCTGTCAGTGCCCTGTACCTGTACAGTTAACACACTAGACGTACCTGTGTGTGAGTGTAGAGGCGAATGACTGAGAAATGTCCTTCCAGAAGTGTGCAGTGACTTGGCGTGCCCTTAGAGCGCCTGCCACGCAGCAGACAGCAGCACTTAGCAGCAGCAAGGCAGTGAGTGAGTGACTCCTCAGCGCTTGCTCCTCAGCACTCAGGAAGCATCATGGAGTCTGAAGGCACTGCAGTGTGAATGAGAAAGATAACTGAGAGGCGAGCCAACAGGAGCCTCCTGGATAGCCTACTGAGACGTTCGTTAGTGCGCTGAGTGGAGAGTTTACTACGAAAGGTTTCCACTTGGAGTACAGATGATAGAAAATAAGATGCAGGCCGCAAGCTGTGGAGAAATGCGGCCTGCGAGGCCTGGACAGTCAAGCATTTGGACTCGGCTTCTGCTTAGCTTTGAACTAAGGAAGGTGATTTAAGGTCTTTAATCTTGGGTTTTGAACTTATTCAAAGGTTTTGGTAACCGACCTCATAGTGAACTTGAACACTGACCCTTATTAAACCACCACCACTGTCCTCCTCCTCCTGCTACAAGGTGAGAGGGGTCACTGGAATGGCTTTTTTTTTTTTTTTTTTTTTTTTTTTTTGTTCTTTTTTTCGGAGCTGGGGACCGAACCCAGGGCCTTGCGCTTCCTAGGCAAGCGCTCTACCACTGAGCTAAATCCCCAACCCCTTGGAATGGCTTTTAAAGAGGCAACAGAATCCTTTTCTCTTTCTGTGGTATGAGGGAGAAATGTTCTTTATCTGCTAACTTGTAAGACTTGAAAGAGTATTGACTGTGATTTACATGGTCTAAATATAAGGCCCTTGGCAGGCATAGTGGGTAGGAAGACTCACATAATTTACTGGTACCTAGGTCTTGTATTTTATTATTTTTAAATACCCTAATGTTAAGATCCAATAAAATAATACAAGAATATGAAAAGTTATTTTAACCTACTTTTTAAAATGCCAAATACTGTATAACTCTGTGGAAGAATATGATAAAATCCTTAAATTTATACTTTTTGTAAGTATGTATTTATCATAATTCACGCTTATAAATGTCCTTGTTTTTTCTATACTAGATACAGCCTTTCTATTCCTAATTCATTCCTAGAGAACACAGAATAATAAGTGCCTTTGGTGGTTTTGGTGAAGGGACAAACGCTGCCTGTCGTTAGGAGTCCTCGAGGAAGATGCATGGAGAGAGAAGGAGCACTGATAGTTCTGGAGCTTGGTGCTAACCAAGTGCTGACGTGTATATCCTGATACATAAATGACAAGAGTGCAAGGGTCTTTGCCAAAAAGAGAAGGCATTTTCATTTCTCTGTCTTATTAAAGCAACACTGATGTTTTTATTAATATTGTTCGGTCAGATTTTCTTTATCACCAACAGTGATTTATGATTTTAAAAAATGCTCTTTAACTGCTTTCCAAAAAAGAATTGCCATGTGACCTACTAATTCTATTTTTAGATAGTATTCAAAAGAATTGAAACTTGATACTAAGCAGACTGTTCAGCAGGAGCCAAAAGATAATAGCATTAACTCACATGCTCATCGGCTTAAGAATGAAGAAGCAAAAGGTGCTGTTTACATAGAATAGGGTATTATTCAATCATAAAACAGTGTACAAACCTCATATGCTAAGTAAAAGAAGCTAAGTCCCCTATGTGCGCGCGCACACACACACAGACACACACAGACAGCGGGTTGATATTTATATGAAATATCAACCAAAAAAACACCTCTTCAGGGCATAACAGACCAGTGGTTGGAGTCATTGCTTAGTGAAGATAACATTTCACTTTTGGTATGAAGAAATAGTATGGAGGTCAGACAGTGGTGTTTCAAA
Source organism: Rattus norvegicus (assembly GCF_021556685.1). Classification (NCBI taxonomy): domain Eukaryota; kingdom Metazoa; phylum Chordata; class Mammalia; order Rodentia; family Muridae; genus Rattus; species Rattus norvegicus. Next base: position 137,107,280 of record NC_141540.1, read on the forward strand.
TGCCACTGAGTTGTCTTCTCAGGAGGGCTTCTCTGATTTTACGTTGGTTAAAAACCAAGGTGGTATATTGGGAGAAGGTCCTGTGGAGAAGGTTGTGGGCTGCATTTGCGTGTGGCCTTCTTGTGTACTTACTCTAATGCTGGCACCAAACTCATGTGAGCTCGTTCTGTAGCTGGGAGGTCAGCAGTAAACAGAAATCCGTTGACTCTCAGACGCAGGCGCCAATGCTTGTGGACTGACTTAGGCTTGTAGTCAGTGTTGTTCAGCGTTGAGTGAGCTTGGAGCTCCAGTTCAGTTGTCACTAACTGATGCTCTGTGGCAATGTGTGTCACTTGATAGGCAGGCTGTGGCCAGTAGCAGCTTCCAACCGGTGTATTAAGAGACTATTAGTAGCTCATAAGCATTCTGTCACTTAAGTAAACAGAACCTCCTTTGTGATCGGTTTAACTTGAAATCTTTTATCTTTGTTTAGCTTTTGAATAAAATGTGCTTATTTCCATATATAAGGGATTAAGGAGTGGGATGTTGTTAAATTCATAAGACTTTACAAAGAAGGACATCACATGATTTTCCGAAGACTACTTTGGAAAAGCCTGAGTCTTGATTGTGTAGTGGTCCATGGTGCGGTCCCACACAGTGGACCCTGGGACTGGATGTTAGCACTTACCACAGTTGCACGGTGGAGCTCAAGGTGAGTCGGAGTTTTGATGACCTCATATGTGAAATAATTACGTGTGATTTCTGCTTTGTGTTTTCTATTCTGGTGTATATGACATCATCCCACAAATGATGACCTCGGCAGTACTCCTGCTCTTTGTCACTGCAGTCATTTTACTGTCAGGGCTGTCTCAGCCTGGGAACTGTTAGGACCGTTTTCCTACTTCGTTGGACAGTGTTTTTAGAGAACAGTTTTGTGAATTGGGAATATGATGAAACACAATGGGAATGATGAAAAGGTACAAATTTAATTAAGCACTCATGAATTCTTAAAATCTGAATATGACTTAAATGTCCTTGTACTATAACATTCAACTTTTGAACCCATAACATAATAAAGTGTCAGTAAAAATATGAATTTTGTGTTCCCAAATTTTGAAATCTCATATTCTTTCTTCAAACCGCTGCAACTGTATGGATTCTTTGAGGAACTGATGTGACCCAGCCTGGGAGTTTGAGTGCTCAGGTCATTGTTTCCCAGCTTTGGTCATTCACATCACATTTCATAGTGAGGGCCCCGTGTGAACTCAGACTCCATCCTACTTAAGAGCACTGTGCCTGGGTCCGCGGTCCTCTGTCTCCAGCCTATGCATTGGGTGCTCCCGCTGTCAGCACTGCCAAGCAACCCTGGGTGGCTGTTGAGTGTGCATACCAGCTTTGCCGAGGGCGGGCATTATGAGAAAGATGAGATCCAGGAAGGTGGAAGCCGTCCCACAAGCAGGTTCCTGCCGCCGCCGCTGCCACTGCCGCTGACTGTTGAGCTCAGAAGTTAATCATATGGCCACACTTAGGACACAATGAGCTTATGAGATTTCAGTTTAGTTTTTATTCTGGTGGCATGTGCACAGGAGAAAAGTCTTATTACTAGGAAGATTCCGTTGCTTTACAAATCATCTGAACTCTGGCTTCCTTTGTGCTCTTCTTTCTGGCAGATTTCTTAATTCTTAAGTACCATCTAAGGGGTTAAATATACTAACAATAATGCCCAGCAGAAAAGGGAGGCGCTGAAAAGGGAATAGTGAGACCATTATCCACACGGTGCGGTTTGTCTTCAGAGGAGGCTAAAGTTATACAGAGGTATCAGAGAAGCATTTATAAAACTGGGATCTCTCTCTCTCTCTCTCTCTCTCTCTCTCTCTCTCTCTCTCTCTCTCTCTCTCTCTGTTACAATAAGAATTGAAAGCGGAACAGGTTTACAGTATGAGTCAGTGTTAACTTTCCGCCTCGGCTTTCTTCCATTCCTAAGTGTTACTCTTCCTTCCATTTTGGGAAATGGATATATGTGCAAAGCTTATGGGCTGTTTTTGTGTCTGAAAATCCTTTGATCTGTTCTGCTAGAAGTTGCAGATAGACAAAAAACTGCTCTCAGTGTCGGCATTCTGACTTCCTGAGTGCCTGAGGCTGAGCTTTAGAAGCATGGAGGCTCAAGGCTTATCACTCCAAGCTCTAAAAGTTAGAGACATCTATCCTTGCAGGTCAGAGCAAATTTGGCTCTTAGAAATTCACAGCTCAACATATGGTGGCTGGGTTCAGAAGCTGTGAGCCTCAGATACTGTGATCCTTGCTATGTCTGCTTAGTGACTGTCTGGGGACTCTTTAGTGGTGGGCTCATCTCAACTTAACTCTCTGTCACCTCCCACTGTCTAGGTACTTGCATAGACTGTGATCTTGGAAGCTCTGTGGAACTCTTAACCCTGACTGAACTGAAGGCACGTGAGCCTTAGGAGTCCTGTGGGCATTTAGTCTTGGTAGTCACTTTCCAACTGCCTTCTATCGATGGTTTCTAACTGTGCCTGTAAGCCCAGGGTTTGCTCTTAGTGTCACCACCTCACCCACTCTGGGAAAAAGACAAGTAGGCAGCTAGAGACCAGGCAGGGGCTTATTGAGCCTAACATTGCAACACGGTGGGCAAAGGAACATCTCAGACAAACCCAGCACAGAGGAGTAACTAGCTTCTTATATAGCTAGAAAGGGACCGAAACACAGTGCTGATGTTGGAATTCTACCAGTCAGCCTTGCATGTGCATGGCTTACAGTTCCTTCAGCTCCCACTAAAAACCTTTGTATCACTCACAAGCTTTGCTTATAAGCCAGTTATGAGTCTCACGTCGTGCCAATCGTGAGCTGTTTGCTGATTCACTGGGAAGATGCACCCCCTCAGACATTTGTCCTAACTAAGAATAGTTTCAAGGGGAATGGGGTCACCCAGAGTTCACTGATGCTGTGTTGCCTGGATCAGAATCATCCAAAGCTCTTCCAAGTTGCCTGGAGTGATCTTGACTGGAGCAAAGCCTCCTGCGGTAGCAGCTGTTGCACTGTCTTTGCAGCTGGAGTGGAGTTTCCTTGAAGTAATGGTGGCTATAAATTCCCTAATAGGGCAGCCTGGCATAAGGGAGACTTCATTCATGGGGTACACAGATAGGCTAGGCCTATCTTAACAGCTTTGGTGAAGAAATGTTTCATAGAGAGAATTAAAGGGTACCTCTAATAAAGGCCTGTGAGGTTAGTATCCTTAATGTGTTTAGGGCTTACTCCTTAACCCTACGTTCTCCTAGGGAAGACAGTGTGCCCCTGCTTGTTCCGACCTCTCGTGCCTTTCATTCATCGGCTCGAGTAGGGTGGACCATTTCTACTTTTTAAGTGGTACGGGGATTGAACCCAGGGTTTGTGCGTGCTAGGCTGGTGCTCAGTCATTAGGCTCTTCTTTAATCCAGATGTTCAGTTTCAGTACTCAGTAGGAAAATCCTCCTTTGTAAAACAACTAAGTACATTCAAATAGTGTATTATTTAATTCGATTCTTGTTGATTTTGAGAGTATAAAGCTATCAATACTTAGACAAATCAAAGCTCAAAATATATTTAAAAATGTAAACATTCATAATTTTTAAAACCACTATCATTTCATTTTTATCTAATTGTATTTTACCTGTATGCAATGGATTTTCCCTACTTTTATCTGTAGAGATATTGGATTTTTATGTAGTAGTAATTTTCAATGAAGAAGGAAATACCAAAACTTCGGGTGAGTATCCTTTGTTATTCATGAATGAGTTAAACTTAGATCTCCCTACATTGTCTAAAATGAGGAAAATTAAAATGTTATAAACTTGAAATTCACTTCCTAGGAGTCAAAACTCTGGATACCGTGACTTATCAAGAGAAACTAGACAAACCGAAGCTGTCGTAGGTGGAGGAGCCTCTGATCTCTCTGCCTCCATGGCTCAGGTGCTGGGATTTAGGTGTGCACCACTGCACCCTGTACATGTATGCATTGTTCATGTATGCATTGTTCATGTATGCCTTGTTCATGCTGACCAAGTACTCCATGGCTGAGCTCCACCCTCAGCAAAGGAGAACGCTATAAATACAGCAAGTAAATACCATTCACTCAGTGCCTGATCTGTGTTCTCAGCAGGTACTTGCCAGGTGTTTAAGAAGTGCTCAAAATGTTCCTTCCTGCCTTTTCTCAAGACTGTCAACAGACTGCAGACCTTGGTGGCTAAAGTACCGACTAGAGAAATTGCTGAATGGGAAAGGCTCGGTCTAGGGAAATGATAATCACTGAGCTGACACCATGGTCGCTGTGGAGCCGTACAGCGCAGGCATTGCCGCTGAGGGCTAAGTCAGACTCCGTACAGCGCAGGCATTGCGGCTGAGGGCTAAGTTGGACTACTGTGTGTGGGGTGCACTCAGCTTCCGCTGTTCTTGCAATGCTTCCAAACCCGTTGGACTTTTAATTGGAATTAAATTTGAGGAAAACTCAGGGTTACACCTAGCTAGACACATAGAGTTTCATGCTGTTTTAACATGTGTGCACGTGTGTACATCTGTGTGCGTATATATTGTCCTCACCTTTGTCTGTGGCTTATTTACTTTTATGTTACAGATAATATTTTATTTTGAATTTTTATCTTTTCCTTTTCTCTTTGCCTCATTTAAATTAAATACAGATTTATTTCTACCGTGCTTGAGTATATGTTTGTAATTTATTATAATAGAACTCATCCTTATTAAAGTCAAATGCTTGGTGCTTCTGTCCTGTTGTTTCATGAACTGAAAGACTGAGACTCTTGTAACAGTCCCTGCTTTTGACGTATAGATCATTGATGTCACAAGTGCCTTTATTTTTGTTTGTATATAAATCCCAGAAGACACATTGTTCTTTAAAGGCACACACACACACACACGCACGCACGCACGCACGCACGCACGCACGCACGCACACTTGACAACTGTCATTATAAGCCTTGGGGATAATAATCTCAACAGTTGGGAAGCAGAAGCAGGAGGACCAGAGTCCATAGTTATCTTTAGCGGAGAGAGATAATCCAAGACCAAACGGGGCTACATAAGAATTTGTCTCTCAAACAACAACAACAACAACAACAAAAAAAAGCCCTAAAACATTGAAGTTCTTCTGTTTTAAGTGCTAACCCCGCTAAGACGCTACATACCCTTTCCCACTAGCATCCGGGTTAACTTTGCTTTGCATGGCTGTGTTTTATGAGGCCAGGTCTGCCTAGTAAACCCATGCCGGCCTGGGCTTTGCTGTGTCGCCCTTCTTCCAGCTTCCCATCCTCCTGCCCTCTCTGCCACCCGTGTGCTAGGATGACAGCTGTGCTGCTCCGTCACTGTGGTAAACCCTTTGTAAACTAGTTCTAAGTTACAAGTCATTTCTCTTTGCAATGACATTTCCATATTGGATTTTATATTTTGAGTTAATTTTCTAGAATAGTGACAGTGTGATTTTTCCCTCTGGTTTCCATAGTTTCTAGTGCATCCATCTAGAGCATTTCCTGTCCTTGTTAATTTAAAGAGCAGACATGTTTGTCTTTTGTTTCTCTCAGGTCGCCCGCCTTTGTAGTTCTTTGGGTTGTTGTGGTCGCTCTGTGTGTGTGGCTGGGAGAGATTCCTTTTTCTTAGCATTGCTTGAGAATTTAGTAAGCACCTCCGTGCATTTTCACTTGGTTTTCTATTATTTCCTGGTTAGTCTCTTTTCTGATTATATTTGAAAACTCCTAGACATTGAATTGTCTTTTTTCATTGTTGTTTTAAATTGCTTATAAGAATTTAGGGGTGGGGTCTTGGTGATCTAGAGTCAGGTTGATTGATCTTTACAGGATTGAGGTTTTCTCAACCTCCTAGTAGCACAGCATTTATCTCAGCCTTGCATCCCCTCCCTCCTTTTCCCATCATCCTGGGGACTGACTGTAGGGCCTGCACACACTAGCCAGAGCCTTGCATGGCTTTTTGTTTACTTTTGGTGCTGGTAGGAAATTCTGTAGGCCTTGATGAAAGCCATAGTTGCTTTTGCTTGCCTGCTTGTACTTTAGTTTTCTAGGTGGTTCATCGTGGCTTCAGACATCTTCTCCACAGACCTTCCTGTTAAGCGGAGCCCTGAGTGCCATGCCTGGCCTTCTCTACCTGTGCTGCAGTTCAGTTGTCACTCTTCTCCCAAGCCCTCGGTGCTTTGGTTCTCTTTCTGTTTTTTGGTTTTTTTATTTTAAATGTGTGTGTGTCAGAAGCGTGTAAGCATACATCCACCACAATGCCCACGTCAGAACAGCTTGAGAGAGTCCACTCTTTCCATCCTGTGGTTTCCAGGTATTGAACTCAAGTTGTTCTCTTGCTGTCAAACACTTGAAGTATAGAGTCATTCACTGGCGTGGGAAGTCTTTTCAAATACTTAGTTACGTATGTTTAGCTTTGCGTAATAAGGTGGGAGTAAATGACCTATTCCACCATCTCTTTAAGTAAAAATATTCATTTTAGACCTTTTGCCTACTTAAAAAATCTCCTAAGGCTGTTTTTCTTCATCCATCCTTCCAGTAAGTGCCCCACCATTATTAGAGCATGATCTAGACTTTGTGTTTAATTTGGTCTTTTATTACTTCTTTTGAAAAACCTAAAATGTAGAACACTAGTGGGAAGGTACACATATATATTTGTATATTTGGTTTGTTTTTATTAGATTTTCTATACTTAAAGACAATTATGGAGCTGGAGAGATGGCTCAGCGGTTAAGAGCACTGACTGCCCTTCCAGAGGTCCTGAGTTCAATTCCCAGCAACCACATGGTGGCTCACACCCATCTGTAATGAGATCTGATGCCCTCTTCTGGTGTGTCTGAACACAGCTACAGTGCACTCATATACATAAAATAAATAATTTTTTTAAAAAAGATAAGCGTGTATTCACCAGTATGATATAGAAATTTATAGTTTTCTGGCAAAGTACAATCTTTTCTGGTTATTTTAAATGTATTAAATAAATGTTGTTGATAGTTCATTGCTTTTTATAAAGAAATTATTTGAATTTAATTTTTAGAGCTTTAAATTTTTTTATGTGTGAGTTTTAATGGCATATATGTATCTGTGCTACATATGTTTTTGGTGCCTATGGAACCCGAAAGTCAGTGCTGAATCCACTGTAATGATCTTCTATAAGAATTGTAAGTGCCCTTAATCACCAAGCCAATACTAGCCCCAGGATTTATGTTGATAATCTGTGTGTGCGCTTGTGTGCCTGTCATGTGCATGTGCGTGCCTGTCATGTGCATGTGCGCGTGTGTTTACTACCTATGTGAGGGTGCCTGCTGAAGCCCCAGAAGGGGAGCTGGAGTTATAAGTGGTTACGAACTGCCCTGTATGATGGGTTAGGAACAAAACTCTGTAACAGTACAAGAGCTCTTAATGGCTCAGCCCTCTCTCTCCAGCTGTGCACTTAATCTTTTATCACTTGGTAGCCACATAATCAGTAGTTAATGATAATTTTAATATATTGTAAATGTTTGTCTAAATGTTTAAGTACAGTTCAATTCACTATGATAACCTCGTTTAGAGTAGCATTTGGTCAGTGTTCTGTCTCAAGAACTAGACACAGACAGACAGACACACAGATCTAATTATCATTGTAAATCAGTCGTTTCTTTTGGCTGTGGTAGAGAGCAGTCAATTTATAAGTCAGCTTTGTTTGGTAGCATTACTTACAGCTTGCTTGGAAGTGAATGTGAAGTTTCTGATGGAAATGTCATTCCAATCTCTAGGTCTATCTCTGGTGTCCACTTCTATTTACCTTGTGGTAAATTTCAAGATGACAATGATATTCTCTCCAATGCTAAAAGTATCTTAAATTTTTCTCAGCTAATGTCTTTCTATTCCTTGTTTGGTTTGGTTTGGTTTGGTTTTTGTTTATTGTTGGCTTTGTCTTCTCTTTGATTTTGTTGCTTTGCTTGTTTGGTAAATGGATTGGGGCAAGAGACGTCTCCAGTTAGCTATATCTTGTTAGTCTGCATAAAAGAATATATAGTCAGTTTCTAAATGGTATGATTTGATTTCGATAAAACATTTATTTTCATTGGTGGCAGAACCTCTGTACTTTTGAGTTTCTGTTTCCTTTGTTTAAAAAGAGTGTTGATGAATAAAATATTCATTGGGTATTTTTCACCTTACTGGAAATACCTAGTTTACTTTTGCTTCTGATTTTACTGAGGTCAGTTAATATTGGCACTTGGGCTGCTACAGTTGTTCGCCATGCATTGGAGCATGTTCTGCATCCTTGAGATCTGCTTATGAGTCCTGAGTTAGTGATTCCTTAGTCACTGTGTCTGGAGTGGCGTTGCCCTCACCTGGAAATCAGTAGCTTGTTCCTTCCTCCTCCACGCTTGTCACCTTCAACTCCGGTCTGTTCTGTTTGTTATGGATTAAGATGCGTTTGTCAAGAATCGGCTTTTAAGTGGCCCTTTTTTTTCTTTACAGAATTTAAAGTGTTTGTTTTAATGTGTGTGTGTGTCTGCATGTGTACATGGGCATGTTGTTTTTAATGTGTGTGTGTCTGCATGTGTACATGGGCATGTTTTTAATGTGTGTGTGTCTGCATGTGTACATGGGCATGTTGGTGCAGGTGCCCACAGAAGCTTGGGAGCCACCTGGCATGGATGCAGGGACCCAGCTCCGATCCTGTGCCAGAGCAGTGTGTGCTTTTATTCACTGAGCCATCTCTCATACCCTGTCTCAGGTAGGGTTTCACTGCTGTGCACAGACACCATGACCAAGGCAACTCTTATAAGAACAGCATTTAATTGGGCTGGCTTACAGGTTCAGAGGTTCAGTCCATCATCATCAAGGTGGGAGCATGGCAGTGTCCAGCAGGCATGGTGCAGGAGGAGCTGAGAGGTCTACATCTTCATCTACAGGCTGCTAGAAGACTGGCTCCCAGGCAGCTAGGATGGGAGTCTTAAGGTCCACAGTGACACACCTACTCCAGCAAGGCCACTCCTACTCCAAGGCCACACCTCTTAAAAGTACCACTTCCTGGGCCTGGCATATACAAACCATCACACACCTCAAATGTCTAAGTCTTAAGCCACATAAGTTTAGACTGCTCGGCAGAACTCCACCTTCTTCTACAGCGGTGCCCCTGAGCCTCAAGGGAGGTACAGTAGAATGTGAGGATCAGGCCGGGTTCTGTACAGCTCCTTTTTACCTCTCTAGCAAAGGATTCTGCAGGCGTAAGTTTTATTCTCCTCTAAGAGGAACAAGTGAATAATAATGAAATAAATTAATGAGATAAATAAATTTAGAAACATGACTGGATACTGAACTATCCCTTCTCTTTAAGATTTTCATATCATTAGACAATACATAGAGTACTGTTGTAAATACTTTTAGATAGGGTCTCAACAAGTGACTCTTTGGGGAAGTTCTGCATGAGAAGAAACTGCTGGTTTTAAAGAGGACCAACAGTTACCTCATAAAAGTTCAGTTTCTTAACAACCTGTTGGAGCTAAAACCTTGAAGAGTATCCTTTGCCCTACTGCTAATACGTGGACCAGCAAGTGTTTCCAAAGCAGTCTGCTCATATTTGTCTCCTCCATGAGCCATCTTTATTAAAACGTGTGTCTGCTGGGATGCTCAAAGTCATGTCGCAAACTCAAATCCCAGTTTCTTGAGGCTTTGTGGCTCATTCTGTGTTGTGTATTCTGAATATTACGACCAAAACTACCATTCTTTAATCTCCAACATAACTGTCAGTTATTTCCTTAATTAAAGATAGTTGGCCTTGGTGATTTTTCACATTGTGCTTTTGAAGAAATCTTGTTACTTTTAACTTCATGCTGGATACATAGGTTTTGGAAAGTACCCTTAATATGATTTTTTAAAAAAAAGAAGTAAATGTAACAAAATATGACTAAAGCAATGAAATAGTTGCGGCAATTTACAGATCAGAACAGGAGAAGAGCAACTGAGAGTAGCTACATGATAGAAAAGTCCAAAAGTGATTTTTTTTTTTTCCCTAGATAGATTTTGCTGACCATGTAGTCTCTGGTTACATTTTACATGAATGAGGGAATACTTTTTTTTTTTTAGCACTGTTGTGCTTTTATAGTTTGCTTTTTATTTGTTAAAAATTATTTTTAAAATATTAAATAAGATTTTTATTTTATTTGATGACCTAGAGCAGTTTTGAACGAGGGGATAAATAATTAGAATAGAGTTGTAAAAGGTGGCGTCACCCTTGCCTGTTCTTGTTCCTGTTGTGTGCGTTTGTAGCTGTGCTGTCTTGTGCCCTTTAGCTGAACAAGTTTAGCTCCTCAGTGAGGTTTATCCGCATTTGTTCCCATCCTTCACTTTCGCTGTCTGAGGTCAGGAAGCAAAGTGTTAAATCATGAATTAATTTGCTTATGTGATGGAAATGGATTCATAATACTCTGCTTGCTTAGCCACTGTTTGTGACTTGAATAATTCACACGATGTTTCCCTCATCTCCTTTTGGTGTTCCAGAACTGTTACTACCAGTGCCATTCTTAGCATTTCCCTCCGCACTGTACTATCTGTGATTTCTTTTCTTTTTTAAAAAAATTTATTTATTTATTTTATTTATATGAGTGCACTGTAGCTGTGTTCAGACACACCAGAAGAGGGCATCAGACCCTATTACAGATGGTTGTGAGCCACCATGTGGTTGCTGGGAATTGAACTCAGGACCTCTGGAAGAGCAGTCAGTGCTCTTAACCGCTGAGCCACCTCTCCAGCCCCCCATCTGTGATTTCTTTTCTTTTTTTCTTTTTTTTTTTTTTCTTTTTTTCGGAGCTGGGGACCGAACCCAGGGCCTTGAGCTTGCTAGGCAAGTGCTCTACCACTGAGCTAAATCTCCAACCCCATATCTGTGATTTCTTATGCCGTCTTCCTTTCCCCTGCTGTTTTAAATGTATTACTAGATTTTTTGTTTTAGGTCCTTGATTTTTTTTGGTTTTGTTTTGTTTTAAGAAACAAGTAAATTTTATCACTATAATAATTGAGAAATCAATCATACCTTTGTGCAGGATGTATTTTATTATAGAGTCCTTTCTCATGCACTTTCCACACCAGTATCAAAATCCCATATAGGCTATATAAAGAGTGTACCCCCTGTACCGCTGGTACCGCCTTGTATCACCCTGTACCCCCTTGTGCCTCCATGTACCGCCGTGTATGGCCGTGTTCAACTGGCCTCCTGTCTGCTCCTCTACTCATGAAGCTACAGCTGCTACTTGCAGCTACTGCAGCACGGCCTGAGTTCCCCACTGCATTTCCAACAAAACCTCACACAGTGTCCATACAGGCCCTACTGTACCTTCCTCTTCTACTGTTTCCTTCCTACCTTCCTCCCCTCCTTCTTTTGCCGTCCTCGCTCCTGTCTGTTCTCTTTGCTCCTCTTGTTTCTTGTCTTCTTTCCTTCTATTCCTTGCGTGGCAGCCTCTGATAAAAGTTAACCCTGAGGGAGGAGGCTTCCGTGTTAGTGCCAGCTCAAATCCACTAAGACCTATGTCTGAAATGTGTGGTGCTGTTCTTTATCTTCATTAATGAGGTGTTTTTGTGATGTAGAGAGAAATATACCACAAGCAATTACGGGGCTGTTGGTTACCTCCAAGATGTACATGCTACTGTCGTAACGAGGTGTGGTCATTGGTTGCATCCCTCCGTGGAAGTCTGCATGGTGCCTTCTGATACTGTGAAAGTTAGACAAGAGGAAGGAGGCTTTCATGTCAGATCCAGCTTGGATTCCCACTTCCTGTGTCCAACATTCTGTCTTCAGCCTCAGCGACTGACTGACTTTCAACCACTGTTGTGTTGCTGTTTGCCACGCTCAACCTTGTTTGGATTTGTGTTTCCCTCATTGCTAGGATGATGAGCATAATATTTTGTGATATTTCTTAGCCACTTTTTTCTTTTGGAACTCTGTTCAGACCCCATCCCTCCTTTTTAAGTCTGGGTTATTAGGTTTTTTGTTTGGTTTTGCTTTCTTTTTTAGTTCTTACATATTTCAGATAATAATCTTCTGTCAGATGTTTAGCTAGCAAAGATCCTCTTCCATTTTGTGAACTTTCTACTAACACATAATGCTTGTTTCTTTAGGTATGCAGAAGCTTTTCAGTTTTATAAAGACCCACATGTCAATTATTGGTCTTAATTTTGGGGCAAATGGGGTCTTACTTGGAAAGTCCTTTTTTATACCTATATTTTATAGAGTATTACCTCTGATAGTCGTGGGACTAATGGATCAGGAATACGAAGGGCCAAGGGTGCTTCAACCTGGGATGACACCTCAGATGAGGACAGCAGGAGTGGGCTAACTTCCCCCCCCCAACCTGCGTCTGTAAAATTGGCTCCCCCCACCATCAACCCTAATAGGAATTGATTACCCTGACACTTCTCTCCTTGTGCATCTTATAAGGCTGTCCAGTGTTTTCCCCCACCTCTACCCTACAGCCACTGACTACATAGATGAGGTGTCTTCCCACTCCCCTGCCCTGGCCAATGGTGTACGGCCACACAAACCTTGCTGCAGAGACCCTGGCCACCTCCCCAGGGGCATAGATACCCTCCTCCCCCACCCCAATAAATGGGCCAGTTCTCCAAAGCTCTTCCCTGATAACGTTTTTTCTTGTTTTCCTTCCTTCCTTCCTTCCTTTTTCCTTTCTTTTCCCCCACCCACTTATTGCTTACTGAGATCCTGCACTGCATCCACCCATGCCCAGTTAAGCTCCCCTTCCTCTAGCGCAGCCTGGTGTGCATGGGACCTTGCTACTCCTGGGAAGTGGACATGGGGTAGGGTGGCAGTATTTGTGTAGAACTTTCAGTGTCTCATATTCAGGTCTTTGGTTCATCCGGAGTTAGTTTTTGTTCAGTACATTAGATATGCGTCTAATTTCATTCTTTTTTTTGTGTGGACTTTGAGTTTTCCCGGCATCGTTTGCTGATGATGCTGGCTTTTCTCCAGTGTATGTTTTTATCATCTGTGTGAAATACCAGATGGATGTAGTTATATGTATTTGTGTTTGGGTTTTCTATTTTGTCCCATTAGTCTGTATTTCTTTTTGTGTGTATGTGTCAGTACCATAATGGTTTTATTATTGTGGCTTTGTAATATATCTTGACGTATGGAATGACAATTCCCCTCAGCATTGCTCCTTTTGCCCAGGTCTGCTTTGATTGGCAGGATCTTTTGTGGTTCCATATAAATTTTAGAATAGTTTTTTTCCTATTTCTGTGAAAAATGAGGTGGGGATTTTGATTAGATTGCATTGAGTCTATAAGTGACTTTTGATAGAACGGTTATTTGACAATATTCTATTTTACCTCAGGTTCACTTTTGGCTGTGAAGCCAGATCAATAGCTAAAACCTAGTCAGAAATGACTCTGCCATCCTCACCTGCCACGGCAGCTGTGGCATTCATTCATTCATTCATTCATTCATTCATCCATTTATTTTACCATGCTACTCAATTTATATCTAAGATTATGCATATTTTTCCTTCTGTGGTAGCTGCACCAAGATCATGGATGGGCTTGGTTTATGTGCCCTTTGTGGACTTAAACTACAAAGGGACTATTCATTTTCAGACATTCTTCCATCCTTTAGACTATAAGCTACTTGCTTGGGGCATCCCTGGGTCAGACTGCAGTGTTCTGTGTGTGCACATCTTAGCGTGGTGCCGAGTCTACAGCGGTGAGACGGGCTGTAGTGAAAGACTCTCCTGACCCAGTTGAGCTCACAAGGAAAGCTCGGGAGGAAGGGAAAGTGGTGATTTAATTCCTTTTTGTCTCTAGGCATGAATTATTATTGCTTTTGTAGCCATTTAAAGTTTTTCATTCAGATGCAGGAATATAACAAGGAAAAACAATTCATTGAGATAAAATGGCAGAGTTTTATTAAAGTTTCACACTTTATTATGTATTGTTTCTATCTCTTTGCACAATTTCAGAAGGGTGGCTAGATTACATGGGAAGGAGCTTTACAAACATGAGACTGTTGTGGGATGTAAGTCATTTATTACGTGGGGAGTGTGTCACAGAGGTAGAGCGTCTTGCTAACACACAAGTTGATCCCATGAAAGCGCCACCTCTTACTTTCAGAAAGACCTAGAAGGAGAACACGAACTAGTGATGGTTTTCCCTGTAGTTAATTCATAAAAGTTTTTTTAATTTATTTATTGTCTGTTGTATGTGTGTGGCCTACATGCCTGTTTGTCTACCACATTTGTGAGTACAGATGGTCGTGAACCTCTACAAATAAAGGAAATAAATAAAATAGATGATAAAATAATCTATGATAGATGATACATATATACATACATACATACATACATACATACATACATACATACATACATGGATGGATGATGGATGCAGCATGCTTTGTGACAGCAATTGTAAAACAGAAGCTTATGATCATGGAAGAACTGAGTTACTATCACTTGGGTAAGTAGTGCATTGCTATTATATGTTGGTAAAATAGTCACAGAAATATATTGAAATATGCAGTGAGCCTGTATAGACTTCAGGGTCAGGGAATTGTCTTTTCATTTGTGTTTATAGTAACTTAATAGCTCTTTTTAGTTTTATTTTTGCAATAATAGATTTACGTTGAATCAAGGATATAGTCCAGATCAAAGTTACTACATTTCCTTGCTAAATTACCTTTCCAATTATATCTTTTTTTTTCCCCTGAAAAGTTGGTAAACTAACAGTTATTTGAAAAGTCTGATGACTTAACTCCAGATACAAAAGTTAATTTGTAAAATAAATCAAAATCAGTCTTCTATAGTTATTAATAGGAATTCATTATATCGTTGCAGAAAATAGCTCAGAGTGATCTTCATAAAGGATAGCAATTTTTTCACTTGGCCATTAGAACCCATCACAAGTCTTTTTGGTATGAATATAGCTATTGCTCCTACAACAAAAACCTCATTCCTACCGTATGAATCTACGTTTATCACCGCTTATGGTGGTGAGCTAACAGCCTTGGACAGCACACTGAGCACATCATGCCATTTTATCCTCAGCACAGCCTCATCAGTTAAGCCTCAGTGCCGGCTAAGGCTTCAGCCTGGATCACTGGGACTTGGTTCATTATCTTTTTTCTGTTGTAAGCCGCAGAGCTTGGGCTTAGCAGGTCTGTAACCTAGGTTACCTCCTAAGTCTTGTCTTCTAACTCCTCCTGTTTTCCTTCTTTGGGCGGTGTTGGTGAGGAAGGCTTTATTTGGTTTACATTTCTTCATCCTCTCAGAGCATGAACAGTGCATGCAGTGTTCGTCATTCACCCGCAGGCGCTCGTAGTTTGCTCTACTGTAGATAGTTTTGTTCCTGGAGTTGTGAGGTTTTTTGTACAGAGAAGAACCATTGCGCTGAGTTTACCACCGTGTCCTAGTGAGTGAAGTCACTGTCTTCTTAGCACACGGTGTTGTTCTCCTCACTATGGCTATGAACAGACTCCAGTCTTAGGTACCCAGGAAAGAAAGAAACATGCAGTAGAAGTTTAAAAGTAACATACAATGGTTTTCTCTTTCAGTTATCTAGAAAAGTACGAGAAAGTTCACCATTTCGGGGAAGATGATGATGAGGTACCACCGGGCAATCCAAAGCCACAGCTCCCTATTGGTGCGATTCCGTCTTCCTACAACTACCAGCAGCACAGCGTGTCAGGTACGTACCACGGGCTTTGCTGGGCGTAGGCCCAGAGGGTTGAAGTGCGATGTAGACATCATGCGCGTGCGCGGTGAGTTAGGTGACCTACTGTGCACATGAGCATGCTTAAGTCCTTAGGCCTTTCCCAGCTTGGCTTTACTTTCTGTTAGAGCCCTTTGTACCACAGATTATAAAAGTAAGTTTGGGACTGGAGAGGTGGCTCAGCGGTTAATAGCACTGACTGCCCTTCCAGAGGTCCTGAGTTCAATTCCCAGCAACCACATGGTGGCTCACAACCATCTGTAATGAGATCTGGTGCCCTCTTCTGGTGTGTCTGAAGACAGCTACAGTGTACTTATATATAATAAACAAATATCTTTTTTTTTTAAAGGAAAGTTTGGGAATTTTTTAAAGTAAATTTTCTTACTGATTTTCCTTATTAGCTTATCATTAGTAAATTTATTCCAAATAGCTAATAAATGACAAAAAGGAAGGTCTATTTAAGAGTAGAGAAACTGGGGGTTGGGGATTTAGCTCAGTGGTAGAGCGCTTGGCTAGCAGGCGCAAGGCCCTGGGTTCGGTCCCCAGCTCCGAAAAAAAGAAAAAAAAAAAAAAAGTAGAGAAACTGACCATAAACTACCATAAGAAACCTGGGCTCAGAGGGACCGAGTGTTAGGGAAGCCACAAGCCCTGCATGGAGTCCACTGCAATGCATAAAGAATGTCAGAAATGATCTGAATTCTGTCATTCCTAACATGATGTTACAGGTCTTTTTCAATCAAGTGGCATCGTTATAGAAATTTCTGTAGCTGCAAAGGAATGATTTGGATCAGGAAATAATTAACTTGAAACTCTGGTAAAGAGATTGGAATGGAGCTGCTGGAGGTCCTAGTTTTCAGGAGTTCTGGAAGATGAGCTGGGATCCATGTCTTTAGCATTTGGCCTACTCAGGGCAAGAGATAGCAACATTGTAAGCAAAAAAAAAGAGTTGTTTTATGCGTTTTCCGTGGTTGGTCATTGGTCCTTGTGCAGAGCTCTAATGGTCGCTGGCTCTCTGATTTAAGCAGGCACACTGTGTACTGTTTCACCTCTTCATTTTATGCTCATGTCTATTTCCAAAGTTTCATTCATGTTGGATTTGCCTCTGTTTCTTCCCCAACGATTCCATAACTGAAGACATAGAGGCTCTTCTTAATAATCGCGGTTTGCCTAGGGAGAGGCACCATCACATGCCTTTTTAAATGACAGCAGTGAGGCAGGAAGTCAGTGCGAAGCAAACCTTTAAATGTGCTGTTTGTACTGCCGTCAGCTCCTGCCTTGGCTTCCCTGGATGATGAACTACAAGCTGTGAGCGGGAATAAGCCCTTTAATAAACCCTTTCCTTCTCAGATTGCTTTTGGTCTCAGTTCATCGTAGTAACAGGAAGCAAGCTCAGTCTCTTTATTGCTTTGGTTTTGAGACAGGGTTTTGCTCTGCAGCCCTGCTTGACTCAAAGCTCCTATTCTCTTCCTGCCTCAGTTTCCCAACTGTGAGATTACAGTAGCCTGTCACCACACCCCGCTGTTTACTTGTACAGATTACAGTCCTGGTTAACTTCACCTAACCACAACCTCTGGCTCTGAATGACAGGCTCTTTTTTGCATTTTTGGAAGCCTGTGCTGAAAACCTGGTGGAGCTATGTACTCAGAAGCCAATGGCAAAGATGGCTGAAGCTACCTGTTTAAAAGCCGAAGGCTCACCCATCAACCTGCTGTAACATCCCACTTTTGATATAATGTTTCTGCTTCATTATGGTGGGAATCTAGACAGTTGTCTTAGATGTATCCTAATTTGACAGTCTGCACAAGAGATACTTAAAGAAGAGGCCATTAGGAGCTTTCTTCTCCATAGCAGAATTCGTGGTTCACACTGAAGAAAGATGGTGCTTCAGAGCAAGAGATATGTTGCATCTTGGTGACACTATTGTACTAATGATCGTGGTTATCACCCATACAAAACCCTTACCTGGTAGCTCTCCAAGTTATCAGTAGGAAAGTTGAGAAAACTCAACTTGTGTTTTGCTTTGGGTTTTTGTGTGTGTGTGTGTGTGTGTGTGTGTGTGTGTGTGTGTGTGTGTGTGTGTGTGTGTCTGTCTCTGTCTCTGTCTCTGTCTGTGTGTCTGTGAAAAACCTATGCCAAAATAAAAATTACCTAGTGATTAATTTTGAAATTGTATTTAAGGAT
Organism: Rattus norvegicus; assembly: GCF_021556685.1. NCBI lineage: Eukaryota > Metazoa > Chordata > Mammalia > Rodentia > Muridae > Rattus > Rattus norvegicus. The sequence continues at coordinate 137,125,171 of NC_141540.1, forward strand.
AAGACCTAAGTAAAGAATTCAAGGTCAGAGTCCTGGCTTGGCACAAGGGAAGGCCTAGGTTCCTCTTCCAGCATCACACACATAATCAATCCCAGATGTGGTAGCACCGGAACTCCAGCAGGTCAGTCAGGGTGACCCTGAGCCGGAAGCCTGTCTGTGCTACCAGGGAAAAGAACGTCTTTTCTTAAAAATAAAAAAGTCAGGTACCACTCAGTGGTTAAAGTGCTTGTCATTCAACCATGAAGGCCAGAGTTTAGATTCCCCAGAAACCCACATAAATATATGGCAGCCCAACCCCAGGAGACAGATGTGCTCTCTAGGTGTGTAGACAAGCTCTGGATTTCCTTTAAAGACTCTTTCCGAAGTGAAAACTGAGAGTTTTTGGAAAGTTAATTGAGTTGCATGGGGTTTTGCTGGGGCAAACACATGAAGGAGTGTTTTTCTGAAATGGCTAAGGCAGACTCAAGGAGGAACATTTCACTGAAGCAGACACAGGAGAGAGGATGTCCTGCTGAAGCAAACATGTGAAAGGACACGTGATGAAGGATTCCTCACTAATGGCACGCATGTATTGGTTCGCCTTACATTGTGTAGTTGAGCTGCATTCGTCAGGACTCCACCGAGAGAAACGCATTAAGAAACTCCTGGTGGTGTGCCTCAGCTTCCTGACTGATTGGCAGAGTGATGTCAGCTGAGACAGATGCACATGTCGGGCAAGAGCCGTGGAGGATGAGTGACGTCTGGAGGATATAAATAGGACTCTAAAAAGAACTGGATGGACAGTGATGGAGGCTGAGCTTGGCTTACTTATAGAGCCAGCTATACAGTGATGGTCCCTGACCTCGTTTGCTGACAGAGGCATGGCCGAGAACTCCTGGTGCTCCTGCTGGTCCCTCCTGCTGACTTGTACTGAGGCTGAGGCCTGGCTGTCTCTGTGAGGTCATGCCATGGCTGCTGATTTGAATTTGCTATTCTAACTCTACCAAACTGGACTGCTGGTGAATCCGTGATGTGTCCGAGAGTGGATCGAGCTACCATATCTAACCTATGAACTGAACTGTTGATTTCCAGACTACACAGATGGGAGTTGCTCCAAAGAACCATTTCTAAATAGCCCCCTATCCCCCTCGCCCCCCTATCCTTTCTTTTCGGCTACCTCTGCTGGGTGGTGGGCTACAAGGGAGGTTAAAGTGGTTAAGATTAATCATTAAAGTAGGTTTTGAAAAAATTAAAGTTCCATCTTTGTGAGTGACTCGGGTGACTAAGTGGCTAGGAATGAAGGAGGGTGATTTTGACAGCTCAGGCCTCCATCCACACGCACAGAAGCACATCACCAATCATACATTGAGAGAGCGGATGGGTGTCTGAATTTTCCCAAGATTATTGAATCTTTCCCACTTTAAATAGCAGAAAATGTTGAGAAGTTTCTGTTTTCAGCATGGATTATTCAACACTGATACCAATATATTTTTGTTGGAATTGTGCATATGTTTTAAAGGTTTATACAAGTGGGTGAAGGTTGCTGATGAGCAAACGTGGGCGGGGTCTTATGCATGTTAGACAAGGGTTCAATGACTGCATACCCAGCTCTTTCCTAACCTTAAGTATGGATGAAAACCTATGTCGGACAACTCACTGAAGCTAATAAGGACTCTCCTGTGTCAGAGCTAGTCACTGCAACCCTGACTGCTGAGTGACTGCATAGTCTAAAGGACATTGCCAACACGAATACTATCCCACAGAGTCCTGAAAAAGCATGAATAACCTTCTAGGAGGAATTCTTTCTTTTCTCTAAATTGAAAATAGGAAGAAATGGTTGCCTCAAATTTAATTTGTTAACAGTGATACACTTCAATAAACATTAAATCAAGATTCTTAAAAATAAACTGCCGATCTTATCCTGAAATAATATAGCTCCCTGGTGTGGAGAAGGAAGACTTTAAGGCCTGTGGGTATAGGTTTGCTGATGAGCCTCACTTCAGTCCTTGTCCAGCTTGGTGTGAAACACGTGTGGGGGAACAGGCCTCCTGTCCCTGGGATCCCAAGTACTTGGGATTGTGGGTGTGGACCACTCACCTTGTCTGACAGCAGGGCAAGTGTGGGGTTAGATTAAATGTTGAAGCAGTCAGTTCTCTCTTTCCTGTGCAATCCAGTAACCAAAACTCACATCATCAGGCTTGGCTGTAAAACCCTTTACCCACCAAGCCATCTTTCTAGCCTGTATCTTAATGTCCTATGTTTCTTATACAGTATCTCTAGGGATCTTTATGACTAAAGCCTGATGTGATTAGAGACACGTTGTATTTGTTGGTTGTTTAGTAGCAAAGTTCATTAGTAAGAATATATATATGTGTGTGTAAATATATATATGTGTATATATATGTGTATATATATGTATATATGTGTGTGTATATATATGTATATGTATATGTATATATATATATATATATATATATATATATAGAGAGAGAGAGAGAGAGAGAGAGAGAGAGAGAGAGATTTTATCCTTCAGTAACAGATCAAGAAATGCCAAGATTAGCTTGAGGAGTTTAAAATTCCAGATTTATTTCTACCCAGGCGGTTTCAGTAAAGATGTCAAAAAAATGAACTACTGGCAAGACTGACTTATCATCAGGATTATTAACAGGGATGTTACTGTTACAATGTAGAAACATTGGAATCTGTACCTGTATCCCTAGATATTTGTCTGCTTCTTAAGATATCTGAGAAATTTCATTCATTCATCAAAATCATTAAAATAATCTATATATTCTTGTGTTTGTTTAGCAGAGTTCAGTCTTGGGTGTTCTCCTCAGTCACTTTTCATTTTGTTTGTGAGACAGGACTTGTGACTGAACCTGAGCTCATAAGTGGGCAAGACTAGCTGGCCAGCAAGCTCCATGACACTCTTGTCTACGCCGCCTTCCCAGGCTAAGAGTAGTTCCAGCACACCATGGCTAGGTTGTTTTGATGCCGGGGACTTGAAATCGAGCCCTCCCCATGTCTGTGTCACCTGCACTTACCCGCTGAGCTGTGCTGTGTGTTGCTGTTCAGGGTTAAATGTTGCAGACTCCCTGTCTCGGTCACCTGTTACTCTCCTATGTGCCCACCGTTGTTAGCGGTGTTCCTAGAACACTTTAGAATGGGAGAGCTGTCTGTTCAGGTGTCAGTGCTGCGCCACATACGGTCCCAAACCTGTATTCTGTAGTTTGGGAGCCTTAATCAAGAGGAACGTGAGCAGAGCCAATCAAAGCAGCAGATCAAGATCACGTCTCACACCTGCCCCTTAGGAACTATTTTTTTTTTCTGTTATATATTTAAAAGGTTCTTACTTGTATTTTATAGGGAAGTTTTACAGGTTATTGTTTTACATGAATCCAGGTATTTCTGAAGTGTTGGGAAATGTTTGGTCTGGACATTTTCCAACTCTCATTTTCTTAAACTAGTGACAGCTTTATTTAAAAATATTGTCCTAGGGTGTTTGTCTAGCGCCATGGCTGCCAAGGTCCAGATGTACTATAATTGTGTTTTTTCCATTTGCCTATCTAATGACTTTGAAAGTTTTGTTAAATAGATATTTTAAAATCAGTTCTCACATAAAAAAAAGTCTTTTTTTTTCTTTAGGAAATAATTTCTTAAGACCCCAAAACATAGCTGGGTGTGGTAGCATATGGTTTTAATCCCAGCATTTAAGAGGCAGAGGCAGGTGCATCCCTGAATTCAAGGCCAACTTGGTCTACAGATTCAGGAAATCCAGGGCTACACAGAGAAACACTGTTTCAAAAACAAAGCGGAAACAAAACAAAAGTGAAAATGTACAATTAATTTACATCAAAATTAAAATTTCTCTTTGAAACAATAAGAATGCAACGTACTGACTGGGAAGTTTTAGAAGAAATACTGAATAAATGATTCATAGTCAAGGTACTTAATGCTGATACTAAGGGATGGCCAGGGTGAAAAGGGAGCTCTGTTCTAGAGATGAGTAACACGCGACAGCCATCTTGAAAAGTGTGTTTGCAGTTCTGAAAAAGTGGAGCATTCAATTTGTATGTGAGACCCAGCACTTTGACTTCTAGATATTTAACCCAGAAAAATGGGGGTGACCCCAAAAAGTCCTACACTGGAATGTTTATAATAGCCATATTTATAGGTAGAACTAGAAACAGTAGAAATCCTTTCATTGGGGACATGATGAACTGTGTGTAGAAAGTAATGCATTACTCATTCAGCTGTCAATTTGGACCTCAAAAGCAGTTGGTTAAGTGAGAGGAAACACGCACAAAGGCCTATGGATTGTGTGAGTTTATGGACCTGATATTTCACAATCAAACAGAACTAAGGACGAGAGCACAGTAGGGGTGGGACGGGATGGCAGCAGAGGGGCAGGACCGCTGTGTGGATGGCTATGGTTAGAGAGCCTTATGTGCTTTTTAAAGTTTTTGGATTCTGATGCTCAAAACTATGGCTTTTACTGCTATCCCAGTAAATCCAGTGAAATAGTGATTTGCTCTGGCTTCATCGGTGATATTCAAGAAGGTAAGTGCATTTTAATATTTAAAATATACTTTTAACAATTAGTAAGCTGGAAAAGTTGGCAGAGCTTGTAGCTTACACTGAAGAAAGAGAAGGGGAAGGGAAAGCGTAGTCCGCTGTGTGTTTCCCAGAGAGGAGCCATAGTTACCCATCCGCCAGGAGCGTACAAGGGGCTATGTTTAGAACAGAGTAGCCGCAGTTATTGTCCGTGATCGACTTACAGTGTGCTGTTCTGTCTTTTTGTCTTTAATAGATTATCTACGTCAAAGTTATGGGTTATCTATGGATTTTAATTCGCCAAATGATTATAATAAACTGGTGCTTTCACTGTTATCTGGACTCCCAAACGAAGTGGACTTCGCCATTAATGTGTGCACTCTCCTCTCAAACGAAAGCAAGCACGTCATGCAGCTTGAAAAAGATCCCAAAATCATCACTTTATTACTTGCTAATGCTGGGGTGTTTGATGACAGTAAGTTTTAGTGAGCTTCGAGTGCAAATTTTTCATGTTTTTTTAATTGTTTTATTGAATATTTTATGTATTTACATTTCAAATGTTATCCCCCTTCCCCCCTCTCCAATCCCCACTCCTGCTGCTTCTTTAAAGATGCTCCCACTCCCACCTCAACGCCCTGGCATTCCTCTACATTGGGGAAACAAGCCTTCACAGGACCAAGGGCCTCTCCTCCTATTAATGCCAAACAATGCCATCCTCTTCTACAAATACAGCTGGGACCATGTGGACTCTGGTTGGTGATTTAGTCCCTGGGAGCTCTGAGGGTCTGGTTACTTAATATTGTTATTCTTTTTTTTTTTTTTTTTTTTTCCGGAGCTGGGGACCGAACCCAGGGCCTTGCGCTTCCTAGGTAAGCGCTCTACCACTGAGCTAAATCCCCAGCCCTGTTATTCTTCCTATAGGGTTGCAAACCCCTTCAGCTCCTTCATTCCTTTCTCTAACTCCTACATTGAGGTCCCGGTGCTCAGTTCCATGGCTAGCTGCAAGCATCTTAATCTGTATCAGTAAGGCTCTGGCAGAACCTCTCAGGAGATAACTATATTAGGCTCCTGTTAGCAAGCACTTCTTGGCATCAGCAATAGTGACTGGGTTTGGTGGCTGCATTTGGGATGGATCCCCAGGTGAGACAGTCTCTGGATGACTTTCTTTCAGTCTCTGCTCCACTCTTTATCCCTCTATTTCCCCCTGTGAGTATTTTGTTCCCCCCTTCTAAGGATTGAAGCATCCACATTTTTGTCATCCTGAGCTTCTTGTGGTCTGTAAATTGTATCTTGGGTATTCCGGGCTTTTGGGATAATATTTAATTATCAGTAAGTATATATCATGTGTGTTCTTTTGTGATTCAGTTACCTCACTCAGGATGATATTTTCCAGTTCCGACCATTTGCCTATGAATTTCATGAAGTCATTGTTTTTAATAGCTGAGTAGTATTCCATTGTGTAGATGTACCACATTTTCTGTATCCATTCCTCTGTTGAAGGGCATCTGGGTTCTTTCCAGCTTCTGGCTATTATAAATAAGGCTGCTGTGAACATAGTGGAGCACGTGTCTTTTTTATATGTTGGGGCATCTTTTGGGTATATGCCCAAGAGAGGTATAGCTGGATCCTCAGGCAGTTCAATGTCCAATTTCCTGAGGAACCTCCAGACTGATTTCCAGAATGGTCATACCAGTCTGCAATCCCACCAACAATGGAGGAGTGTTCCTCTTTCTCCACATCCTCGCCAGCATCTGCTGCCACCTGAGTTTTTGATCTTAGCCATTCTCACTGGTGTGAGGTGAAATCTCAGGGTTGTTTTGATTTGCATTTCCCTGATGACTGAGGATGTTGAATATTTCTTTAGGTGCTTCTCAGCCATTTGATGTTCCTCAGCTGAGAATTCTTTGTTTAGCTCTGTACCTTATTTTTTAATAGGGTTATTTGGCTCTCTGGAGTCTTAACTTCTTGAGTTCTTTGTATATATTGGATATTAGCCCTCTATCAGATGTAGGATTGGTAGAGATCTTTTCCCAATCTGTTGGTTGCTGTTTTGTTCTATAGACAGAGTCCTTCGCCTTACAGAAGCTTTGCAATTTTCTGAGGTACCATTTGTCGATTCTTGATCTTAGAACATAAGCCATTGGTGTTCAGGAAATTTTCCCAGTGCCCATGTGTTCAAGACTCTTCCCCACTCTCTCTTCTATTAGTTTGAGTGTATCTAGTTTGATCCACTTGGACTTGAGCTTTGTACAAGAATTTAAGAGTGGATTGATTCACATTCTTCTACATGCTGACCACCACTTGAACCAGCACCATTTGTTGAAAATGGTCTTTTTTCCACTGGATGATTTTTGCTCCTTTGTCAAAGATCAAGTGACTATAGGTGTGTGGGTTCACTTCTGGGTCTTCAATTCTATTCCATTGATCTACCTGCCTGTCTCTGTACCAATACCATGCAGTTGTTTTTTGTTTTTTTTTAAATCACAATTGCTCTGTAATATAAGCTTGAAGTCAGGGGTGTTGATTCCCCCAGAAGTTCTTTCATTGTTGAAACTAGTTTTTGCCATCCTGGGTTTTTTTGTTATTCGAGATGTATTTGTGAATTGCTCTTTCCTACTCTATGAAGAATTGAGTTGGAATTTTGATGGGGATTGCATTGAATCTGTAGATTGTTTTTGGTAAAACGACCATTTGTACTATACTAATCCTGCCGATCCATGAGCATGGAAGGTCTTTCCATCTTCTGATATCTTCTTCCGAGACTTGAAGTTCTTGTCATACAGATGTTTCACTTGCTTGGTTAGAGTCACATCAAGGTATTTTATATTATTTGTGACTATTGTGAAGGGTGTCATTTCCCTAATTTCTTGCTCAGCCTGTTTATCCTTTGAGTGGAGGAAGGCTATTGATTTGTTTGAGTCATTTTTATACCCAGCCCTTTTGCTGGAGTTGTTTATCAGGCTTAGGAGTTCTCTGGAATTTTGGGGGTCACTTAGGTATACTATCATATCATCTGCAAATAGTGATATTTTGACTTTTTCGTTTCCAATTTGTATCCCTTTGACCTCATTTTGTTGTCTGATTGCTCTGGCTAGGACTTCAAGTACTACATTGAACAGGTAGGGAGAGTGTGGGCAGCCTTCTCTGGTCCCTGATTTTAGTGGGATTGCTTCAAGATTCTCTCCCTTTAGTTTAATGTTAGCTACTGGTTTGCTGTATCTTGCTTTTTACTATGTTTAGGTATGGGCCTTGAATTCCTATTCTTTCCAGGACTTTAACAAGAAGAGGTGTTGAATGTTGTCACGTGCTTCCTCAGCATCTAGTGAGATGATCGTGTGCTTTTATTTCTTTGAGTTTGTTTATATAGTGGATTACGTTGTTGGATTTCTGTATACTGAATCATTCCTGCATCCCTGGAATGAAGCCTACCTGATCATGGTGAATGATCGTTTTGATGTGTTCATGGATTCAGTTTGCGAGAATTAATTATTGACTATATTTGCATCGATATTCATGAGGGAAATTGGTCTGAAGTTCTCTTTCTTTGTAGGGTCTTTGTGTGGTTTATGTGTAAGCATAACTCTGGCTTCAAAGAAGGAATTGGGTAGTGTTCCTGCTGTTTCTGTTTTGTGGAACAGTTTGAAGAGTATTGGTATGAGGTCTTTGAAAGTCTGATAGAATTCTATACTAAACCCATGGGAGACTTAATGCTTGCTTCTATTTCTTATGGGACTATTTAGATAGTTTAAGTGATCCTGATTTAACTTTGGTACCTTGTATCTGTGTAGAAAATTGTCCATTTCCTCCAGATTTTCTGGTTTTGATGAGTATAGGCTTTTGTACTAGGATCTAATACTTTTTTTTAAAATTTCCTCAGTTTCTGTTATGTCTCCCTTTTCATTTCTGATTTTGGTAATTTGGATACTGTCTCTTTGCCCTCTGGTTAGTCTGGCTCAGGGTTTATCTATATTTTGTTGATTTTTCTCAAATAACCTGCTCCTGGTTTTGTCGATTCTTTGTATAGTTCCTTTTGTTTCTACTTGGTTCATTTCAGCTCTGAGTTTGATTATTTTCTGCTGTCTACTCCTCGCGGGTGTGTTTGTTTCCTTTTGTTCTAGAGCTTTCTGGTGTGCCATCAACCTGCTAATGTATGCTCTTTCCAGTTTCTTTTTGGAGGTACTCAGAGCTATTATGCGTTTTCCTCTTAGCACTTCTTTCATTGTATCCCATAATTTTGGCTGTGTTATACCTTCATTTTCATGAAATCTTTAAAAGTCTGTAATTTCATTTTTTATTTCTTCCTTGACCAAGTTATCATTGAGTAGAGCATTTTTCACCTTCCGTGTGTTTGTGGGCTTTGTGTTGTTTTTGTTGTTACTGAAGGCCAGCCTTAGTCCGTGGTGATCTGATAGGATGTAAGAGACTATTTCATTCTTTTTGTATCTGTTGAGGCCTGTTTTGTGACCAATTACATGGTCAATTTTGTAGAAGGTGCCATCAGGTGCTAAGAAGTTATTTTCTTTTGATTTAGGATGAAATATGTTCTATAGATATCTGTTAAATCCAAATGGTTCATAACTTCTGTTAGTCTATCTATGTCTCTGTTTAGTTTCTGTCTCCATGATCTGTCCACTGCTGAGAGTGGGGTATGAAGTCTCCCACTATTACTGTGTGAGGTGCAATGTGTGTGCTTTGAGCTTTAGTAAGGTTTCTTTTATGAATGTGGGTGCCCTTGCATTTGAAGCATAGATGTTCAGAATTGAGAGTTCATCTTGGAAGATTTTTCCTTTGATGAATATGAAGTGTCCTTACCTTTTTTTGATAACTTTTAGTTGAAAGTCAATTTTATTCGATATTAGATTGGCTATTCCAGCTTGTTTCTTAGGACCATTTGCTTGGAACCTTTTTTCTCCAGCCTTTTACTCTGACGTGGTGTCAGTCTATGTCTTTTCATTGGAGAATTGAGTCCATTGATGTTGAGATAGATTAAGGAATAGTGAGTGTTGTTTCCTGTTATTTTTTGTTTTTAAGAGGTGGACTTACTTTTCTGTAGATATCTTCTTTTGTTGAAAAAAGATTACTTTCTTGCCTTTTCCAGGGTGTAGTTTCCCCCCTTGTGTTGGATTTTTCCATCTATTATCCTTTGTAGGGCTGGATTTGTAGAAAGATATTGTGTAAATTTGGTTTTGTCATGGAATATCTTGGTTTCTCCATCTATGTTAATTGAGAGTTTTGCAGGATACAGTAACCTGGGCTGGCATTTGTGTTCTCTTAGTGTCTGTGTGACATCTGTCCAGGATCTTCTGGCTTTCATAGTCTCTGGCGAGAAGTCTGGTGTAAGTCTGATAGGTCTGCCTTTATGTGTTACTTGACCTTTTTCCCTTACTGCTTTTAATATTCTTTGTTTTGTGCATTTGGTGTTTTGACTATTATGTGACGGGAGGATTTTCTTTTCTGATCCAATCTATTTGGAGTTCTGTAGACTTCTTGTATGTTTATGGGCATCTCTTTCTTTAGGTTAGGGACGTTTTCTTCTATGATTTTGTTGAAGATATTTACTGGTCCTTTGAGCTCGGAGTCTTCACTCTCTTCTATACATATTATCCTTAGGTTTGATCTTCTCATTGAGTCCTGGATTTCCTGGATGTTTTGGGTTAGGAGCTTTTTGCGTTTTTCATTCTCTTTGACTGTTGTGTCGATGTTTTCTATGGCATCTTCTGCCCCTGAGATTCTCTCTTCTATCTCTTGTATCCTATTCATGATGCTTGCCTCTATGACTTCTGACCTCTTTCCTAGGTTTTCTATCTGCAGTGTTGTCTCCCTTTATGATTTGTTGTTTCTATTTTTATGTTTAGATCCTGGATGGTTTTGTTCAATTACTTCACCTCTTTGGTTGTGTTTTCCTGTAACTCTTTAAGGGATTTTTGTGTTTCCTCTTTAAGGGCTTCTACTTGTTTACTTGTGTTCTTCTGTATTTCTTTCTTTCTTTCTTTTTTTCTTTTTTTTTTTTTTTGGTTCTTTTTTTCGGAGCTGGGGACCGAACCCTGGGCCTTGTGCTTGCTAGGCAAGCGCTCTACCACTGAGCTAAATCCCCAACCCCTGTATTTCTTTAAATGATTTATTTATGTCCTTTTTAAAGTCCTCTATCATCTTCATGAGATGTGATTTTAAATCAGAATCTTGCTTTTCAGCTGTGTTGGGACATCCAGTACTTGCTGTGGTGGGAGAACTGGGTTCTGATGATACCACATAGTCTTGGTTTCTGTTGCTTATGTTCTTGCACTTGCCTCTCACCACCTGCTTATCTCTGATGTTAATTGGTCTTGCTGTCACTGACTGGAGCTTGTCCCTCCTGTGAGCATTTGAGCCTGCAGTCATAGGAGAGAGAGCTCTCCTGGGAGACCAGCTCTCTCCAGGCAGGCTTTGTGCCTGGAGGGCTGTGGAGCAGCCTTAGTTCTGGGCACGTATGGAGACTTGGAAGGGTCCTCCCCCAGGCTGCTCCACAGTTCCTGTGCCCTGTGAGCTTCTGCCTGGCCCCTCTGTGGACGGTGGAGAGAGAGTGAGGTCTCACCTGTGGGCTTGGGAGAGAGAGCACTCCTGGGAGACCAGCTCTTTCTGGGCAGGATTTGGGTACAGAGGGCTATTGGACAACCTTAGCTCTGGGCGCAGATGGAGAATGGTTTTTAAGAAGAAAAATACCAGTTTATTAATTTATTTCAATATTTTAGAGATTTGTGGGAGTTTTCCTTTTTACGTTTAAAAGCCACTTATTTGCAAATGAATTCATTTTAGTGTATTTTGATTCGTATCAAGTTGTAAACTTTACAAACTGTTGTATTTGGTATGTTCTAGCAAAGAGTGTTGAGAATTTGCCATAAAGTTATTTTATAATAATGCTAGTGTAAGAGTATATAAAGTTTAGCTTCTTCCTCTGCCTGAACCACTTCTGTGTGAGGACGGAACAGTGACAGTTATCTCCGGTTTTTTTGAAACTTTGAATATCAAAGTTTGTTAAATTTTTATTTCAGATTTGTAAAAAGATAAAATAAAATAAAAAATTAAACTTTTTCTTTTCCAGTCCTCCTCCTGGAATGACAATTCTGGGGCCAATTATTGATTATTAAATGCCTAGGCCATTAGCTCTGGTTCATTCCCTGACTTTGTAACTTAACCTTTCAAACTACTGTATGACTTCCCATGCTGAGTTAGGCCTTCAGGCCCAGCCAGCTTCTCCTTCACAGCGCCCGCCCTCAGCGCCTCTCCTATCCTTCCCTGAGCTCAGCTACCTGCTGGCTTATGTGTGCGTCCTGGCTCTCTCGGGTCTCTGCCTGCATCTCCTGTTATTCTCTCCCTTTTTCCCAGAATCCTCTCTCTTCCTGACAGTCTCCTTCTTCTCTCTTGCCTCACCTCATTGGCCACCGAGTTTTTTATTGGCAGGTGTTCCTTCAAAGAGACTCTGTCTACGCATGTGCACTAAGTGTTTTTGTGTGGTATTTTGACCCTTCAAATAACGCTCGGCACTTAATAAAGAATGGACTTTTAGGGAACATTAGTGAAGTCCTGCTATCTGGCCAGTGAATGGAGTTGGGTATAAATAATGACTGCAGTGCATAGCCTAGAAGTAACTTGGTTTGCTTTGTCGGTGCTCTCCTGTGCTGCGTCTTCTCACATCCCTTAGGCATGTTGTGCCTGCAGTACTGCAGTCTAGAGTGTTAAGCTCGGCAAACCCTGTCATCTCAACACTTTGTCTGGGTGTTCTGGCACTCCTGAGGAGGAGGCAGAGGCAGTCGGCTCTCACCTTATGGCTAGCTATGCTGCATAGTGATGAAACTATGTCCACCAGTTAAGAGAAAAACAAGCACCAAGAACCCATTGGCTTTAAGGGCTGGGAGGTGGCTCAGTGGGCTCAGAACGCACCTAAAGCTGGAGTGTGATGGTGTCCATTTGCCATCCATTCCTCCTGAGGCAACCAAGATGTGTGGCAGAGACAGAAGAACCCGGAGGGAGGTCCCTGCTGGAGCCAACTGTGAGGCTTTTCACAGAGGAAGGTGGGAAGGCTCCCTGGTTGGCCTCTGACTGCCAGTGTGGGGCTCTCTCTCATCCAGTGTGGGGCTCTCACATCCAGTGTGGGGCTCTCACACCCAGAGCTCAGTGGCGGCTAAGCCTGCCTGTGTGCTTGTTTAAGTGCTTACTTATCTTACGGAGATGTTATTTACTAGTATTTTCTACAAAAAAAAGTCTTGCTCTGTTCAAGTATTAATTGTTTAGTCATTTCTGAAATCAGGATGGGGATGTTGTTGGCAGCCTAGCACTCTATAGTACCACCATCTTGTTTAGCTCCTTACTGTGATTTCTTCCCTACAAAAGGAAGCTTGTGTAGGGACATTTTTTCCTTTACTATATATATAACTTTTAAAAAACATGGGCATGTTTTAAAAGATTTTTAACTCTGTGTGCGCACGTGTGTGTGTGTGTGTGTGTGTGTGTGTGTGTGTGTGTGTGTGTGTGTGTTTGCACGTGCACACACAGACAAGAGCAGTGCCCACAGAGCCCACAGAGGAAGTCGGATATGCTGGCCTGGAGATACAAGTGGTTGTGGGCCTTCTACAGGAGTGCCCAGAGCTGGGTCCTCTGGGACAGAACTGCACAGAGTCTTCACAGCGAAGCCTTCTTTTCAGCTGACAAAAAAACAAGTTTCGGTTTTATGTTGCTAGGAATCAAACTTAGGGCCTCATATGTGCTCTTACCAGTAAAATATCTCTAGCTAGAGTTGTGTATTTTTAATGAAGAAACACAGAATGTTTGAAGCTCAATTAAAACGATTGTTATTTACGCCTGGTATCTAGTACTGTGGTTTATTATGAAACGATTTTTATCAAACACGATATATGAAAATGTAGTTTTACTGTTTTTAAAAGCTACATAATATTAAGGACTCGTTAACTGCATTTCTGCTGTTTGTTCTCTTAGCTTTAGGCTCGTTCTCTACTGTCTTTGGAGAAGAATGGCGAGAGAAGACTGACAGAGACTTTGTTAAGGTAACTCACAAACAGATGCTGACCCATGGAGTGTCCCCGCCAGGCCGCCAGGCCGCCAGGCCGCCAGGCCGCCAGGCCGTGTGCAGTCCGGTGGGCTGACTCTGGGCTCACACACAGCAGCACCTCTGTCTTTAGCAGAAGCGCTCCCATGCAGCCTCTTTAGAGGCTGTGACTGCATAAGAAATTGTTTAAGGTCTCTAACGAACAGAAATGAAATTCCTGTGTTCTTTAGTTCACTTCTAAGGTAAGGATAGGTAATAATAGCAGAAAATATTTAAAGTTTTAAATTCCTAGGATGAATTTAAGGAAATTTTATTTTTATGAGTATCCTAAAACTGTAGGATTTAAAAAGAAATAATCTTGAATGGGACATGACTGTGAACAATGAGTAGGTCTGACTTATGGAAAAACATCTGTGAATACATTTTTAGAAAGGGTCTAGTTACGAATTGCAGGTCAGGAACCACACAAAGACATGGACAAATTGTTTTCACATTTATATTTTTGTTAGTTTGGATTTCAGATAAAACCTGAGAGGCATGCTGCTTACACCTTCAATCCTGGCATTCGTGTAGCTGGGCGGGGGAGGGAGAATCCGAGTTACAGGCCAGCCTGGCCTGTGTAGTGAGTTCCAGTGAGGATTCCTAGTGAGACGGTCTCAAAGCAGGGAGGGTGGGGCTGGGGAGCAGCAGCTGTTGCCACCACCACCAGGTACGTTAGCACACACCTGTAATTCAGGTTCTCTAGACACTGAGGCATGGGGTTTGCTGTGAGTTTGACACTAGCCAAGGTTACAGAGAGCAAGTACCTGGATACCCTGGACTCCTTAGTGTAGCATACTTATTTATTATCTGAGTGTATAATCTGTCATGTTGTTAAGTTACAGAATGCAGACTCTACACATGGGAATATATTCAATTTTTAAACTAATGCTTAGAGTTGGGATAGAGTTCAGCTCAATCAGTAAACCACTTGCAAGAGGACTGGATTAGATCTCTGGAACTCATGTCAGCAGTGTATGCTGTTGTAATCTCTGACTGAGCACACTGATCCCTGGGGCTCACAAGCTGGCCCATGTAGCCATTGGAGAGCTTCAGGCCAGTGAGAGGCTTTGTCTCAAAGATTTCTTTTATGGTTCATTAGTGGTTCCTGTGAGCCTTAAAAGAGTTTTTATGGGGCTATGTTGGACATGGTGTCTATTAATGACTGTCCATTGAAAAATGAAGTAACGAAATTGTGAACTATGATATAAATGTTTATATCATTTACTTCATTTACTTCAGCTTTTGCTTCATATATTTGAACTCCTGTTATTAATTGTATCCATACTTGAGATGACTATGTTTCCCATTTCTTTGCCAAAATGTCAAAGTTTTTATCTCTTTGGCCCTCCTCTCCATGATCAGTTTGACGTCCACATCTGGTATTTTATTATTCACTGTACTTGTGACCTTTTCCTCATTGGCTATTGGATATTGTGTTTGTTTAAAAACTTAGTTCTTTTCAATTTTTGCCAAATACCATAAGACTTTGCATGTGCAGTAGATGCTCAACGGCCTAGGGCAGCTAGAAACCTTTGTTTGTACCAATAGCTCCACGTTCCTACTGTAATACTGATGCTCCAGTCACAGGCATTGGCAGAGTGGAGTTTTATCAGACATAGCAGGGTAAAGCGTTAGTTCTTAGCCTTAAAAACACTTCGACAGTTTGTAGGTTTTGACTCCTATCTTTCTGCTTACGGTTCAAAGACAGTGGGAGATACTGGAAAGCAATTTAAACATTTGCCCCACCATCTGCACTTGTGTGTCTGAAATTCCAGTATAGAGAGATACCGTGGTTATATCGAATCCATTCATAGGCGTGATCAGTGCCTCCCATGGTTTACATATATGATCTGCATAAACCATAGTCTCCCTAGTTGTAAAACAGTCTGAGAACATGTATGATTTCCTGTGCGTAGCAAATCTCAGATGCTTCGGATCGCACTGCGGTTTGGTAGTAGAACACCTACCTACAGGTAACGAGACTGCTGAGGAAATTCTTGATTCCACTTAATTTAATGAATAGAAAGATGGCATTTTTCTCCCCATACAAATTCCCACAGTACCTTACAAGGTCCTTTGAACCCAGACTAAGAATCTTTGGTCTACAAAAGTTTTATGTTAAGCTATATGGAAAGTGGGTGATTATGTCAAAGCCTTAAATCCATAGATTGTAACACTCTTCAGAGGAGCTGAGAAAAGCAGCATAGAAATATTATACTTTTACATACTGTATGATTATTATTATTATTCAACTGTATGTTCAATTTGTTTCAATTCAACAGCATTTATGTTATTTCTCATTACAGTTTTGGAAAGACATTGTGGATGACAATGAAGTGCGAGATCTCATTTCTGACAGAAACAAGGCTCATGGTAAGTCAGCACAAGTTGCTTTAGTGCACACTCTTAAAGTAACAGTAATACATGAAATAGCGAATCAAGGGAAATTTGTATTTTCTGTTGTAGAAGATACACCAGGAGAATGGATTTGGGAATCTTTATTTCATCCACCTCGAAAGCTGGGCATTAACGACATCGAAGGACAGCGGGTTCTTCAGATTGCAGTGATTTTGCGAAACCTTTCCTTTGAGGAGAGCAATGTTAAGCTCTTGGCAGCTAATCGCACCTGTCTTCGTTTCCTATTACTCTCTGCACATAGTCATTTTATTTCATTAAGGCAATTAGGCCTTGACACGTTAGGAAATATTGCAGCTGAGGTAAGCATGTGGCAGATCCTTAGCATGGCTTTTCTTTTCATCCACACTTACTTTAAAATTGGCAACTACAATTTTAAAATGTTACATTTTGTATCTGCTTGCATTTGCCAAATTCTAAATGAGTGTGTGTGTGTGTGTGTGTGTGTGTGTGTGTGTGTGTGTGTAGGTGAAAGGTGGGGCAGAAGCATATTTTTATGGAAACAATTTAAAGTGGTCCAGGTTTAGCGGTAACTGTCCACTAGCACAGCACTGTCTCGCTGGTGTTTGTGAAATCTGAGGTGCAGAGCTTAGGCAGTGCACAGTGCACTGACTCTGTTCTTCCTTCCTTCTCTCCTTGCAGCTTTTACTGGACCCTGTTGATTTCAAAACCACTCATCTGATGTTTCATACTGTTACGAAATGCCTGATGTCAAGGGATAGGTTTTTAAAGATGAGGGGTAAGGACTCAAATACTTAGTTACCACACGTGAACAAACTAGTATTTATTTCAAGCACAAAAATGTCTGTGTTTTTGCAGGCATGGAAATTTTGGGAAATCTTTGCAAAGCAGAGGATAATGGTGTTTTGATTTGTGAATATGTGGATCAAGATTCATATAGAGAGATAATTTGTCACCTCACTTTGCCCGATGTGCTGCTTGTAACCTCAACTCTAGAGGTGCTCTACATGCTCACCGAAATGGGGGACATTGCCTGCACAAAGATCGCAAAAGTAGAAAAGAGCATAGGTAAGACAGAACCAGCACTTCCTACAGTGTTTTGGTTTTTTGTTTTTTCAATTATAATTTCTTTTATTTTCTGTGTCAGTGTCTTATGTAGCCAAGTCCAGCTTCAAATTCACTATATATCCAAAGCTGGTCCCCACCGTCTCCTGAGTGCTGGGGTCACAGCTGAGAGCCACCACCTGTTTGCTTCAGTGCTGGGATCAAACCCAGGG
This sequence comes from Rattus norvegicus, assembly GCF_021556685.1. Taxonomy (NCBI): domain Eukaryota; kingdom Metazoa; phylum Chordata; class Mammalia; order Rodentia; family Muridae; genus Rattus; species Rattus norvegicus. Next base: position 137,142,439 of record NC_141540.1, read on the forward strand.
CTTTGTGCGCGCTCGCCAGCTAAGCACCCTGCACAACTGAGCTGCACTTCCCACCCAGGTGTTTGCTTTCCTGAGGAAAGTGAGTTCTGTACTGTGTGAGAGCCTTGGTTTTCCTGTGCAGTGTTAAAGCGGCATTAATCCTTCAGACGTACAACTCGTATTATCCTTAGGGATAAGAATCGTGTTTTGTGTGACTTACATGGATTTGTAGCTGTCAACACTCCCTTTCCTCTCCATATGCTGTGGTGTATTTCAGATCTAAGGCGGCAGCACTGCCTGACTCTTTTTTTTTTTTTTTTTTTTTTTTTTTGGTTCTTTTTTTCGGAGCTGGGGACCGAACCCAGGGCCTTGCGCTTCCTAGGTAAGCGCTCTACCACTGAGCTAAATCCCCAGCCCTGCCTGACTCTTTCAGAACTTCCTTCTCAAGCGGTCAGTCAAGTCTTCAGTGACTGATGCTGTCTGAGATGCTCCCTTCTGCCTGTCCACATTCTTACTGTGGCACAGCCTTAAAAGTCACCCCTGTAACCTTCCTAGTTTAGGTACACCACTGAAGCCTGTCATGCTAGTGTTTTGTTCAGAAGCTAAAGTGAGGCCTTTCTTATGTAGAAACACTACAATCAAAGGTAATAAAAATTTAGCGTGAAATTTTGTCACTGAGAAATTAAAAGGTCACTTCTCTTATCAACAATCCCCAAATCGGAACAAATACCAGAATCACTTTGGAAACATTTAAAAATAGAGACACCTAGTCTCTACCTCAGAGATAGTCGTCATGTACCGTGATTCACAGCCTGGCATTGCTCTACAGTAGTATAAATGCTGTGACACTAACACCTCTTCTTTACTTTCAGACATGCTCGTGTGTCTGGTTTCCATGGACATTCAGATGTTTGGCCCTGATGCACTAGCTGCAGTGAAGCTTGTTGAACATCCAAGCTCCAGTCACCAAGTTTTATCTGAAATGAGGCCACAGGCTATAGAGCAGGTCCAAACCCAGAGCCATGGGGCACCTGGTCCAGGTTAGTGTTTTCACGTGGTCCTGTCTGGTCCTGTATGCTGTGGGTGTGTAAGACTTACTACGCTGGGCAAACTCCAGTGTGCAGTACAGGAGGTCGTGTCCACAGAAGAGTTGCTAAGGAAGACTGTAGGCTTCTGTACCTGCTACATGGTAGACACAGCAAGATCAAAGTGAGCACAGAGGCACAGGGAGGGTGAGATGAAACAGAGGAATCAAGTGCAGTACAATCAAAAACTCTGAGGGATGTGCAAGTAGTCAGTGCTTACTGAGTTGTATAGTGAGACCTGTACATACCTGAGCAGGTTAACAGCATTGGCTTCTCGTTCTCTTGAATGATCGGGGCATATGTACTTGGTACCCCTAGTGTTCTGGGAACCGAGTATTTTATGTGTATGAGTGTTTTGCATGCATATTTGTTTATGCACCATGTGGTTGCAAAAACCAAAAGAAGGTCCTTTTACTGGAGTTACAGATGGTTGTAAGCTACCATGTGGTTGCTGGGAATTGAACCTGAGTCCTCCAGAAGAACAGCACATGCTGACCCATCTCTCTAGTCCTCCTCTCCCATTCTTAGATGTCAGATCTGAGGCCATGGGGTCAGACAGAGCTCAGCAGTACACACATGTAATCTGTATCTATATGTGTATATAACAACAGACGCAGACATGCATGCATGCGGGTCTTACTCTTGACATTCCATGGCTCAGCTCTGTTTGGTTTGAATATATTTAATTATAAGGCATTCTAATAATTAGCCTTCTCTGTAGACTCTGGCTCCTTTTAGTCGCCATCTTTTATTTTAGCACATTTAGCTTTTTTGGGGGGTGGGGATCAATTTTCTCTCCCCATTTGTCCCAGCAAATCCATCTTCTACTTTCCGTGCCATCTGTTGCTGTCTGACTGGAGACGGTCACCTGTACAGTTAGTGTGGAGGTGTGCAGGGTGACTCTCCTGTTGTTCTCTTAGCTCCTCAGCATGCCCGCTCTTTGTCCAAGACTGCTGCCTTCTTAACCTGCTCTGGGTAGCAGCCTTTCCATTCTTAGCACCTTCCATTTCTTGTTCTTGTTTTCTCCTTTTCCATACTAATAAATGCAGGTGTTTCTCACCCTCCCTCATAACCCCCAAACACACAAACAAACAAATGAACAAACCTCACAGGGCCAGGTGCGGTAGCAAGCAGATCTCTGCGTTCAAGGGCGGTCTGGCTCGTCTACCAAGTGAGTTTCAGAACAGCCAGGCTACATAGTGAGACTTTGTTTCCAAGAGAGAAAACACCTCATTGTTCTGCATGTCACCACCCCACATCTCATGATGGTCTCAGTGCTGTGCGCTGCTGCTCCTCACGTTCAGTTATCGCCATCAAACGCAGACTATTCAAACTTACATTCTGCTCATGCGAAGTACGTAATACATGTTACATACCCCACTGTTCGCTGGGTTCTGCATACGCTGTGTGTGCTGAACCTCTGTGCCAGAGCGGAACAGATGTACTGTGAAAGGCAGTAGTAGAGCCCGTTGCCTACCCTTGGGGAGTAATTATCAAACAGCAAGTGAGCTGGTGTGTGGGGAGTGAGTCCCCTGTCAGCTCAGCACTAGGGAGGCAGAGGCAGGAAGCTCTTGAATCATGGCCAGCCTGGGCTGCTTAGTGAGGCCTCATCTCTAAATAAACAGGCCCCTATATGTTTAATTGAGAAAGCTTTAGTCAATGTACAACAGATTATCAAGATAAACAGGTAATATTGCCACTTACATGAGCGAAGAAAGTCTTTTTATCCTCACGGGAGAGACTGAAGCTTCAGTGAGTGTATGGAGAGGTGCGTCTAACAGAGTAGCAGAATGGCTAAGTCCACGCAGAGTCACGGTCTACCCAGGAGACCCTTTAATGCCAGGTGGTAGTTTTGCCTTGTGGATGCCCTTATGAATGATCTTAGCGTTTCCTTTGACCTCAGCAGATGACCCTAACCTCTGATCTAGGCTTTAGTTTTCATTTGTCTAATGAATACAATTGAGTATTAATCCCTAGGATTTTCACTTAGGTAGTGTTTCATTAACAAAAGTAGATGTAGGGTTCTAGACATCCAAAAAGACTTACTTTGAGCTAGAAAGCATTCAATTAGTTATTCTTTGTAGATGGGAATTTTTTCCTCTCGTAGTTTAATACTGCTCTCTTATGGAGTGATCATCTCTAAACCTTTTGCTCTTTTCTTTATTCTGAATGCTTTTATCTTGTTTTAGGTCAGCATGTGAATTTCATCATAATTTAAATGGGTGTGGACTAAGGCTGTGGACTAGAGTTAAAGCCCACCCAGAGCATGCACACACCCAGAGCATGCACAGCTCCAGAGCATGCACAGCCCCAAATCTGTCTTATCTGCCAGAAAGACAGAGACTGTGTAAGGCCCGCCATTGCTTATACCCACCCCAGCAGCCTTACAAAACTTAATCCACACTTGTCAGCCATAAAATAAACACTGAAAGTCGGCTTGCTTCTTTATGGCGCTCTGTTTAAAAGTTTGGTTTATCTTTACAAGTTTTAGTAATAAGTAGTACACCAGACAGGAATAAATATAGGTTCTTCTAAATAATTATTAAGTACAAAACAAAGTTCTTGGAAGTATTTTCAATGTCCAGGAGCCATTAATACGGTATGTGTGTGAGCACATGCTGTTTATTGCTAGACTGGAACCAGCATTAATCCTGTCTTATCTTTTTTTTTTAAACTGATGACAGTTTTCTCCACATCTACAGTGTATTGTAGTTATTTCCTCCTCCCAGTTTCTCTCCCTCCAGTCCTTCAACCCTTATAATCACCACTGTCCTTCTCCCATTCAAAGACTTGGTTTTGTCTGTGATGGAGATTAGCCAGGCCCACCTGTGCTGGCACTGGGCTGCTATGGGCAGTAGGCCACTAATGGGCAGTAAGCCGCTATGGGGCAGTAGGCCACTAATGGGCAGTAAGCCGCTATGGGGCAGTAGGCCACTAATGGACAGTAAGCCGCTATGGGGCAGTAAGCCACTAGTGGGCAGTAACCTGCTATGGGCAGTAAGCCGCTATGGGGCAGTAAGCCACTAGTGGGCAGTAAACTGCTATGGGCAGTAAGCTGCTATGGGCAGTAAACCGCTATGGGGCAGTAAACCGCTATGGGCAGTAAGCCGCTAGTGGGCAGTAAACCGCTAGTGGGCAGTAAACCGCTATGGGCAGTAAATTGCTATGGGCAGTAAACCGCTATGGGCAGTAAGCCGCTATGGGGCAGTAAGCCACTAGTGGGCAGTAAACTGCTATGGGCAGTAAACCGCTATGGACAGTAAGCCACTAGTGGGCAGTAAACTGCTATGGGCAGTAAGCCGCTATGGGCAGTAAACCGCTAGTGGGCAGTAAACTGCTATGGGCAGTAAGCAGCTATGGGCAGTAAGCTCATTTTTATTGCTCATTCGGCAACCAGAGCTCTCTGCTATCTTTTTCTTCTCTTTCTTTTAGTTAAAATCAAAGAATCATAAAATACTTAACTTGTTGCTTCATTTTAAGATAGGCTTTACTTCTGAAAAGGTATTTACAAGGTATAAATCATGCTTGCCACTTAGCACAGCAGCTCAGAGACATAGGAATGAGACAGTCATCTATGCCATACTTACAGCACGGACTTCTGAGTTCCGTCTGAATTTGTCCTCAGGTGGGTGGGGCCTGAGGCCTTCCATTTAGAACAAGCTCCTGAGAGATGCTGATGCTGTCGCTCTAACCATGGACTAAGAAGACGGAAGACATATTCAATATTGAGCATTATTGTGCTCTCGTGCCCTGCTTCTGATGTTCACAAAGTGCTTTGTGACGTGTGTTTGATCTCATTCTTGTCAAAACCTTACCAGTACAGATTTACTTCCTTTAAGACATGAGAATGTCTGTCCTCAAACCAAGCTAATAAACCTGGGAGAGAGGACATTGCTTTGGTGTTGGGGCTGGAGCACAGGCCTCAATGGTGCCAGCCTTGTGAAGCTAACTTTTATTATTTATATAAAGCAAATGTTTTTGTGTAGTTTTGAGTCAGGTTCTTTCATAAGGCTGAGGCTAGCCTCTGATGGGTAATCGTGCTGCTTTTTGTTCCGTCTTCTATAGAACTTCTGTAGAATTACTATTCATCCTTTAAACTAAAAAAATGAATTTATTACTTCCAATGCATTGTGTAACTGAGCTGACCCTAGCCTGTTTGTCTGTCCACTTGTTTACTTCTTGGTTGCAGTGCTGCAGTTAAATATAGGGCATAGCACCTAAGTTAAGCAAGCATGCCAGCATCTAGGAGGTCTCAAGGAGATTTGCTGCTCGCCCAGATCTGCTCCTGCTTTGACCACTTCGTGGCTTGCTTATTTTGCCTGCACTTACTCACTAAAGAATTGGGGAAAATAATAAAGATATAAAGTAGTCAATCAATTTCTAAAGATGGAACAAATAGTTTATATTGTTAGTAGCTAAATTATCCATTTTATTGTTGAATTATTATGAGGCTAAGCAAACTGGGAAGACCCTAAAACATAGCACCTCGTAGGCGTGGCCACTTTGCTTCCTTACTCTCGTTAGTGCGTTCTCGTGTGCTCCCACACCTCTGTAGAGGGCTTTCTTCATAAATAAGAAGTGGTTCGGTGCCTATGAACGTAGCGTGCCTTGCTGTTTCCCAAGTGTCGTAGCTAACTGTCGTCTTCCTCAGCTTGCAGAGCAGTTGTAGCACAGCACGCCGCTCCCCCTCCAGGCATCGTGGAAATAGACAGTGAGAAGTTCGCTTGTCAGTGGTAAGTGTCTTCTTTCTATTAAGGCTTTAAAGCCACAGAAAAGAACCAGATTGAGCAGTCACCCTGAGGCTTTAGTAAGAGGAGATCTGAGTTGTGTCAGTTAGTCATGATTTAGAAGAAAAGAATTCATCAGTTTTCTCAATTAAAACAGCCTAACTGAAATGTCATTAAATTATGCCATTTAATGCCTCTGGAATAACATTTGTATTAAAAATTATCTTTTGCTTTATAGAAAATAATATTTGTCAGCTTGCAAAGTCTGTTAAATTATTTTGTTAAGACTGGATTGAACTAGTGTTGAGAAAGTAAGACCAGGATTTTTGTTAAATTTGTCTTTTCTGTTTAAAGCAGGATTTTTTCTTTGTTAGGTTTTTGGCTTTGTGTTTGAGGCAGGTCCTTGCTATGTAGCCCAGGCTGGCCTGGAACAGAGCCTCTCAAGTGCAGGGGTTCCAGGCAGACAGTAGCACACCTGCCTTAAAGCAAAACGTTTTATTCGGAGGGAATTTAATCAAGTGAAGACTAGCCAGCATGTCTACCTGAGGGAGAGCACCTGGACAGCAGTACTGTTTCCTTAGGAGACTGTCGTCCACCCTCTGCCACTCACTCTGCGAGCCAGTCATGCAGAGCTGGGCAGCTTCTGTGCTGGGGACGAGTGCAGCGCTGCTTAGGAGGCCACCTGAAAGTCGCCAGCCTTCTCACTCTCCATCCCCAGCTCGAGTCCTGTCACTCTGCTCTGGGGTTTGCTGTTTCCATGCAGTGTTTCTATGAGAGCATCCCGGACTCCCATGCTCTCCTCAGAGGAGACTCTGGTTTTAAGGGTCCTGATATGCTTCCTTCGCCTTCCGCGTTTACACATGAGCCCCGAGTCTCCTCTTCTAATGCCGTTGGCTTTGCTAGCCTTCCACGTTGCACTTAAATGATACGTTTTGTTTTTCACTCTTGAACTCTGAGACTATAGAGGATTGTGAAGGTTGAAAGAGCACAAACTGCCAGCACATGAAAATGTGAGTGTGTGTGCGTGTGCTGACACATACTCACACTCCAGAACATTCCAGCCACTTTTGACAAGGAGAAAAGGAAATTATTTTATCATTGTTACTATGATTAAATGTGTGAAGAAACAGCCAAGGTAGCCATCTGAGTTCTGGACAGACTTTATAAGGCTAAGTTCCTTTAAGAAGAAGTATGTGGGGGCTGGGGATTTAGCTCAGTGGTAGAGCGCTTGCCTAGGAAGCGCAAGACCCTGGGTTCAGTCCCCAGCTCCGAAAAAAAAGAACCAAAAAAAAAAAAGAAGAAGAAGAAGAAGAAGAAGAAGAAGAAGAAGAAGAAGAAGAAGAAGAAGAAGAAGAAGAAGAAGAAGAAGAAGAAGGAGAAGGAGAAGGAGAAGAAGAAGAAGAAGAAGTATGTGTTGTTTGTTGTTAAGTAGCAAACGGAGGTGTTTTGAGATGAGCGTGCTGCTATGTGGCATTCTTGATGGCATAATGAAAAGATTCGGGAATTCTTGGCTGAGAGAATTTGATGAGGAGTAGAGGGGGGATGGGATTCCATTTTTCACCATTTTCTTGGCCTTGGTGCCATTATGTTGCCCATGAGTAGGAGTTATTGCAAGACGGGCACAGCAGGCACCAGCACATAGCCTCTGGTAACACTGCTTCTCAGAGAAAGAATCCGTGTTGCTAACAGACCAGCTTCCTCTGCTGAGACCTGACTATAGCCTTTGTTTATAGTAAGTCTGGTAAATAATTGTTCTATTTCATTAAATCTGCCTAAAACTTACTCTGTATTTTTTAGTATTGACATGTGAGGTATTGAAACTTGAGTAGTTGAAGTAATTATTAGTATAAGACATCTTTTAATGGTTTTCTATGGTATGTAATGTCTTTACTTCTCTCTCTTTTTTTAGGCTAAATGCTCATTTTGAAGTAAATCCAGATTGTTCAGTCTCTCGGGCAGAAATGTATTCCGAGTATCTCTCAACTTGTAGTAAATTAGCTCGTGGTGGCATCCTCACATCGACTGGGTTTTACAAGTGTCTTAGGTAATGTGCATAGTCTTCTAAATATAAGTCATGTTGGTTGGAGAAAAGACCACAAGGCTGCTGGCTTCCCATCTATCCTACTTGACCATTCCCATGTGTTGGCATTAGTGCAGTGCAGGCTTAGGTCAGAGGTGCTCTACAAGCCACTGTGTAGACGCGTGATGAGGGTTATCAAAGAAATGAAAGTAAGAAATCAAATTCTCCTTTTCCTCCTATCTTCTTTCGCATGTTGGAGTTGTTCTTTACAAGTCTTAAATATCAATACAAAATAAGTGTCTGGCCAAAGATAAGACTTTTTGATATTCTGCTAAATTCATAAATGCTTTTAAATTCTTAAAACTAAATATTAGTAATAATTGTTTTGTTTGTTTATTTAATATATATGCGTACACTGTAGCTTTCTTCAGACACCAGGAAAGGGCATCAGATCCCATTACAGATGGTTGTGAGCCACCATGTGGTTGCTGGGAGTTGAACTCAGGACCTCTGGAAGAGTAGTCAGTGCTCTTAACCACTGAGCCATCTCTCCAGCCCAGATGATGTTTTTAAGTTGGAGAGTTAGTCTTGTACTTGGTGTTCACTTCTACAGACAGTGACGCTGGGAAGGATAGTGGTCTGCGCCTAAGCAGCAACAACAGTGTTCTGAGGATTACTGCAGGGGCATTACTGCAGGGGCTGGTGTTCTTGTGCTGGTCTTCATAAATGAGTGTGTGTTGTTTTACAGAACAGTTTTTCCAAATCACACAGTGAAGAGAGTGGAAGACTCCAGTAGCAGCGGGCAGGCACATATCCACGTCATAGGTGTGAGACGGAGGGCTCTGCCGCTGCCCATTCAGATGTACTATCAGCAGCAGCCGGTTTCAACTCCCGTTGTTCGAGTCGATGCTGTTGCTGACGTGTCTCCAACTCCTTCACCTGCAGGTATCAGTTTTAAATTTAATATTTATTTATTTTACTCAGGGGCAAGTCTTGGCTGTACTACCCATGTTGGCTTCAAACTTGGGATCCTCTTGAAAGCTAGGAGCAGGTCACATACATACCTAAGGTTTTAAATGTCTTAAATACTGCTCGTGTGTCTTCTGTTATGAGGTAATAACCTGGCTCTGCTTTCTGCAGGGTTTCTCATGGCTTCTTCACACTAGTGTGTGTCTTCTTTCGTGGTCTGAATCTCCCCACACTCTCCCCTTGTAGTAAGTAAGACATCCAGGGTCTTGCATTCGTTTCACTTGGAACTCTCCTTTTTTATATATTCAGGAATCCCTCACGGATCACAAGCTGTGGGAAATCATTTTCAGAGGACTCCTGTCACCAATCAATCTTCAAATTTGACTGCAACACAAATGTCTTTTCCAGTACAAGGCGTTCATACTGTGGCACAGACTGTTTCTAGAATTCCACCGAATCCTTCAGTTCATACCCACCAGCAACAAAATTCTCCAGTGACTGTCATTCAGAATAAAGCTCCAATTCCCTGTGAAGTCGTTAAGGCAACAGTAATCCAGAACTCTGTCCCCCAGACAGCAGTTCCTGTGAGTATCGCTGTTGGAGGACCTGCACAGAGCTCTTTAGCTCAGAATCATAGTGCAGGGCCACAGCCTGTTACAGTTGTAAATTCTCAGACATTGCTTCACCATCCCTCTGTGATGCCACAGCCATCTCCACTACACACAGTGGTGCCAGGACAGATCCCGTCAGGAACTCCTGTCACAGTAATCCAGCAAACTGTACCACAGAGTCATATATTTGGACGAGTACAGAACATACCAGCATGTACGTCCACAGTTTCACAGGGTCAGCAGTTAATCACCACGTCACCACAGCCTATGCACACATCATCTCAACAGACAGCAGCTGGTAGCCAGCCACAGGACACTGTCATCATAGCACCTCCACAGTACGTAACAACTTCTGCATCCAGTATCGTCTCAGCAACTTCAGTACAGAATTTCCAGGTAGCTACGGGACAGGTAGTTACCATAGCTGGTGTTCCAAGTCCACAACCCTCCAGGGTGGGATTCCAGAACATTGCACCCAAGCCGCTTCCTTCTCAGCACGTTTCATCGACAGTGGTACAGCAGCCTGTTCAACAACCACAGCAGCCAGCCCAGCAAAGCGTAGTGATCGTAAGCCAGCCAGCTCAGCAAGGCCAGACTTACGCACCAGCCATTCACCAAATTGTTCTTGCTAACCCGGCAGCTCTCCCAACTGGTCAGACAGTTCAGCTGACTGGACAACCAAACATAACTCCATCTTCTTCACCATCACCTGTCCCAGCTACTAGTAACCAAGTCCCTGCGGCCATGTCATCTTCTTCCACCCTTCAGTCACAGGGACCCCCTCCTACTGTCAGTCAGATGCTGTCTGTGAAGAGGCAGCAGCAGCAGCAGCATTCACCAGCGGCGCCAGCACAGCAGGTCCAGGTCCAGGTGCAGCCGCCGCAAGTCCAGGTGCAAGTGCAGCCCCAGCAGGCGGGTGCAGGAGTTGGTCAGCCCGCTTCCAGCGAGTCTAGTCTGATAAAACAGCTGCTGCTCCCAAAGCGGGGCCCTTCCACCCCAGGGGGTAAGCTTATCCTCCCAGCCCCACAGATTCCTCCCCCTAACAATGCCAGAGCCCCCAGCCCCCAGGTGGTCTATCAGGTGGCCAATAGCCAAGCAGCTGGCTTTGGCGCGCAGGGGCAGACCCCTGCTCAGCAGCTGCTGGTTGGACAGCCAAATGTTCAGTTGGTCCAAAGTGCAATGCCACCCACGGGGGGAGTGCAAACTGTGCCCATTTCCAACTTACAAATACTGCCGGGTCCACTGATCTCAAACAGCCCAGCAACCATTTTCCAAGGGACTTCCGGCAACCAGGTAACTATAACAGTTGTGCCAAATACCAGTTTTGCAACTGCGACTGTGAGTCAGGGAAACGCAGCTCAGCTCATCGCTCCAGCCGGTATTAGCATGAGTGGGGCGCAGGCCGGAGCTGGACTTCAGGTGCAGACGCTTCCAGCCGGACAGTCAGCGTGTACCAGCGCTGCCCCCCCATTCAAAGGCGATAAGATCATTTGCCAAAAGGAGGAGGAGGCAAAGGAAGCAACAGGTCTACATGTTCATGAGCGGAAAATCGAGGTCATGGAGAATCCTTCCTGCCGACGAGGAACCACGAGCACCAGCAATGGGGACACGAGTGAGAGTGAGACCCAGGTGGGGAGCCTGTTAAACGGGAGAAAGTACAGTGACTCAAGTCTACCTCCTTCACACTCAGGGAAACTTCAGAGTGAGCCCAACCCGTGCTCACCACTCAGCAATGGGCCATCGTTGGAATTAGGTGAGAATGGAGCATCTGGAAAACAGAACTCAGAACCAGTGGACATGCAGGATGTCAAAAGTGATCTGAAAAAAACCCTTGTTAATGGAATCTGTGATTTTGATAAAGGAGATGGTTCTCATTTAAGCAAAAACATTCCAAATCACAAAACTTGTAATCATGTAGGAAACGGTGAGGTATCTCCAGTGGAGCCACAGGGGACTTTGGGTGCCACCCAGCAAGAGACTGCCAAAGGCGACCAGCTAGAAAGAGTTCCCAATGGACCCGCGTTAACTCTGGGTGGGTCACCGGCCACCAGCAGTGTGCAAGAAGCTTCGAGTGTGGCGACACAGCCATTCAGTGGTACTGACTTGCCTAACGGACCTCTAGCTTCAGGTTTGACTTCAGATGTGCCTCATCAGCGCCCAAGTGTGGTTGTCTCACCGCGTCCTACAGCCCCTGTCATACAGGGGCACCCGGTCATAGCAGCTCCCCACTCAGGATCTAGAGGGCCCGCCTCCGCTCTGTCATCTGACGCTCGGTCTACAAACGGCACAGCCGAGTGCAAAACTGTGAAGAGGCCAGCAGAGGATGGCGATAGGGAAGCAGCCCCGGGAATTCCAAATAAAGTAGGGGTCAGAATTGTCACAATCAGCGACCCCAACAATGCTGGCTGCAGTGCCACCATGGTGGCTGTCCCAGCAGGCGCCGACCCGAGCACTGTAGCTAAAGTAGCAATAGGAAGCGCAGCTCAGCAGAAGCCGCCGCCGCCAGCCTACGCGCAGAGCGCGCTCCCACAGGTAAGTCGCCGCGGCGCCTCCAGCCGTGGAGGCTAAGCCAATCGCTTATGTCTGAACGTGAGCAGTCGTGGTGTCTGTCGGGCATGTGTGCTCAAGACTTCCCTGCTCCTTGTGTATGAGACATTTCTCAGCTCCAGCTTCAAGGTAAGGGCTCTTTGAGTTTTGTGCGCAGTTTGACCTGTGGTGGATGTTGTTCCGGGCGGTAATGCCCAGTGACTGTTGATCTCCACACTTCCACGGTTTCACTTAAATGTTATAGTGACGGACACAAAGTAGACATTCAGTGAATTTTTAAACGTTTCTTGCATGTGAACTTAGCAATTCATCGGATTATGTATGTCTGATCGATTTTCCTCTCGGAGTCTGTTAGAAATCTAAATAAAATGATAGTGAACCAAACTCCATTCAAGAAGAACTCTACTCTTACAGAGTTATTTCATTTCCCCTCATCTTGTGTGCTCTTGATCTTCCATTTGGTTGGCGCCCATAGGATAGTGCAGTCGCTAGCCCAGAGAGCAGTGACGGCAGCTGGCTAACGCACTGTAGACTAACGCACGCCTTTTCCCAGTGACTCTCACCAATCCATCCTGTTAGCATGAGACTCTTAGCCTGTGCTGGAGGGGAGGACTCATGCTGACTAAGTAAATAACACATCTAGGGCCATCGCCCATGAGGTGGTGCCAAGACTGAAGCCTGGTTCACTCTGAAGGAAGCCAGCTCTCAATTTATAACTGACTTTTATATTACATTGTACTTATTTGAACTATCGTGTAGATTTTTAGGGCACAAATACAAAAGTTATACACAGGTGCCTCGGACCATTAAAATCATAGATTTTGTTGCCAATCTGAAAAATTAGGTACTAACCAGACACTAATTTTCTTTGAGAACACAGCTCATTTAAAAAAAACAAATTATATTCTGAGCTGAGAGTATAAGAGTTGTTGAGTGGCTTGCCTTTCCTGTATAAAGCCCTGCTTCAATTCTCAGTGGCCCCCAGCTCCAAACTGCATCCTATGTCTCCACACTGGATGCTGGTTACCAGGAAGCAGGTGACGTAAGCAGGAGGTCTGTGAAAATGGGAAAACCAAAAACAATCCTGCAAGGACAACTTTGCGTGGTGGGTAACCGGGCACCTGCCACAGACGAGCAGTTGTAATGGCTCAGTTCTGCTTGAGCTCACAGAGAGGACCAAGCACTTCAGGGGCTATAGATGCCTGGGACAGACGTACCAACAAAAGCCAGGTCTGAAGTCACTCTGGAGTTGTTGGACTAAGGTGTTAAGAGTCCACTTGCGGGGCTGGGGATTTAGCTCAGTGGTAGAGCGCTTACCTAGGAAGCGCAAGGCCCTGGGTTCGGTCCCCAGCTCCGAAAAAAAGAACCAAAAAAAAAAAAAAAAAGAGTCCGCTTGCTTCTAGGGAAGCCCTCCCTCCTGCCCAGGTCCTTTATCACCCATTGCAGTTCTGGCTGCATTTAGGACTTTGGTTTAACGCCACTTTGTTCACTGGTTGAATGGTAGTCTTCAGGGTACAAGATAGTGTTTTTAATACTCCACAGGGTCCAAGATAGAGTGCTTTTAATACCATTTTTTAATTTTTTTCTTTGATTATTTTTACATGATATTTAACTGGAAAGTTTTTAAACGTGTACCTGCTTCAAGGGAAAGTTCTTTACTTATAGCTCCTCTTCTAAAATCTGTAATATTTGCAAGTTCCAAATGCACCTTATAGAGTATTATTTCCAGATGGCCTACCCTCTGCATTTCCATGAACTGAAGTCTGGTAGAAGCAAAACAAAAAGCCCACATTAACATATTTATAAGTAAAAATGACCTAAAGATTAGAAACTTAAAAATAAATATTGGTTTGGTTTTTTTTCAGCATCATGTAAAACATGTTGTATGTTCGTTCTATATCTCTTAATCCTGTGATCTGATAGCTTGTATTTTGTTTGTTTTGTTTTATTTTTTGAGACAGGGTCTCACTATGTAGCCCTGACTGGCCCAGAGCTCACTGTAGACCAGCTGGCTTTAAACCTGTAGGTAATCGCCCTCCTTCTTCCTGCTGGGAAGCGTGTGCTACCGTGCCCAGCTTTCAGTAACTTGTCACATTGTTTTCTACAACAGTAGTTTACTTCTTTTGTGCCTTTCCCATGTTTTGTGTCTCTCACTTGTTCTAACAGGACACATTTTTAATGTGGTAGAGAGCACTGTTTTTGTTTTTTTTACTTCTTTACCTGTTGGTCCCTTTCTGGTTTGGTTTGGTTTTGTTTTGATTTCTGAGACGATATTCTACTATATAACTTCAGCTGGCCTCAAACTCCAAACCCTGATGCCCAAGTTCCTGAGAGATGGGGTTTATAAATCTACCAGGCTCAATTTATGTTTCAGTGTCAGACTTCCTCAAAGGTTTGTAATACTAGGGAGGGAATTTAAGAATGTCATATCAAAGTATTATCAATGGTATCTACAATTGTTAGCTATAATTGCTCTTTGAGCAGACAATAAAGGAAGCAAAATTATAGGTCAGTAAAGTGGAGGGTATCGTTTCTAGAAATAAAACTGCTAAATTCATGAACATTTTTGTTAATTTTATACTATGAAGCAAATCACAATGTTTTTTACATTCCTTGTGTTGTATTAATTTTGCTACTTTGTTGTTCAAGCTAACCTTTTTCCACATTGATTTTAAAGGATAATTTGAAAAAAGTCCTTAGTTGTCTCAGTAATGAATGATGACACTAGTCCTCCAGAGCTGACCACGCAAAATATCCACTTCTTGTCTCTGTGTCTGAGGACTGGCTGTGCCTAGTCTCTCGTTTACTGGAAGTGAGAGGAAAATAGTTTTACATTCTTGTGCAAAAGTTCTTTTAGTATTAATATTACTATTATCTATGTTATGAGTGCGGGTGAATGCGTGTCTATGTACGGTGATCCTGTCTGCTGCCCTGGGAAGCCATAAGAGGGCACTAGATCTCCTAGAACTGGAGTTACAATGGTTGTGAGCTTCCTTGTGGGTGCTAGAGATTGAACCCCAATCTTCTGGAAGTCCATCTCTCCACCCTCTGAGACCTAATTCTTAGAACATTAATTTTCTTAGTATTTAAAAATATATTTCTGCAAAGACAGAGCCAGCCACCTTCAGATATTAGTCATGTTTTGCTACTTTGGATTCCTCTGTTCCCATCTACTTGTCCCTCCCTTCAAAACAAACATTTTATTCACTACATTTCAGTGTTATTTCTTTTAAATGGATATGTGGAACTGTAATAGAAAGTCAGACTGGACAGAGTACAGTGGTCTCTGCATGCTCCCTCAAGCCCGTTTACAGTCCGGGCTCCCCAGTGTTCTTTTAGAGAGAGAGTGTGTTTTGCCTATTTATTTGAATTAGGATCCTAAAATGACCACATTGCATTTGATTAATATGTTTTTATTCGTTCTTAATTCACAGCTTAGACTAACTTCAGACGTCCTTGCCATCCTTGTTAACGCTTGGGATTAAAGTGTCACATGATACGTTGTTCCTCAGTTCTTAGTGACCCAGTAAGACTTTTCAGAATCATCAAAAAGATAAAAGTCTTGACGTTTGTGACAGTCAAACAAGCCTTTGTACACACACTGGACAGTCAGTGAAACTCACAATTTAAATTCAGTGTCCAAACCAAGAAAATGCGTTAACCTCATGGAGTGCTCCCTTTAAGTAAATTTTAGTAATTGTAATTCTCACTCTTGGAAGTTACACTGGGTGAGGTTCTCTTACTTTCTCAATTATTGAATTCACAACTTCCTATTCAGAGCTCCTGTTTTAAGGATGCGATCTGACTATGTTATTAACCCGTGGAGAGACATGTACAGGTTCATCTCACCTCGGAACTCAAAACCTATGTTTTTCCTTTGGGAATTCTCTATTATAATGGTAATAGTAACATTTATAATGGAATGAGACTCCAGGCGCTTTGTATATGTCTCATCTGATCAGTCAGACTGTATTTCCTGTATTTACAAAAGGAGGAAACCAAGGAGCATGGAAAGTAAAGGGGCTGCCCGGGTCACACAGCCTGTTGGAAAGGGGCTCATTGAAGGCGAGGACTGGCAAGGTGGCCATAAAACCATTTCTGAAACCCATGGTGGAGAAGGGAGCTGACTCCCCAAAGTTGTCCTCTACCTTGCACTCACACACGCACACAATTGTCAAACTCTTGTTCAAGAAGCAACTGAAGAGCTGTGCCCTGTCCTGAGCTGTTGAGCTGGAAAGTCGCCAGGTCCCCGATAGGGCTCACGCTCATGTTTCAGAGATGATCGCCCACACAGAAGCGTCTTAGCTGCATTCCAGAGTAGGCTCCCCCTGAGCTTAGAACACAGCATTTCTGCTTGTTTCCTTTTTTTTTTTTTTTTTCTTTCTTTCTTATCTTTAAGGGCAAGTTTTCCTGTAGTCCATAGTGGCCTCGACTCAGAGTTGAAGATTACCTTGACTTTCTGCTCAGCTGCATCCACTCCCAAGTGCTGGGCTTAAAGGCATGAGTCCTAATGACAGAGAACTTGCTAGCCTGGGAAAGAACTGGGTTAGAGCCCCAGCATCCAGGGTACCACACTCCCACCCCTGGCTTCCAGTGTGAAGTCAGCTCAGGACTTCTTTCTGTTTTTTAATTTTTGTTTGTGCCATTATATAGCCTCCTGTGTTTTGGGGTTGACTTAGAAAAAGAATTTTGGTTTTAACCTTAGGGACCCAGCACTTTTAGTACTATGCTGATGTCACCAAGAAGTAAACAAATGCATCATCTTACCAAAGTTTAAACAATTCTTGGCTTCTGTAAGAAATTTAACATGTTTTCTTTACAGGTATTTCAAGAAAACGTATGACCTAAAAATGTTCAGGATACCCTGTTACTAGTGTTTTTAAAGTAAAGCATATGGTATAGACCATGACAAAGGTTCTATTTACAAGTCTGTATGTGTACTTTATGCCGCTGCTACCATCACAGCTGCAACTATAAACGGAGCATCCTCGAAGAGTACTGTACTCCCAGTCGTTGACTGTCTCTGTGTTCTCCTTGCATGGTGGTGGTCATCATTACTAACTCTGGCCTGAGGTTTGCGGTCATTTGTGTCACAGATGTGACTGGAAAGAGCTAATCAAAGCAGTAATCTGTAGCTGGTGTGTTCTTGAAGGGGCAAGTAAATCACGTGGCTTTGTTTTCACTTCAAACTATAATTGAGTTGCTTCTTACTGAAATTCTTCATTTGAATAAGAATAATATAGTCCGTTGTCCATGCCTGCCAGTTCCGTGTCCCTTTATTTATAACTTGAATTAAAAGTAGCAGAGAAAAGCTTGTTCTTTACTGAACATGAGTTGGGCAGCAGCTACTTGTGTTTACATGCATTTGCATTGTTTGGGTTATTATTTGTAATCTAGAAATGACCGTACACAGGAAGACATGCGCACTTACACATGAGTAATTTGCCATTTATATAAATGCACAGAACTTGAGATCCATGGGGAGGCTGGAGCCAAGTCTACACAGATGTCAAGAGATAGCCCAATGAATAATAGTGCTTCTGTGATTACATGTTTTAAAGGGAACACACTTATTAACTTTTTTTTTATAAAAATCGTCTTTTTAAATGTAATCATTGACTTACAATTACAAACTGTAAAAGTTGTATGTTGGAGATGTGTGCCTGCCTGTCGTTAATGACCTTATAGCGTATAGAATGCTGATTTCCCGTGTCATGTCACAACCTCTATTTGTGCTTTTCCACAGAACACTCCTATGCCACCTTCACCAGCTGTTCAGGTGCAGGGCCAGCCTAGCAGTTCTCAGCCTTCTCCAGTCAGTGCGTCCAGTCAGCATGCAGATCCAGTGAGAAAACCTGGGCAGAACTTCATGTGTCTGTGGCAGTCTTGTAAAAAGTAAATGACTGTTTTATTTGTTATACAAAAATGTACTTTGTTTTAGAGTGCTTTCACATTTAAATTTCTGTTGTATATAGTTTATAACATTTCATTTTCTGAAACCAGTAAGTTTTAATGAAAAGTCTTACGTTAAGAGTTATACTTAATGGAGCAAGAGGCATGCTTCAGCTAAAAGGTCTGTATCGGGGTCAGAAGGACTCTACTGCTTACCGCTAGTAAGACATTTTAATCAATTAAGAGCCTGGTTTTAAGCCAGGCATACTGGTACAACTTAGTGCCAGCACTCAGGAAACAGAAACAGACCATCTCTGCATTTAATGCCACCTGGTCTACATAGCAAGTTCCAGGCCCACCACGGCTGCATAATGAAACCCTGGCTCTTAAAGGAAGGGGGGCATTATAGGGTGAAGTGTGTAGTCATTCCTCTCAGCACTCAGGGCTGAGGCAGGAGAGTTGCCAAGGGTTTGAGACCAGCCTGTGCTACAGTGGGAGGTGTATCTCAAAGAAAAGAAAACTAAATTTGATTGTGTACTTTTTAAGGTTAAGATAGTGACGGCTGTAACATTTCTGGAAAAGCAATTATTTTATCACTAATACTACTTAGAAGTAATATTTAGAAAGTGGATTTTTGTCTTTAATTTTGAAAACTGTTCTTGAAGTCATGCCATTCAATCATTTAATAAGTAATATAAATAGTGAACAGAACCGAGCTTACTGTGTGCGCGCACGTGCATGTGTGGTGTATGCGTGACGCATGGGTGTGAACCGGGAACTTGCTATATCGGTTAGGCTAGCTGGCCAGAGAGCTTGTCGAGACCCACCTGTCCTCTGAGTGGCGCCAGCCCCCACCTGGCTCTTCTGTAGGTCAGGTCCACCTCCTTGCCTTGGTGCAGCAAGCACTGAGTGCAGCGAGCGGCTTCCCCAGCACTAACTCGCGTGGTTCCTCTCGTGAGCATGTGTGAGGCACAGGGCTTTGCGTGTGCTGAGCTGCTGCTGTGACGCTGGCCAAACGTAGATGTCTCCTCCTTCAGCCGAGCTACGCCAGAGCCCTTGGCCTTCACTCACCAGAGAACGCCAAGCCTTGGGCTCTGGTTTTAATAGGAAAGTAGTTTTCATTTCTCAGAGAAAAGAGATTCCATTTTCATATCAAAATAATTATATTAGTTCTTTTTATTTTATTAGAGATAATTGTATGTGTTAATTTCATATCCAGGGTTTGGTATGATCGGGAGCCTTCTTCATACCCTGGGGATTGTTAATAGCGTGCAAAGCCAGTGCTTATCAGACTTAATCTCAGCGCGGTACATGCGTCTTGACCAGTGGCTTTGGTTTCTGTTTTTGTTCTTGTTCTTTTCAACGAGAAAAAATGAATAAAATACAGATTCATCCTCGTTAGTAAGGGTGAGTACTGTTTGTACTCCTGTGAATCTGTAGTACTCGTGTGTGTACTTGATCATAATGTAAAATCCCAGAGAAACTTTTTAGAGTGGCTATTTATTTTATTTATTGAAAGTGACCATCTTTCTTTGTTTCTTTTGACCGAGAGAGAGATTGGACTAAGGGTCTGTTACATGCTAAACAAGGCCTCTGCCTCTGGGCTCTAAGACCAGATCCACCCCCTCCCTCTCTTCCTTTCTTCCTTCTTTCTTGCTTCTCTCTCTCTCTCTCTCTCTCTCTCTCTCTCTCTCTCTCTCTCTCTCACACACACACACACACACACACACACACACACACACACACAGAGTTATTGTTATTACTTTAGTTTGCATTGTAAGTTAATTTGACATTTTGTTTTCTAGTGTCTGTATTGATTTGTTGTCAGTGTCTATTGACAGAGTATGTAGTCTATTAAAACTGTTGACTTTTTAAGAATTTAAGAGTAAGATTGGGGATTTAACAAAGTATGTTAGGCCTTGGTCTCAGTCCTTAATTTGGGGGGGGGGGGTTGGGGGATAAAAGAAGTTTAAAAATAACTCCTTAGAGTGTGTCAACCACAACGACAGAAGATTCTGGAGGATTTAATGAGCCTGTATATGAACCACTTCCCATCTAGTTAATATGATCCATGTTACGTAGTTTAAATATATGGCGTTTATTCTGATTGAGGCATATTCAAAAATTCTTCTTAACGTTTGTCATTTTTTTCAGGCGGTCTCTGCTCTTTGGCCAGTCTGTGAGTCTCCATTTTAATCCCCACCTATTCCAAGTACAAGCTTCAGTGATGAGGGTTTAGACACCCCCTAGTCTGTGGGTGTACTGAGAAGACATTGAGAAATCAGTTAAATACTATGTCCAATATTAATAGTCTCTGCCCTAGACCCTGAGACCTGTCCAACCACAGGCTCTTAGCCAACAATGACACCAGTGTAGGTCTCATCTTGGAACAGGACTTAAATTCAAGCAGAAAGGGGTCGGCTATAACTGTGACACCCATGGCACCGATGCTCATAGAGGCGTTTTTTTCTTAAATGTTAGATAGAAAGGTAGAATCTCCTAGTGAAACTGCTTATCTTGTCCTGATTGTTTCTGCTTTGCTGATTATCAACTCAGTTTCTTTAGTAATTTTGAGGCCTATTCAGGTCAGGTATTTCTCCTCCAATGAATTATGGTGGTTGTCTTTCAATGATAACTATTTGTCAGTTTGTGAACATGGAAATAGAATACCCTCTGTTATACTCCTTAATTTATTACGTGTGTGTGTGTGTGTGTGTGTGTGTGTGTGTGTGTGTGTGTGTGTGTGTGTGTGTGTTTTTATGCCAGAAAGCAAGTACGGAGACAAGAAGGCAACTTGACAAGAGCCAGTTCTCTCTGTCACATGGGTTTGGGGCATTGAACTCAGGACTCAGGCTTGGCGGCAACAGCACTTACCCACTGAACCATCTTGCTGGCCCTTCCTTATAGTGTCATATTAGTGGTTTATATCTTCTTTTTTGTTATTTTGTTTGGTTTAAGTTTCTGTATTCTGTTGATCGTTCAATAGGCATAAACTGAAAATGCGGAACAAGCCCTTGAACTTGGCGTTCTTTCCTAGGACTTCCTTTGTTCCATTTCATTTCTTTCTGCTGTGATTTTTTTTTTCCCCTTCTATTTGGTTTTTCTAGTTTCTTGGAATAGATGCTTACCGTACTGACTTTACATCAGTAAGTTCATTTGGTCTTTCTAAATTTTACTTTTGCTGTATTTCTCAAATTTTGAAATTGTATTTTCACTTAGTTCAAAATATTGAAGTGTGTCATTCAGTCTTCGAATGCTTATTTTTTACCAGCTGTTGTTACACTCGGTCACACTTCCTGACTGGGCTGCAGGAGACCCCTAGCTTGGTTTGAACTCAGCAGTTCTGAGCTACACTTGTTAGCACCACTCACTATAGTAATCTCACTGTGATAATCTCACTGTGATAATCTCACTGCGATAACACTTACCAAGTGGTGCTGGTTCTGAGTCTGTAAAAGAGAGAGTCACTGGACATTATGCTCATAGCTTACTGATCATTAGAACCAAGTCTCATGAGTTTTTCCTACGGGCAAGACTGATTGCTTATGGTGCTACTCTGGGCAGCACTAGCTTGAGAGGTACATGCTCCCCCACCCTTCACTAGGGTTTCTAAGAAAAGCCTTATCTACTGCCACAGGTGCCGGGGTACATTGGCTAGCTGGTTGGTTGGTTTGGTTCTCTTTTTTCTTTCATTAATTTTTTTCATTAATTTATTTATTCACTTTACATCTGAATATCAGCCTCTCCCTGTCAGTGCCCACCACACCCAGACGGATGGCTCCTATGCCCTTTTTCCACCCAAGTATCACCCTACCCTGACAAATCAAGTCAGGGCAGTGCTAGGCACGTCCTCTCCCACTGAGGCCAACAAGGTGGGCCAGTTAGGGGAATGGGATCCGGAGGCAGGCAACAGAGTCAGGGACGGCTCCTGCTCCAGTCACTGAGGGACCTGCAGGAAGACCGAGCTGCACGTCTGCTGCGTGTGTACAAGGGTGAAAGATCATTCTTTCATGAAATATCATTCCATAGGTTGGGGATCTAGCCTGTAATTTACTGAAACGTATTTACTCCTTGGACGATGATGCATAGAAAACAGAGTTATCAACCATTACTTTCTCTTTGCTTGCTTGCTTTGTTTCTCTGTGTGAAGTCCTGGCTATCACTTCATTGGCTGGCTCCGCCTCCGCCTCCGCCTCCGCCTCCGCCTCCGCCTCCGCCTCTGCCTCTGCCTCCCAGCTGCCGGGATGAAAGGATTTGCTCTATGCTTGCCCATTACTAATCTCCTAACCCTAGTTTGTTTTCAAGATTTTTACCAGCATGACAGAATTATAGTTTCAGAAATACTGAATATAAAAATATGCCTTAGTTTATACCTTGTAGTATATTTCTGCATATTAAAGTATGTTAGGGAAGAAAATCAACCAGTGGTGTGGTAGACATGTGTGCCTAGTCTGAGGTCCCAGCTCTGGCACTTGGCTAACTACAGTTCTGAAAGACGATGTCTGAAAGCCCCTCTCTAGGATAAAGTGAGGTTGTGAATGTGCCTGGTGCCCATGTGTACTGAGCAGTGTTCAGATAGAAGGTTCTCTATCCTGGGAGGATTCTTCAAAGACAGTGTGATAGGCACAGAGCTGGATCTTTCTGGGAAGCCAAGTGAGTGTCCATGCTAGGATTTCACCCAGGTTCACTTAGATGCCTCCTCATTTTCCCGTTATGAAGAGGCTCAGAGCATATTGCAGAAGAGGGGGCGGGAGACCTGGAAGTCTGCTGTGAGCGTGTGTCTCTGTGTACTGTTGGGAGCTGTGTGTAAAATCCCCACTGCAGCATCTGAACTGAACTGAACTGAACGTGCTAGGAAGCCCAAGTGCACAGGGAAAGCCGTGAGGCCTCCACCCTGTCCAGAGCTAAGGACGCTCAGAGGGAAGCTTTCGATTATCCTTCCCTGAGCAGCGATGGACTGTCATCTAGAAGTATAAGCTGAAATAAACCCTTTCCTCACCAAATAGCCTTGGTCATTCATGTAGTTTTATCCCAGCAATAGAAACCCACAATCGCTTCTCGGCTTTGGCTACGATGAAGAGTAGAAACCCGAGCGAGTTGGTCCAGGATAGACCGGGTTGGGGGGCGCATTGCTGTGGCAGACCTGACCCTGTTGTCTTTGGAAGAATTGTGGAAAAACTTTGGAACTTTGGACTAGAGAAGCTATGAGCTCAGTGAGCTGCCCTGTAGGAGTGTGGAGGACCAGTCTGTTGAGAGCAGTGCAGACGATGGACGCCTGGCTTGGGAAGTTTCAGGAGGCTGTAAAGGCTGCCTTTGTATGAAGATTCTGTCGTCTGCTCAGCTGAAGCTGAAGATCAGCTGTGATTAACAAGAGACCAGTACCAGTACAGTAAGAACTTTTTTTTTTTTTTTTTTTACTGGAACTAGTGGTGATTTACTGGAAATTAGTGGTGATTAAGAAGAGACCAGCATCACTGAGGTAAAATCTTCTGGAAAGTGATGTCTGAGAGCACTCAAGCAAGTCGTGTTCCAGAGGCAGCCAAGGTTGTACCTCACACTGGCGGCTGACTTGGTAATGTGGAGAGTCACCCAGGAGCTGGCTTTGAAGGGAGAAGGGGTCCTGGAGAGCAGCTGAGGTTCGGCACTATGAGAGGCCTCAGTGGCAGTTGAAAGCCCAGGGCTGAAGGGGTCATGCAGAGAATTTGAGCCTTGCTTGGCGTCTTGAAGAGAGCCTTTGAGAGGCTATTGGCAACGTATATCCCAGTTACACAGTTACAGCAGAAGACTCAACATTTTGGAGATGCCAGTACAGGGCGATGATCACCAAGAGCAGCAGCAGCCGTGGAGTGGAGCCTGCCCAGGCTTAGAGGACAAGCTGTGTGTGCAGCAGAGGACACTGAGTCACACTGCAGGGACTGGCTTTCCTTCATCTGACTGTTACCATGCCCTAGTTCTTCCCTCTTAAAATATGGACAAGAGCCTAGAGTTAAGAGATTTCAAATTTTTAAGAGACTGGATTTTTGAAAGAGAGTGGATGTGTTGGTAGGACTGAATTTTTAATGTGTTTAAATTTATAAAGATTATGGAACTTTTAAAGTTTTTATGTGAGATCTTAGGGATGCCAAAAGAGAGGTGATTTGTCAACTGGACACAAACTGAAGTCCTTAGAGAAGGTGGGACTTCTATTCAGAAAACGCCTCCATAAGATCCCGCTGTAGAGAAGCCTGCAGCGCATTGTTTTAGTCAGTGATTGAGGGGGAGGACCCAGCCCACTGCGGGCGGTGCCATCCCCTGGGCTGATGGTCCTGGGCTCTATAAGAGAACAGACTGAGCAAGGTAAGACAAGCAAGCCAGTAAGCAGCACCCTCCATGGCCTCTGCATCAGCTCCTGCCTCCAGGATTCTGCTGTTTGAGTTCCTGCTTAGATGTGATGGACTGTCACTAGGAAGTGTCAGCCGAAATGAGCGCTTTTCTCCAAGCTGCCTCGGTCATGGTTTCTATCACAGCAGTAGAAACCATAAGACAATATCCACACACGTGTAGGTACATAAAAACTATTAATGAAAAAAGAGACTTTGAATTTGAAAGAGAGCAAGGAGGAGAGAAAAGGGAAAGGCAAATGATATTATATTACAGTCCCAAGAAGAATACTGCTTTAAAAAAAGCAGGCACACAGATTTACCCATTAAACTCTGTTACGGTTTACAAATACATCAGCACCTACTCTATACTTGCAATTGTTCCAGTGGTGCTTCTCAGACAGGGACTGGAATTTGACCCACTGTTAATATTCTGTGAAGTACACATTTCTAAGGCATATCTTAATGTTTCTAAATGTTGTTTGCTTGTTTGTTTGAGACAAGGTCTTACTGCACACCCATGGCTGGCCTAGAACTTGCTCTGTGTATACTAATGCAGAGGTCTGCCTTGAACTTTGTAATTTCAAAAAAATTAATTATGCTCCAGTGTATCTACTGTATGTGAGTGCGCGCTTCAGTGTATCTACTCTATGTGAGTGCGCGCTTCAGTGTATCTACTGTATGTGAGTGTGCGCTTCAGTGTATCTACTGTATGTGAGTGCGCGCGTCAGTGTATCTACTGTATGTGAGTGTGCGCTTCAGTGTATCTACTGTATGTGAGTGTGCGCTTCAGTGTATCTACTGTATGTGAGTGTGCGCATCAGTGTATCTACTCTATGTGAGTGCGCGCGTCAGTGTATCTATTGTATGTGAGTGCGCGCTTCAGTGTATCTACTGTATGTGAGTGTGCGCTTCAGTGTATCTACTGTATGTGAGTGTGCGCATCAGTGTATCTACTGTATGTGTGTGTGCGCGTCAGTGTATCTACTGTATGTGAGTGCGCGCTTCAGTGTATCTACTGTATGTGAGTGTGCGCTTCAGTGTATCTACTGTATGTGAGTGCGCGCTTCAGTGTATCTACTCTATGTGAGTGTGCGCTTCAGTGTATCTACTGTATGTGAGTGTGCGCTTCAGTGTATCTACTGTATGTGAGTGTGCGCGTCAGTGTATCTACTGTATGAGTGTGCGCTTCAGTGTATCTACTGTATGTGAGTGTGCGCGTCAGTGTATCTACTGTATGAGTGTGCGCGTCAGTGTATCTACTGTATGTGAGTGTGCGCTTCAGTGTATCTACTGTATGTGAGTGCGCGCTTCAGTGTATCTACTCTATGTGAGTGTGCGCTTCAGTGTATCTACTGTATGTGAGTGTGCGCTTCAGTGTATCTACTGTATGTGAGTGTGCGCGTCAGTGTATCTACTGTATGAGTGTGCGCGTCAGTGTATCTACTGTATGTGAGAGTGCGCTTCAGTGTATCTACTGTATGTGAGTGTGCGCGTCAGTGTATCTACTGTATGTGAGTGTGCACGTCAGTGTATCTACTGTATGTGAGAGTGCGCTTCAGTGTATCTACTGTATGTGAGTGTGCGCGTCAGTGTATCTACTGTATGTGAGTGCGCGTCAGTGTATCTACTGTATGTGAGTGTGCGCGTCAGTGTATCTACTGTATGTGAGTGCGCGTCAGTGTATCTACTGTATGTGAGTGTGCGCGTCAGTGTATCTACTGTATGTGAGTGTGCACTTCAGTACAAGGCCAAGCATCAACGTCTCCTAGGCCAAGAGGGTAGACAATGCAAGCTGCCTGCGTGGGTGCTGGGAATTGAAGCTCTTATCTGCAGTAGTGTGTCCTCTTAGCCAATTGGCCATCTCTCCAGCTTCTGAATTTTAATAATGAAATTAGAATTGCTGTTCTCTTTACACTCTTTCAGCTGGACACAATACAACCTGGCTAGGCCTCGGCTAAGGTGACTGAAACCATAAATAATAAGTAAAAGAAGTAGATGTCCAGGGCTGAGGTCAAAGCTTAATTGCTTTATCGCAATGATTTGGTGTAGGTTTGTCTGTATGCATTGTGTTTCACAGTGACATTTTCCTATAGAAGATATCACATGTACACTTCATGCACATGCAGCGGAAGAGTTTGCTGTTTTGTAGTAGGAGGCTACTGAACATGGAATACTTTATGAGCATTAAGAGAAAAGAGACTGCCAAGAACGGACTAAAGACAATGGAATGAATCTAAGTGATATGTGCCTTATAACTGCAGTGTTTCTCTTTAAATTGGTCTTTTGAATGTGGTGCGTTTGTTAAAACACAATGCTACGTCATGTGTTGTTGCTGTCTCTCTGTGTGGCCTTTGAATTGACTGCAGGCTTCTGAAGGAGGAGGTTGAGAAGCGGGAGGTGCTGTCCTGTGCTCAGGGTATGGCCTGCTCATGGGGACTGCACCAGGGATGGCCGGCCGGCTGGGTTTAAGCCAGGTTTAAATGTTCTCTTACTGTTGTTTTCTTCTCTTGTTGTAGAGGATGTGTTGCTTGCTTGCTTTGTTCTTCTGAGTATTTTGCTTTCTAGCTACTTAGGGCAGCTGGAATTAGGAAGCGTATGTTAATTACATCCACTAGAGCCTGGTGTTTCCACCTGTACTGTGGTCTTTGAAAACAGTGTGTACCTTCTGACAGTTGCCAGTGACTAAGAAAAATAGCAGATACAGTTAATACACTAAGAATTATCAAATGTTAAGTTTTGTATTGCTTTGCCAATAACAGTAAATTGTAATTCCTGTCTGTTGAGAGTAGCAGTGTGGAAGGATTGTGCTTCCATTTGTAGCTGGTGGGAGGGAGCTTCTGATGTGACACCGGGTCTCTGGAGGGCAACCTGTGGAAGCCTGGTTGTTCCCTTCCAACACATGGGTCCTGGCATTCAAACTTGGATCATCAGGCCTGGTGACAAGGGCCTTCTTCACCTGCAGGCCTCCACACCTGTACTGTGAAGTAGTGTACTAAGTTGGAAGGGAAGGGTTGAAGGCACAAAGAAGGTGATTACTGTTAAAGGAACAACATAGGGCTCAGCGAGTAGATCCAAGGGACAGCCTCGGCTAAGCGCTCAAGGAAAGGAGAGGTGAAGACCAGAGTCTGGCTATGAGCAAACACAGAGGAAGAGGGGTTGGGGATTTAGCTCAGCGGTAGAGGGCTTGCCTAGGTTCCCTGGGTTCGGTCCCCAGCTCCGAAAAAAAGAAGAAAAAAAAAAAAGAAAAAGGAAAAAAAAACAAAATAAAAAGCAACCCAAAATTAGATGAATCATACCCAGAGTTTTCTTGTAAAGAATTAGTTAACTACATTAAAAAATTAAAATAATTAAATATGACATCGCAAGTAAATGAACTAACCTGGTGAACAGTGAGCAGGTAATAAATGTTAGTGTTAATTTCAAGAGATAATTACGTACCAGTTAAGAGCAGAGTATTGGAATGTCAGATAGTTTCAGTCTCTTAAAACCTGCTGTGCCCGTTGCGGATTTAGCTCGGTGGTAGAGCCCTTGCCTAGCAAGCGCAAGGCCCTGGGTTCGATCCCCAGCTCCGAAAAAAAGAACCAAAGAAAAAAAGAAAAAAAAAAAAAAACCACAGAGGAAGAACTGAGACTGCCCGTTCTGTCAGTAACGGGTCTTATTTAGAGAAAGGTAAAACTGGAACATTCATCTGTGTTCAGATTCCTACTCCACAGGAGAAGCCTTGACTTTGGAACAGTTCTCATGAGCAGTGACTGTGGAGAAACTCATGGTAAAGGAGGCACTAAGATAGGGCATGTCAGCTTGGAAACCTGAGGCTATCTCAGAATTAAGGGTTAGCAAGACAGCCTGGGCAGTGATGTATGTGTTTAATCCCAGCACTTTGGAGAGTTCAAGGCTAGCCAGTGCTACACAACGAGACCCCTCTTAAACAAAAAGAGTTAACAGAGTGGGCAGCTGAGACTATAAGAGGCTCTGTTCCCACTAACATCAGCAAACATGATGGTCTCAGTGACCACAGCTCACATTGGTTTATGGCCACCTGGTGACTTTACAAATAACATTAAAACTAGATTTCCAGGAAGTGAAATTTTCAGAGAGTGATTTCTGCCCAGAGGAGTCGCCTTGTAAGCCCATCAGAAGAAACACATTCACACGTGTGCTGACAGTTTTCTGCAGAAGGCAGTGAGCTATGCTAAGGAAAACATTTTCACAGTTTGAATCAAGATTAACTATTGTGGGAGTGGCAAGCTATCTACAATATCCAGTCAGCAGCACTTCCACTATTTTCCAAAGCACAAAGAAAGAGCTCTGAGAAGAAATAACACCTTGGTTTCAGTGCTACTGGGAATCAGATCACAGGAAAATGTCATTTTAACGCCAGCACTCGGGAGGCAGAGGCAGGCTGTTAGTTCGAGGACAGCCAAGTCCAGGACAGCCAGGGATGTCACAGAGAAAAGCCGTCTCTAGAAAGCAAAAACAATTAGCCATCTTCTTTTCCCATCATTAGCAGATTGCCAACTTCATGGATCACCAATGGTGTGATTGAATTAAGGTCTGTACAGACAACACGTGCTGAGCCCTGGGTGCTGAGCCCTGGGTGCTGAGCCCTGGGTGCTGAGCCCTGGGTGCTGGCCCTGGGTGCTGAGCCCTGGGTGCTGAGGCGCTTTTTGCCTTGGGTAGATGTTGTGGAGCCTGTATTTACAGACGCCTATAACAGAGCCTGCTACAGAGGAAATCTTAAAGTAGAGGGGAAATCTGAATAGGTGAAACAATCATATATGTAGTCAGTAAGTGTCTTACTGTATACATCGGCTGCTGTCCTCTGTGTGGCCAGCTGTGGACAACACCTAAATTCTTTTCAATTAGTAACAGAATCTCAGTGAAATTTCACCAGAATAAGAAATCTTCCTCATCATAGTAACAGTGTATTAGCATTTCAGTGGTTTTGTTTTGTGTGTACTTAAAATTCAAAATGCATATCCTGATTTTCGATTTCATAGTGAGTGTCATTGGTATTATGTACACAAATATGAATAGAAATAAAATTTGTAATCTGCGACTTTTTAGGATTATCTTTGATAATTCAGAAATTACATTCTCCATGAAATCTCTTTAAATATCCGACATTTGCTGAGCCGATAGTGATTTGAGGCACTGGATGTGCGACACACAGTAAACCCCCCTCGGCTGCTGCTTTTGCAGAGAACTTGGGTCCTCTCCCAGCACCATGTGGTGGCTCACAATCATGTGTAACTTCAGTTCCAGGGCGTCCAGCACCCTCTTCTGACCTCTGGGGGCACCGGGCACATGGATGACACATATGCTTGTGTGCAGGCAGAGCATTCACACAGGAAAACTAAGCCAGCCTTCAAAAATACTTTGTAATTGGTTTAATGTAGACACAGTTACATAAGGGCCATAAAAACTACAGTCCATGCCATTTGCTGGACTGTGAAAGCATCTGCATGTGTGCACTTGTGTGCCCATCACACACACACACACTCACTCATGTGCCCACCCCACACACATATACACACACACATTCACTCATGTGCCCACCCCACACACATATACACACACACTCACTCATGTGCCCACCCCCACACATACACAGTCACTCATGTACCCACCACCCACCCACCCCCACACACACACAATCAAAAATCTTTAAAAAAAAAAAAAAAGCTGTAGCCAAGATTTCCTTTTGTGTTTTTTAAATCTATTATATCAGTGTGATTTAGAGAATTAACGTAAGTTTGAAACTATCTGCCGTTGTCTCTTTGCAGGTGGTTTCAGACGCCGTCACAAGTGTTCTACCACGCGGCCACTGAACATGGAGGGAAGGATGTGTACCCAGGGCAGTGCCTCTGGGAAGGCTGCGAGCCCTTCCAGCGGCAAAGGTTCTCGTTCATCACCCACTTACAGGTGTGGTTCACAACGCTGCTTGCCCAGCGCCCCATGTGCTCCCCGTGTGCTCACACTGGGTCTGTGACCTGTCTGTCCCTTCTTCTCCTCTAGGACAAGCACTGTTCAAAGGACGCTCTGCTTGCAGGGTTAAAACAAGATGAACCAGGACAAGCGGCAAATCAAAAATCTTCTACCAAGTAAAGAAAATTAATTTCCTTACTAACACACGTAAAGAACTAATAGCCCCTACGGTGCTCAGAGCCTGTCTCCCATTCTTGGCACTGAAAACAAGAAGTAGAAAACCAGGGACCAACAAAAAGACACGGCATATGGGAAACCAAAACTTTATTCTAACCCGGCTAATACTACCAAGCTATTCAGTGCTTAACCTACATGAATTCTCTCCAGGGATAGCGCTCACGGGCGTCTGTTTCATGGCAGCTGCACTGTGGTCTGTAAGGAAGCCCTGACTTCGGAGACAGACAGGTCGTCAGGCAGACAAGTAACATAGGAGGGAAAGCTACGTACATTGGAAGTATTCCTAACGTCTCTTTTTAAGAGTGCATTTCATCTGTTTGATAATGGCAAAGAGACTTTATACATACACTCACACACGCATACCTATACACATATACATACATCCCGGATTACATATGAAGATTATTTCTAGGTTATATTTTTTTTTTAAAGATTTATTTGTTCATTTATTATATATAAGTACACTGTAGCTGTCCTCAGATACACCAGAAGAGGGCATCAGATCTCTTTACAGATGGTTGTGAGCCACCATGTGGTTGCTGGGAATTGAACTCATGACCTCTGGAAGAGCAGTCGGGTGCTCTTAACCGCTGAGCCATCTCTCCAGCCCCGGTTATATTTTTAATATCCAGAATTTGTCTAAAAAAATCAGAAATACCCCTGGTTCACAAGTTTCAGAAGAAACCCAATTTGTTAGAATGTGCCCACCGGTGTGGTGTGCACCTCTGCCTTCCAGCATAGCAGACCATGCAGCCTACCGTCCTGTGCCTTCTGTGAGAACGATAGCCCTTCTCCTTATGACTCCTTTCTGTGGCAGTGATGGGTTGAAAGGAAGACTGTTGCTGTCCTTAGCCTAAGTCTGATACACAGGGCAGCTTTCTTCCTGATCTAAAGTTGCAGGCTGTTTGCTTGCTAGGAAGCAACAGCCAGCTCCTTCACATTACTGTCCAGGATCAGGACTCGACACCTTTGCCGCTGTGTTATGCTGTACAGTGATTGCCTCCTGACCGCGCATCGTAACAGACATGGACCATGCAGGGCCTCTGTGGTTTGCTCTGACACCAACAGACTGAATGCAGCACTGTGTCCCGCACGGCCAGCAGGCCATAGGGCTCAAGGCCTGCTTGAGCTCCATAGTTAAGACACTGTCTGAAAGAAAAGGGATAGGCTGGAAAACACAAGCCCTAAAACAGCTGTTTGTGTGGGCTGGGGGTAGGGCACAGTTGTCTGTTCAGCTAACACTGTCGTTTGATAAATAGGCAGCCCACTGTGGGGAGCACAGGCTCTGCTCCCAGAGCCCAGAAGGCCATTGCAAGCCACCCCAGTGCTGCACTCATGGCTCTGCGGAGAGGCTCGAGGAACCTTGTCTTCCGGGACTTTACAGTAAGTCCCTCTTAAAGCCCTTGTCCATAAAGGTGTAGCCCTGTGTGATTTAGATCTTTATTCTTTTTTTTATATTCTCCATTCTTTTTAAGGATGAAAAAGAGGGACCAATAACTAAACACATCCGACTAACAGCTGCCTTAATATTAAAAAATATTGGTAAATACTCAGAGTGTGGGCGCAGGTGAGTAACTCGTTTCTATAACCAAAGCAAACTGACTATTTCGTACATGAGTAACATTACCTGTCTCTTAGGTGCTGTTTATCCTGATTGATTTGTGAATGTGTCCAAAAACTTATGCTAAGACCAGGCCACCATGATCTTTTCAAAGCCAAAAACAACTTGTTTTATTGTCAATTTTCTTCCTGGCCTTAGCATTTACAGGGAGAAAAAAAAGTTCTTCGGAGGAAGAAACGTAAGAGGGAATCAGCCCTTTGCATCATGTGAATCAATTGGTGTTTTATATAAGCTGCCAGAGCCATGAATATTAGATGTCACTGTAATCCCGTTGATGTTTAGAGGCTTGAAAAGAGTGTAATCTGTGAATATATGGAGAGTAAGGAATGACTCATCGTCCTTGAGAGAATCTGTCCTGCCCTAAGCAGTGGCTCTCAGCCTCCCTAAGGCATAGCCTCCCTTTAATACAGCTCCTCATGGCATGGCGACCCCTCCGTACAGTTAGGTTCATTGCTACTTCATGACTGTGGTCTTGCTACTGTTGTGAATCCTAAGGTAACGAGTTTGGAACCCCTAATCTATAGGGTCTCCCCTCAACCTATCTCCTATTCACTCCTCCCGCTCCCTTAGCTAAACAGCCTCACCTAAACGCCGTCAGGTGCCTCTTCCTTAACAGGCTCACTTCGTCCACATGCCTTCCATCCACACCCACTCACATTGTTTTAGGTATTATAATACTTAAAGTCGATTTTCCAAAGCATGAAAACTGGAAGTAATTACAAAAGAAGGTATGGGTACTCTATGGGCTTTTAGGTTTTTGCGAGGGATGGTACTTGGAACGTACACCTGCGTCCTTTCTCCTTCCTGCTCCTCCTCCTGCCCCTCCTCCAACTCCTCCCGTATCTTCCCCAGCCTTGCACCCTCATACACTCATGACCTCATCTACACACACACTCGCTCACACTCACACACACACACACACTCCCACACATACAGACACAACACACTCACTCACACTCACAGACACACATACTCACAGACATACACACTCACAGACACACAGACAGATACACACTCACAGACATACTCACAACATGCATATGTGCACACGGACACGTGCGCACGGACACACACACACACACACACAATGTTACTTGTATAGACATGATTTCAGGGCTGTTGACTTGGTGTATGTTAACCAGTTAAGAGGTTCCCTAGGGAAGACTGTTTTTTCCTTCTCTCAGCAAGCAGTCCAAACCTGACACTAGTCCTTTGTCTGTTGGTAGGGCTCCCTACCACATTAGCACCCCTGTTGGCATTGTGCTTGTTCAGGTCTCATTTACGTGGCAGTGTTGTTGGGCTTCATGGATATAGTTTCCCTCTCATTTCTCAGAGACACAATCTCAGCAAATTTCCTGGCTCTTAAACTACCTCTGTCCTCTTCCGTGTTTGTGAGCCTTAGATGCAGGAGTGTGTTATGTGTGTCTGTTGGGGCTGGGTAACACACGTCACGTTCTCTCTACATCTGGATTGGTTGCGGTTTTCTGTGGTGGTTGCGGTTTTCTGTGGTGGTTTTATCTGCTGCAAAGTTTCTCGGGTGAGGAACTCGAGCTACACTTGCTTGCGGGTAAGCAGAAGTATTTAGCATTCTAAATTTAACAATTAGAAATCATTAAGCTTTAGTGAAGTTTCAGTAGTAGGCTCTTGTAAGATCTATGGCCTCTCTAGCCCCAGGTAGCTTGTTATGTTTCCAACGCCAGGTTTGCTGTCCTTCTCTTGAGTTGGCCTTAAGTCTAATCAGTAGCTGTTGGTCACTGCCGAGGTGTGTGTCTGCTGTGCCCATGGGAAGCCCTTGCCATGCTGGTCACTGTTGAGGCTCGTGGGCGTTACAGCCATGTAGCACTGGTGGATGCTTCCCTCTTTTGTAACCTCACACAGCACCTTCCAGTGCTATGACGGAAGTTAGTCCCCAGGGAGGAGACTTTTAGTTCAGATCCAATTCAGATCTTCAAGTCCAATCAAAACTCCTCGTGTCATTTTTCACAAATGTTTAAAAAAAAAATCCTAAAATCCATATGGAACCACAAAACACCCTGGAGAGCCCAGAAACCTGAGGTAAAAGAACAGTGCTAGTGGGGCTGTAACCCAGACTCGGGGGCACTGCACAGCCAGGGCAGTAAAGCCAGCAGTGGACAGGAATGGCACCAACTCTCACGTGCAGACTCCAGAAGCAGCATGAAGACCCGAGCGTGTGCACATGCTTGGGCACAGGGGAGCCAAAGACATTGGTGAAAAGAAAGGTATGTAACAAATGGTGACAGGAAAACTGATGTCACAGGCCAAAGAACAAAATTGGACCTGTATCCATCACTTTGTACAAAAACTAACTCCAAGTGGATCAAAGCAAGTGCTAGAATAAAAACATACGTAGTAATCTACAAGATACAAGTGTAGAAAAGGACTTTTTAAAAATAGGACCCCGTATGCTCAGGAATTAAGGCCAACAATTGACAAGTGGGACTTCAGGAAATTGAGAGGCTTCCTCACAGCTAAAGGACGAGCAGTGCAGTGAAGAGGGAGCTCACAAATGGAGTTCTCCAGCCGCACATCCAGAATTTATAAAGAACCAACAAATAAAATTGTAAAGTCACTAAAACAAATGACCCATTCAGAAAGAGAACCAAAGATGTGCATAGAGTTCTCAAAAGAAAAAAGAAATCTTGTAAAAATGTTGATTGCCCTATCAATTAGAGAAAAGCAAATCAAATAATTTTGAGGTTTCATATCACCCCAATCAGAATGGCAAACATCAGAACACACACAACAAGTGCTAGAGAGGACATTGGGGAGGGGGGCCTTCATTCACTGTTGGTGGGATTGCAAACTGCTAAGGCCCTCTGGAAATAAGTGTGGAGAATGCAGAAAGCTGAAAATAAATGACTGGTCCTATTGTCCAGCTCTGCCACCCCACGGCGTGTGCCCAAGGATTGCACAGACACCCACTCTGCTTGTCACTGCTGCTCTGCTCACAATAGCTAGGGAAGGGACACACTCCTTCACTTGGACACCATTCACATGTAAAGAGAGCCAGAACTAGCAGGTCAATGGCTAGAACTAGAGAGTATATAGAATGCGGTAACAGACGCAGGAAGACAGATATCTTAGGAATAATGTTTTGTTAATGTACTACATGAAAGACACCAAGTTGTTGGTTTGTGTTGGGGATGTGTGGTTTGGTTTGCTTTGCGTGCTGGAGACTGAGCCCACTCTAACCGTCCTGGGCTAGAGCAGGCCCCCAGCAAACCAGTGTCTTGTGCACCTCACATGGTCCTCCCACTTCCTCAGCCTTGGATGTGCATTGTTGTCTGCTCGGCGACCACAGGAGAGCCCGTGCAGGCTCCTACTCACGTCACGCTGTCTTCACCTTCAGACTTTTGTTCCAGGGCTCTGCTGTCCTTCTGTCTGTGTATCCCTCTGGGTTTCTTTGTCTCTGCTTCCGCCTAGATGAACACTGCTTTCTGTAGCCTTTCTTCTTTCTTCACATGTTCTGTGTGTAGGAACTTTGCCACAGGAATGTCTGTGCATCATGTGTGTGCAGTGCCACAGAAGCCAGAGAGGGCGCTGGATCTTCTGGAACTTGAGTTAGAATAGATGTGAGCTGCCTGGTGAGTGCCGGGAATAAACCCAGGTTCTCTAGAAGAGCAGCCATGTCCCCACTGAGCTCCCCAGCCCTGCGTCCTTATGAGGTGTTTTATTCCTGCTGCGTTTGTTGTTGTTCTGCTTCTCTAGGCTGTCAGTTCTGTAAATAATTTTAATGTCTTTTTCTCTACTAAGTCATGTTCAGACTGTACTACTTTCCAAACTCAGGCTAGAAATTGTACATGCAGGGTGTTACCACACTCATTCCTGTGTCTTCCTCGTACCCTCATCTGCTCAGAGAACACTGCCCCATGACTGCGTGCGGAGCTCTTTGAAGGCAGAGACTGTGTATTTACTTAAATTGTTGCTCTTTGACACTAGACATTCATGTGAGAGTGACACTCACCCAGTGAGTGCCTGAGAGACAGGAGGAAAGGAGACTGGCACATTCCCGTTCTCCTACAGATCTAGCTGGAATTTGTACAGTGAACTAGAAGTCCCAAATAACTTTTCCCTAGAGCTGTTCCTCTCATCCTGACTGCATGTTTGGGGCTCAGATGACAAAGCCTGTTTCCCTGGCCATGAATCACTGAGCCAGAAGTTGTCTGCTGTGTTTGCTCTCTGGTTAACTTCATATTGTGCAAACTCTTGGCTTCCAGATGCCCTGTAGCATATCATTGCTTAAGGTGCTAGAATAGTCGGGCCCTAAAGTGTCAGCCACCGTCAGGCAAGACTATGGAGGGCACATCACAGGGATTGTTAAGTTTGACATCAGCCTGGGATGTCTGGTGACACAGGTGTGTCCCTCTGGTGAACATTTTCTGTACTGTGTGAGAGCACTGAGGTCTGGGAGAGCCTCCATGTGAAGGAGAGAGCAGGGAATCTGTTTGCCAGAGGAATAATACTAACACATCGCTCTGTTTTTATATCATTGGGTTAAGAGGTAGATATTAGCTTACCTCTACTCCTACACATAGATCCTTGCACAATGGAAGATACTAGGGTTTTCTGAGGGGCTTTTGTTTTAATGTCAAGATTGTTTAGTATAAGTAATGCCTTTTATCCCTTCTGATTAAGTTTCAGCTCTGGCGAAGTCTCAAGACTTAAGACTTGTCTCCTTTTGCTAACTATGTACTTGGATCTTACTTGAAATTGTTGTTACATTTTCTATGTATGGGTGTTTTGCCCTCAGCTATGTTCGCCAGTTGTATGCCTGAAGCCTGTAGAGGACAGAAAAGAACACCAGTGTCCTAGTGCCCAGCGGTGTGAGCCACACCCAGCCACGGTCAGCGTGGGCTGGGAGCCCGATAGATAGAGCGAAGAGACCCCAGAGTACGCCCCACACAGCTGAGGGAGTCTCAGGCCGTCTCTCCAGCAAATGATGCTGGGAAAACGAGATTTGTATCTGTGAGAGAGACTGAACGGCTGCCATTGCCATATAAATCTTAGCTCAAAATAGATCAATGAATTTTAGCATAAATGAGCTAAAACTACTAACCAGTTAGAAGGCGTGAGGCAAAGGCTCCCTGTCATTGGACTTAACAGTGAGTTCTGGGTCTACTATGTCAGAAGCAGAGCCAACAGATTCCAGACGAACAGGACTGCATCAGAAGAAAAACATGCTTATGAAAAGACATTGCCAACAGTAAATGACAACCCACAGTGAAAGGAAGTAATTGAAAAATCATGTATTTGGTAAGGGGTTACTATTGAGACTGTGTACAAAAGTCCTAACTGCTGAGGAAAGCTGCATCAGCTGGCTCCTTACACCGGGTGTTACTGAGCCTTAAAAAGGGAAAGCGCTCATGTGTGCCACACCTGAGCCTTGAGGACATCCTCTGGAGGAAACCAGGCACAGAGGATGGCGTGTCAGTTCTGTATAATTACTATCAGAACACGTACTGACAGACCAAGTAAAGCGGCGAGTCTCAGCCTATGGGTTGAGACGCTTTCGGCAAACCTCTGTCTCTAAAAATGACATTACAATTCGTAATGGTAGCAAAGTTACAGGTATGAGTTATCAACAGAAGTGTTCTGGTTGGGGGTCAGCACACCACGAGGAACTAACTGTATTAAGGGGTCACAGCATTAGGAAGGTTGAGAAGCACTGCATTAAGGGGAGAGAAGGAGTAAGAAACGGTTTTGTGGCTGTAGAGGGTCTATCTGAGATGCAGAGAAAAAGGCTGGGGTTGGGGACAGTGGTTGCACTGCCCACAGTAGAGAGTCAATGCACGTAGTTAGAGAGTTGGGAAACTTCATGTTATGTTTTCAGAATAGTGAAAAAAAAGGTGTTTAAAAAAGCAAGAAAAGAGTCTTGGGAAGAATGCTTCTCCCCAGCAGCTTTGTGAGTATGTCTGTGTGGGGCTCAAATGGCTCAGTGGGAAAGATGCTGTCTGCTCTTGCAGAGGGCTGAGGTTCAATTCCCAGACCACATGGTGATTCTAACCCTGTGTAACTCTAGTTCCAGGAGATCTGATGCCTTCTTGTGCCACATGAGACACCAGGTCACCAGGCTTTTACATGATGCACAGACAAAACATGCTGTCAGAAGTCATACACATAAAAATGTTTAAAGATATATGTTTGTGTTCTTATACCGTAACCTGTGTTCTTTTGTCTAGATAAAAATTCCAATTTGGAAAGTGGTTTTGCTGCAATATCTTCTCCAGCTGCCCTTCTAGGGCCTGCTGACATTTTGGATCACATTGTTTTACATGTGATCTTATTTTTCCACTCAAAAAGTTCTAATGTATTTCTGGCTTTCTAAACTTTAATAACTATGATACTTTATAGGTTGTTTTAACCACTGCTCAAAGATTGAACCTATAAATGGGGTATTCTGTGGTGTACCCCATACATTACATAATATGTAAAGCCTGTCTTCTTCATTCTTTTATTATTTTATGGTAAAAGAATTAAGATTCCTTTCTTCTACCTCTTTGAAATGTACACCTTACTTTGCATGCAGTAGTAGCACAGCAGAACCTCTGGTCCCAACCCTGAAAACCTTCTCAATGTTTCCTCCCCCTATGCTCCTTTGACACCTCTAAGTACCACCTGAACTTGATTAGGTCAGCCTTTGGCTTTTCCCTACATGAGATCATTTATTTAGTGCTTGTCTTTCCATGCCTGGCTCATTTCATGTAATGAATGGCAGTGAACTCTAGACACACTTGGCAGGATCTGTTTGTTTTAGTGGCTGATTAGCATTTTGTTTATGTGTATACCATGCTGTCTTACTCACTCATTAGTTGATGGACACTTAAGATGTTTCCAGTTCCAGCCGTTATGAATGGTTCTGGAGTAAACAGGGCAGAGAGGTTTTGTCTGGTTAGCCTTTCATTAGTGCAGATGTACAGAACAAGTTGCCAGCAGTGCCAGAGACCGTGGAGAAGGAGGAGCAGGAGGAACAGAAGCTGGCTGCCCTCCTAGTATGGTAAATGGGCTGGAGGGCAGCCAGCTCAGCCGTCTAAGTGCACTTCCAAAGGACTTGGGTTCGATTCCCAGCACCCACATGGCAGCTCACAAGTATCTGTAACTCCAGTTCCAGGGCATCTGTTACCTTCACACAGACATACATGCTGGTAAAACATTGATGCACATTAATAAAAATAAATAATTCAGAAAAACAGTAAGAAAAACCGCAGTGAGCATCTTCTCCGTGGGAGCATGTGACAAGAGGCTGGCTCATCTTCTGACCTCACTTCCTCCAGCTTAGGGCACACCACCCAACCCTTGCAAGTGTCCACGTGCAAGCACACATGCACGTGCGCGCACACACACTCTAATGGATAACCCACTGATGAAGTAAACTGCTATCCCAAAGCCTCCACGAAACTGCCTTTAAAGCCTTTTGAGATCGAGACCCAGGAGTTGCCTTTTCTGTGTACTGAGGAGTATATAGGGGGTTTGCTTTTAATTTTCTGAGGTATCTGTACTGTTTCTCTGGCATGTGATTTATATCCCCACTAGCAGTTTCCATGGTTTTGTCTTTTGATAATAAGTCATTGTGGTTAGAGTGAGGGGTGTTATGGTTTCCTTTGGTTTCACTGGTGACCAGTGATGCTGTACCGTACACCTCTCAGCCATGTTTATGTCTTCTATAAGGAAAGGTTTGTTTAGGTCCGTAATCCATTCTTAAATTGGTTATTTGAATTTTACTTATTGAGATTTTGGTGGCCAGGATGCCCTAAATATTAACCCTCTGTCAGCTACACGGCCTACACAAGCATCTCTCATCCTAACCTGGATGGTTGTTTCCATTGCTGCTCAGAAAGTTGTCAGTCAGTTATCAGTTAGCGAGCTGCTAGTTTCCTGTGCTGTTTGGAATTTGCCCTAAAAAGCATGGCCCACACCCGTGCCCAGGGAATTGTACTGTGTTTTCACAGCTGAGTGCATTGTTTTGAATTTGATTGTTGACTGTCTACTTGTGGGCCATCTCCTATTTCTGTTTTTACATCTTCAGGTGGCTGGAGATACACAAGTTCTTTTAGCTCTTCTGTTTCTGTGTATAATATTCTGTTATAGGGGCCAGACATGGATTGGAGGTCAGTGTGGGTCTCATTCAAAGCCCTGTCTCAAAGTGCAGTAAAGAAAGAATGCCAGGGTGCAGAGTTCTGGCTCATTGCTTCTAATGGCTGCTGTCTGAGGTGCTCTCCAGTGAGCTGGCTTGTTTATAAGCAGTCAGTTCTATACAGAGGGTTTGTTTTTGTTTCTCCTTGGAAGAACCTCCGATTTTCTCACCTTTTGTAGGTAGGCAGTTTTAAGGACAGTTAACATGAGGGCTTGCATTGTGGAAATGAGACGGAAGGAAGGTCCTTGTGTCTCTTAAGCCTGTTTTCTTCCCACTGATTAATTCTACCTATATTAATTCCCCTCGCCTATACTGCCCATTTCTAAAACCTATTATGGGGGTTGTGGATTTAGCTCAGTGGTAGAGCGCTTGCCTAGCAAGCACAAGACCCTGGGTTCGGTCCCCAGCTCCGGAAAAAAAAGAAAAAAAAAAAGGAAAAAAAAACCTATTATGTTTTGTTTCTCAAGAAAATAAATTTCTTTTCAAATTTTGGTGCTTTTGATAGGATATAAGCTTTTCAAATTGTTTGGTTTTCCCCAAAGGTAATTTGTATCTTAAAATGTTTCTAGTAAAACAACTCAGACCAGCATGTGAAATTGAAAATTCCAGAAAATAAACAAAAGTTATGTTTATTATACAAATCTCTAGCCTTAAAGTATAAATATAAAAGAAAGAAAAGACTCTGGATATAGCTGTGTCCAGAGGTAAAACATGTTCGGGTCCCTAAGTATAACCTCCTGCATCCCCACCCCCAAGTGTTTGGCTTTGAGACAGGTCTCTGTATATAACCCTGGCTAGCTTAGAACTCTACATAGATCAGGCTGGCCTTGAACTTAAGAGATCCATCTGCCTCTGCCTCCCAAGTGCTGGGATTAAAGGCACGTGCTTCTCAACTGAGCTAAGTTTGGTCTTGTTTTTATAGAAAATCATGTATTCTCCGTTGATTTCAAAGTTTGTTAGATAAAATTTTGAGAAGTCATGTTTAAAGGGTCTACAAAGCAAAATTTTCAGTGAGTTTTGGGAATGTAGTACCCCCCATACAAGAACAATAAAGTCCCACCAGTACCACAGAACCCTGCTCTGCCCTCATCTGGCAGCCTCCTCCTCTCCCCCAGCCTTCCACTGTCCTACTCCGGTTATTCTAAGTGACTTTAACTTGATAGAAGTCATATCAGACAGTGGGGTTTTCACCACAGGAATTGTGAGATTGATTTCTCAGGTTACATGTAGCAATGCTGTGCTCATATTTCTGGAGTACAGAATTATGGTTACTGGCTTGTTCCTTTGGTATCCACATTTTGTTCTTAGTCACGGAAGGTGAACCTAGGGCCTTGTCCATTCTGTGCAAGTGCTCCACCACCAAGCTATCCCCAGCCTTCCTCATTGAGTGTTAAGTTAGAACTTGTTTTCCCCCTTGATTAACTTCTCTACAGGGTTTTTATCACAATTTTAGTGATGTTTTCACCTCTTTTTTTTCCTGTTTTTGTTTTTTCTAAGGTATTTTTTATCATCTTAGTTTCACCTACATTTACATATATGGGCCACATATGTGCACTGCCTAACAGGTCAGACTGGTTAATCAGAACCAAACAGGGGTCCTTGGCACGATCAGGCTCTTAACCGCCAAATGATGTCAGCAGCCCATTCTCTGGTTTCTTTTCCCAGGACTTTATTGAAAGTAGTTAAGTTCTTGGGTATTCTCACTGCTATGTGACTTATCTTCCAGATGTTAAACATGAAAGTTATCACACTAAGCCCAACTTGAACGAACTGTAAAGTGAACGAACATTCTGTATCATTGCATAGCTTCCGTTTGACAGTTGAGTAGGCTTACCTCAGTTACCTTAGCCTCCTGTCCCTCGGTACTCTCCCCCATCCTTGTCCTCCTTAGCCCACGGCCATCTTTACTGATGACACTCACTCCCACCGTCTCTATGGTCACAGCCATCAAGACTGTCGCCTTTGTCACATTCGAGTTCATGAACGTGTTTGTTACTTGCCAACAACTTTCTGATTTGTGAAATTCATAAAATGCTGAATGAAGATACAGAAATACTCTGTGTAACATTCTGTGGATGCCAACCCTGAGCAGCTGAGGTGTCTTCTGAGTGTGGGGTCCGGCAGACACCTTAATTTCCTCACAGTGAATCCTATTAGTTGATGGTTAGCTTGAGCCGCCTCTTTCTACAGAGCTGTTGATATTTTTATTTTAGCTGTATAATCTGTGATAAGGAATCTTATGTAACTATGATCCTGGAGACTGACAATTTGTTTCCTTTTGTTTTTTAGATTGTTAAAAAGACATGAAAACAACTTATCAGTGCTAGCCATTAGTAACATGGAGGCTTCCTCTACCCTTGCCAAATGCCTTTATGAACTTAATTTTACAGTTCAGAGTAAAGAACAAGAACAAGACTCAGAAATGCTGTAGTGAATCCTACCCCACTGACACAGTGGGGGCTCAAAGTCAAACACATTTCACTGTTACTGAAGAAAGCACCAAGTCTTAATGGAGCAGAGACCATAGAATGAATTATTTTGTGTCCTCCCATGATGCTGAGAGGAAGCTTCGTATTCTGATCTCTGAACGAATCCCTTTCTTTTCTGTTAAAAAAAAATCTAAAAAGGAAAAAAAAAACAAACAAACTGCTGTGGGATTGACAACCAGCCTATCTGCAGGATGTCTCGGGTCTGGCCAATCCTGATGGAAACTGGTGTGATCAGAATTCTGTACCATCCACATTGGAATATACATGGAATAGTGTAAAACCTACGTGAGCAGATGAAATAGAAGCATTAAATATTTTTATCTATATCCAAAAAGGAGCACATTTTTATATTTACAGAACCATTTAAGCTGGTTTGAATAACGACGACAAAGTTTGAGCACACCTATCCCCCAGCTTCGGAGGGGCCACCAGTATCTAGCTGTGGATTGTGTGTTTTGTTTAGAATCAGTAGCTTGGTTTTCTTACTTGAGCCAATATATTTTCACTTATTTATTATCATAAAAATTTACCAGTCTGAATAGATCTTGTAAATATTTGTGAATAGAATGAACACCGTTCATACCACTGCAGCCACTGGAAATCATTCTGTGGTGTCCTGGAAGCATTATCGGTAGGCTCTAAAGTTTTCTAGACTTTGCTGTCACCTGTAATTGTGATGTATTCTAGGCAGTGGTGGACACTCTTACATTTGTGTAAATACTTCTGCAGAGGTACTGATGCTGTAAAGTCAACAGTTTTGTGGAACTGTGATTTTTTTTTTCCCCCTCCTTTTTTTGGTTTCCTTGGATCCCACCCCCTTGGGTGGGGTTTTTTTGGGTTTTTTTGTTTGTTTTGTTTTGTATTATACACCTTGTAGAACTCATTTTGCTGGCTGAAAGAGTATGGAATAATATATCTCATGTCATTTTTGTAGAAGAAAAACTATTTGAATTTTTTTTTGTTTGGTTTTCCCTCCCATGTATCCACTGTAAGCATTTGTCATGTGCAAGCTCAGAGCTTGTGCAGAATTTTTTGTATTTGTAAATTGGTTTAAATACATGGAATTTTATACAGGTTTTCTCCTGTGTTATATATGCATTATGTGCAGGTATGATATTTTCTTCACTACTTTTTCTATCTTAATATAGTGTGGAATTTTATTGTATTATTCTTCCATTCTTAATACTGTACCACATTCCTGCTCAAAAACTGCTCACTTCCTTAAATTGTCTTTTTTCCCCCTAAGCGTGAAATGTATCCACTTATAACTGCCTATTGCCTGTTCTATTAGCATCCAAAAATGTGGAAGGCCTCCCAACAACCATTTCTGCTGTGTCCTTAGGATGTGCAGTAAAAAATATAGACCTGACAGTTTATGTTATAGAATGGCTTTATTTACTTTGGTGACTGTTTATAGTTTTTAAATAAAAGACTGAACATTTTCTTGAGTCCTTTATTTCTGAGTATGCTTAAGACATTGTAAAATTTAAAGTCTAGCTGAAGGCAAAGTCAAACGGTCACCTCCTTTATACTTTGTGATAATATTGTAGAGAGCAGAAAGGTGCATCAGATGACATACACCATGGTCATGGCAGGAAAACCAAACTTTTTGTTTACGATATTTAGGAGCAGTAAGCCCAGTGAGAGACAGTTCAGAGCTC
The DNA here is from genome assembly GCF_021556685.1 of Rattus norvegicus. NCBI lineage: Eukaryota > Metazoa > Chordata > Mammalia > Rodentia > Muridae > Rattus > Rattus norvegicus. The sequence continues at coordinate 137,186,719 of NC_141540.1, forward strand.
AGCTGCCTTACCCTTGTGTCAGCATCTGACTGAAGCTTTTCTTTACCATTTGACTGTAGGTTGAATTCAGAGGCAGATTTTTTAATGAGCTTCAGTCTGGACATACATTTTCAGCATCTTGATTCACTAATTATTACCTGAAGTAATTTCTCCCCAAGGGGCCTCTGCCTGTGTACTCGGCTCTATCTGTAAAACGATGTGTGGAAACACCCAAAACTCGGTATTCTCAGGTTGTTGGCATTGACTTCTTCACCTTAGACTGGGGCTGCCCAGCAGACAGCCTGGGTCCAGATACCTTATTATATCCCGCAAATATTTCCAGACTAAAGGTTCCTAAGGGCAGATGGTGGCAGACATTTATATTCACTGTGTTTATCTAAAAAATTTGAGGCTTTCTGAAATAATTTTTGTAACATCACTGTTTGCTTCTCTTCAAGGTACCTTTTACCTTTCAAAGCAGGAAATTACCACGGTGGTTAACTTTTAGTAGCAGAAACAACAGGCTTAAAGTGATTTCCACAGTCACCATCTTGTCACCTCACTGAATTGCATCCTGTAGTTGTAGGTTTTGTGTTAAAATGTATAAATGTGTCTTTAGTGCTTTTAAGCAATGGTCTCAGCAGAATTTTCTCAATGTACTTGACCTGAGGAAACCAATTTCTAGCTTCCCTCTTAGGCTTTCCCTCCGACAGCTTTACCTGACTAGCGGACTAACACGGACTTGGTGGGTGACGCAGCTGAAGTGCCCTTGAGTCCAGGTCCTGCAGAACCCTCAGTCATGAAAAGGTGCTCCGTGCTAGACAGAAACTTGCTGACTTCCAGTATTGTTATTTTTGTCTAAAGTTGTGTAAATACAAGCTTTGATGTTATCTTTGAGAAATCTATGTAAATAATAGTCAACAACATAGACTGTACAATTCTGTGTTATATATGTGCCTAGTGCTCTGTTGGCACTTAATAAATTTTAAGTAACAAAACTGATGATCATATAGTGAAGGCATATTTTTCTTCCGACTTGACAGGATATGACTATATATTAATGAGACTCAATAAACCAAGCCACACATGAAAACTTGTCTCATTACTTTATAGCCATGCCATGTATGTTTTTTAAACCATAAATGACAATAAAAGTGATTTTTGAAATGAGTGTTTTGGGTAAGTGGCTTCTGTCCTGATCTTGTACCATAACTGAAGTCCTGAAGACAAAGTGTGAAGCTCTTCCCCAAAGGAACAGCTGCTCAGAAACAAGACTTTGGCTTTGAGATCAGCCACGCAGGACACCTCACAGTGGTCCCTCCTTCGTTATCTGACACAGTAAGAGAAGGCACCATTTATAGCCAGTTGGTGCTAGTTAACCGCTCTCATACTGCAGTGCACAACTCTTGACTGGACTCAGGCACTCAAATACTTGGAATTAACTAGCCTCCTTCCAAGGCCACAAACAGATGAGACCAAATCACCATCATAGCCGTAAACTTTACCTAGCAAAGATTTCCATTTACTGCACTGGTTTGAAAAAAAAATGCAAAGGGACAGTATCCATGTATGTAGGTGGATACATTTCCTTTGATAATAACTCAAGTACTAAACAGAGGGTGGGGTAGCTCGAATTGCAGATGCTAACACAAGCAGGAAGAAGCGGCCAACGAGATGGAAGCACTAACATGGCTGTACACAGACATTAGTCGTGGTCTGCAGCTACGACCAGGATGTTAAATGAACTAGGACACAGCAGAAACCATACAACACAGCATTACTGCCTTACAGCAAACCTTCATCCAAGCACTGCTCACAGGCTGACAATCCCCAAGACTCTATATCCCACCCCTGCCTCAGATGCAATGACCCTGAAGCAGCTGCTTGGCAGCTCAGATCCTCGTCTCTAAATGCTGCTTTTTGAGTTCAAGTGTGGCTCACTGGTACTGCTCACGTGGCAACATTAATGCACATGAACGGTAGTTTAGGCTCATCCGTCGATTATCAATGACCCCGTGCGCTGTCTTGCGGTCACTGTCTAGTGACTTACTGTCACGGAGCAGTTTATGGTAACTTACAAATCAGGTCACAATTGAGTCTGGGTTTTGATTGCTAATAGCAAGACAGTCCTTGCCCTCCTGAACAGACCCATTTAGTTAAAAAATTTTTTAAGTTCCTTTGGGAAGTTTGTAATGGCATTCTTAGGTATGGTATCTCATCTGTAGTCAGTAAGGCCTTTCATCCCAGCACCCAGGAGGCAGAGGCAGGCAGATCTTCGTTCTATCTCAAAAAAGAAATGGAAGGGGAGAGGAGACCAAGAGGGCCAATCCACCATGCTCCACGGTTAACCAAGTATTCTCAATAGCACAAACTAATGTCACTGGGTAAACCAGGTAACAGCTGTGTGCTTTGAGAGGGCTGAGGTCTGGTTGTGTGTGACTGTGAGGAGGAACGTAGCCTCAGACTTTCACTCCTATTCAGATATGAGCGACCACTCAGGCTCTTAGGAAAGTAAAGGGGTCGCAGGTAAAATTCCCAGCACAGAGGCAGTAAGCATTAAGACAGGCCAAAAGGACATGAGATCTGAGTGCATGGGGTGAGGGGGAGCAGCAGAGACCTAGAGTCCAGCACTGACTGGGTGAGAGCATGGCATTCAGAAATTCGGTCACTCTCAGCTACACAGAAAGTTCCATGTCCACATGGAACACAGGAGCCTATGTTTAAGGACAAACATTTATTCCGCAGTATAACTTAAAAAGCAATGTTGCAATGATTATGGGACATAAAACTCTTAGACAAACAGATTTTCAGTTAGTATCACACCCTACTAACTGCTCAGTTTCTACAGTCCGGTTGCACCAACTGTTCAAATACTGCAGAAAGTTTGCCGTCATTTCCATGTTTTAAAGCGGTCAGTGGGGCCTAAATGCCTGCATCCCAACACTATCAGGTATACTGCCGCCTGAGTGTGTCAGACACCTGCGGGGGACCCAACTGAGTTCCACATGGTTTTGCTCCTTGGATGCACACTGGGCTAGATCTGCCGGAACTTTAACATCCCACCCAACACGCAGACTGAATTGATTTAGGGTGGGCTTAAGAACTGCATTCTTTTAAGAAAAAAAAAAGTCTAAATAACTACGTAGCTAGATTATACAAAGCTATATCCCCATGTGTGTGCAGGGATGAGAGAACCAGAGGTGACTGTGCAGGCTGCAGGCTGGAGGGAGGCCTCACGGCAACTCTGGTTCACAGAACACAGGCTGGGGGCCGGCTGCCTCGGCCTTCACTCAAGATGATCCTAAAACACACAGCACTGAGAATAAACTCCAACTGCTTATGACGTGCGAATCACTACTTGACCATTAACTGGATTCATGGCCTTCAACCTACTGAATCACAACCGTCAGCTGCCTGGCCCACCAACAACTCATGTAGACACTCATTTAGACATAGAGACATTCCATTTAATGTTACAAAACACCGTTTTCTGCCTTTTCTACAAACATTTAAAACAGTCCAAAATAGCTTAATATACAATCCAGTTTGTCTTGACCCCAACCCTTAGTTTCCCACTAACTAGAAAGGGATAATGTGGATGATGCTTTAATCATGAAGAAGAGTAACACTGGAGGGCTTTTATTGTCCATTGCCTTTCAGGACACGTACAGGCTTTACCAAAGATGGATGAAATTTAAGTACTGACTTGTAAGGTTGAACACTTTGACATAACCACTTGTAGTGAGCTACTGAGAAATGGTTATTTGTGGTTGTTTTAACCCTAGCCCCAGTGCTAAGAATCAAACCCAGGATGACGACTTGTGAATGCTGAGCTAAACCTCCAGCCTGCTAACTGTGTGCTATCCTCAAGGGAGAAAGCCAATTTAAAGCTACCTACTCCACCAAGCTCTGGTGAGGCCACCTCAGGCCTGGGATTGTTACCAGATTGTCAGCCAGGAACATGAGTTGCATCAGACACTCCAACTCATTCATGCTTCCTGCCTCCTGGCCATCAAGTGTCATCACTGGACTCGCCCTGTCTTGCTCAGTCCTAGGTCTACTAACCTACCAGGTGGGGGGTGGGGTGCACTACACAGAGTACCTCCCTTACATCACCCGAGCTGTAAACACACACCATGTCCAAATTTCCCTCCTCCCACACACCATCCAGCTTCTTGGTCAGTCTCTCCCCCTGTTTAATAGACACACAGAGTAACTATACTACTAGGTGACCACTCCAGTGCCCAAGATGAACCACACTACCAAAGGCCAGCGCACGTAAACATCCCGTGTGTAATGATTCTGGACATTAAAGAAACTGGACTGTTCCAGCTGACTTGGCACAGAGGAAAGAGACGGCCACTCTGAGAGGACTGAAACCAGTCTCAATCACCTCAACCAGGAGGCCTAAGCAAAAAAATGTCAAGGCCTGTACTGTCCTTAACGCAGAGGGTTTCCACAGCCACTATGGGGACCGGCTAATTGGAGGAGAACAGAATTATCTTGGGTTTTCTGACCATAGGGTGAGGTCGCCTTTTATACTCTGGAGAAAGAAGCACAAAGAACACTGTAAGCTTGAGAAGTCCTGTCCCTGTCTTTCACTTTCCTTTCCTAAATGAAGATAATTCTGCTTCCCGGTCAGTAAGAGAGACTTACAGAGCAAGACAGCCCACACAGCGGAGTACACTGGGAATCCATGCAGATGCTGTCCATTTCAGGGAAGCAGCTTATTAGTTTTGACTCAATATTCATATAGTTTTTAAAATGTCTCATTCTTAATTATGCGTATGTTTCTGAGGGTGAGTAGTGCACACCAGTTATAGGCAGTTGAGCTTCATGGCGTGAGTTCAAGCAGGTAACAGCACATACCCTAACCGCTGAGCCATCTCTCCAGTACCTCATGTATATTGTTTAAGGAAATGGTACGGCTTTTTAAAAAAACAAATCAATGACTTCAGAACTGAATGTTTCATACTCCAAGAGACGTATTTAAAGGAAAAAAAGCCAGATGTGGCTTGTTGGTAAAGAACTTGCCTGGCACGTCTGCTCAAAGCTCTGAATTAAATGTCATTACCAAAGGGGAAAAGGAGCACAGCTACACAAACCCAGGCTCACCTTCCACTCGCCTGTGCAAGAGCTGCACCCTCCCCCACCTCAGTCACATGTGTCAGCTGCTCCTCCTGCTCCTGTCCTGAGATGTATACACCAATCAAGCATAGACCATCACAGTCTAACCTCTGAACCTGGCACCATCACTGAGTAACCATGAAATTAGATAGTGGTTCATCTTCATACACTTCCATTTTCATAAAAATGCTACAGCTGCCTTTGTAAATTAAACAAGGAACATAAATGTTGTAGGCTGACATAGCAAAAGTCAATAAATACGCTGTTACTGTACTAAGGCAGTATGAAGTTTAACAACACACAAAGAATCAAATCCTGACACACGAGGTATGTATGTGATGAACAACTGACTATTCACAAGGACCTGGTGAAATCTGGATCGTGTTCAATGCCGACATCAAAAGCAGAGTCAGGAGCTGGAGGGACAGCAAAGCAGCCGCTGCTCTCAGGACTGGGTGGGATCTTAGCACCCACAGGCAGGCAGTTCATCAACCCTGCGTCTCCAGTGCTGGTCTGCGCATCAGGAAGCACACGGTACACAGAAACAAAAGATATGGGGCCTGGAGAGGTGGCTCAGTGGTTAAGAGCACCAGCTGCTCTTCCAGAGGCCCTGAGTTCAATTCCCAGCAACCACATGGTGGCTCACAACCATCTGTAATGGAATCTGATGCCCTCTTCTGGTGTGTCTGAATTTATGGTGTACTGATACATGTACATAAAATAAATAAATATAATCTTTAAATTAAAGGATATCAACATAGAGGCAGGGTAGGTTCAAATAAACTCTGAGAATAAATTATCCAGATTTAAAATAGGAGTATTCTGAAATTCAGTGCACCAGAGTACACAAAAATAGAAGGTATAATGGTCAATGGCAAAGGGAGCTCACTAGGACAGTTAAAAAAACCATGGCTCGTGACCTGGGGCTGCTCACAGAGAACACGATGCACACAATATGCACACACAATGCACACACAGTGCACACACGCACTGACTGGAGGCCACATCTCTGTCCTACAAGGCAGGCACAGAGCAAACCAGAGCAGTGCTCACATCAAGTGAAGGGATATGAAATGCACTTTGCCACAGCCTTCATAAAACTAGTTTGACAATGGAAAGAAACACTTTTTTCTGGTGTCTCTATACAGACAAGACAAAAACAAAAACAAAAAAATCACCTTAAGTAAACAATTCTAGTAATAATTGAAAATATACAAATTTATAATTTGTGAATCTTTCAGCAAAAATTAATGAACAGCTGATTCTAAAAGAAATTATTCATAAATAACAATACAAAGTAGGTATAAAAATTTATCTACAAAAACGCTCTCCTAGAAACAGTTCTGCACTGTTTTTGAGAGTATCGTGTAACCCAGCTGACATCAAACTCCGCTGATGAATTCCTGACCATCCTTCCTCTGCCTCCCAAATCCTGATCAAAGAGCCATGCCCTACACCTGGACCGAAAACATTTTTAAGTAAAACTTCTCCACTAAGTTATGGACTCACTATCTGTAAGAATAATGCTAAGTATGGTGGTGTATATTGTACCTTTAATCCCAGAACTCTGGAAGCAAGGCAGGATCTCTCTGAACTTAAGACAGTCTGATCTATGTAAATGAGTTAAAAAAAAAAAAAAAAGCAAAGCATCAAACAAACAAATATCCAGTATTAAGGGACTATTTTCGAAGCCCATCTGCGTAATAGAAACTATACAGTCACCAGTCGCCGTGCTGTCAAATCAGCCTTTATTAACATGGAGTATTCTCAATACATTAACTGAAGAGAATAGGTCATAACATAAGTGTGCACTGAAGCCAGGCGTGGAGGAAGTTAACTTGGAGAATTACAGAAAACTTTTCTCCTTTCTTCCCAGTCTCCTCCATCTTTAGAAATTACTCAATGTTTTAACTTTCCTACAGTGATCATATAATTAAGAAAACTACTATTAAAATACATGTTTATAGCTAACTCTGACCTTTTCAGTGCCTACATAGTAACGTGATCATGATGCTCATTACTTTGGTAAAAATCCAAGGAATAATTCAACACATTGGAAATGGTTTAAATTGATATAAAAGTCGTCATTTCCCAGAAAACTTAATAAAATTTTAAAGACACTACTTTGTTTAGCAAAAAATTGTATCAGGATATATTACAGAGCACAGTCTGGTGTTAGAGCGTTGTTTCAGCGACAGCACTGCAACTCACACTGCAATGTCTAAAACTCAGGGCAGCCACTATGCTTGAGGCCATGTCTTTGGGTAGAACGGTCAGCAGTTCACACCATGGCCATCTGAAGGCGAGTAATGGAGACGATGTAGTGGTTGTTACCAGAACAGCAACAAACAATTAAAAAACCTTTGGAATGTTAAAATAACAAGTAAGTACACTGAACGTTCCTACGACCTGAAACACGGATCGATGTGACTGGCAAGTTAAAGGGGCCAGGGCTGCAAGGGTCAAGTCAATACTGAGTCACGATCAAAAGGAACCCGCAACCCCAAACCCTGTTAAGTTTATATACGTGCAAAACTAATGTGGATTTCTGAGGGGAAAAAAAGAGAAACCAAGAGTGTATCTTTTTAATGCAAAGCATGCATTTTCTAACTTGGTCAGAATACATTTATTTCTAATATATTACTAATCCAATCAGAATATATTCTAATATTAGAATGTATTAGAAATAATAAGCTATTCTGAATAGGTAACTATTCTGAATAACTATTCTGAAGCACTCTAACCAGTGCTCTACCAGATACAGAACCCATACCTGTTTAATTTCAAGAATAGTAGAGCTCTACCAAAGAATGGGACCTTAATACTTCACACATCACCTTCTTTTACTCTAAACTTTAAAAACTTGTTTTGCAAGAGCTAAATGGTGTAAAACAAACCTTCAATTGTCACTCACTCCCCAGGTGTCAGGGAGAGCAATGCTGCATTCCTAATGAGGACAGACAGCACCTGTGACACAAACGTCAAAGCAGGACCAGAAGTTGACACCACTGTTCAAAAGATCCTGAGCTGAAGGGAGCAGGGGATACCACTGCTGTCTGGAACTGTCTTCCAACTTCTTCAGCCACCATAAGCTAAACACAAACTTAATTAAAAATGTAAAATATTCCATCATAAATGCACAGAAATGTAGAAATGAAGATCAAAACTTTAGGAAATGTTTTAGGAGTAACCGTACCCTAACAAAGCTCAGTACCATAGTGCAATCACCGTGGCTAAATCTCAAAACTAGCCTGCCTCCTCCCTCCTGCCTGCCTCCTCCCTCCCTCCTGCCTGCCTCCTTCCTCCCTCCCTCCTTCCTGCCTTCCCTCCTTCCAGCCTTCCCTCCTTCCAACATTATGCAAGAAGCATTATTCAGGACTGAGAAGCAGCTGGCCGGAGAAGTACAGGCTCACATAGACTGCTGTCCATGTTAGGGAATCGCAAGCCTCACTGAGTCTGCTTATCTCGATCCATCACCGAATTATTAGAACATCTCAGCTACTTGATATCTACTGAAAATTATAACTACAGTAAAAGTTTATCATAGAAAAATTTTCTTTCTAGATGTCAATAAATGTTAACAGTGCCACAAGCACTGTGAACTTACTACTTTTCATAAACATCAACATATTAACATGTCTCAATGCTTTAAAAAAAATCTTTAGTCCCTGATAAACTATGCAAATGTAGCACGACTTAATTTTTCTCCCTTCTATCAGTTATAACATCTAGAATTATGCAGCATGACTACCAATCAACAAGTTGACACTTTATTCACTGCAGACCATGAGGGACATTCCGAAGTGTGAGAGGCACTTCACTGTGACACTGTGACAAACGAGCAGTAACCTGAAGCCGGTGAAGTAGGTCTTGTGTTCTATGCCAGTCCCCAAAAGGAAGACCACCACTTGGTGCGCTTCTCCAGTTGGCACAAACAATTTAACATCACTGGTAAGTAGAAGGTATAGTGAGAGATCATAGCTGGGTGGTTTTTTTGTTGTTTTTTTTTTTTTAATAAAAACTAGCTTTTGCCCAAATTACTCTCCTAAATTCAACAAAGCTTTGAACAGGCAAAGTTGTAATGTAGCAAATCAAACCACTAATTTTTTTTCTAGATTGGGAGCACAAAAGCAACACACAGTATGACCTTTATCTGGTGACAAAAAAGGCAAGGAGCACCTGCAGGCTCGAAGCTAATGCTTACTCGTGATGATCTGCTTTCTACCTAAGCCTTTTTACTGAGATATGCGCTTCACACAGACGCATGTCATTAATATCAGATATATTTAATAGCAATGTTAAAATTCTACAGTTAGAAAGCACGAGGTCCTAACCATCATACTTTCCCGGCCTGACGGATGAATGTACCATACGGACACAGGCGTGTCTCCCGCAATTGTACAGGTTTCTGGCTATGCACCCACTGTTCTCCTAGAGAGCCATGCACTTTCAGGGTCCACATGAGCACAGTCCTGATAAAAACGCACGTTCCATTACACCCTCGGTTTCCCCTTGAATTTGTTTTATTGGGGTTTAAGGTTAGATATAGAAGTTGCAGTGCACAGCTATATTTTGAACAAAACATATCCTACAATAAAAAAAATAATTTTATCAAAACCAGATTTCCATCACAGTTGTGCATGATTCTCAGTAAGATACACGTTGAATTGCACTTTACAGATATCTTGACAGTGTCCTTTACAAGGCTCCTCATGTCAGCCTATGTTTTTTTCAGTAGACACGGGTTCTTCCAGCGTTTTCTTCTGGCTTCCCTTCCGAGAGTATTTGTACTTGTCTACATACGCTTTAACCAGATTTGCCACTTTAGTAGAATTTACTTCTCCACTCTTACTATGACAAACCTAAAAGACAAGGGGGAAATGTTTTTCATGCTCAATGCCAAAAGGATGGCACTATGAAAACCCAACAGACAGTGGCTGTTTTCATGTGCACACCTCGTAAGAATCTCTCAAAGGAAAGGGCAGAGGAGATGAGGCGCTCTGGACTACAGAGAGGTGTACAAGCTCCACATGTAGCCAGACTTACTTTGTCCACAGCCTTCCGAACGATCTCTTTGTACTCTTCCTTAGTGATGTCTTTATTCTGGTAAAATGGCTTAATAGCTAGTTTCACCTCCTGTGCTGCTTTCTCTTGAATCTGCAATTTCTGCTGAGACGAAAATATGTAATTATTATCTGCCAGCCTTACACTCTCAAATGCTTCCTAGAACTTTATGAGATTGAAAACTCAGACATTGTAAGGAACTTTTCAAATGACATAAACAAGATGCACACACATATAGAGCCTTTTTAAAAGAAATTATGCAGTATTAGCAGTAACTCTCCAAGAAATCAACACCATCCAGACAAAATCCAACTTTGAATTTCAAAGCCCCAGTAACAAATCCCCTCCACCTCTCATGAAATTGCAGTTGTGATGTCCACCTTTACTACAGACAGAATTGGGTGGGTGCTGTCAACCGTGGACTTGCCTTGTCTGTCCTCGAGCTATCTGCGCTGGCCTCCACCGTAACACTTACTTTGCTTTCTGCCAATTTTACAGCAGCGTTAGCGGCTTGGACGTGACTTGATGACGAAGTATTACCAGAACTTGGTCCCTGAACTGATCCGGTGTTTGCTGGGGCTGCTGATGGAGCAGGCAACACTTGTGTATTCATGTTATTACTTACATGAGATGCACTCGGAAAGCCCTGTTTTAAAGAGTTAAATACAGACAATTTAAATATCTGTCATCAGAGTACTGTACTCAAAAGAAATATTTATATTATATATTAGGAACAATAGAAAAACAATGATACAACCTTATTCTTAAGAGAAGTACTTATTTTAGCAAACATACAAAGGACCAGTTGAAGAAAAGCAAATGTATTTTTAAATATAGACTGCTTCAATGTCAAATGTTTTTTAGATTATGTAGATGGACACAGCAAAATGGCATAGACAGTAAAAGTGCTTGCCACACAAGCCTGAGGACCCACACGGTAGGGAAAGAACTAGTTCCTCAAAGTTATCCTTCAACATCCACATACGCACCGTGTACACACACACACACACACACACACACACACACACACACAGTAATAAAAAATAAAATCATTAAAAAAGTAACATCAGTATCAATAAAATTACAAGCATCAAAATGTTTGCCAGGTATCTGTGCTTCTGTCTCCCAGAGCGATTCACCTCTCTGTAGTGCAGTAAATAGAAATGAAAATAGACCAGATGGTAATGGAGAATGTCTTTATCCAAAGTTTGCCCAAGCAACTTCCCAACCGCCTTGCTCCCAAAGGCCTTCAAAATTGTAAGGAGAACTTTTAAAGTGAAGTCAAACTTGGTAACTAGAATTCGCTGATTTGATCAAGCCAAACAGCAACAAGAGAGAGAGATGTGCTCGGATATAAACAGTAGCAAGTGTGCAGTGTGCATGGTCCGGGCCAATTTTCTGGTGACAAGAATGGGGATTAGCAGAGGATAATGAAAGGGCTGCTGCTGCTAACTCACCAAACACATAACCACACGTACCACTGTCGCTACACGCAAGGGAGCCCTTTCTTACAACACCTGTCCCTAGTTGCTGTTCATAAGGACTGCTGATGTAACTCAAGCTAAGACCATACCTGCACTTGTTTCCCATCTGGTTGTGAGGCGATGTAGTTGACCTGCTGGGATGGCGGGGGAGGGGGCGGTGGTGGCGGTCCCTGAGGTATGCTTGCAGGGGCAGCTACCTGCATGAGAGGTACTCCCGTGTGGAGATGCAGGGGCATCGGAGGGTGCATGGTGAATGGATTCCGCTGCATATTCATCATAGGGGCGTGAACACCCACTGGGTACGGGAAGATGCCCACAGGCTGGTGCTGGGCATTCACCGGAGGCTGCATTACACTCATGTGTGGCTGCAGCATAGTTACCGGTAACTGAGAACCATCAATTTGGTTTGTTTGGTCTTTTAAGTTAGAATCTGTCAAAAGAAAAAAGGCTTTGTAACAACAAAAAATGGTGTTATACTTATCATAAACGCAGCATCAAATACCAATGGGCTCAGGACAGCAAAACCAAACGCTACTTATTTAATCTTGTGATCTTAAATATGCAATCAATTTTTAACAACAGCAAAAAAATGCTCACAATTACTAATGTCAGTTTACACAGCAAACATCAAAACTAGCTAAGAAAGCTAAAGTGGTGGCTCACACTTTTTAATCCCCGCACTCAGGTAGTCCTCTCGTGAGTTTTGAGGCCACCCTGTTCTACTTAGAAAATTACAGGGGCTGGGGATTTAGCTCAGTGGTAGAGCGCTTGCCTAGGAAGCGCAAGGCCCTGGGTTCGGTCCCCAGCTCCGAAAAAGAAAATTACATAAGGGCACACTGTCTTTAAAATAAAGAAAAAAGAGAAAAGAAAAACTTAAAAATTATTAATTCAGAAGACTACTTTAAAAAAAAAATCACAAATTACAGAAGTTATACCAACTGGATTATTTTAGAAACAAATGAAATGCTAGTTAAACTGTGCGCACTAACACTCCAGAGTCCTCTAATGTACAAAGCAGCACATAGATGTTCAAGCCTTTGGTGAAATTCGGTGCTAAAAATGCTCATTTAGCCATGTATGGGTTCACTCAGGAAGCAGAGGTCCGTGAATTGAAGACCGACTGACTGGTCTCTTACTGTCAGTTCCAGGCTAGCCAAGGCTACCCCATGAAACTCTGTCTTTAAAATATATACTAAATAAACTAAATGTTGATTTATTGTGCATTTGTATAATTAAAAGTGACTTATGATAACTGGAATTGGTTAACAGTATAATTTTAGGTACTACGGAGTAAAGATCATTTCAATTCAAGCTGTTACAGCATCTTTTCCCCAGTTAAACATGAAGAACAAGCAGAGAATGTTACCCTGCTCCGGCGTCTCCTCTTCCTGTCTCATCCACGCAGACTGTGGGCCTGAAGAGCTCCTGCCGCGCCGAGAGTAATAGTTCTGCACGTCGGCTGGCAGAGTCTTCCTCACCGCCCAGCTGGAGGCGGAGGTCCACCCCGACCTGTCTGCTGGAGTGCCGAAGGACAGTTCTTGCTCGCTTTTCCGCTTACTGGGCTGCTGCTCCACAGACTTGAAGGAGTCGCTCCCTGAGAGGGGGGTGCGGCTTTGCCACCTGTTCTCGCTCTGGTCGTTACAGGCAAAGTTACCTCTGTAAGCACCCTTCCCACGGCCTCCTCGACCACGGCTGGACATCCAGCCTGGGCCAAAGTTTTTAGTCCAAGAATTCCCTGAATTGTCATTTCTATTTTCTTCCCAGTGGGAATCTTTTAACTTTTCTGGATTTCTGGTCCTTGGATCTGGCCCAGAGTTTATTTTTTCTGTCACCCAGCTGGGACAGTCATCTCTATGCTTATCTGTGGAACTGGGATCATTAGTATTATCTGCAGTGATGTCATCTTTTTCATTTCTTGTGTTTTCATTCTGTTTCTCTGAATCATTCCTCCGGTACCGGTCGTTCCCTCTGGGACACCTCCAACCATCATTTGTCCATTTTTCCCTCCACCGGGGAGAGTAAGTATCTCTTTCATTTCTACCAAATGATGAACTCTTACTCTTCGTTCTTGATCTTGATGGCGATCGAGAGCGAGATCTAGACCGGGACCACCTTCTGGCTCGCCTCTCTCTATCTCGATCTCTCCTCTGAGCATCTCTGTCACTCTCTCTTTCTCTGCTCCGGGACCTAGATTTTTCTCTGGAGGAAGAATCTTTCACCCTGGACTGAGACCTCTGGTTCTCTCTAGAAGTGTCTCTTCTTGGGGAGCCTGACTCAGACCTTTTAGCTTCCCTAGCATTCTCTCTCTTTGGAGACCGAGACTGCCTCCTTTCTCTTGATACATCTTTTTTTGGTGAGAGAGAACGGGATTTTCTTCGTCCTCTGGCAGACTCTCTCTTGGGGGATGGTGACTGAGAACTCTTACTTTCTACTGCAGTCTCTCTTTTCGGAGATGGAGACTGAGCGCGCCTCTTTTCTTGTGCAGCATCTTTGTTGGGAGACCAAGTTGTAGACGGAGAATGGAATCTAGATCTCCGAGTTCGAGGCTTTGGGGCTTTATCCACTAGGCTTTCAGCTGGTTGAGCTACAGTTTCAACATTCTCAACTACAGGATCAGAAGACAGCTTGTTGTCAGAACTGTGTGTCACAGAATTTTCACTCAACTGTTTGGGGTCAGTATTTGCTGATGACTCTACTTCAGACTCATTCTGGTCACTACAGAAAGAATCGCACTCCATAGGTACTGTTTCATTATTATCTTCACTGAAATGTTTCTCACTCTGTTCAACTTCTTTGTGAGGTAACTCTGCATGGATGGGATGCTCAACCAGAGAGTCTGTCTTTTCTTCTAAGGAGTTATCCAATTGGGTGTTGTCAAGATTATGTTTTAGTAAGGTATCTTCACAACCTTGAACAGCACCAGAACTTTCATTTTCTAAAGTGCCACATGTTGGAATTATTTCTGTATTTTCTGTTTGAATAAGCTCAGGCAACTCCGTGTCTGAGCTGGGAATACAATGTCTGTTCAGTCCATGTGTAATTTCACCCTCAGAAGACTCCACTTTGGGGTTCATTACAAATGCTTCTGTGTTCTCTACAGAATCATTCAAATCAGCGTTTCCTACCATGAGACTGTCCTCTGCTCTTTCATCACTAAGCACTGGGGTGGCGTTTTCAGATACTTCACCCAGGGGACCGGACACTGGCTGGTGTCCTTCAATGTCAGACGGTGGACACGTAAGGAAATCCTCAGGCGGACTCTCCGTACACACGGATGCCTGCACCTCTGACCCTGAGCTTCCAGAGCCCTGTTCTTGATTTTCCAATGGATCACTTCCTTTTAGAGAAGAATCTGTAGAAACATCATTGTCTACACATAACTCCTTAGCCTCTATCCCTGAATCCTCTCCAACAAGCACAGGAGGATACTGAGTGCAAGATTCAGAATTTAAAATTTCTGTTTGTTCCTCGATCTCATGATTCTTGGTTTGTTCATTTTCTTCTGTTTGTTCATCGCAACTTTCCAAGCACTTAGCCAAATGATTCTCTTCATCTGTCTGAATAGAGCAAATGCTACTACTCTCTACACATGATTGCTGCTCCTTTTCCAACACGGGTGGAGTGTCAGAATCCACAGTGTCTTCCTCTACTGAATCGCTAGATGTGGTTTTTTCAGCAGGAGGTAGAGATTTCCGAGGTTTCTTTTTCAAAGAAGGTGGTTTTCTTCCTCTCCTTACTGACTTCCGTTTTGGAGCCTGTCTTGTTTGCTTTTCTGATTCAGCTGGAGGGGAAATACTGACAGAGGAATTACTATTCCCTGGGGCATCACACTCAGAGTAGTTTGGCACTGGGGACTTCTGGGATGGACTGACTGTCTCAACGCGTGTGTTTCGTGTGGACCTCCTTGTAGGAGCAGTTGTTGCAGGTTTTCGTCTTGATCCTCTGGTGTTTGATGTACCTGAAGTTTGCTTTTTTTCTCCTCCTCCTTGGGTATGTGCTAGTGCATACCCCTTATGAGAAGTACCTGACAATGTAGAAAAATAAAGGCCTTTCTAAATGTGTTTCAACATACAATTTAACCCTAGTTTCAGAATACTAAGTAACTAAAATACAATACAACAATATATTTGTGAATCCAACTCTTAAGTGTATCTCTAAACAACCGAGTAATAGAAGACTTCGTCAATATCTAGGGACAAGAGATTGTCCACACTGGCCTTAAATTCATTATGTAGTCAAGGATGACCGTGAGCTCCTGGGTCCTCTCTTACCGCCAACCTCCCAGTACTGGGATCACAGGCATGTGCCACGTGCAGTGGGTCATCACCTACCGTTCTCGTGTTTACTGACATGGGGCACAGACAGATGTGTTTCCTTAGGTACAAATTGTTTATGAACTCTTATTTTCTAGGCAAAGGAAACAGGAAATGCTACCCGTGTGTGAGTATAAAGACTACTCATCTTAATGAACTCACAGACATTATTTCTAAGAGCTATGATTTAGACATTAGAACCCTAAACAAAAAAGACTTCATCACTCTAAGTCTTAAAAATGTAAAAGAGATTTTCTAGTTAGAAAATTAAAGTAATTCATGAAGCTGTATCTATTTGCCTCATACAACATGATGTTTTAAAGAACATACAGTGAAGTGACAAAATCTATCTAGTGAACACACACACCACTACACACTTACCGTTATAGGTACAGTGTGGTTACTTCACACTCACTCAGCATTTCCAAGAGGATGCTATTAACTATAACCACCACTTGTAACACAAGATCCCTGACCCTCATCCCTACTCAACCACAGCCCACTGCATTTCACGGTAACTCCCATGGTAATCTCAATGCCACAGGAGTGGGATTGCAATCATTGTTATTTCACCAGGATTATATCACTCAGGTGACACCCTCCAGGTTCATCCATTTCCACAGATGGGATTCCTTCCTTTTAAACGGCTGTAAAATAATCCATTCTACACATGTACTCTAGTTGTAATGATTTTTAAAGTCACACACTGCCCAAATAGTTACAGAAGTATCCAAAACTCACTCTAACTTTCAGTTTGCCTAAATCAAATACAGTCACGTGCTTGTGAAGGCAAATGAAGCTAATGATTATGTTAACAGAAAGTAATTCACAAACGTTACCAAAATTTTCTAGTGACATGGTACTTGCTGGAAAAATCGTCCTTGGCAGCACTGAGGAAACCAGAGGAAGAACTGCTGTCTCCACACTCCAGGGTACAGAGCCAACTCTGAAAATTTAAGCAAAGATTTCTTTAGTTATGTGGTATAAAAACTTCAGCTAGGAATTAAAAACTACTACATTCTCCAAATTAGATTAGCAACGTTAAAATACAGTCCTTACTCTTTTTTGGCCCATTAACTAAACATATAAGTTCAAGGTTATTCATTACCCAAACATGGCTACAAACTGTTTGTACAGAAAACAAAACAACCTGTGTTAAAATGAAAGCAAACATTTCTCTTTTAAATAATGGAATATTTTACACAGATTTTGTCTTTTTTCCCAGGGCCTGGGGTGGCAGTTGGGGGCTGGGAGGATGGCTGAATGGTTCAGATCACGCGCTACTCTTTCAGTTCCCAGCACCCAGACTGTGTGGCTCACAACCGCCCCGCCTGTAACTCCAGATCCAGGAGACTGATGCCCACCCCAGGCTTCCAAATGCACTCACACAAATGTGCATATACTCACACATGAACATACACACTTAGACATAATGTATCTTCAAATCTAAAATAATTCAGTCTTTAAAAAAAGATTTTGTTTTAACTTTTTATTCTTTTCTGCTACTATAAAAAAAACAGCTTTGAGGTACAGTTGATGTAAAACTTAAATTCCTTTAAGTATACAATTTGATGACTTTTAAACAATAAACAGAGAGAGAGAGAGAGAGAGAGAGAGAGAGAGAGAGAGAGAGAGAGAACCTTTTCATTTCTCAATAAGCTTCCTCTCACTCACTCTCTTGAACCCTTCTCCCTCTATCAGGCCAACGAGTAAAGGAATCTTCATGCTACGTTTATGCTTGCAAAGTCCTTAAACTGAGAGTGATGTCTTTTCAGTTCTGAGGAATGGTGTGGAACAGGTAAAGTCCCCAGATTGTCTGCATTCAAGTCCAACCCACTTCTCAAGCACTTTTAAAATAAATTTAAGTCTCCTAACAAAAGACAGCTTCAGTCAGTATCAAATGGCATTCTAGAAGAAATAAGACTTGAAAAAGAATATATAACTTTTGTAAGTACAAAAACAGGCAGCTGTAAAAAAAAACAGTTGGACCTGTAAGTCCCTAAAGTCAGAAGTCTGTATTTATGTTCCACCATTCCTAAAGCACGAAAGCATTACACAGAACTCCGTCACAGTGACAGACACAATCTGTAACATATGGAACTCCATCACAGTGACAGACACAATCATCTGTCATATCAGAGACAAATACAAAGCTCAGGAACTCCTGTCAGTGCAGGCAGGAGCCTAACTCAGCAGTTAGTGTGTGTGGCATTGTACCAGCTTTGGGACTGTGAAAAGGAGACCCGACTATAGAAGTCCCGAAGGCAAGGGCGGAGCCAGCACTGACCACATTTACAATATGTCTGAAAGCAGACACACAGAACAGTGCTTCAGCAGGCAGCACACACGGAATATTTATTAGGCATTTACAACCCCGAGTTTAATTTGTACAGAAGCATAAGTGAAACCTATGTTTAAGAACTTTATGATATTTTTGTTTATATTACCTTCCATTCCCAGGTAATGTATTAGGAAACCATGACAACTCCAGTTCCTGTCGTTTCTGCCTAATCAATGCATTGATTTCATTGACTTCTATAGATTCTGTACTAAAAAAATAAATGTAAAGTTTCATTAGAATTCCCAAAATTATCAAGTTTAGAGGAAAAGGCTGAGTTATGACATGAGTAGTAATAGTTTCCACAACATAGATAAACACTTTCAAAATAAGCATATCCCTACCACAAGTAGAACTTTCACAATACAAAACTGTACACAGAACTGCTTAGAATTCTGTATGGAATGGCAGGACGGTGCTGCCTGTGAGTCTGCTAGATACAGAGCGTAGGCTGGTCTCAACCTTCCACCGTGTATAACTGATGAGGATGGCAGAAAGCCGTCAACGCCAGGGCAGAGTGGGCACTTGATCAAAGAGTTAGGAAGACAATCTTCAAGTCAGACACTAGTCCCACTGGTGAGAGAAATTCTTACTCAGGACAATCATGTCTGTTTTGGCCCAAAAGAAGAAAATAAAGATGGGCATGGTTATTTTGACCAAAACCAGATTTACCTCAGTTTTTCATAAAGGGAATCAGATATAATTGTTTCTTGAGTAGTCGGCCAAGCCCTAAAAATATTACAATTCTGCTCTACTGTGTTGGCTCAAGTAAGCCTGTGTGACTGTAAAACTCCAGTGTTTAAATCACACAAGTATACACCCACACCTACTGTCGATTTCTATCCGAAGATTACAAAATCGGCTCTAACAGCTGTTTTAATAGGTGCCACACTTATGATTTCACAGATGTGTTGTTTCCCCAGCATATATCAAAATTACACTCAACAATTTACTAACTTAGGCAAACATTGTAGAAATTCACAAAAATAACCAGTTCTCACTTTACTAGTACTGGTTTGTTTTCTAAAAGGAACAATAACAAAATGGGTTCTATCACTTTTATTGAGCCCAGCTTAAATTTCCACCAAAAGTCAATTGGGACTAAAACACAATGTGTAACAACTACAAACCAAGGATAGTAAGCACTAACCAGGAAACTCTGTAGGTGCGAGGTCCCCAACTGTGGCCGTCACATGAAGATACACTGGGCATGTCACTTCTCACACAAGAATCTGTACACTGATTCAATCTTTGAACCTAAAATATAAAGTTGTTAATGAAACCAGAAACAAAAATACTTAAAAGGATTTGTATGCACCTTAAGCACTAAATCATTAAATAATTACTAACAAAAAGTATTCCCTTATTTCAACAAACCTTGTTTGTCTTTACTGTAGCATTTTTCTTTCCACCCATTTTATTGTTTGAAAAGTTTCCTATAAACAAGCAAACAAAACAGAACCTGGTTACTTGCCTCAAATTTTAGTTCAGAAGTCTGGACACCTTTGACACTGATAAAGAAGGTCAAAGTGTCTACAAGTGTTGCATTTTTAATAATATTCACATTTAAAACTTTGCAAATGCTAGGTGCATCTTATTAGACCACAGACAAGAGGAAAATACACAGTTATAATAAACAGAACCTTTATACTCACAACATTATGTGTATGATTCAAATCAGTACTTTTTATCACCTTAAGCAAAAAGTGTGGCAGACAAGTCTTTAGTGCAATTAGCCTACCTATTACTTAGTTAAAAGCTCATCTCAAGCAGGAGCTTCCTTCCTAAGGGAGAGTGAGGTTGGGCCTGGCTGGTGGTCACCTTCAGCCACTGAGCCTTCAGAGCAGCAGCACCTCACCCTCAAACCTTACTGAGCATGAGGTGCTGACGGCCTGGCCTCTGCTGCAGTGACGCTGCCGTCCTACTGCTCATCGCCTTTTCTTTCCTTTTTCTTTTTGGTGAGTCTCATCGGGAAATTATTTCTGTGTAATTTCAAATTTGGTAATGTAAAGCATATATTCTTTCTGTTTAAAGATTTGTTTTATTATTTTTAAATACGTGCGGGTGGGGTATCTGTGTACAGGTGTACGTGTGTGAGTGCTGGTGCCCAGAGTTCAGAGGCATCAGATTCCCCATGACTGGAATTACACAGGCAGTGAGCTAAACGTTGGGAAATACCCCGAGGTCCTCAGAAAAAATAGTACACAGTCTTACTGCTGACCCATCTCTTCAGCCCTTTATAAAAGATAAAGTCTAAGAACACTTGATAGCTTACTAAGTTTTTGTTTACTACTAAGCCGTGTGTGTGTGTGTGTGTGTGTGTGTGTGTGTGTGTGTGTGTGTACAGCGTCTTCTAGCACTTATTCCCTTGAATCAGGATCACTCACTGACCATGAAGCCCAGCAGTCCAGATAGGCTGGCTAGGTTTCCCAGGACGACCTATCTCCTCTACCCCACACAGTCCAGCTAGGCTGGCTAGGTTTCCCAGGACGACCTATCTCCACCCCACACAGCCAGGAATACAAGCTTCACTGCTAGGAACTTACCTGGGTGCTGGACACTCGGGCTCAGGTTTCCATACTTGCACAGCAAGTGTCTGACCCGCTGAGCTATCTCCCCAGCCCATGAGGCCAAACAATGTACTTATGGTTCGTCGTACACTGTAGCTGACACAATCAGTGGTGTTCCCTAAGAGCTCTAGGAAGCATCTACACTGCAAATGGCAACTGCCGTCTCAGGTCTGCTTGCATCATAAAAGGTCTGCTCATCATCGCATCATGAAAAATCAAAAACAGACAAATGCACGCGGACAAGAGCAGACCTCTTTTCTGCTACTCAAGGCCACATGGTCTCCGTTTTCTATGTTACTACTGCTGGTTAAAGCACATTTTCTACTTAATAGTACAATAATTGCCATCAACACTAATGACATAACAAATATAATATGGATATAGGGGTCAAGGGAGCTGACTAAGATTCGGCACTGTGATGTATAACTGAAAGATGAAATAATGATTTTTTTTTTCAAGTCAGGGTTTTGCTGTGTAGCCATGGCTGTCGTTTCCTGGAACTTGCTCTGTAGAACAGGCTAGCCTAGAACTCAGAAATCTGCCTTCAGAGTACTAGGATTAAAGGAATATGCCACCACTCTCCCGCTGAAACAATGATTTTTAAGTTTCTTAAAAAGCCAGCAGCAAAAATTCTGAGTATCCAGCTGCAGCTTACCAATAACCATGTTTTGCTCAACCACATACAGAATTGCTGGACTGTAGTTACGTTGTATCTTTTATATCCCAAAGGCATTAAATTGTTAAGATTCATTCACTACTTAATGAATATATAGAGTTTACATAATGCTATGTGTTCGTTTAGAAGCCTTTGAGAACCTGTCATCAGACAAACAGCTTGGTAGAAAGAACTACTCATTCTCTACCTATGTTAAATACTGAGAATTCCAATAACACTCTCATTAAAGGATTCAACACTGGTTAATTTCTCTATATTGGAGCTGGAGAAATAGCTCAGTATTTTAAGGGCACTAGTTGTTCCTACAAAGAATAACTAGTTTGCAAAGGGCCAAGGTTTGGTTCTCACCACTCACATGGCAGCTCACCCAAAGCATGAGGCCGGGGAACCAGACTCTGACTAAACTTCAAGGGCACCAGACAAACCATGAGCGACAATAAACAGTATGAATCTAAAAAATTCTCCAAATTGTGATTTTCTAGAAATAATTTCACATACCCACTAATCTTTCTAAAATAATGTACATATTTTAAGAAAACAGTGCCATCTTTTATTCAATCTCTGCTTGTCAAAAAAAAGTAATGCAAAAAACACTGTTTCTTGAGTCAGGCAGTGGTAGCATAGGCCTTTAATTGCAGCCCTTGGGAGGTAGAAACAGGTGCATCCCTGAGTTTGAGGCTAGCCTGGTCTACAAAATGAGTTACAAAATGAGCCACAGCTACAAGCAGAAGTCTTATCTCAAACAAACAAACATAAAAACAAAAAACAAAGAAACCGAAGCAAAACAAAACTGTCTGTCTATACACCTCATCTCTATCTTTGGATACAACAGAAGCCTCTGAAGCTGTGAACTGACTCTCAATTGTTAACTCCAATTGTTTCCTCCCCATGAAAGGCTGAAGTTTCTGCTGAGGCGACTTTCAATCCCTCTTAGAAAAAACACATTCAAGCTTCTGTTTTAAGGTCATCTCTCCTGTGCTCTTCCTTTCCTGGTTCTCGGTGTGGCTTAAACAGGTGCTCAATCTGCGATGCCAAGGGGAAGCTTGGCTTGTCTTTAATTCAGAATTTCCCTGTTAGGGTACACAGTGTGAAGGTGTGTCTCTGCATATTCAACTGTTAGTTCTGTACCACAGAGAGCTAATGGCCCATCCCTAGTCTCATACTGTGTAAATACTCATTCTTCCTTCTCTTCCTAAAGCAATCTAGAGTTGTTTCTGATTGGCTTTCATACAGAGCTGATGGCCAATAGCTGGGAAGGAAGTGAGAGGCAGATCTTCAGGGTAGAGAGAGGGACTATGGGGTTAGAAATGTGTAGAGAGAATATCTGTGTCTGTATAGATGTAGCATCTATCAATAATAAATCTGGCAGCCTATGGCTTAGGTGGAAAATAGAAGATGGAACATCCAGGAGGAGAAAGAATTCTAGGATAGAGCTAGGCGTGGGAAGATCAGCCCAGGAGATGTGAGGAGATGGACATATGGCACCTGAGCACAGGCACCAGCCACATGGCAGAGCGTGGGTTATCTAAGTTATGGTCTAGTCATGACCAAAGTCTTTATAAATGTATTCTGTGTGTTGAGTATTTTGAGACCACGCAGCCGGAAAGATGAAGCTTTCCCAACTTCTAGACTGGGGAGCCAGTGAGCACAGGGTAACTGTACAGACGAGACAAAAGCAGAGGTAGACCTGGCCACGCAGCCGGACACAGTGCTGAATGGGTCAGGTTAGAGTAGTCAGGAGACTGCCCAATGGAAAGCCTAGGATTTAAAATATTAATAAGCCTCAGTGTCATTATCTACATCGCTGGCGGGTCCCAGCAGTCCCATTATAGCTCCCAAACACATTTCAGCAAACACTGACTCCAACATTATGACACCATCTTTCTATGGCCTAGGGCAGAGCTCAGTTCTCATCCAGACACTGGAGTTCCTGGGGTTCAGTCCCAAGCACTTCTAGGCAAGTGTAGGAAAAAATTCTTTTGTATAATATAAACTAAGATAATAAATACTGTGAGATTAATGCTCAACAGGCATTCAAAGCCTGACGAGTGCCAACAACAAATCTGTTATTAAACAGAGACAGCATTTCTTCAAGAGACGCCTGGAAGGCATTGGAATGGCTCAGGAGCTGGACAGGGCTCAGGGGTAAAGCGTCTGCTGGGCAAGCATAGGGACTTGAGTTTTATCCCTGGAGCCCCCAGAAACGAGTCCACAGTGGGTGACTGTGACCCCAGAGCCGAGGAGACAGAGACAGGAAGAGCCCAAGGGATTCGCAGCTGGCCAGCCTAACTGAGCCGATAATCGAGCTGCAGGTTTACTGAGAAATCCTGTCTCAAAACCTAAGGTCGAAAATGATTAAAGACACCCAACATCAACCTATAGCCTCCAATGCAAGGACAAATACACACACGCGCACCTCTGAACAATTAGTACAAAACCCTGCGTGCATTAGCAGTGATCCTCTCAGTATCAGAAACAAATAATCATGTGACTATCACTCTTGGTATCAATTATTATTTCTCATTCTATTATTAAATCAACAGCTTGGGAAGTTTTCTTTTGTGTGATTTACCCTTTTATTTTAAAGGTACTCTGACACACATGCTATCTCTCCCTTTTCCTCTCCCACCTCATGCCATACACATATACCCCCAAAAAGGAAAAGGGAGAAGCCTAAGAGGCTGTTCTTTTTAGACTGAATTTACTATAAACAAACACAAACCAAATTTCACCTTTAAAGACAAACAGGGACCATCCCTGAGATGATGCTCAGCCAATCTATGCAAAGAGTACAAACCCAAAGTGTCTGAGACTCATGGGCATTTCACCACCTCCCCTAGACACGGGGACCAGACTACAGTACAGGTTACCAAACACCAGGTCATCAGTAATGTTTTCTCTCACACACTTCCTTTCCTTCCTTCTCCCTTCAAGCTACAAAAAGAACAGGAAGCAGAAGAGATGACCTCTGTGAACGAAAACAGTGGAGCACATACGGTGCACTGTGGCGTACTGTGGCGCACTGTGGCGCACTGTGGCGCACTGTGGCGCACTGTGGCGCACTGTGGCGCACTGTGGCGCACTGTGGCGTACTGTGGTGTACTGTGGCGCACTGTGGCGCACTGTGGTATACTGTGGAGAGATCTAAGACGCTCCATTATCAGCTATTTTCAAAATCAGCATATTGCTAAAAAACATGGCATTAGCAGTGAATCACAACAGAAACAGAAAAGACACACAAGCAAGGTTACTTACTATACAACACCTTCAAGTCATCAGATCTCTCACATAACAGATCTTCTCTTACAGTGTTTCCTTTTCTGTAGATATGAATAAGTTTAAAGGATTACAAAACTAAAAATCTGTTCAGTTACTTTTAATCCACTGCCCCTCACAATGAAATATTCTCATATACTCAGATCAAATAGTAACACGCTAAACTAGGTTTTAATATGCAATGAATTCCATTATGTTAGTATTTAAACAATAATCTTGCTAACTTTCATGACTGGATACTGAGACATGCAGAATAGAAGTTATTACTTGTTTAAAGGAGCGACTGGAAATGTCTAGCAAAGTAAGGTAGGCGTAAGTGCCACCTGCCATTCATTTAACATTCTCCCCTCTAATGACTTCAACAGGAACTTTATATAGGCAAAAACATTGCTGTGTCCTTTCCTTAGGAGTGGGGAGGGCTAATCTCACCCCATATCCTACCTACCATGCTGCAGGAGATACCCACAACACCTTTTGCACTTACATATGGTCGCTCACACTGAATCCCACTGTAAAATTAATCACTCACCTCTTGTCGCTTTTGGAACTTTCATGATAAACGAGTTGTTTCTTAAAAGACTCCTCATTTTCCTTGTCGTCTAATTCTCTCGACCGTCTTTTTACCTGAATCTGTAAGAAAAGCAAAACTACCATTAAGTAAGGACACCAACATTACAAATAGCTTTTCAATTCTCCCTTGCAATTACAAAATTAAAGAAAGAAAAAACCTGTCACACTAGAGTGCAGTCACTTCCTGACACTATCGTATACACCTTTAATCACAGCACTTGGGAGACTCAAAAAAATAAATCAAGAATTCAAGACCAGCCTAGGCAGAAGACCATTATCTTTATAATTTTATAAGGATGGTTGGAAAATAGTTTATCTTCCAGAGAATCTATTTTTGAGTTTTATTATATTAGCACCTAAGTAATTGTCCAATATATGACAATTTGCATGGGTAAGAAAGACATCAGCAAACACAACAGGCAGACCCTTTTGTTTATATGCACCTGCTCACATCCAAGTATGAGTGTGCTTGTGTAGGCCAGAGGAAGACTTCCAGGGTGTTTCCTCAGGCACCATTCACATTCTTGTTTGCCCTGGAAGCAGTAACTACGTAAGCTATGCTACTGGTCAGTGAGACCCAGGGCAGGATCCCAAGTACACACTTTCATTCCAGTTGCTCTTTCAACACAGGGAGGAACTCAAGAGCTCATGCTTCTATAGCAAACACTTCACTGCGCTGGGCCCTACCCTCTCTCTAACAGTTTTTATGTGCACTGCAATGCTGTGTGTAGTTCATATCAGGACTCACAGGAAAAAAAAAAGAAAAAAGA
Organism: Rattus norvegicus; assembly: GCF_021556685.1. NCBI lineage: Eukaryota > Metazoa > Chordata > Mammalia > Rodentia > Muridae > Rattus > Rattus norvegicus. The sequence goes on from NC_141540.1 coordinate 137,212,886, forward strand.
AAAAAAAAATCAAAACAAGTTAGAAATGCCTAAACTGAAAACTAATCCTAAAACAGTTGCTTTCCTATATGCAAGTTGTCAAACTGCAGTCAATTCCTCCCTTAGAGGTATCACATGCACGCACACGAGTTCCCTGTCATTTTTCTTAAGCTATTTATCATTTATTTTCATAGACTTGTTAAACACATCTTACTTACCACTGTCCTATCTTCCTCTTTTCCTCATGAACTCAGCAATGTTTCTATTTATTTTCTTTTTAACAAGCAAAAATATCAACAATAAAATATTAACCATTTGTAAGGGCCAGAGAGCAGGATGTGTGCTATGAGACCAAATCTCCTAGAAATGTCAGAAGCTTACCCATCAGCAAGGCTGCTTAAACAAGACCTGAGCAATGATGACACCATCAAACATTCTCACATGGAAATAAAGAACTACAGCCACCTAAGAGATGGTATTCCCTAGGGAACCGTCCCCTAGTTGGTTATCCAATACCCTGGGGTCAGCCCTGAAATCACACACACAAGTAACACAAAGACTGAGCAGACTCTAATTACATATTTAGGTGCACACACACACACGCACACACACACACTCACTCACACACCTATCTATATAACAACAATCAAAGAAAAAGAGGCCAGAGGCCATAAATTTGAGAGCTAGCAAGACAGGAGGAATACCTGGGAGAGTGGGAAGGAGGAAAGAGTAAAATGATCTAGTTATAGTTTTTTTTGTTTTTGTTTTTGTTTTTCTTTTTCTTTTTCTTTTTTCTTTTTTTCGGAGCTGGGGACCGAACCCAGGGCCTTGCGCTTGCTGGGCAAGCGCTCTACCACTGAGCTAAATCCCCAACCCGATCTAGTTATAGTTTAATCTGAACAACTAAAAATGTTTTTAGCTATAATCATGATTCATACCAAACAATATCAATGCCACATAAGAACAAAGATGTCAATTTATGTTCAATTTCATTTCTCTCATCTCCAAATTATGTTTTTCATAACAGTAGTTTATTAAAACTTAATAATCAGTGGAATAGAATTGAAGATCCAGAAATGAATCCAAAGTTGCTTAATCTTTGACAAAGGAGTTAAAACCACCCAGTGGAAGCAAGACAGCATTTTCAAAAAATGGTGCTGGATCAACTGCCGTTGGTACATAGAAGAATGCAAATTGATCCACTCTTATCACCTTGTACAAAGCTCGACTCCAAGTGGATCAAGGACCTACACATAAAACCAGATACACTAAAACTAAGAGAAAGTGGGGAAGAATCTCAAACACATGGGGATAGTGGAAAACTTCCTGAACAGAACACCAATAGCTTATACTCTAAGATAAGAATCCACAAAAGGGACCTCATAGAATTGTACAGCTTCTGTAAGGCAAGGGACACTGTCATTAGGACAAAATGGCAACCAACAGATTGGGAAAAGATCTTTATCAATTCTACATTCGATAGAGGGCTAATATCTAATATATACAAAGAACTCAAGAAGTTAGACTGCAGGGAGACAAATAACCCTTTTAAAAAATGGGGTACAGAGCTAAACAAAGAATTCTCAGCTGAGGAACATGGAATGGCTGATAAGTACCTAAAGAAATGTTCAACATCCTCAGTCATCAGAGAAATGCAAATCAAAACAACCCTGAGATTCCACCTCACACCAGTCAGAATGGCTAAGATCAAAAACTCAGATGACAGCAGATGCTGGCAAGGATGTGGAGAAAGAGGAACACTCCTCCATTGTTGGTGGGATTGCAGACTGGTACAACCACTGTGGAAATCAGTCTGGTGGTTCCTCAGAAAATTGGACATTGAACTACCTGAGGACCCAGCTATACCTCTCCTGGGCATATACCCAAAAGATGCTCCAAAATATAACAAAGACACGTGCTCCACTATGTTCATAGCAGCTAAAGCTAACATAGGAAGAAGCTGGAAAGAACCCAGATGTCCTTCAACAGAGGAAAGGATACAGAAAATGTGGTACATCTACACAATGGAGTACTACTCAGCTATTAAAAACGATGACTTCATGAAATTCATAGGCAAATGGATGGAACTAGAAAGTATCATCCTGAGTGAGGTAACCCAGTCACAAAAGAACACAAATGGTATGCACTCACTGATAAGTGGATATTAGCCCAAAAGCTCGGACTACCCAAGACACAATTTACAGACAACATGAAGCTAAAGAAAAAGGAAGACAAATATGTGGATGCTTCAGTGGGGAACAAAATACTCACAGGAGGAAATATGGAGATAAAGAGTGGAGCAGAGACTAAAGGAAAGACATCCAGAGACTGCCACATCTGGGGATCCATCTCACATGCAGTCACCAAACCCAGTCACTACTGGGGATGCCAAGAAGTGCATGCTGACAAGAGGTCCTGAGAGGCTCTGCCAGAGCATGACAAATACAGAGGCGGATGCTTGTAGCCAACCACTGAACTGAGAACAGGATCCCCAATGCAGGAGTTAGAGAAAGGACGGAGGTAACTAAGGGGGTTTGCAACTCCATGGGAAGAACAAAAATATCAATCAACAAATGTTCCCAGAGCTCCCAGGGACTAAACCACCAACCAAAGAGTGTATACACATGGAGAGACCCATGGCTCCAATTGCAAATGTAGCAGAGGATGGCCTTGTCAGGCATCAATGGGAGGAGAGGCCCTTGGTCCTGTGAAGGCTCAATGACCCCAGTGTAGGGGAACGCCAGGGTGGGAGGAGTGGGTGCTTGGGTGGGTGAGGAAGCATCCTCATGGAGGCTGGGGATGGGGAGATGGGGTGGGGGCTTTCCGGAGGGGAAACCAGGAAAGCCGTTAACATTTGAAATGTAAATAAAGAAAATATCCAATAAAAGAAAAGGAAAAAGAAGACTTATTTATTATGTATACATAATACTGCCTGCATGTACACCTGCATACCAGAAGAGGGCACCAGATCTCATTATAGATGACAGTGAGTCACCATGTGGTTGCTGGGAATTGAACTCAGGACCTCTGAAGAGCAGCCAGTGCTCTTAACCTCTAAGCCGTCTCTCCAGCCCCATAAAAACAGTTTTTAGATATTTGGAGCTTAAGTTTTATGGAAGTTTATCTTTGAATCCAGTACCTCAATTAAAACATTTTTTGATGAAAAAAATGTATTCAAAGTGTTATCCAACCAAGATGTTTTGAAATACAAGAAACAATCATGCTGATGCTTTGGAAATGAAAGCATTTCCATATATATATTATATATATATTTATATACATAATATATATTATATAAATATATATATAAAAAATATATATAAATAAAATACACACACACACACACACACACACACACACACACGACTTCTTTCAAAGCCATTAATCTACCTGCACAATACTAGGTGACCACTACGGTACAGCCGCTTCAGAAGGCATAGGAAAGCAGTCCAGGACTAGTTACCGGCACTAAAGCTGTGAACTTGCTATGTTCAAGAGAAATGATGCCACACATTAAACCTAAAGGTGAACAACTTCTAAAATTACACAGCTAGAAATCTATCAAAGCAAAGCAGCTGCAGTTAATATCATGAAGTCATAAACTCAAAATGAAATCAAAGGCTTACCTTAGCACAACCTTCAAATGCACGGAGTTCAAACACTGCCTGAAAGGGTTTCCGATCGATTGGACAAGAAGCCAGTATCTGAGAAATGATAACAAGTGTGTCTTTAGATGAGATCACAATTAAACTACACTACATACAGTCATAATTCCCCACTCTCATAGAAATAAATTTTTCTAAGTTCAAAATGAAGGAGAGGAAATACTCTGACTGTACCATACCACAAAGCAAAAGGCACCTTAAGTCTGCTTCATTCTTTCTAAGGTTTACCAACTAACTAAGTACAGTGAACATGAGAAGTAAAATACCCACTCCTGAGACCCATGAGGACATGCTGCTCCAGGGAGAACTACAGTTAGAACCAAGGCTGAGCCTCACACCTACTGCTCTGTCAAGCACAGCTGGCTGTGACAGCATTAAGAGAGGGCCTGCAGGGGTTGGGGATTTAGTTCAGTGGTAGAGCGCTTGCCTAGCAACCGCAAGGGCCTGGGTTCAGTCCCCGGCTCCAAAAAAAAGAAAAAAAAAAAAAAAAAAGAGAGGGCCTGCAGCAATGAACAAGCCACCTGGGCATTTTAGTACTCTGAGGTAGCATTACTGACAAACTCATTATTTTGACTAAACAGCTGGGTTGGCAGTGAAAATGTTATTTAAAATAGGAAGCATTCACCCAGCCTCCATGAGCCTAAGTAACAGCCCAGAGCTAAGCACACACACACACACACACGTTTGCAGCTACCTCATATACACATGTCCTTTTAATACTACACTTCATATGTTGATTTCCATGCTATTTTTTCTTATAAATTAATGATCATGCATTTGTCCACAGTAACTTTCCTTAACAGTATGCCGTGTCACAATAGCTAGTTTTCATCCTCTTTAAAAGATACATAGGGCTGAGCACATTTTATTTTTAAGAACATATTCAAGTTTCTTTTTATCCATCTATACTCTTTACCTAATTTTTATTAGGTTTCTGGTTTTTTTTTTCAAATTGAATTATGTGTTCTTTATTTTGTAGGGAAATCTGTCCTTCAATTACTTTACAATTGTAAATCAACCTAATTTTGGTCTATGTCCCTGTGCTTTCAAAGACTTTATATGCACCAACTGTAATTCTATATTAAGTGTATGCACAAGGTATTTGTATGTTAACATAATTTAAGAAAGACTTTTCTACTAGAATAGGAGGAAAGACTACAATTTAATGACATCATTAATCCTTATAGTTGCACATGTTAAAAAAAAAGAATACTAGTAACTTAATAGCAATCATCTGAAAGATCAAAAATAAATTTTGGAATGTAGGTAATTCACTTTATACTATTCCTTACAGGGAAATGTTGTCATTTATGCCCATATTTAAATAAGCATATAGAACAGAGTATGTGTAGCCCCTAATCATCTAACACATTTCTACAAAACTCAAGGAATTCTTAAAAACAAGCGGAAAGGGGCTGGGGATTTAGCTCAGTGGTAGAGCGCTTACCTAGGAAGCGCAAGGCCCTGGGTTCGGTCCCCAGCTCCGAAAAAAAAAAAGAACCAAAAAAAAAAAAAAAAAAAAAAAAAAAACAAGCGGAAATATAAACTGAGTTATTTCTACAACTGGAGTAGGATATATAAATGTTTACTGTTGGTCGATAGGCTCCGAATGAAAAGGTTTACCACCCGGAAGAGACGATGAGGGTCAGCACAATACATCAGTCCTGACAGGACAATACCTAAATGTACTTCCAAATTCTCAGGATTTAGGATGCTATAAATTTGCTAGCAAAAATGTTTTAAAAGTAGCAAAAACAAAATACTTTACATCTTACTCACAATGCATTTCAAACAGCAATTTTAATTTAATGAACTAGATGTACTAACAATGAAACTGCTTGTTGGCAAAAACTATAAAATTTCTTAGAGGTTACATTCTTACAGTTATATTGAAAATATCTAAAAAACTTTCCATTTTTCCAAAGTTTTCAAATATATTTATTTACATTTTAAAAGTAATTTTCCAAAGATTAAACAGTTAATAAATGAAAATAAGGTTTTCCTAAAACGCACTGTCTCTTTTGTCCAAACTCTGGCACTGTTAAATAAACTCTCTGTGCTTCATATAGTAATCTGTGAAAATAGGAATAAGAACTTTAAAGTTAATTTCTGGTAACTATTAGCAATTCTTAGAGGAACATGTGGTAATATACTATATAAGTTCCTATATAAGATCCAGTTTAACTACACTGACAAAAACCTACGTCAACAAAAGGACAATCTACAACATGATATATGAAACATTAAGTCCTTAGATGATTTACTTTGTTGGTCTACCTATAATAAATTTATAACCCAAAGAAATAGATGTACCAAAATAGCTGGTAGCTAAAATTATCAGTTTCATCGTGTTTCTTTTAAATTTCCTCTTGACATCAACTAGCCATCATTCCTTTCTTTGTAATTTTTTTTCTTTTTTCTTTTTTTCGGAGCTGGGGACCGAACCCAGGGCCTTGCGCTTGCTAGGCAAGGGCTCTACCACTGAGCTAAGTCCCCAACCCCTTCTTTGTAATTTTTAAAGTACCAAGATTTTAACCTGAACCATTCATGCTTTGACATGTTCCAAACATGGGTTCTGGGCAGGATCTCCTCCATCTTTTATCCCACCATGACTACCTGGCTTGGATCTGACTTGGCTCAGTGAGTAAGGATCCACTACTCTAACAAAACCATTCCATCAAACAAAGTAAACCAGGGCGAAGTTGGCAATATGAGGAACTCTATTATGTGTTATGACCTAGACACACTGTACAGCTCTCGTAAAGGTGACTGAATTAACATTAGAAAATCATCTAATTACCTTTACCCCAATCTTAGCAAATGGGAAAAAATACCCCAAAATTACATTATCTTCTCCGGGTATGAAGTTTAGGTAAAGAAATAAACCCAGAAAAGTAGATAAAATGCCTTTGCTGGGGCTAAGAAACAATGTTGCCCATATGTAATCTTAAAAACATATATTATAAAAGAGTATTTCAGAGAGGAAACAGAAGTCTATTATTTATTCTCTATTTTCATAGTATACATAAAGTAATTGCAGAAGTCAATGGAAAACTCAAAACATGAATTGAAAATTAAGAAACTATTTTCCTTAAGGTACCCTGTATGCATCCAAGTGCATTAATATACACAGATATCGACCCACACATCATGTAATACCTGCACTACCAGAAAAATTTACAAATGGTTCTTTGCTTTGAAATGGCTTCGATTGGCTATTTTAAGGCATTTACAGGATCCTCATGCCTACACTTAGCAGATAGTGAGACAATCCCAAGGTACTTTGGTCTTCAAAATAGCGTTTTCAAAGTAAAGTTTGTTTGGCTATAAATACTGACTGCATTTTTAAGCTGCAAAGTTTTAAGAGCTCCTATTTAAAGCCAATGTAGAGAAATTTTAATATTTTAAATGAGTTTAATTTTAAAGATCAAACTTTTTTATATGTAAGAATTTTAATGTTCATCATTTGATTACTTATACAACAAATATACCATTATTCACCTGTTTAATGTGACCTAAGTAATTTTTAAAATATCTAATTAGTCCCATAATCAAAGTATCTAAGAACACATTCAGCTTTATGATACAACTACAAAGTTAACAGAACTTGCTCACTGTTTACGTATAACGTATATTAAAGACAGAGCCCATATCTTACAGCAAATGCTCTGTACTACTGGTATATAAGGAGATTTTGATAGAAAAAAAAAAAAAAAAAGATCTTTCCTAATGATTTCAGTAAAACATACCCTAGTATTCTGAAGCGTTGTAAATTCCCAGTTCAGACAAACTCATATTTAAATGTAAGAACAGGAAACCTTCCTTATTTGAGAATTCAGGATTCTTGGTTTCTAATATTTCTTGCTTCCTGATGCTGCTCTATCCTCAATCACAAAGGCTGCCTATAGATAGCCCTCCTAGAGAGAGAGAAGCAAGTGTTAAAGGAAGTGTTTAAAACTAAGTCTCAACATCTATGCTTACAGGTAAGCTTTCCTGTTCACAGGTACCCACACCGCCTATCTCGGCCACTAAGAGATAAAGCATATTACGTACAAAATTACAGTTCAAAGTCGAAGGTGAGTTAGAGGCCGGGGCTTACAGTAAAACTGCTGAGCACTATCATCCCTCCCTCAGTGAGAGTCCAACAGCCAGCCACGGTCTCCAAAGGGTCAGCAGGCGTCAAGTCACATGTTCCCTACCACATTCAAACATTCATTCCACACAGCCTTTGCCAATGCACATTTGGTTCTTTACAGCAGCTCTCAAATGCACGTCCATAGTTAACAGCTGTCAGTGATAAAATTAAGACAAAGAATATATTCAGTATACCCACTCAAAAGGAGTTTGTTCACATTTCCCAAGATATATTGTAACACTAGGGTAGACTTACACTTTCTCTTAATGTCTTCTGACATCTAATGTCTAAGACTTTTTTCCTAGTATACAAACGCAAAATTCAGGAAACTGCCTGTATAAATCATTTTAAATATTCTGACATTTACAACTGGCCTACATAGAAATATATATATAATTTACCTGATGGGTGAAGGGCTATTAGATGAAGACTCTCACAAGTATTCTTACATTCTTTAGATAACAAATGTCGACTGCTCTGAGATGCTGACCTTTGCTGTTAAATCCATCAAAAAACACTCTTGCACCTGCCTGTACTCAGCACTGCCCTCCAGGAACTCTGGGTCCCCTTGTGAGCATCTTCATATCTAGTCTCAGGAGACTGCCTCTGCTAACATCCATCTGACTCCACTCTCAGACTGAAGCTGTCAGCATTCCATGCGTATAGAGGAAGTTCAATCACTTCTTCATGGAGGGAAACTAATCACATTTCTAAAATACTTAAAAGAAATATGTAAGAAGAACTGGGACTGGAGAGATGACTCAGAGGTTGAGAGCACAGACTCCTCTTCTAGAGGTCCTGAGTTCAATTCCCAGCAACCACACTGTGACTCAGAATCATCTGTAATGGGGTCCGGAGCCTCCTCTGGCCTACAGGTGTTTATACAGGCAGAATACTGCACATAATAAATAAACCTTTAAAAAAATAAAGGGAAGGACCTCAGTAGTTACCAGGACTATACTAGTTACACGACCACCAACACTGCATGTCCTTGTGACGCAGCACGTTAGAGCATGTGCGCACTCAACACTTGACGTCTTAGTTTAATCCTCAGCTCCAAAAATATAGTAAGAACTATTAAATCCTTTAAATATGGAATGCATCTAAGTTCTCAAACCATAACTCTCTAAACACCAAACTTTTAACTATCTTCTGTTGACTGTGCCAAGGCAAAACCTTATCCTCATATTCAGTATGTACAGGTGAGATACTCTGTCTGTAGGATCATAAATGTGACCAGCTGTCATTATTTCTACCGATGCATCGGACTTTTCTAGCTTTCATGCACATGAACAAGAGAGTATGTCTGTACACCATGTCAGTGCTGAAGCCCCCAGAAGTCAGAAAGTCATGTCAGATGCCAGGGAACGGGAATTATAGACTATTGTGAGCCATTGTGTGGATGCTGGGAATTGAACCAGGTCCTCTATAACAATAGCCAATGTTCATAATTGCTGAGCCATATTTCCAGCTCAGAATGCAGTATGTGAGATAAAGAAATCCTTTAGGTAGGGTGGTGACATTAGCACACTGCCTCTAGCATACTTGGCAGTACACAAAGGCCTTTTCTCAATTTCAATATTCTTAGCTCCAATAGAAATGTCACCAGGGCATTCGTGCCACTTACATTTTTGTTAAATATCCTATTCCTCTTTCTCCCCCAGTTCTCTTATTTAAGACAGAACCTTGGTATACAGACCTAGCTAGCCTGGTACTTGCTATGTAGCCCAGGCTGCCTACCCTCTAAGATCCTCCTGTCTCAGCTTCACAAGGTCTGAGACTGCAGGTGTACTGTCGGCTTTTCGGAACTCTATCTATTCTGGCTATACTTTTAGGCTAAGAGCTTGCCACCTGTGAACCTTGTGACTGACAGCATGATAGGAGACTCAGTGTGTTCTATGCACCTATGGTGGGCATTAGGCTCTGGAGCCATCAACACTGGTACAGGGAACATCGAGCTGAAGTCTCTTCCCTAGGAAAGCGGATTCTACAGCACCTGACAACCAGACGGCCATTTACTTTAACACTTCAAGTCTGCTTATTTGATCAAATAACCACAGAAACAAGACCTTAGAGCATGGAAAAAGTCAAACTCATTTTTATATAAGAAACAGGTACTTTGAGGACATGAAAATTTTCAGGAGTGTGTGTAGTATAAAATCACCAGAGTAAAGTGCATTCAAACCTTCGAAATACCAATTTCTTATAATAAAACTTCTTCAATGACTAAAATAAGGTGGAAAGGAAGGGTGTGTTTCTTATCATACTCTAGTGAGCCTCAACAAACTATAGCAGAGCTAAATCTCTGAAAGACAAAAAAGAATCTGAAAAATGACCCAGAATGCACTCTATGCTTTTTCTGATCATATAGAGTTCCTCATACAATTTCACTTTCATCTCTATACTTCTCCTAGAAACGGACCTTAGTTAAATTTTAAACTACAAAGTCTTACATCTTAACTTTAGGCTACTCTTGAGGTATCTGGAAACAAATTACTACTAGAGTCCAGAGCCCTTATTTTGTTCATAAACATGGAAATAGTGGACTAAATGTTCACTATTAATAGTGGACTAAATGTGAAAGAATGTTCACTACAACCTGCCGAGAGTCTCTACACACACATTTATTTCTGCACTGAAGCTGAAACAAACTGCACACCTCTTTATACAGGAGACTGAAAAGACTGAGAGCAAAGTCCTTTAATGATGACAATGAAAAAAAAAAGATGACATTGAAATCTGATTCTATTTTCCAAAGCATTTATATACTCTAAAACCATCTAATTGTTATTACAACAAGACGAAATGGAAATTGAGACACCTAAGTAACTGTAAGCATGCATTTATTCATGATTTATAATGAACAATGAAGTTCCATTGTTAATGTAAAGGTTGTCAACCTTCCTAATGTTGCAACCCTTTAATACAGTTCATTTCTCATGCTGTGGTGACATACAATTATTTTCATTTCTACTCTAAACTTAAAATTTGCTACTGTTACAAATCATAATGTAAATATCTGTGTTTCCAGATGCTCCTTGACGACTCCTGTCATCATCCATAGGTTGAGAACCAATGACTTAATGGCTTACTGATGGCTGTTATCTCCTCCAGGGGCAAGAAAATAGTTCAGGATGTTCTCTCTTCTCCCCTTTCATTAAACAAAAACACAATTCCGCACTACCCTGTAATCACAACCTAAGACGGCCGTCCAACAGGACACAATCTAAGACAGCAGTACAACAGGAAACAATCCTTAAGACAGCAGTACAAGAGGACACAACCTAAGACAGCAGTACAAGAGGACACAACCTAAGACAGCAGTACAAGAGGACACAACCTAAGACAGCAGTACAAGAGGACACAGAACTTTCTTTTCAAAAGTAAAGCAATTTCACTCCAATAAATTATTTTCAAAAAAAACATTAGGGGCCGGAGAGATGGCTGAGCAATTAGAACACATACTGTTCTCTTGGAGAGTATTCGAGTTTGGTTCCCAGCACCCATGTTGGCAGCTCACAACTGCCTGTAACTGCAAGGGCTCAGACATCCTCTGCTGGTCTTTGTAGGCACACAGTCCCATACATACACATATAACACACATAAACAGAAACAAGCACTTCTTATACAGTAACAAACAACAAGGAATGCATCATATATAAAAGATGTGCTGACTTTTATATATACTGCCAGGCATTTCAAATTTAAAATAAATGAGCTAAAATATAGTTGTTTACTATTGTTTATGCATTAATATGTGCAATCTACAACCTCGCATTACGACTTCTCAGTGTGTACCCCAAAGAAGCCTGTAACATGCACATCATAACAAAGCTTATGCTGAAAATGCCCTTGAGGTGGTAAAGGAAGGAGAATCATGTCTACACATTCTAATTGTCTTAAAGCACGCGCACACACGCGCGCGCGCGCACACACACACACACACACACACACCTTATTGTTTGAAGTTCATAATTATGTAGTCACTGAACACAATCAGAAAAAAAAACAAAATCTTTAACTCATGCAGAAATAGGGTTTCTCAACTCCCACCCAGTCGAATACATACATATCACAGATGCACTAGCCCTGTGATCGAATGACAGACAAAAGGACACTCATCAGTACTACAGCTACATATGGAGATTTACCAACAGTTCTGCCCAAATTCACAGTACTTCTCTCAAAATATAGTTTCACCTATTCTTAGTCTCTTTTTGTCAAAGAATAGTTAGGTTTTTAATCTAAATTATGTTTCTTCTTGTACTCTTATTAATTCAACTATTATAACAAATCTCTTATAAAAGTTAATCAGAAAGACAGCACTCACTAAAGACCAAGTCAGTTCTTTCAACAATATTAAGGAACATAAGTACAAGAAAAAATATAAGAAAAATTAAGTTTGAGATACACCTAATTTCTTTACTAATTGTAACATAATATAAAAAAAATATAAAAAACAGTAAATGTTTGATTTTATAGTTTATAATAACAGGGCTTAAGATTAATATATACTTCAATTTATTTGGCCCAAATTGATTCACTATAATATAGTCAAAGCCTAAAATATCTTGTTTCTTAATTATTTTTATAAAAAGATCTTAAGTAAAATCTCTAACTCAGATTCTGAAATCAGTTTACACTAAAGATCCCTAAACTTTAAAGTGAAAAAACACTGTGGCTTGTATTTTGACTATTCCAGAAAGAAATCAAATAACCTGTGTGGAAATTCTCTGAAATACATAACATAGAAAGCATACAGGGATGTTATTAGTGCAAGCAGATCATGTCCTATAAGGGTCAGAAGGCTGTTTGACCTGCTCTTTCTATAAGGTTTCTTCTAAGTCTAAAGTAAAATTAATTATAAAAGAGTGAAAAGACTGAGTAAAAAGACAACTGGGAGAAAACATGCAGACAGGATTTAAACAAACAGAAACTTGACTAAAGCAAAAGGGAAAGAACGTAGTATGAAGTAACTTACGGCAGGCAGTAGCAGTAAGTGAAATAAAATCATGACAGGAGAGCAAATGCAGTAATTACTATGGTTAGTGCTCTTCTCAGACTTACCTCTGCCCATTTAAGAATACAGGCCATACAGAAGACATGATTACAACTTTCTGGAAAACCAACTTCCTTCCCTAATAGGCAACTAAGACAGATTGGACATCTGTCCACCTCACTGTACAGTAAGCCAGAAGTATCAGCATTATTTCTGTTTTCTTCACCTGCAAAGAAAAAGACAGTCATGTTTTCAAAGGCCCCCAAACCATTGATTTATGCTTATAAGCATTATGGCTGCCTACATCCTCAAAGGGCCAGCCTTGCTTCTTTGCAACCATATCTTGGATGTCAAATGACAAACATACTCTTTAAGCTCAACAGCACCAGCATTTACTTTTTGTGTACTCTGTGTGTCTGTGTCTGCATGGTTTGTGGGTGATTTGTGTGTCTGTGTTGTTGTGTGACTATGTGTGTGTGTATATGTGTGTATAAAATAGGGCAACCTTGTATATACTACACAAATGCCCTACCACTCTCAATCAACTTTCTTGTATATTTCAGTGAGGAAGGGGAACATACATGGACCATAATTAATTTTAAATATTATTTACCTGGTTCAAAATTTTTTAGTAAAAATTCTATAGTGACAAACCTAGTCACATACCTATCTACTTCTACTAAATCCAATAATAACCTACAGTTTCTTTTATTACATAATATTTTTTAATGCATAGAAAAGCAATTCCTTCCTTGCCTTCCCCTCAGTTGAAATGGGCTTCTCAGCCAGGTGGTGATGGTGCACTCCTTTAATACCAGCGTTTGGGAGGCAGAGACAGGGAGCTGTCTCAGTTCAAGACCAACCTGTTCTACAGAGTATATTCCAGGACAGCCAATGATAAAGAGAAACATTAACTCAAAGAAACATTTAAAAAAAACAAATGTTTCTCAATATGTAGGTTGGCTTCAAACTCGGGATATTTCTGTCCCAGCCTCCTAGGTACTAGGAGTACAGGGGTGAGTCAATAAGCCAGGATAAACCCAAATATACATTCTTCCATGTCTTTTCTTCCTCACACAAACACTGGAGTACTATACATATTAATCTGCTTCTTAAAATAACTTATTAATAGACATTCATGTGTTTTCGGCCATTGGCTATGACGATGAATGCTGAGGAGAGAACCCAGAACTCCACATGTTAGGCAGGTAAGTACTCTACCAATGAGCTTATATCACAACACAATCATTTCAAATTTCAAAAAGTGTATCTACAGATCACTTCTTTAAAAACGGAATCACTAGCCAGGTTAATAATTAAATGTGCATGCCTTTAACTCCAGCACTTGGACGGCAGAGGCAGGCAAGGCCAGCCTGGTCTACAGAGCCAAGTTCCAGGACAACCAAGGCTACAGAGAAACCTTGTTTCAAAAAACCAAATACGGGGCTGGGGATTTAGCTCAGTGGTAGAGCGCTTACCTAGGAAGCGCAAGGCCCTGGGTTCGGTCCCCAGCTCCGAAAAAAAGAACCAAAAAAAAAAAAAAAAAAAAAAAAAAAAAAAACCAAATACAGGAGCAGTATGGGATCAATGTATATTTCTAACACAGGAATAGATATGCCAAATCTGTGTCTGTACCAATTTAAATTCCTAACAGTAATCAACTTACACAACAACATGTAAGCAAGCAATGGGAGCTGTATAATTCAATACAACCTGGAGCCTTCCCAAATAGAGGGACATATTAATCTAAAGGATCAGTATTAAGCCAAAACATTCAAATAGAGTTCACATGTTTCCAGTATGAGTTTGGAATGAAGGAAATACAAATTCTATAAACAATACCTGAATTGGGCATTTAGGATTTCAGATTAGTCTTAACAAATACAAACTAATATTAGATATGCACATAGTACACAGACATACAATGCAGGTAAAATACCTATATACATAAAATAAGCAAATAAATAAAAAAATTAACTTTACAGGGGGAATATTAATGCTGTTATAATCTTAAAAAGGAAGAGTGTTCATGAAATAACGTGCTTGCCAATCCCCAGAAAACATGTTTAAACATTAGCCAAGTATGCATGCATGCAGTCCCAGTGCAGAGAAGACGGAGACAGGCCAATTGCTGGGGTCTGCTGGCCGGTCAGCTAGCTTGGGAATTCCCAGGCCAGTCAGAAACCTTGTCTCAAAACAAAAAAAGGTGAATGGTGCCTAAGGAACAGCATCCTAAACACCCAAGCTTGTCCTTTGACCTCCACATACACACATGTACAGGTGCACATGTGCCCACACACACACACACACACACACACACACACACCTACACAAACAAAATAATCAACAATTCAACTAAAAATGTTCAATGAAAACATGAGAAGGCAAAGTGTATAATTCTTTTTTTTTTTTAACATTTATCTATTATGTATACATCATACAGCTTTCTACCTGCATGTATGCCTGCAGGCCAGAAGAGGGCACCAGACTTGATTATAGATGGTTGTGAGCCACCATGTGGTTGCTGGGAATTGAACTCAGGACCTCTGGAAGAGCAGTCAGTGCTCTTAACCTCTGAGTCACCTCTCCAGTCCCATAGTGTATAATTCTTAATTCTTGTTATTTGTTTCAGAATATAAAAAAAGACAGAAAAATTTAGGAAGCTTAATTTTAAAGCCTAGTGACGCTATCTGACTTTCGATACAGGCTTTATAGCCAGTTACCTTCCGCATCTTCACTCTCCTGATCACCCACACTCTGATTATATACGGGTTTCTTCTTCATCTCTCCTCGTGAAGGCGTTTCCTATGGGACAAACCATAAAAGAATAGTTTAGGAGTGGGTGGGGAATAGAGGGGAAAAACAAGAGAATGTTTGTTTGCCACCTCCCAATCCTATGAATTTTAAGTTTTGAACCATAAGAAACTACTTTATACATAAAGAATGAATGAGCCAACCAACCAGTTTTTAGACAACTGAGTACTCTTATTAAAATTATCTATTTATCTATTATTATTGTGTGTGTGGAGGGGTGCACATCAGAGTTCATGTGAGGCTGGCAGAGGACAACTGTGTAGAGAGCTGGTTTCTCCTTCCACCTTGGGATGGCTTCTGGGCATTGAGCTCAGGTTCCGAGGTGTGCTGCAGGTGTCTTTATGTGACTCAGCCATGTCAGCTACTCGACAGCCCAGTGCTCTCAGAGTACTTACACATCCAAACAAAGAACTGCCTAATTGACAAGACCGAGAATGGCCTTGGAAACAAATCTCTGTAGACAAGGATTATCTAGCATAAGTTAAAGTTAGAGGATCACCCTAAATAAATGTGAGCAGCCGCACACTCTGACCTACATAAGAGGATGCCGTGACTCCTGCTTCCTGAGCGTGGAATCAATGTAAGCAGCTGGTCTCCCACTCCTGCCACACAACCCTCTCCCCCACTACGACCCTATTTATCCCCTTGAATTCTAAGGCAAAATAACCCCTTCCTTCAATTGCTTCTCAGGTATTTTTAACAAACAAGGAAAGTATGTAACTAACGTAAGAAGTTTTATATAACTATTAATTAGCAAGTTAAATGATAAATTCTGTAACACAGACCTGAGACTATGGAAAAGAGATCAACTTAGAATAGAATTATCTGGTAAACTGAGGTTATGTGTAAAACTTGGAATATTCAAGAAACAACAAAATAGGGGTTGGGGATTTAGCTCAGTGGTAGAGCGCTTGCCTAGCAAGCACAAGGCCCTGGGTTCGGTCCCCAGCTCCGGAAAAAAAAAAAAGAAAAAAAAAAAAAGAAACAACAAAATATGGAGATTTAAGTTCACAGAAAATCCCCACATGGCACCTATAACCACATGCACTCCCCTGCTGCCATCATCATCCCACAGCAGACCTCATATTTGCTCCAATCAGTGAGCCTTACCCGCTCCAGTATTATCCCCCAAGTCTGTAGTTTCTCTAGAGTACACTCTGGGTGTTGCCCACTCCGAGTGTTCTGACGAATGTAAGACTTCTAGTAACCATTTACAGCTGCTGTGTCTAAACAGGTTCGATGCCCTACAACTCACCTGTGTCGGCCTACTCCCTACGTCCCACTCTGAATCCCTGACAACTATTCATCCATCGCTCAGCTGCCGCCATAGTTCTGCCTTTGCAAGAACATCATCTGGTTAGAATCATAGCTTATATCCTTTCTCCAGTTCTCTATTTCTTAGCATATATTCATTACGTGTCTAAAGCAGTGTTTTGATGTGGTATTTCTACATGACTATCTCACACTGTGATAGTGATCACATTCACCCTCCTCCACTCGGCCTTGGACTTTCCCACTAACCCTAATACTCCCATATCTGCCCCCACCTTTTCAAAACCTAGATGAGTGAAAACATGTGACACTTGCCTGAACCTGGCTTTTGTTAGTTAACATGATTTCCAGTTGCATCAATTTTTCCTGAAAATGCCGTAATTTCATTTTTCTGTTACCATCACCTAAATGACAAAGTCAAATCTAAAGACCTTAAATTTTATTTTTTAAATCAGTAATTCCGTAATGCTTATATGTTACCTGAAGAGAAATATTATATGTATAGAAAAGAATTTACATTTAGCAGGTTAAGTCTTATGTCTATTAGAAACAAAGACCACTGAGGTGTTATAGGTTATTTCCTAACCAAACACCACACACACACACACACACACACACACACACACACACACACACCCTATCTCTGTAGACCCATGAATCACAAATCGAGAGCAGTATAACCTCACACCTGGCAAGCAAAAGAACTGAGAAAAGGGCATTATGGATGGCAGTATATGAAGTAGAAACTTAAGGGTTCTGTGGAGAATCGGTTGTGTTTGGATGGTGTTTTGCTGGGGCAAACACATGAAGGAGTGTTTTCCTGAAGTGGACACAGGTGAAAGGCTAAGGCAGACCCGTGAAGGAACGTTTTTGCTGAAGCAGACACAGGAGAGAGGATGTCCTGCTAAAGCAAGCATGTGAAAGGGCAGGGGATGATGGATTCTTTGCTAATGACACACAGGTATTGGCCCGCCTTACACTGGGTAGTTGAGCTCCATTTGTCCAACTTCATACAGAGAAATGCACCAAAAAGCTTCTGGTGGTGGACTAACTGGCAGAGTGATGTCAGCTGAGACAAACTCTCGTGGAGTTTTGCTAAGTCCAACCCCACCATTGAGGCAAGACACTTGGTGAAGCAAGACCCATGGAGGCCACATAATGGTTGGAGATATAAATAGGGCTCCACGGAGTGGTGGAGAGAGACAGCTTGGCTTGCTGATACAACAAGCTGTGCAAATCTTGTGGGTCTTGCACTTTTGCTGATTTTCACTTTGCTGAGAGAGGCACAGCAGAGAACTTCTCCTGGCATTTCTCCGGGTCCCTCATGCTGACTCGTGCCGAGGCTGAGGCCTGGCTGTCTCTGCTAGATAGTGCCATGGATACGGATTCGTGTTGGCTATCTACCGAACTGGACTGCTGGTGTATCCGTGAAGAGTTTGTGAGTGGATCGAGCTGCCACTGCTGACCTGCAGATTTCCTGACAACACAGATGCAACTTTCTAAACAGAGCTGCCGCACCACCTCCATCCCCCCCCACTCCCTCTGCCCCCCCCCCCCGCATCCTTTCTTTTCCACTACCTCTGGTGGGTGGTGGGCTGCAAGGGAAATTAAAGCATTTAAGAATCATCATTAAAATAAACTTTTAAAAACTTAAAGGTTACAAGTATAGGAGTAGATTTGGTGATGTTATTGCTGCTGTTGTTAAATCCTTCGCTCCTAAACAAAACAGGACAATGAACAACTAAATGGTAATTCTTCCCACTCCACCAACCTCCAAAAGAATGGAAAAAGGTCACAGAAAATAAACAAATCTGTCTTATTCCGTCTGTACTGCAAAATACTTGACACTGTGTTCTCCATACATAACTGAAACTTATTCCGCACAGTACTGTACTGGCAGGTTTGCATTTAGTAAAGAATTGTTTCTGCTTTCTAAGATGACGCTTTATTGTATTGGCTTCACACAGCCTAAGTGGACAGATGGGCGAAAGTGGCTAAAAGGAAGTGACTAGGGGTTGAGGATTTAGCTCAGTGGTAGAGCGCTTGCCTAGCAACCGTAAGGCCCTGGGTTCGGTCCCCAGCTCCGAAAAAGAAAAAGAAAAAGAAAAAAAAAAGGAAGTGACTAATCCCATCCAAGGGGCAGAGCACACATTGCCTAACCACCCCCAAGTGTCCACCTCACTACACTAGGAACCAAAAGATTCAACATGAAATCTGAAGGAGACACACATACTTAAACTATAACAAAATCCAAGAGTTCAAGACTAAAAGTAATGAAAACAAACAATATATTATTATGAAATACAATTATCATAAAGAATGAGAATAGACTTCATCTACAATAAGGCGGGGGGGGGGTGTTCAACATGTTGTTTCTAAATCACACTTTATTCTTTTTCAACAAAACTTTTAAATCTTTGAGTTTTAATTCCAGAACTAGTCTCTTTCTGTAATGACCATAGTAAAAATGCCTTTTAGACATGTTAAAAAAAAATCTAGTCAGGATCCCCACTACACCCAAGGCTGCCCCTGATAATCAGAACTCAGTGGCATCACTCACTCAAGGTAACCAGATACAATCCTAGACCCCCGGGACGCCCACTGCACAGTATATAAGCACCGACCAAGAGCAACACTCTGCCCTACATATCTGGAGAGACACCACCTTGATCTGCCCTGCAGCTGGACAGCCCCGCCAACCCCGTCACCCCACCCCACCCCACCCCCAGCCCCGTATCCTGACCCTCAAAGAAGAAGCTTCTGTTGGAGACTAGATCTGGACCTGATCTTCAGTTAAGATACATAGGCTTGGGGAGACAGGCTTTGAACAGGAGTTAGTGAACCTGTGTGATGGCCCTAAGCATGACAAAATATAACTTCTGTCATACTATACTATCTTTTTGCTTGCAACTCTTTTTAAACAAAGTTATTTTTAAAAGTTCTCTTGACACATCACCACCTTTGTAGCAATCCCTTACATACATTGCTAAAATTAATAAATTTTAGAAATAGTCATCTTATTGTACCTGGTAAATAAGACTTCCACTTCTTTGTAGGCTATGGTGAATCCCTTAAACTCCTCTTCCTAGTTATCTTGAAATAAATGTATTTTATTGTTGATAAAATGTGTCCTTAAATCAATATTTCACATTCCTTAAATAAGCATTTGACAATTGTACTCCTAGGAAATATAATTATTCTAACCCAGAGGTGATCATAACTACATAAACAGAACACCCACTTAATACCTTAGTACTAGTCATGTATAGATAATAAATTCTTTACAATGTTATATATACGTTCCCATGATGTGGATTTCCGGATAAGACTTTTCTATACTTTTAGCTCCAACTTTTTTTTTTCTTTTCTTTTTTTCGGAGCTGGGGACCGAACCCAGGGCCTTGCGCTTGCTAGGCAAGCACTCTACCACTGAGCTAAATCCCCAACCCCTTAGCTCCAACTTTTAACAAGTCATAAATTATCTCACTGATCCCTTTAGTGCCCTGTCAAGAAGGCATCTCCATTGTACATGAAATTAAGCAACAAAGCAGATCGGATGTTAATACCGTGTCTTTGAACAGCCTCCCCAAGCTGGATATTACAGCTATGTTGCACCAAGCTTGGCTTTTTTTAATTATTATTTAAAAAAAAAATGGGGGCTAGAGAGATGGCTCAGCTGTTAAGAGCACTGACTGCTTTCCCAGAGGTCCTGAGTTCAAATCCCAGCAACCACATGGTGGCTCACAACCATCTGTAATGGGATCTGATGCCCTCTTCTGGTGTGTCTGAAGACAGTGACGGTGTGTGTACTTCTATAAATAAAAAAAAAATCTAAAAAAAAAGAAAAGGCTTTTAAAAAAATTATGTCAAAGATACTACAAATTAGCTGTGAACTAAATAAATTTCCTTGCTAATCAAGGTCCTGGCTCAGGACTTTCATTACAATAATAAAAAATGGACCAATAAACATCCAACAACTCAGAACAGTAACTCCTTACAGCATTTAGTATCTATAGTAAGCCACCATTTTACATCTAAGTACACTTGTATAAATCAATACAATGATCATAATTGCTAATTCTGTCTCTTATTCCATTCCCTTAGCTGTTCTGTTAACTTTCAAACTCTTTTAGTACAAAAGCATTCTGAAAATACAGTAACAATCAAAACAGTTCTTTTCCACCAAATTCTAGCATACCACGAATACTTCCATCCCTCAATACACAGCAGAACAAACTGAACCAAGGATGGTAAGATCTGCCCAGCTCCAGGCGAGGATGAAGTTAGGGGTCTAATCTAGTCCTTGCCTAGCATTCGGAGAGAACAAAGAGGGAGTAAAGTGGAGAAGAAATGTTTAGTCTGCAATATCTTTGACATATAAAAAAAATTTAATTAAAAAGTGCACCAGGAAAAAAAAATGCACCAGGTTGGGTAAAATGTGTCTATAATACCCCAGTACTGGCAGGCTGAAGTGAGGGCCACCAATTCAAGGCCAACAAGAGCTATGGGGGAGGATAGTTATGAGGGTTGTCTTATGTTCTGATGAGGAAGGTGTGTTGAAAGTCTAACAAGGTCCTGGCATCCATTAAGCCTCTCCTCTCCCCTAGCCCTGGCTCAGTCATTTATAAATTAACAAAATGAATAAATTATGTACTCGACTAAGATACAGCTTTGTTAGCTGAGGGCTTGCCTAGTGTGCATGTGGCCCTGGGTTCCCTTCCTAGAACCACACTGTGCACAGCACTGCCTGTAACCTTAGCACTTGAGAGGTGAAGGAAGAAAGATCTAGGTTCCAGATCACCCTCAGTTACATCGCAAATTCAAGGCCAACTTGGATAACCCCGTATAAAAAAATACACTAATAGTTTATTTTTTGAAAACTCCAACACAGATCAAGTCTTTAGAAATCACAAAATATTGAGATTCTCTACAAAATGTAATCTTACTATCAATATTACAAATTGTACAAGGGTTCTCAAATTAAACTTCTAACTGATCAGACAGTCTGCTGTGTTCATTAAGACTTTATAGCCTTCAGTAAAAAAGTGATGTGGAATATCTGACATCATAAGATGCATCAATAAAGTATGTTAACAGCAAAAAGAACAGGAGAGAAAAGTAAAAGGAGAATGAATTCATTCTAAATAATGGGATTATTCAGACAACAGTCTACAAATCTATGCTAAAGTAATAGCCCATATATTAATTCAAGTTTCTTAAAGGTGTATCAAAGCAAACCTTAAACAAATAGTCTCTTAAAGTTCAGAAATCTACACCCACCAAAACAGAAGGACTTTTTTTTTAAGATGGGGCTTTGCATGCAATGTTAACCTTTTAAACCAATGAAACTGGAAAAACTAGACTTCCATGTGTAAAAGAAACTCCATGTATCTTTTACCCCACACAAAATTATCTCAAAATGGATCAAAAAGTCAAAATAGATCTTAATACAAGTGGGTCTCAACCTTCCTAATGCTGCAACCCTTTAATATAGTTTCCTCATCTTGCAGTGACACCCAATAATAAAATTATTTTTGTTGTTATCTTTGTATGTATGAAGATATCTGGGCTGGGGATTTAGCTCAGTGGTAGAGCGCTTACCTAGGAAGCGCAAGGCCCTGGGTTCGGTCCCCAGCTCCGAAAAAAAGAACCAAAAAAGAAGATATCTAATATGCCACCCCAAATCACTGAACTAAAGAGAAAGCCTCTAGAATAAAGGGGGCAGAGGGAGGGATCTTTTACAACTACATGGCAGTTTACATCCAGTATATATAAAAAACTGCAAAGTTTAAACACCAAAGCATCCAAATTACCCATTACCAAATGAGACAATGAACTAAGACAGTCCTCAAAAGAAACCCAAGTGACCAACAAATGCTTGAGGAAGTGTCTGCTATCCTTGGCAATCAACAAAAAAAGGTCATCTAGGAAATAAAGGGCATTAAACACCGGCCAGGTTTCAGAAAAGAGAACCCTTATTTATTGATTCTAACGTGTACAGCTACTATGAAACTCTGTATGGAGGGTCATCACAAATAGAACCTCCTACACACACACACATACACAACCACACACACACAAACACACACACAAACACACATAACCACACACTTACACCACACACACACAGCCCATCACATAACCCAGTAACAGTACTCTCTAGTACATCCCAAAGACTCCTAAGCCAATACATCAGAGTGATACTTACTCGTACATGTACAGCGCTGCACTACTCACATTACTGAAGAACAGAACAAGTTCTGATGCCCATCAACAAGACAACTGGAAAAATACAGTACATATACACAGTGGAGTTTTATGCAGCCAAGCATTAAGAAAAATGAAATGCATCTGAAGAAAAATGTATACAACTGAAAATTATGATGGTAAGTGATATAAATTTGTCTTAAGACAAATAGCATGTTTTCTCCCATATATGGAACATAAATTTAAGTGTTTGTGTGTCTACATGTATGTGTTCACAAATAATCAGACTAGAAAGGGAATTAAGTGAAAGGAGATCTTAAGGAAGCAGGAAATAAGGTAATGAAATAGCCTCAACAGGAAAACAAAAGAAATCCTAACTAGAAGAAAGGGAAGCAGATAAAAGAGAAAAACAGAGGATAGTTAGGAAGAGGAGTCAGTGAGGACAAAGTATAAGACAGACACACACACGCCACACTTGTCACAATAGAACATAGTATTTTGTACGCATCCTTAAAAGATAAAAGATTATTTCCAAGCCCAACAGTATATAAAATAAAAAGGAACGTATCTCTATTAAGTATAACTTTAATTTTTTCAAACTTATTTTAATGATGGTTCTTAAATGATTTAATCTCCCTTAATCCACCTACCAGAGGCAGTGGAAAAGAAAGGAGGGGGGGCAGGGGAGCAGTGGACCTGTTTAGAAAGGTTCTTTGGGGGCTGGAGAGATGGCTCAGTGGTAAAGAGTACTGCCTGCTCTTCCAGAGGTCCTGAATTCCATTCCCAGAAACTACACGGTGGATCACAACCATCTATAAGGGGATCCAATGCCCTCTTCTGGTGTCTGAAGACATCAACTGTATATGTGCGTGTGTGTGTCTATCTGTGCGTGTGTGTTTATCTTTAAAAAAAATAGGTTCGGGCTGGAGAAATGGCTCAGTGGTTAAGAGCACTGACTGCTCTTCCAGAGGTCATGAGTTCAATTCCCAGCAACCACATGGTGGCTCACAACCATCTGTAATGAGATCTGGTGCCCTCTTCTGGCCTGCAGTCACATATGCAGGCAGAATGCTAAACATAAAATAAATAAATAAATCTTTAAAAAAAAATAGGTTCTTTGGAGCAACTCCCGTCTGTGTTGTCTGGAAATCAGCAGTCCAGTTTAGTAGAGTTGGAATAGCAAATACAAATCAGCAGCCATGGCATGACCTCGTAGAGACAGCCAGGCCTCGGCCTCCACCTCAGCACCTCAGCACCTCAGCACGAGTCAGCAGGAAGAACCTGGAGAAACTCCAGAAGTTCTCTGCTGTGCCTCTCAAGATCAGCAAAGACGCAAGACCCACAAGCATTTCACACAGCTACCTCTACAAACAAATCCAGCTCAGCTCCGTCACTGTCCTGTCCATGGAGACTATTTATACCCTCCACACATCTCGTGCTCTCCACAGGTTTTGCCTCAGCTGACATCATCTGTCAATCAGCCTGAGGCCACAGAAGCAGCAAGAAGCCGCAGCACAGCACCGGAAGCTTTTCGGCGAGTTCCTCTCTATGGAGTCCTGACAAATGGAGCTCAACACACAGTGTAAGATGACCGATACATGTGTGTCGTTAGCATCATGTGTCCTTTCACGGGCTTGCTTTAGCAGAACATCCTTTCTCCTGTGTCGGCTTCAGAAAAACACTCCTTCACATGTGTACCCCAGCAAAACACCATCCAACCCGACTGACTTTCTAAAGAAACCTCAGGTTTCCACTTCAATCAAGTTTAAAAACATTTCTATCACCCTAAAAGAGAAACTATCCCCTCTCAAAATGTACATTAGCTGAGAAGTTTCCCTGCCATCCTTTCCTGTCCATGTCCCCTGAAGATTCCATCACTATGACTTCTTCTTCCCCTCTTATCTCCCAACTCCCCTATCTGTCTCAAACACAGGAAATAGTGAGGACCAAAATCTGAGATTGTCCTCTGACCTCTATATATACTGTGGCATATACATGCCAAATAACGCACGCACGCACGCACGCACGCACGCACGCACGCACGGTTGGAGGCAGAAGCAGAGAAAAAGCTGAATTGTATTCCTAACTCCCTAAGAAATTCACTTTATATATAAACATAAAAGTGTAAGTCTCTTTTTATAAAACATGGAAAAACATGCCACACAAACAATATCAAGAAAGCTGGAATAGCTATGTAATTAATATGAAATGTATTTTAAACTTAATTTAAAGCTTATTTATATTGGCTCCCCCAATAGTTTCAACTTTATTACTTCTGTGGCAGTTTTAAGACTTTTTAAATACCTATGGATGTTTTGCCTTGTTTAATTCTGTGTATCGCTCACAAGCGTGGTGCTCAGAGGCCAATACCTCTGTAACTGGAGTCCCAGCTGGCGGGGAGTCGCATGTGGGTGCTGGGAATTGGACCCAGGTCCACTGAAAAAGTGGCCAGTGCTCTTAAGAGCTCAGTCATCCCTCCTGCCATCTG
Source organism: Rattus norvegicus (assembly GCF_021556685.1). Classification (NCBI taxonomy): domain Eukaryota; kingdom Metazoa; phylum Chordata; class Mammalia; order Rodentia; family Muridae; genus Rattus; species Rattus norvegicus. Next base: position 137,238,445 of record NC_141540.1, read on the forward strand.
TAGCAGTTTTTAAGCAGTAAAAACAATTACTGATCTATATTTCACTCATATTATGTTACTAATTAACTGTTCCTACAGAAATACAGTACTGCACTAAAGTCACACTACCTAAAAAGTTCCTTCACAATAAGGCTTTCAAGTGAATGATAGCTTACAATTTTTCTTAAAGTTAGTAACATTATTCCCCATTGGAACACTAGCATTATTTATTAAAGGCATGTTTTCTTACAGGTTATCAGGCAAACACTAGTGCTGCAACTGTATTTACAATGGAATACCATCTATAACCTGAAGGGTTCATTGCTCTGGGAATTTTCAAAACAACATGCTATCTTAATAATGTTTTTCTTTATTTTATTTTGTGTTAGGGTGTGGAGCCTGACACAGGAATATAAGAACAATGTAAATCAAGATACTGTACCCTTTCCTATACAGTTAGAAAAATAAGACACAGAAAATGAAGACTGCACATACGAAGTGCCAAATCTGTGATACAGAGAAGGAGTGTCTAAGAAATTCAGAGAGGAGTAACTACTGACTAATCACAGTAAAGAAAAAACTGTTTAAGAACCTTTTCAGGGCGAATTCAGTCCAATTTGCTTAAGAAAGCTGTAGGTCCTGGCCAGAAGGCAGAGAGATAATGGGGAGCACTACTGTCTGACAGTGAGATCCTGCTTAAAGCCGAGCTCCACTGATACTGTGAGGAGGCCTCACACGTTCTTACACCTGACAGCCACGCAGTACCAACACTAGTCTGCAAGAGACTGCATTAATGCATGCAGTGTTCTCAACCACTGCTTGGGACCCTTTGATACAGTTCACGTTGTGTGACCCCCCAACCATAAAATTACTTCATTACTACATCATGACTGTAAATCTGCTACTCTTATAAACCATAATGTAAATATCTGATGGACAGGATGTCTGATCTGTGACGCCCCCCACCCGCACTTAAGAAGTCATGACCCACAGGTGAAAAGAGCTACAATGTGCGATAAGAGGTTTGAACTGTCACAGTACTTGCCTTACAAGCAACCTGAGTTTGATTCTCAGATTTGTGTGCTGAGTGAAGGAATTTTATTAAGCAAAAACTGTTCTGAAGGCTTCTAAGAATTCTTTCCCCTGGCATTAAACACAAACACAAACACAACACCCTTTCCCATATGGCAAGTCCTTAAGTTTTGTTTGCTCACAGTTGAAAGTTCAGAATATATAGAACAAAGTACTTTAAAGATAAGACAATAAAAATCTAACCTCACTGTTGTGGGGATAAAAAAAGGACTTGTAGAGCTAATTCCTGGTATGCAAGATCCCCAACTTTTTCCTGTCTTATTCTCTATTTCATATTCAACACCCCCTCATCCCAGCCCACCCCAAGATTAAGTTCTCAACATACTCAAAGCAGCAGAAAAGAAAGGCTAACAGACACTGCACTAAAGGACTCCTTCACGGACTAAGTCTGGACAAGTGAAGATAAGTAAGTATCGGGTTCATTAAAAAATGGGCCTTTAATCTCAGAATACTTTCCTACAAAATATCAACTAGTTACTGAGATCTTAAGATTTTTCTAGGTTAACATAACAGTCTAAAGAGACATTAAAATGAAATGTAAACCAGAATGTTTTTGTTACCAAATTACTAAGAAAGCTAGCAAAACAATGAGGTCGGAGGTTAGACAGTGGTAATATACCAAGATTAATTATCTGACCTTGATACTTACATTATTAGTACATAATAGAACTGAGTACCATTAATCCCAGCACTTGGGAGGCAGAGGCAGGAGGATTTCTGTGAGTTTGAGCCTAATCTACATAGCGAGTTCCAGGATAGCCAGAGCTACAAAGTGAAACCCTGTATTGAAAAAACAAAATCATATAACAACAGAACAAAAATGCATTCATTTAAGATTAAGACTGCATCTGCAACTGAATCGAATGGTTCAGGGTTTTTTAAATGTTTAGACTTACAACTCTTCTAAAGCTTTCAATTAAATAACCTACAAAACGTACAACACCTAAAAGTCCTACATAATCAAAGCAGTTAGGTTAGAGAGTGGTTCTCAACCTGTGGGCCACTACCCTGATAGCAAACCTCATCTCCAAAAAGCATTTACATTACAATGCATAACAGTGGCAACAAAAGACGATTTTTCAGTTGGGGTCACCACAACGTGAGAAACTCTATTATTAGGAAGGCAAAAAAAAAAAAAAACCACTGTTTTAGAGTGAACACTTTCCCTTTTGGGGGTGGGGGTTAGAGACAGAATCCTTGTACCCGTTAAGCAACACTCCACCACTGAACTAAACCAGCAGCCCTTCACTCCTACTTTAAACGACTCTTCAGGTTTAGGAAAGTCTCAATGGCTTTTACTCTACAACCACCAAGGTCCAGTCAGGTAACCAACCACAGGTAACCACACTTCCTAGTTCCCCAATTACACCAGCCAGATTTTTTCTTGTTATCAGCAATGGAGATAGAAATATTTACATCACAGAAATGTCTACTGGACAGCAATGATCTAAAGGTTGGAAGGACAACTGATATAATGCCTATCTATAAGCTAACATTAGATGGCCCAACATATAGATATGAAGCAGAAACTCTTAACACTTAAGTCATTTAATCGCTCTAGAGGTTCAAGTCATTTCTGTAAAACAGACTAACACATCGAATATTACAAAGCTACTGCAACTAAGAGGCAAAGCACCCACAGCAGATTGGCTACCAGCAATTATTAATTAGGTGTCTTCTACACCGTGGTTAATAATTTCTTAAACTGATTTCAGCACTTTTAGAACTAGTCGAGCAATTCCACAAACACCAATTTGAAAAAAGTCCTACTTGGTCAATAAGCCAATATGTTTCACATCTAACAAGACTGTAGTTCTTATCCAATGTTCATCCACATTCCACCGTACCAACTACACTCCTCTTGAGACACTGTGGCTTCTGTAACAACACATTCAACTCAGGCTCTTCTGACCTTCAGTGTTCTCTGGGAGCTTACATTCTTCCAGTAAACTTTTTAAGGTAACTGTTTCCATTCTAGGGCATCTCTAGTGTTCTTCCTAGTTATGTTCCCTCCCATGGGCAATTCCATCCATAGCTATTGTTCCAATTACCTACTCAATGTTTTGCATCTCCCCTGACTACTGCTAACCCCCTCCACACAGATCTTCCCATATACACCACTGCTGCCCCTCCTCCAAGGCCGAGCACCATAAGGCCAGTTCTGTCTATCCCTCCAAACTACCAAGAAAGATCCAACAGAGCTTCTAAAGGAACTTTTTTTTAAAACAAAAGACAGGTCACACCACTTTGCTTTTAGCTAAGTACTCTAGGATTTCTGTTTCCACAAATGGCAGATTTAAAGCCATAAACTGCCACTCTTCTCTTTAAAAGGACTCCTGGGCTACAGGGGTAGCTCAGCGGTAAAAACAAAAACAAAAACAAAAACAAACAAACAAAACCTTGCTGTTCAATAATGAGGACCAGAGTTTAAATCTCAGCTGCCATCATGTGAATCAAGTGGCTTGCAAACACCTGAAGTTTTGGCCTCTGCAGCCATCCAAGCGCACGTGTGAACAGACACTCAAGAGACACATACATGTGTGCACACATTAAAAAAAAAATAGGTGGACTCTATGTGAACATGGTCTATATGCATAAACGTAAATAATTTGGCAAATTATTCAAGAGTTGAGACTTAATAAACTATAACAAACGTTTAAACTAGCTTTAATAGTTACAGAACTCATATGAATCTACAAAATAGTTGTCATTACCTACTACAGTGCTGTGCATTGTTCACATTTTTAGGAGTAAACCATTGACAGACTGACAACCCCTGGGCCAGTGAGATGACTCAGCAGGTAAGGGCACTTGATTCAGAGTCTGGTGACTCAGTCTGATCGCTAAGGTCTGTAAGAGAACTCACTTCCCCCAGCTGCCCTCTGAGCTCCATTCCTAGGCTGTATGTGCACAGGCACACACACTCGAAATATAAATAAATGTAAGAAGAAAAAACTAAGACAAAAACCTGTTTTCATGGAAGTTGCTTTAGACTGAAGAAACATAATAAATGTGTTAATAAATTCAGTGGTATGTTAGAAAGAGATAAAATGTTGTGGGGGAAAAACTGACATAAAATGCAATAGGAAGTATGGGATATGGAGATGCTGTTTCAGATGGGACAATGAGAAACACCTCAGCAGCACTGGAGAAATGTGGTTGGAGGAAAGGTAAGCAGATGGAGTCAGAGAAGAAACCTAAGTAACTTCAAAGTTATGTAAAGGCCTCAGTGAGAACTATGGATTTACTGGGACTGAGAAAGAAAGCCATTTGAGAAGGGAAGTAACATAATCTAATACAAAAGACTCATTCTGACTGGAGAGTGTTAAAGACTATGGGTTAACAAAGATAAATGGTGATGGTGTTGAGTTTGTCTTTTTAGAAAGTTATTTTCCAAGCAAGAGAAGATGGTTTTAAAATTCTCATATTGAAATTTCATTGTACCATAACTTTAATTTTTAAAAAAGGACAAAATTCAAAGGTAATTCTTAGGAATAAAATTAAAAATATATTTTTCAATTCATTTATTACTACTGTGCTAGGGTATGGATGTGCAACATGGCACACATACTGAGGCCAGAGGGCAACTTTCATCTTTGTATGAGTTCCAAGGACTGGACACTCAGGTGGCGTTTACCCAATGAGCCATCTCAGGTCCACAAAAGTCCCCTACTACCAGACCATGACACTGGCTGGCTATTTTAACTCTAGGTCTCCAGCTTGCCACAGTCATCGCTGCTCAGAGGCAAAACGAAGTACAAGGTGAGGAACTGAATTTTAAGAATTTGGGTTTGGAGACTAGAAAGATGGCTCAGCAGGTAAGAGTGCTTGCTCTTCAAGAGAACCAGAATTCAGTTCCTAATACCCACATCTGGTGGTTCACAACTGTCCATAGAACTCTAGCTCCAGGGGACCTCATACCTCTTTCTGGCCTCCATGGACATATATAAGTAAATAACAAAATAAATGTTTAAAAAAAAACAAACCAGTACAACTGTAACTCCCAGTACTTGGGAGGCAGAGGCAGGAGGGTCAGAAGTTCAAGGCCACCGTGAGCTATATGATATATAAAACTCACCTGAGTTTCAGTAGGCAAGGTAAGGCAGAAACTATTTACATCACTAAAAGACAAGAGCAGATGCTGGGATGCACAGCACACATCATTTTGTAAGTAGCTTTTACTACTTTGAGGCACGCTGCCCTCTTGGAACGGTGGTCTAACAACTATCTTGCATTGAAGTACCTAGATTGTGCAGTCCTTAGGCTGATGGGAAGTCACCATCACAGTTCATTACTAAAGGTCAGTGACAAAATTGACAGCATGCTAGGTTCGTTCTCATGAAAACCGCTCATAAACTGATTGGTGCTCTAGGATGATGGGAAGATTAAGCATACCTAATAGAAGGCCCATGACTACATCAAGGAAACCCAGGAAGAATGTTCTTAAAATTTTCTCTGTACATTTTTAAGTAACCTAATTTACGCTTTCTTTTGTATTTTTCTCCTTTGTCATACTGAAGACTGCCTTTTCAGTATATTTACAGAAGGGCAACAGCATTCAAGTTTAAACCAACTAAAAACTTAAAACGTACTTCAATCTGAAAGATAAATTCTGCTATAGTAAAACTGAATGTTTACAAGCACCGGGAAAAGAAAAACTATTAGCTAAAGGGAAGCTACAGTCAGAACTGTTAATCTTTGAAAACCTGACTGAAAGTGGAGCAATGGTGAGAAAGCCTTTAATTCCAAAAGTGAAGAGGCAGAGGCAGGCAGATCTCTGAGTCTGAGGCCAGCCTGATCTACAGAGCGGGTTCCAGGATGGATAGGGCTACACAGAGAAACCCTGTCTTGAAAATGATAAAGGGAAAAAAAAAATGCATAAACAAAACGCAAATTAACTCATTTCTGAAGATATTTTAAATGTTTTTTTTTTCTGTCTAATTGGGTAAAAAAAACTACCACAAAAACAACTGCCAACCTTTTCCTCCTGGCTTTAAATAATAGTAAAACGGTTAAGCCGAGTGCCAAAGCAGAGGAGGAAAAAAACCTATGGTGTGTAGAGACAGGATTACACAATAAAATTTTACTAAAAATACCGGTTAAATACAAGGGCTAAGAATCTACTGCCTTCACTGCTGTGGAGCTGCGGCAAATAAATCATACATTTTCTTTTCCTTGAAAACGAGAACACGCATTTATTGATAAATACCCAAAATTTTGCTTTGCCCAAAATTCAGAGAAAACTGCAAAAAACTGCCCAAACTGTAACTTTAATACTAGCATCTATTAGACAAGGCATACTAAAAACTTTTTCGTCAGTTTTGCCTAAACATGTTAGTCCGCCGCTAGTATAAGGACCGTAGCCAGGATGTAATCCAAAATGAATGAAAAAGAAAAAGCTGTGGCCAGCACTGCACGACGGTAGTTCCGCACAGTCCAACCAGAACGTGAAACTTACATCACGTATTGTTTACTACATTACACATGAAGACGATTAGCTCCGTACTACTGTAATCCCGCATCACACACATGAACGCAAGGGGAGTGTAGTTCACCATTTCAACCTGGGAACGTTTCCCTCCATTGCAACCAGGTGTCCTTTAAACTAATGCCTCGAGACCCGTGCCAGAAGGACCTGTAAATCTTTCTAAACCGCACAAAATCCCCGGGTCTAAGGCGGGGTGAGTGGCCAGCCTGAGTTTCGGTCTCCAGGACGGTTTGATCCTCCTCAGCCCAGGCAGCGGGTTTTTAAAAAATCGAGGCGAGGGTGGGGAGGCGGCTGCCGAGGGAAAGGCCGAGGCCAGGCGCCGGCTCTTCCTCATTCAGGCGCTGGAGAGGTCACAGCCCAGTGAAGTTTGGTTTCACCAGCGGGGCCGGGAGGCTCAGGGACGAATGCGAACTCCAGGGTAGAGCAGCCAGCCTAGGAGCGCCCGGAAGCCCGGCCGACACGTTCCCACTGGGGGTGGGGGAGCCGCGGGCCGAGCCTGGAGCCCCTTCCTGCCTCGGCCGAGGCCCCGCAGCCCGCGCCGCCCAGCTCCTAGGCCCCGCGCGCGCCGAACCCGGACCTCCGCCCCGGGCCGCGGCTCCAACTTTGCTCGCAGCGAAAGACGCCGCCCGAGCCGCGCGCGAGCCCCAAACTTTGCCCGCGCCACCCCCCTATCCCCCGCCGCACCGCGCTGCAACCCGGACGGCCCCATCCGCTCTCCCAGGCCGGCCGTGTTTACCTCAGGCCGAGGTCCAGGCGTCGCTCCGGCGGCCGCGCCAGCGCAGGAGGCCCGGTGTCCGTCAGTCCGCCGCTAAGTTCTGCACCATGGACTCCTCCGGACGCTCAGAAGCGCGCGCGGGCCCACAGGTTCGGACGGCCGGGTCGGGAGCACGCAGCCACGCAGCAGGAGACCCGGGCAGCGCTGCTCCGCGCGGCTTGCGCCACCGCCGCTCCCCTCCCCCGCCGTGTCTGGCGGCTCCCTCCCTTTCTCCCTCCCACCCTCCCTCCCTCCGCGGGGCTCAGCCGCGCCGCCACAGGTCGGCGCGCTGTGGTGACGACGCGGGCGGGCGGGCGGGCGAGCGGCTGGACCCGCCGCACGCTGTTTGCTCGCGGGCGCCGCCGTGCTCCACCGGACCTCCAGGGGGCGCCGGCAAGCTGCGACGGGCGGACGGACGTGGTGGGCGGGGCACGCCGCCTGGCCGGAGAGCGGGAGCTCGGGCGGCTGCGAGTGGCCGGGGCTTCTGGGAAACATTCTTCTCGCCCCGCCCTCCTGTCGCTCGGAGCACTACGCGCACGCGCGGCTCTCAGACTTCATCATCCTCCTCCTCTTCCTCCTCCTCTTCTTCCTCCGCCTCCCCCGCCGCTCTCTTGTGGCCTTTCCTGGCAGGGTCCGTGGGGACAATAAAGATGTTTTGGAGAGTCTGCAGTCCTGAGAAGAACTCGTGCGTTGTTGGCATGGATGAAGTACTCGGCCAGCTGACCAGGAGCACGTGCACGGCGGCCGGCCAGCCCCGGGACAACCTCCCACTCCCTAAGCCCGCGTCACCGAGGCTAACCGAGCATGGCTGGCTTTAAGTGCTTCCACTTTCAGTCACTCAGCGATGTCCTGCCCTGCAGCGCCCTCGGATCTTTTGTTGCACCTCGGAGGTGAAGCCTTTACAGGCTTTTCGTCAGGCGCTGACTTTTTCACCCCCTAGCCCACGCTCTCGCCTTTCCTAGTTGTCCTCTTGCTGCTCACCCCGTCGCCTGGCCACCCCAGCCCGGGCTGTTCTCTTCCCACTTCGAGCCCCGTCGATCGCTGATATCTCCGCGTTCTCCCTGACTGCTGGCTGCAACATCCCCTGCCCTCCTCTGATCTTGTCGCTTCCCTGGCACCCTCATCCTGTGCTGCTTGGCTCTTCAATTCCGGTCACGTCACACCAAGCTCTTGACAGAGCCGAGCACCAGCAAGGGACTGGGGTAAATAACTGCTTACGAATGCATGAATGGCAGCCTTGTCTCCTAAAGTCCGCTGCTTTGTAATGCGCTATCTTCATCGGTTTGGGAACTTGATGGTGTTGCTGTATGCAGGTATTTTGCAGTGGTTGAGAGGTCTTAAAATACTTTGTTCTAATGAAACAAGACTTTCTGAGGGACCTTTCTCTTGTGATGATGACGATTGAAGCTGGTGGTTAGGAGAACTTAAAAACCTGTTGAAACTGATGCGTGACAGAATCAGATCAAAGGCACTGTTAGCCATCCTGCAGAGATGAAGTTTAGCTTTCCTGTGTACACTCAGGCTCCAGAATCACATTAGAGAATTTTATCAGCAAGAGTAGTTCCCGGTGAAGATGTGCATTGCAATATCCTTTTGTGTATGTTTTATGTATTTTTTTTAATTTTTTTAAAGCAGAATCTCACTACACAGACCGATCCTCAAACTCCGGAAATCCTACTTCAAATTTATTGCTCTCCTTTTTGTGTTCATTATATTTAAGGCCCACTCTGTAACCTTCGTGCTGGGTAGCAGAGCACCAGAAACGACTCCTCCTGCCTAACTAAAACCGTGTGCCCTTTGACCGCCTCCCCTCCTCCCCATTCATCTCCCACCCACTCAATACTCTTAATAGAAAAGAAGGTGCATTGTAATAGGCTGTCTCTTGTTCTGTTTCTATATATAGTATTCTCTTTACTGTGTTTGCATGACAAAAATGTTTTATTTCCATTTTTTAATTTATAAAAGAGGGTAACTATAAAATGGATAAAGTAGATGGAGTTGGCATACTGGTTACTATTTTAGACTCACTTATAATCATAAACAAATGAGAGCTAGGGAGATGTCTCATTAAGTGCTTACCAAACAAGCCTGAGGGCCTGAGGTTGACTCCCCAGAACCCATGTAAAGCCGGGCACCATAGCAGGCATCGTAATTGCAGTGCTCTCACTGAGAGATGAGAGGTGCCGGGACGAGAGACCTCAGAAGCTGGCATGTCAACCAGCCTACTCTCGGTGACACCAGACCGTCCTGTAGAGAGTAGAAGGCAAGAATCAGTACCCAAGGTGGTCCTCTGACCTCCACATGTGCACTGTGGGACGCATACACTTTCACTTGCACAGAGAAGTACCCCATGAACAGACATACACATACAAACAAGTTTTAGTTCGTTTTTTATGTGTACGGTTATTTTGCTCACATGTATGTCTGAAGAGGGAGACAGCCCCCGGAGCTGGGCTTGCAGATGGTTATGAGCCAGCATGTCGTTGCTGGTACTCAACCCCAGCTCATCTGGAAGAGGAATGCTAAGATTAGCCTGAGCTATCTCTCCAGCCCACGCCCACCCCCAAAAAGAGATTTGCTAAAAAGTACAAACGGTGCCCATAAAAATACCTTCATCGGGGTTGGGGATTTAGCTCAGTGGTAGAGCGCTTGCCTAGCAAGCACAAGGCCCTGGGTTCGGTCCCCAGCTCTGAAAAAAAGAAAAAAGAAAAAAAAAATACCTTCATCAAAATGCACAACCGTGTCATGCTTTCCTAGACAACCAGCCTTCCACAGTGTGACAGAAGCCCATAGTGGCAGCTTTAAAAAGAAGGGTGACCAATTTATAGCTCTTTATGGTTTCATTGGAAATAATTGCTGTAGTCTGTCTTTTACGAATAGAATACAAGACAAAATCCGCATTAAGAGAAGAAATCATGGTGTAAAGACCTTGGGTTACTTAACCCCTTGGCAGTTTTGAACAAATAACCCCGTGTTTTTATATCCAGTTTTTATATAGCAGAGGAGGTTTCCCGTTTAGTCTGTGAGCTTACATCAATAAAAGTTTACAAATTCAAAAGGTATAGAGGTAGGACTCATGAACAAAATGTGGTCAAATGTGCAATATTCATATTAAAGAATGGAAAATAAGTGCTATAAGGAAAACTTATTTTACAGGACTATCACAAAATAATGTAGCTTTATTGAAGCCAATATTCCACTCAAAAGGGATGAACCTCCAAGTACAGTCTCTGAACACTGATCAACATAGCCAAGTACAGAGGGAGTCAGTGGTGTGCCCCATTAGCTCTGCAGTGTAAGTCAGTAAAGCAAGCCCTCCTAGCTCCAGCCTCAACCACTGGTAAACAGACATAAATAAGTGTACACCGTGCAATACCCCAGCTGTGAACGTTGAGTCACGTGGTAAATTGCCACAGACGTGGGTAGCACCAGAACCCCACAGCCCTAGCAGTCAAAATCCATGCTGGTCAATCCTGACCTCACCCCCTTTATACCACCAAGCGAACACTGTAGCCAACCATTGCTGACATGGTCAAGCCCACGCATGTCATTTTACGTGTGTTTCCATTTATCCAGGATGCCAGAAGTCTGTACTCTCTTTGAGGTCCTACCCTCTAGCGATAACTGGGTTCTGTGTGTTAGTCCATGGTGTACAGGTAACAGTTGTCAAACAGCAGGGTAGAGACATCTTCAAAGGCCAGTTTGCTATGTCAAATGTCTTGATGTAGTGACTGACACCAAGCTACAGACAGTGCGTTTGGCATCGGAACAAAAGTCCTGGCTGCAGGCAGATACCTCTGTCCTCAGAGGCAAAGTCTTTCAGTGTTGGTAGTTGATTTCCTTCTCAACTAGACAAATTTAAATCATATTTCCCACACTCCAGAAAATATATATATGTGTGTGTGTATGTGTGTGTGTGTGTGTGTGTGTGTGTGTGTGTGTGTGTGTGCTCTAGCTAGATATGCAAGAGAGACTTGACTGCACCTCCACAAACCTACCTTGGTCACCCAGTCCATGTTCCAGGTTTGCATAGTCAGTCACCTAGATAGTTCACCATACTTCATCATTGCAGTCCATCTTAAACACTGCCTCCCGTCCCCATGTGTCCCTGGAAGCGCTGGGTCCTTCCCAGAATTCCATCTCGGCAGGCCAGTGTTGGCCTAACACAAGCTTCTGCCCATCAGATTTCGAGGCTATCCAAGTGTGGGTCTGAATGCGGTAAATAAGCTCCCGTTACTTCCACCTCAGGGCTTGTCAGACAAGTCACCTGACCCTGTACAGAGAAGTCCACCTTTGTATCAGTGTCTACTCTGGTCTTATGTCCGGTTAATGATAAGATTTCCAAAGGCTTCCTATCCTCCAGTTGCTTCATTCTCGAAATAGCCTTCAGATAAACCTCTCCCAGTACAAAACGTCCTGAATGAAATCCCCTGCCTCGGAAGTGTCTACATGCAGTAGACCTCCAGCACAGACACTCATCGCCAGCCTCCACTGTGTAGAGACAAGTCAGCATGTGAGCACAACCTGAGGAGCGAGATGTTTTAACACACAGAAACTGAACTCTGAGGAAAGGGGTTTGAGGAAAGCATCAGATTACGACAGAAGATGCCTGGGCTGATTGGCCCCGCTCAGACAAGTCAGGTGATCCAGAGTTTCATTTTTCTGCAAATCTCTTTGGGAAAGAAACGTAACAGGAATCATATCAAGTCATGTCTCAAAGTCCTTTCTTCCCATAAGTTTATGAAAATATTTACCTAAGGGAGCCTGATAGTGGCTTACGTCACTCCTAGTCACGGTATCTGGGCCTACAGACACCACTTCTGGTCCACAGTCTCACGGAAGCAAGAAAGATGTTAATTTGCCTGTTTGTTATTTTTTAATTTATTAAACACCTTGATGCATGTGTATAACACATTCTGGTTGCAGTTATCTCTCCTGCTGGACTTCCATTGTCCCTCACCTCTTGTTCCCCAGTTTCTAACCCAATTCATGACTTTTAGTTTTGTTTTTATTTTCTTTTCTTTGTGACCTGTCAGGTTTGAACAGGGCCATTCGCATGGACGCAGGTTTAATGCTCTGCACGGAGCTAACCATCTCACTAGTGATTACATCACTGAAGGTAATGACTTCCTCTTCCTCAGTAGCCCCCTACTGCCATTAGCTTCCCAAGGCTCAGTCCTGTGCAGGATCTATGCCAGCAACCATAGCTGTTGGGAATTCATGAATGTCATAGCCATACACGAGCATTTCATGCCTGACACTTCTATCCTTTCTGCCCTGCATCTACAATGGTCACTAAACCTTGGAGGGGGTGATCCGAGTATCGTGCTTACGGCTGAGCACTGGATGGCCACTTTATCTCAGCACCACGACCTCCCACGTATCACCACACTATCAGTGGTAAGACCCAGGAAAATGGAGCTTAAAAAGGAGTCAGACTAAAGTCTCATGCAATCGCCAACTTCATTTAGAGCACCAGAAAGTTTATAGTCTCAGGGTTAAGCAAGGTCATGAGCAGAGGTCACCTGAGTCCCATCACAAAGGCAGGCCTTGCCTGGAATCATCATCTGGATAACAACATTCAATAAAGACAGAACAAAGCACTTGGTTAGGGAAAAACACACGGGGACAGTCACAAAATAACCTTCAGGCAAGCACATTGCCACGCAACAGACAAGTGGAGGACAGGAGACACCGCAGTTCTTTATTGGGGAGTTGAGGCCCTGAATGTTTCATGTTATTTTAGAGAGATATTTACTAATTCTTGTAAAGAGCTGCAGACAGACAGACTAGATTAAAAAACTAGACGCAACTGTCTTGTCTACAAGAAACACACCTCACTAACAAGAAATGCCTCCAGACTTCGTGTCAAAGGGCAGAAAAATGGTCTACCAAGTGAATGGACACTAAAACGTTGGCAGAGTTATTCTGGTAAAGTCAACAGATAAACTTCAAACCAAAACTAGAAGAAAGAAAAATGGCTGCTACATATTGATAAAGGGACCAGTTCATCAAGACGATGGTGATAAATAAATAAATATATATATATATATATATATATTAAATGTTAGAGCTCCCTATTCATAAAACAAACACTAATGGACATCAAAACTAAATTTTGATGTACTGATACTAGGTGAGTCTAGGCCCCCATTGTGATTGTCAACTTGATGGACACAGAATCACTCTGGGCTTCTGTATGAGGGAGTTGCTTGTAGGTTGATGTCATCATGCAGGTGAAGGCAGGCAAGATAAAAGGAGGCCTGTCATTGGACGAAGGAAGAAGGGAGGCGGGAACAGAGGTTTTAGAAGGAGAGGGAGAAGCAGGAGAGAAGGGAGAACACGGCGGCAGACGTTAAGATTCTTCTCCGGGCATAGATACAGGTTGTAATCAATATTTCTAAGAGATGGGTGCGTACAGGATATTTTGCCGTCTAGACGGCAAATTACATCTGACCAATTGGATCAGAGGTTATTGTGTGGTGTGTTCTTCCATGGGGCGACTTAATTGAGTTCAAGAGAAGGTTCGGTGGCAGGGTGCACCAAGCCCACCACGGAATTGGGATGTGTGTGCCTGGCGTGGTAACAACCCGCCAAGGGAACTGTGAGTGAAAGCAAAGCAGTGTGGCAAGGTGCCACGCTGGAACGGCTTGTGGACCCCCGCCCCCGAGTTAGAGAGTACCACCGGGGCCAGCGTGGACCCGATGAGATGAATTAGCACTAGTTCCTATCGCCCGCTGAAACTAGCGACAGAGCGACCACCCAGGTACGTGCGGTTACCGCGACAGTTTCTAATTGGGCTAACAGTGGACAGAAGATCCCCTCTAACTGTGTAAGGCACCATTTCATGGGCTGAGGTCCGAAAGCAAGCGGATGACCAGTTTTCATATTTCTCCGCTCAGCGTTGATGTAATGTGCCAGCTGTCTTCCTCCTCCTCCAGGATGGACTACACCTCTCTCAACAAGGTTCCTAAATAAACCCCTTCTTCCTGAAGTTACCCCTGCCATGCATTTGATAATGACGATGACATTCCCATAAAGGTAATTGATATATTTATCTGTGTCATTATGTAGGTCATTCGATTAAGTTTCAGCGCCCACTAAAAGAAACACTACTAGGTTAAAGGACACCATACATCAAATGGGCTTAAAAAACGCATACAAAATGGTCAACAAATATGGAATAAATTCTCTTCTCAACAGTCCCCATGCCCTCTCTAAAACTGGCCGAATTCTAATCAGAATAGGGGATCTGGAGGAAACTTTGAGGTAAACATGCTCGGGTCTGAAGTGGGAAGGCCAAACCTTATCTCAAGGTGCAGCTTTTCAGTGAGCTAAACCAGCACGTGACAATATATTTTTAATATTACCCTTACCCCAAAGGCATTTGTTTCTCTATAACTGAGAAGTAGAAACAACAGCTAGAGTGTCCGGGCTTGGTGGGGCAGAAACAAAGGCAGAACCCAGATAGGTCCCTGAGGTAGGGTGTCACTGCTGTGAAGAGACACCATGACCAAAGCAACTCTGATAAAGGAAAACATTTAATTGGGGCTGGCTTATAGTTTCAGCGGTTCAGTCCATTTTTATTATGGTGGGAAGCCTGGCAATGTCCAGGCAGACATGATGCTGGAGGAGCTGAGGGTTCTACATCTTGATCCAAAGGCAGACAGGAAAAGATTGTCTTCCTCAGGCAGCCAGGAGAAGGCTCTCTCTTCCTCACTGGGCAGAGCCTGAGCACAGGAGTCCTCAAAGCCTGCCTACACAGTGACACACCTCCTTCAACAAGGCCACACCCCCTCAAACAAGGCCACACCTCCTTCAACAAGGCCACACCTCCTCATAGTGCCACTCCCTATGGCCAAGCATTCAAACACATGCATTTATGAGGGCCAAATCTATTCAAACCACCACAACAGGTATAGCATAAGGTAGTCCCAAGATCAAAAAGAATCTCTTATCTCAGTCAGAGGAAGAAGTCATGAAAACCCAAAGGAAAAGTCCCTGCATAACTTTTATCCTCAGTCTCCAGCCCAGGCTGTGCAACAAAGGGACTTTTTCTGAACAAAAACAAACAACAACAACAAAAACAAAAACAAAAACAAAAACAAAACCAGTCACAAGCCCTTCAGCAATTCTGAATGGGTCTCTGGACTCATCAGTTGTCCAGACTGCTATATTACCTGGGTTTTTAGTGGAGAGACACAAAGGGAGGGGCTGTTCCACTTCTGCCCACCTTGCGGGTCCTAATCTGGTGACTTCCATAGCCATTGTGTGCCCTTTACATAGGCCATCCTACCTGGCTGGGACCTCGTCATGCAGGGTTCGTCCCAGTATTATGTAGGGCCCAGCTGGGTAAGACTTTATGACTTAGCCGGACGGTGCTGGCACACTCCTTTAATTCCGGCACTTGGGAGGCAGAAGCAGGCAGATCTCTGAGTTCTAAGCCAGCCTGGTCTGCAGAGCAAGTTCCAGGATGGCCAGGGCTACACAGAGAAACCCTGTGCTGAAACAAACCAAACCAAAACCAACAACAACAATAAAAGAAAGCCTTTCTGCCTCACTTCCAATCAAGATAGAGGAGTCCTTTGGGAGAAGACGATCAGGAGCTGACCAGGTTCAGGTTCTGTGAGAAACCCTAAGTGGAGCTGACAGCAGGGATGATGGGGGTTGGGACTGAGACTCTGAAGGGCAGAGAGCTAGGGAGAAACAGAGGATCTGGTAGGGAAGGAGGGGCCAGATGAGCACAGTGAGAGACATGGGGCCTGAAACTTTAATTGTAACTTTAATTTCTGTAACGCCTATTTTTAATGGCAGTTCATAAGTGCTTTAAGCTTCCTTCTATCCCACCACACACCAGAGGTAATGGAAAAGAAAGAATATGGGGGAAATGGACCAGTTTAGAAAGGTTCTTTGAAGCAAATCCTATCTGTGTTGCCTGGAAATCAACAGATCAGTCCACGGGTCAGCAGTGGCAGCTTGATCCACTCACAAACACTTCACGGACACACCAGCAGCCCAGTAGCGTCAGTTAGCAAACACAAATCAGCAGTCGTGACACTACCTAGCAGAGACAGCCAGGGCTCGGCCTTGGCTCAAGTCAGCAGCAGGGACCAGCAGGAGCACGAGGAGAAGTTCTGACTATGCCTCTTTCAGTGAAGCAAAGATCAGCCAAGACAAGAAACCCGAAGGTATTGCACAGCTAGCTGTATCTCTCCGGTGCCGTCCACTGAGTCCTATTAATACCCTCTCCAAACGTCATGTGTCCTCCGTGGGTCTTGCCTCAGCGTGTGAACCTGACTTAGCAAAACTCCATGTGAGTCTGTCTCGGCTGACATCTCTCTGCCAATCAGCCCCAGTCTGAGGAAGCGGCAAAAAAAAGCCACAGCAAGCCACCACACCACCGGAGAGGGATGTTTTTTGGCACATTTCTCTCCATGGCGTTCTGACAAATGCAGCTTAACTCTGCAAGGTAAGGTGGACCAGTGCATGTGTGTTGTTAGCAAAGAATCCTTCATCGCGTGTCCTTCCACGCACTTGCTTTAGCACAGCATCCTTTCACCTGTGTCCACTTCAGGAAAACATTTCTTCACGTGTTTGCCCCAGCAAAACACCATCCAACACAACCGACTGGCCAAAGAACCCTCAAGTTTCCACTTCAGGAAACAGAAGAGGTGACAGTGGCATCTGTAGGTGAAAGACAAACAGACACCGGATAGAATGGGAGTTTACTGTTATCTCTCAGTCTAACCCCAGAAAGGGATTAGCACCACTTATGAATCACAAGCAACAGGGGAATTGTGTCTCTCCCTCAAGGGTAAAGTACATACCCTGGGTTGGCATCTCGTTAGCACAAAGTCAAAAAGAGCTTAGAGAACGGACCAGCTTTCCTGTCCTTGAGACAAGGTGAGACCAAGACGCCAACAACCAATACCAGTGCTCTCCTGTCAGAATCTGCTCAGACCACATTCATCACTCACACAACAATTGGCCACCCAGCCACTCAAACCCCCGGTCTCCATATAGTCTTGGGAGGCAGAATCAGACAACTGAATCCTCTCTATTAGCATCCCAGTGCAGAGTGAGAAGGCTCCTTGTCAGAAATTTCCTTTCCAAACATTAAGAGGGCTTCTCAAGAGACCTATCCTCCTTAGACCTTAAAAAGGCTCTTTCTCAAGAGGCCTATATTTGTTTGTTTCTTTCTTTCTTTACATCCCAAATGTTGCCTTCCTCCTGGTTTCCCCTTGAAGAGTTCCTCCCCCATCCCCCCTTTCATTCGCCTCTGAGAGGACACTCCCACCCCCACCCCCTTGCCTGGGGAATCAAGTCTCTGCAGGTTTAGAAGCACCCTCTCCCTGAGGCCAGATGTAGCAGCCCTCTGCTACATATCTGCTGGGGAGACCCTCCCTTTTTTAAAACAAGAACTGACTTCAGTATACAAACTTACCTCCTAGGAATGTCAGAAGGATTTGATCCATTTTGGTGTCCAGGATATGGTAGTCATTCCAGACCTCTCTGGGCTTAGGGGTAGGCATGGGGCCTTGGAATGTCTTTAGGGGTTAAATCTGCTACAACCTCCCCACTGGCTAGGGAGGTCTGAGTCCCATGTGTGTGTGGGATAGTCTCACGGGACCTCAATCTATCCAGGTAAGAAAGTTATAACCACCACACGTGTAAGGCCAAAGCAGTCTTTTATTTAAGCCAGTGTCCAAGAGCAGGCTATAGCCTCAGCAGGGCCCTTGGCATCGAAGTCCGTGAGGCAAGAACCACAAAACCACAACGTCACGTGTAAGTGAGGAGAAACAGGTAACATATCTGCTTTGACTCCACAGTCAGGAGACTGTTCTGGCTGTGCACCTGGTCGGAGTCAGGAAAAGTCTGGAGAGTGTCGCCTCCCAGGTGGCTATGACTTTCAGGGGGTTAAGGGCTGAAAAGCACCTGAGCAGGCCCAGATGGATTCAGGGTGGGATCGGAACAAAGTAACATTCTCTCAGTCACATCAATGCCCATTTAGAAACACATGCATTTTAAAATGTATTCCTTTCCAGAGCAATCCCTTCTCCTGACAGCCGCATGGTTTCATCTTTCGTTACAATGTTACAACGAAGTAAAACATCTCTGTGCATTTTGGCGGTGAAACTAGTGGGGAGCCCACTAGTAGGGACTGTCGTGTGGTGATTCTTGTTACCGACATTACTGTTAAGTTGACATTCTCTATCTTAAGTTACTCTATTTGTCAAGAATGTGCTTGGTTCGTGTATTCATTTTAGGGAAGTCAGAACTCTGTCGTGAGAGGGACTGTAAGAGGCTAACAGTCTTAAGAGTCAGTGCATAGCTGACTCAGCTTTAGGAATGGCATTTATGTACAGGCATAGACAGGGCTCGTGGTCCACATTGGTGGTATCGATAACGTTGCCTCTCCCACCACTGTTTAGAGCGCAAAGCCTCTTCAGGTTTCTGCCCTTTCTCCTGTCTTTAACAGTGCTTTCTGTCGCTTTACGTGATCCATCAGCTATCGCATCTTGAGTTTTCTCTCTGGAACCCATCTAATTAATTTTTCATAGTTTAGAGTCCACCATGCTTGGCAGTAGCTCGATTCCGGTACGTCTGGACAAGATAGTGTTCAAGATATGAACTAAGACATCAAGTAGCCTGCACAAAGGAAGATTCTCTCTGCGAGACCGGTCCTGGAGCTATAGGACTCAGCCAGGGCCCCAGTCATAAAACTATAGGACTCGGTCAGGCGCTCCTGCTGAAAGAATAGATGCACCGATAAATGGAAACAGGAGGGAGAAAAGAGAGACAGAGAGAACAGAGACAGAGGGAGACAGAGAATGGAGGGGGGGGAGAGGGAGAGGAGGGGGGAGGGGGAGAGGGAGGGAGAGAAACACAAATGCTGCAAGTTGAGCTTTGACAAAGATACCAAGTCAACTAGTAACACATTAATAGGATCCTCTGACGGAACAAAACTTAGAGAATGAATCCATCTCTCCACCTCCATTCTTCTCAGCTTGGGAATCCAGTTTCCTCACCATTGTGTCGAAGAAGTGATTTTCCTCCAATAAAAGTTTCTGAGACCTTTGTCAAAAACTGGTGGCCGTAAGACCAGTTTGATGGTACACTGTAGGTTGACGTCATTATGCAGGCGAAGGCAGGTACAGGATAGAACGAGGCCTGTCATTGGATGAGAAGGAAGGATGGGTGGGAGAAAAGTTTAGGAGAGGAGGAGACCAGAACCAGAGGAGGAGAGCAGCTGAGAGAACATGGCGGCAGATGTTAAGATTTCCCTCTGCACCTTTATAGGTTGTTATGAATATTCTTAAGGGATGGATGTGTACAGGGCTTTGTGTGTCTAGGTGGGCAGTTTATATCCTTATCAATTGGTCATAAGTTAATTGCATGGATGTATTGTACATTGAGCATTTAACACATGAGTCTGGTTGTTGGGTTCCAGTTTGCTGAGTAATGACTTCCCTGGGCATAGGGAGTGTGAGCAGAGTCTGTGACAGGAAGCTGTGCTAGGCTATAGAATGCTTGGGGCTAGCATGGCGTGGGCTACGCTAGCATGGACTGCGGAACACGATGTGAGTCTCAGGCGTGGTAACAACCGCCAAGGGGACAGTGTGTGAAAGCGGTAATGGAACCAGCTAGAGCTCACGGATTAATTTTACCACAACAGCGCACACCTTTGATATCAACACTCAAGGCAGAGGCAGGAGGATCTCTATGAGTTCTAGGCCATTCTGGACCTTAGTTTGGATCCCCAGTACTCAATAAAAAGCCCAGCACCGAGGATGCAGAGAGAGGATTCCTGACGCTTGCTGATAGCCAGCCTAGCTGAATCCATGAGTTCTAAGTTCAGTGACAGACTCTGTGTGAAACACTGTCAACACTGAGTGTGCGCATGGGTGCGTGTGCACACACACAGGGTGTCGGGCGGTAGTTGCATGGGCTTTTCCTAGGTCTTGCTTCTGTTCTGACACTTGTATGATTTTGTGTTGGCACTATGGCTCTGCAGAACTGTTTGAGACTAGGTCTTGTGACCCTTCCACCATTATTGATTTTGCTATGAATAGCCTGGCTGCTTGGGGGTCTTTTTGTGCTTCCTTATTCATTTTAGAATTTTCTTCTATCTCTGGTTCTCTATCTCAGTGGGGAAAAATGTCACTGGAATGTTGATGGAGATCGTGCTGAGTCTATAGATTGCTCTCAGAACTGTAGCCATCACCACAACACTAACTCTGCCAACCCAGGAGCATGGAAGGTTTTTCCATCTCTAATGCGCTCTCCAATTTCTTCAGTGCCTGGAAGATTTCTTTGTTTTTTTTAAAAGATCTATTTATTTATTTTATGTATGTGAGTACGCTATTGCTGTCTTCAGACACACCAGAAGAAGGCATCGGATCCCATTACAGACGGTTGTGAGCCACCATGTGGTTGCAGGGAATTGAACTCAGGACCTCTGGAGGAGCAGTGAGTGTTCTTAACCATTGAGCCATCTCTCTAGCCCACCTTGAAGATTTCTTTTCTTTTCTTTTTTTTTTTTTTTTAGGAGCTGGGGACCAAACCCAGGGCCTTGTGCTTGCTAGGCAAGCGCTCTACCACTGAGCTAAATCCCCAACCCCTGAAGATTTCAATGTTGAGTTTTTTCACCTCCTTGGTGACAATGAGTCCTAGGTATTTTAATTAATTAATTTTTAATTAATTAATTAATCAATTTTATTATGAATATTATTCCCACCCCCGGTTTTCTTGACAGAAATGTTACCACATATTTATGAGTTTTGATGTATATCCTACTGTAAAGCTAAGAATGTTTATCAGGTCCAATAGTATTCTGGTTTAGTCTTTAATCTGTCAATCATAGGATCCTGTAGCCTGTAAACAGGAATAGTATGACTTCTTCTCTTCCTGTTTCTACCCCCTTTTCTTTCTTTCTCTTGTTTCATTGCTCTAGCTGAGATATTGAGTATAATATTGAATGAGAGTGGAGAGATTGGACACCCTTGCCAAAAAAAAAAAAAATCATGTACTTGTTCACATGAATGCTCTGTCTACATTTGCACCAGAATGCCCAGTAGACGGCATCAGATCTCACTACAGAGAGTTGTGAGCCACCATGTGGTTACTAGGAATTGAACTCAGCACCTCTGGAAGAGCAGCCAGTGCTCTTAACCTCTGAGCCATCTCTCCAGCTCACATACATAGGCTTTACTGTGATGAGGTGTGTCTTTCTCTTCCAAGTTTCCTTAGGGATTTTATCAGAAAGGCATGGTGGACTCGTAACTCCGCTGCCAGAGCTTAGGAGTCCTTTGGCTCTGTCTGTGACCAACACTGAGGTTGACTTACCCAGTAGTGGCTTTAGGCTCAGTGTGGTCAGCCTCTGTCGTAATTATCAGCTGTCTGGGTATGTTCCAGCTGGCAAGGGGCCATATCTCCCCACGTTCTGGCTCGATTGGAGTCTCTGCTGGAGCCTTTGCCCTGCAGGTGCTTGGCTTTCTGCGGCACCCTTCCCACTGGCCTTCCCTCTCACTGGAGCTGTGGCAAGCTGAACTGGACTTGGTTTCTGATTGTTCCATAGATTCAGGCCCTTCAGAAAGCTAAGACTGCAGCACTAGCTTCTCTCTCAGGATGAAACCTGGCCCTCGAAGTCACACGGATTTATCATCACCACTGACCTGTCTGGGAGAAGAATCGCTGGCTCACCTTGGAGGCCTCTGGGCTCATTCCAGGGGCTTACATTTTGAAAGCAGCTGCTGTCTCTACCCCGCTCCCTGTGTCTCTCGCCTTCTCTCTGCTCTTCTCAGGTGACCTTTCATTTCCCCCTGTCAGTTTCAAAGTTCTTCCTTTATTTCTCTCTGGAGCAGAGCATTGTTTTGTTTTGTTCTGGTTTTTTACTTTCTCTGACTCTCTCCCCCTCTCCCTGACACTCATGGCGGCCCCAAACAGCCCACATCATCTGTAAGTCCTGAGGTTAACACTTCTCTCTTTTAAAAAAAAGTCGTGAGAAAGAAAGGTAAGTGTGATCTTGCCATGAGGCCCAGTAACTGTGCTTCTAAGTGTGTGCCATCCTGATTTGAAAACCTATGTCCACACAGGACCTAAACATAAACTCACAGCAGCTTTTATCATAACTTTCAAGCAGTAATCGATACGTGTGTCCATCATTAGATGGACGCACAGACAAACTTAGAGTATTTCCATGTGGTAGGATACTCCTTAGCCGTCAGAATGGATGTGCTGTCAATTCATCGGACCTGGTAAATATTAAATGTATGTTACCAACAACTGTCGCCATTACTGCTTTGAAAACTTCTGCACAGTGTGTAACTTACCTGCCTGCCACTCCGAGAAGGTAACTCTGCTTGATGGTGATTTGAGACAGTGGTTGCCACAGGATTGGGAGTAGTTAGGGCCGAATAAATGAAACATAACGGATTTTTAAAGGTGTCAATGGTCATATGTGCGATGATAACCAAATATGTGACTTCATGTCCTTTAACATTAACAGGCCTGGAGAGTCTGAGAGTGCTTGCTCCTTTTCAGAGGACCGAAGGGTCTCAGCGCCATAGGCATCACAGCTGCCTGGAACCCTTCTCTGGGAGATTTGAACCTTCCTCTGGCCCCTGCCAGGCGACCACACTGACCTCCACATATGTAAATCAACTCTTAAAAAAAGGTTAGTGTAGGGGCTGGGGATTTAGCTCAGTGGTAGAGCACTTACCTAGGAAGGGCAAGGCCCTGGGTTCGGTCCCCAGCTCCGAAAAAAAGAACAAAAAAAAAAAAAAAAAAAAAAAAAAGAAGGTTAGCGTATGTCAGTGTAGCAATTTTTAAAACCCGTATACTCTTCCCCAGGGAAGAGCATGCTAATTGGTTATCCAATATCTAGTGATCAGCCTTGGAAACATACACACAAGTAACCTTATACAGATTAGTCGGATTATATATAGGGATATGTATAGGGTTATATATAGGGTTATATAAAGGGTTATATATAGGGTTATATATATAGAGAGAGTTACATATGGGGATATGTACATAGGTATGTAAACATACATCTATGTACGTCAGCAATGAAAGGGGGAAAGGCCATGAATTTTGAAGAGAGCAAGGAGGGGTATATGGGAATTTGGAGGGAGAGAAGGGAAGGGCAAATGAATATAATCTCAACATCTAAAAATTAATTTTAAAAACCGCTTAAGGTGATTGGAGATAAGAAAGGTCTTTGACGGAAACAAGCTGTGAGAAAAGGATTTAACACATTTGGGGCAGCAGGGAGAAAAGAGGCGTGGACCTAACTCTGCTGGTAACTTTCTCGTGCTGGCACCGAAACAACGTGCTGGCACCGAAACAACCCCCTGGGGTTACGTAAGTGGATAGCGAGCCCTGGAGAGGTTCCTCACTGTTGAAAAGGGAGGTAGAAGTGGCAAGCGGGCAAGACTAGATGGCCCACAATGATCAAGGAGCAGAGCCAGGAGCCCCTGTTAGCTCATAGTTCAGCTAATGCGCACGTAGTGGGTGCCTGTGGAAAGATCCCCGAGCACGAGCGTGCGAGCCGATGGGAACACGCCCAGATGCTTCCTCGCCCACGCGACAGAAAAGACAGCGGTGGAAAAGGAACATCCTCGAGTTCACACCAGTGTGAAAAGGTGAACGATGAGGTGGATCAGGGAGAGTGCGCAAAGGGATTGTCCACCATTTATACAGATGTCCCGCCGTCTCAGATGTCTCCTAACTGCAGTGCACAAAGTGAGTGAGTCCTCCCAAGAAACCAGCATGGAATCCGGCACGCTCTCACAATGGAGAGAGATACGAGAAATCCCTGAAATCCCTCCCGGGAAGCAATCTATGTCCACACGCGAGCTAATGCAGCGCTGATCAGGCTAGCTCGGGATACGCCACAACCGACACATCTGTCAGCCGATGAATGGATAAAGAGAACGGGGGGAGGGTGTGTGTGTGCGCGCGCAGTGGCATTTTAGCCAGCCACAAAAAAGAATGAAAGTTTATCATTTGCAGGAAGCGCGTGGAATTAGATGCGACCGTGTTAACTGAAGTAAGCTATACCAAGACAGGCAGGTATCAAAGGTTTCCTCTCACGCAGAATCTACCTGATATATAACTATGCTTTAAACCGTATATATAACACACTTATCATTTGCACACTGGTGTTATATATAGATACTGTTACGTCATCTATTATAGGCTTCATATGTTATAATATAAACTCTCATACACTAACTGTAAAATCATATCAACAGCCGTTCACCAGTTATAACCAGGTGCACTATGCAAATACAGGATGTTAGCAAAAGGGAGGCTGGTGGCAAAGTGTGTGGGGAACAGTACCGATTTGCAAACGTTCTAAAAAATCTAAAACTGTACCAAACAGAACTATTTCTAAAGATGGAACTTACTTCTCACACAGGCGCGCACAGTCACGGTGATGTGGGCGAAGGGCGGTAGACCCTTTGGCGACCTCTGTGGACCTGAGCTCTGATGAGCTGCTGGCCGCTGGGTGAGAGGAATGAGCGCACGGGTCAAGGTTTAGAGATTTCGCTATTAATAACAAACCAGACACAAACAGGAAACAGCTGCGGCCATCGGTGCCCGAAGGCATTTGCATGGCTTGCTGAGGAGCCATTCGACTCCCGTCGCTTCCTCTCTGGATGTCTCTCAGTCTCTCTCCCTCCGTGGCTTTCCTAGTTTTTCTCCTTGCTGCCTTTCTTCCCCTCTCCACACCCTTCTCCACACCATTCTTTTTCTCTCTTCCACCTCACCTTTCTGGAGCTTTCTGCATACTTATTCACTCAGAGAGCTAGTGTGTGCAGAGGCTCGGACCCTCGCGTCAGAAACCACAGACTCTCCCACCTCTCTACAGTGCCCTCAACGTAGCCCAAAATATTACATATTTTTCACTTTCCGATCTATGGTAAGCTTTCGCTAGAACCTTTTCTGTTGTAGTTCCTCAAACGGAGATTCCTTGGCTCTGTTCTGCAGCTCAAGAGGGTGATACACAGTGGTTAAGACATCCCGGCCCTCTTGTCTCAGCTTCTACTGCTCAACAGCCACCCCATGGCCACCTCCTAATCCTAAAGGTGTAAGCCTGAGGGAGAAAGTGTAGTGAGAATCCAGACATACTCTCAGCAAGCTACATGAGGGGAAGTGGCAAGAGCGTGTCCTGAAAGACGCTGGTGTGGTGGTTTGAAAGAAAATGGTCCACACAGGCCCGCACATAGGGAATGGCAATATTAGGAGGTGTGGCCTCGTTGGGCTGGGCGTGGCCTCGTTGAGGTGGGTGTGGCCTTATGGAAGAAGTGTGTCCTTGGAGGCAGGCTTTGAGGTATCAGATGTTCAAGGCGGGCCTTGTGTAGAAGTCACTTACTGCCTCTGCAGATCAAGATGTAGAACACTCATCTACCTCTCCAGCACCACGTCTGCCTGCACGCTGCCATGCTTCCTGCCATGATGATAATGTCTCAACGATCAGCCAGCCTCAATGAAATGTTCTCCTTTATAAGAGTTGCTGTGGTCGGGGCTGGGGATTTAGCTCAGTGGTAGAGTGCTTACCTAGGAAGCGCAAGGCCCTGGGTTCGGTCCCCAGCTCCGAAAAAAAGAACAAAAAAAAAAAAAAAAAAAAAAAAGAGTTGCTGTGGTCATGATGTCTCTTTACAGCGACAGAAACCCGAACTAAGACAGCGGTCTAGGGGAAGGGCATTTCAGAGTCTCAAATTCCTGCTGGCTGGCCTCAAGGGGAAAGTGTGATGATATTGAGAGAATTTTCTCTTGGGTTTCAGGGTATTAGGCAATGGCTACTGCCTTCTTTTAAGTTTCCAAATGAGAACTGAAGTTCAATTTCAACAAAGCTCCCCCTGGAGAACCAATGGATTTATTGGGATTAGAGTGTAGATGAGGGGTTAGTACACCTACATATAGATGAAGCCCAAAACAGGCTCACTTGGAAAGCCCTCAGGAGGATGGCTTCCCTCAGAGCTGTTGAGTCCCTCAGACTTCTCTATCCTATCCACTCTTTTAAGGACTCCTGGTTAGGATGTAGAACTCAATGCTGACCGTGCACGCCTGACAATGGCCACCAGAGGGTGCCAAAGCACGAGGTTGGCGAACCCAAAAAGGCCATCTTCTGTAGCCTGCCAAGAAATAGACTATAGATGGGTAACAGGATACAGAGAACCTCATTTGACTAACAATGGAATATAAGGGGCGAAGTGACGCCCTACTTCACTGGGGGACAAGGACTGAGGCTTGGGGCTCAGGACTGAGTTCAGAGAGGAAACTTCTTAATGGATACTATGTAACAAATAGACTTTCTGCTTTCAGGAACCCCAGTTGACTCTATTAGATAAGTAACAAGAAGAACTGAGCAATAAAGAAGTAAGCTTAAAGGAAGAGGTGTGGGGCCTCCAAGAAAGTGTTCAGGACCATGCTCAGATAAGAGCAGGTCTAGAAACAAGGGGTGGTGAAAAATTGTCCTCCCAAGCATGGTGTGGAGAGAATGGTGGACTGGCAGCTAAGTCTTAGCCGTGGGGCTTGAACGTCATCAAAATGGAGAGGAAGCATGTGGAATCCAAAGGAAGATGCCTGAAAACTCAGAATCGCCGTGTGAAAACAATATTATAAAACTGATCTGACGGCCTGGAAGCTGACGTTGGGTTATTAAAGCCATATAAAAATCCAAGAAAATTCAGATGCACATGCGTGGTGGGAGAATGTCTAAGTACAGAAAAGAGTAGAATCTTGTTGCGGTTCTTAAATTATTTAGGGCACATAGATGATGCTTTTTTTTTCTTTTTCTTTCTTTTTTCTTTTTTTCGGAGCTGGGGACCGAACCCAGGGCCTTGCGCTTGCTAGGCAAGCGCTCTACCGCTGAGCTAAATCCCCAACCCCATAGATGATGCTTTTAGACTTGAATTAAAACAACAACGAACAAAAGAACAACGGAAAAACCATGATTGAGCAGACATGTGGTAGTGTGAGCATTTAATCTCAGCACTCAGGAGACAGGGACAGGTGGATCTCTGCAACTCCAAGGCCGTGTGTGTGTGTGTGTGTGTGTGTGTGTGTGTGTGTGTGTGTGTGTGTGTGTGTGAAGTGATTACAAAGAAAAAATAAGGGGCACGGTTTTCAAACTGTGCTGAGGAACAAAGTTTTGAAAAACCCACTTCAGGGGCTAGAAAGATGGCTCAGTGGTTAACACCACTGGTTGCTCTTCCAGAGGTCTTGAGTTCAATTCTCCCAACCACATGGTGGCTCACAACCATCTACAATGAGATCTGGTGCCCTCTTCTGGCCTGCAGGCAGAACACTGTATACATAATAATTTTTTTCTTTAAATTGTGATCCAGAGGAATATCTTTTTACAAAATAGAAAAGTCAAAAGAGGGGCTGGGGATTTAGCTCAGTGGTAGAGCGCTTACCTAGGAAGCGCAAGGCCCTGGGTTCGGTCCCCAGCTCCGAAAAAAAGAACCAAAAAAAAAAAAAAAGAAAAGAAAAGAAAAGTCAAAAGAAAATAAATATTAAAAAGAAACCCACTTCAAATAATTCATCAAAGGCAAGAGGAAAGAAAGGAGGAGAAGAGAGAGATGGGGAGGGAAATAGAGATGGGGAGGGAGATGGGAAGGGAGAGAAAGGGAGGGGGAATAGTGAGAAAGCAAGGGGAACAGAAAATATGATATCAAGAGAAAACCTCTGCAGTGAGAAGTGACTTAAATGTGCCCTATTAAAGTACAGATGCTGAGGGTTGGCTTACGGTGGTGCGGATCTTTAATCCCAGCACTCTAGAGGCAGTGGTAGACGGATCTCTATGTTTGAGATCGGCCTGATATACCAAGCAAGTTCCAGGACAGCCAGGTCCACACACAAACCACAAAGCAACAGTAACAACCGAGCCAACTGTCTGTCTGTAAGAGCAACATCAGAGAGCAAACAATGTGGAGGTAAGAAAAGCAGTGCCAGTATGTACCGAGGGTTTCACCGGCAAGAGTGGCCGGGCAGCTGCGACAGGATGCTGAACAAGCATTTCTCAGTTGGACTGAGGCCTAAATGCTAAAAATCAATGCTGTGGGTTCTCAATGCCCAATTGCTATTGTCTCAAAGCTCCGCCCACACATGCTGACACCGAATGTACATATTAAGAAGTAGGCCCTGAAGAGCTGCTCAGGCCTTCATCTCCCTCATGAGTGAAAGAAGGTTGTGGTTGTAGGCGAGGCTTGTAGTGTGGGCGTGGCTTGTAGGGAGGGTCTTGTGAACAATACATTTACTTCTTCTCTCATTCTCTCTGCCCTTCACAGGGGGTAAACTTGGAAGAAGACTCCAGCAAAATGCTGCTGGTTCAAGAATCTTGGACTTTCCAGCCTCCAGAGCCATGAGTCAATTAAATTTCTGTTCATTTTAAGTGATTCTGCGACAGCAGTCTAACCTGAAGTGAGGTGTCACCCCCCCACCCCAGCGGGATATACCGGCCCTCCAGTCTCAAAGTTGGTGTAGGAGACTGGCACATGGCGCAGATGAGTTCCTGAGGTTCTGTACCCTTCTCATGCTTCCAGACGACTTTCCTTCGCTGGGAAAAGAGTTCTTTGTGTAGAGAGCTTGAATGGTATCTCTGGAATCAGGGGAGTCCATGTGCTATGTGGAAAGCCTTGGCCAGATTAGCTTAAAGCAACCAGGTTAGAGAGAGGAGCTTAGAGAGGAAGCTACAACAGGTGGTGCGAGCGACGAGGCAATGTGCACACTTCTTACGGTTTATTTATTTGTGCGTGTTATGTATGTGGATGTTTTGTGTGTGTGTGTGTGTGCCTCTGCACATCAGAAAAGGGCACTGGACCCCATGAGACTACAGGTTGTGAGCCACCATGTGGGTGTTGGGAATTAAACTCAGGACCTCTAAACACCAGGACAAAAAAAAAATTGGACAATTTAGACATCATGTACCTTGCCTGGTGGGAACGGTTGTGAAGACAGAACAGAACATCAAGCGCAGTAGTAACTTCGATGACAGGAGGCACCCACCATTACAGCAGTGAGGTCAGGTGACAGGAGGCACCCACTGTTACAACACTGGAGATCACGTGACCCAGGAAGCATTGGCATCGAGAGCAGTACAGCCATGAATCACTACTAGGAACCAAAGCATCAGACTGCATTGTTTCTACTGGTGAAGATTTGATTCAGGTTCAGTGTCAACTCCGGGCAGCTCCCAGAGAAAACCATACATCCAAATGCTAGTGGCCGTGGAGACGTAATTTACAAACACCCTCTAAATGTAACATTCAGGGAAGGTGCCTTTAGTCTCCTGGCTGTTCTCACACACAGAGGAGGGTACCATTGGTGGGCCTCTGTTGGTGGATTTGACGGACAGCCACCGTCATCTAACTTCTATGTCACCACAGTGCCAGGAACATGGAGAACACAAACAATAAAGGGCTAAGGGAATTGTAATCTGGAAACGGGCAGTGTATCTATTAAAAAAAAAAAAAGCTTCTGACAAAACCAAGTGCATGGGTTTTGTTTTTTGTTTTTTGTTTTTTTTTAACAGAATTAGGAAATCACTCCCTTGTGGGATAGCAGTTAGATTTGAACATAATAGAATCATCTGCCAATCTCTCATGTGACTTTAAATAATTCAGATTGGATGTCAGCACCAGCAGCTGCAAGACAATTCAGTGAAAACTGGCTGAGGGTCTGCTGATAAAGAGGACCTGCTGAGAACGTGTGACGCTCTGACTGCAGCTTGCCCAGGATGCTCTCCATGTTCAGAGTCCTCATTAATACGATACAGTGGATTAGGGAGTAGACTATAAAAGTACTGAGTGGCAACGACCTGTAATTTGGGGGCCTATGGTCCTTCTCTGATCAAAACCTCAAAAAGAGGTATCCCATACCTTGGGGGTTTTTTTTTCTCTTTTTTCTTTTTCCTTTTTCTTTTTTTCTGAGCTGGGGACCGAACCCATGGGCTTGCGCTTGCTAGGCAAACGCTCTACCACTGAGCTAAATCCCCAACCCCCTACCTTGGGGTTTTTTATTTGATAAAAATATGGTGTCTAGGAGAGGCATTGTCTTCTTGTTATAGGGAGAGTTCATTTTGAATTTCTGTCTCTGTCTCTGTCTCTCTCTGTCTCTGTCTCTGTCTCTCTCTGTCTCTGTCTCTGTCTCTCTCTGTCTCTCTGTCTGTCTGTCTGTCTGTCTGTCTGTCTCTCTCTCTCTCTCTCTCATGTGTTTAAGCTTCTATGGTAGAAGCTTTCCATTAAGTTCTTTCTCCCCTTCTCCCTCCCTCCCCTCTTCTTTTTCTGAGACAGAGCCTCACAGGGCATCTCTGGCTGTCCTGGAACTTATTGTGTGAGCCACAATAACATCAAACTTACAGAGGTCCATCCATCTCCACCTCTCAAGTGCTTGAATTGAAATATTTATTTATTTTGTGTATGTGAGTACACTGTAGCTGTCTTCAGACACACCAGAAGAGGGCATCAGATCCCATTACAGGTGGTTGTGAGCCACCATGTGGTTGCTAGAAATTGAATTCAGGACCTCTGGAAGAGCAGTCAGTGCTCTTAACCTCTGAGCCGTCTCTCCAGCCCCCAAGTGCTTGAATTAAATGCATGGACCAACGTTTGGCTCCATTCGGCTTTTCAGAGGTCTTTTTAAAAAAAAGATTTATTTATTTATTTATTTATTTATTTATTTATTTATTTATTTATTATGTATACAGTGTTCTGCCTGCATGTATGCCTGCAGTCCAGAAGAGAGCACCAGATCCCATTACAGATGGTCATGAGCCACCATGTGCTTGCTGGGAATTGAACTTGGGACCTCTGGAAGAGCAGCCAGCGCTCTTAACCCCTGAGTTGTCTCTCCAACCCCATCTAAATGTCTTCAACATTATTTATCTCTCTCCACACTCACTCCTCTATCCTGCTCTCCCATCCCCCACCCTATTTAACCCTTTCTGTTTCATTATTTTCTTCTCCTCCTCATTGGTGTTCTACATCCCTATCTACTTGTGTTCTTCCCTCAAACCTTCTCCTACAGAGCCTTGCTACTGTCCTTGGTTGTCTTAGTTTGGTTTCCAATTGCTGTGATGAAACACCACAACCAAAGGAACTTGAGGATGAAAGGGTCTCTCTCTCTCTCTCTCTCTCTCTCTCTCTCTCTCTCTCTCATACACTCATACACACACACACACACACACACACACACACACACACACACACACACACACACACACACACTGTTCATACATCTGCATCACAGCTTATCACCAAAGGGAGTCAAGACAGGAACTCAAGCAGTTCAGGACCCTGGAGGCAGGAACGAATGCAGAGGCCATGGAAGGGTGCTGCATGCTTGTTCCCCGTGGTCCTCATGGCTTGCTCAGCTTGTTTTCTTCTAGAACCCACAATGGGCTGGGCCCTCCCCCATCAACCATAATTAAGAAAATGCCCTCCTTGCTTGACCACAGCCTGATCTTCTGGAGGCATTTTCTAATTGAGGCTCCCTCCTCTCCGATGTCTCCAGTTTGTGTCAAGTTCACCTACAGCTAGCCTGTACGCTCTGAGAACTCCTATTTAAGCATGCACACTTCATGATTCCAAGCCGCCATCTGCATCTGAGAGACAATGTGTCACATTTGTCTCCTGGGTCTGGTTGACCTCGCTCACAATGATTACTTTTAGCTCCGTAATTTACCTGTAAATTTCGCAGTTTCGTTTCTTCAAAGCAGAGTAATGTTCCATTGTGCAAGTGAACCAGGTTCTCACCATTATCCATCAGTTGATGGGCATCTGGGCTACTTCCACTTCTTGGCTATTGTGAATAGAGCAGTAACAAGCATGGATGCGCATGCGCCTCCGTACTATGCTAATATGCTCAAGAGCGGAGCGATGGGGCCGGATCGTGGTAGATATTGTTCTTGATTATCCTCCAGAAATCAATGGATGGCGAGGCCCTATTGCTGAAGGTCACACCCACTTGAGTCACAGGACTTGGAGAAATCAATCTGAATTGGGCTTAGAAGTTCCACCTCTTGTGATGGTTTGAATATGCTTGGCCCAGGGAGTGGCACTATTTGGAGGTGTGGCCTTGTTGGAGTGGGTGTGGCCTTGAAGTAGGCATGGCCTTGTTGAGGTAGGTGTGTCACTGTGGCTGTGGACTTTAAGACCCTCGTCCTAGCTGCCTGGAAGTCAGCTTTCTCCTGTCTTCCTTTGGATGAAGATTTAAAACTCTTTGCTCCTCCAGCCCTACATCTGCCCAGACAATGCCATGTTCCCAACGTGATGACAATGGACTGAACCTCTGAACCTGTAAGCCAGCCCCAGTCAAATGTTCTTTATAAGAGTTGCCTTGGTCATGGTGTCTGTTCACAGCAGTAAAGCCCTAACCAAGACATCCCTACTGGCTAACATTCATAGAAGTTTCTACACATGCTACCAGGAAATAAAAGTAATCAACAGACTTACCTAGCTATCCCCCTTGAGAAACATGAACCGGAAGAGTTAGGACTGTCCCGGCAAGATATCCCTACTGGTGCGACAGTGGCAGGGGTGCTATGGAACTAACCAACTACTTTCCGATAGAATTTACAAACGGAAGTCATGCCTGGTTAACCTGGCCAAAACTCCGTGGCTGGCTTATCATATATTCTAGGGAAGAATCCACTTTCATTATTCGCCAAATGCACATCACATCAAGCCAACTCCTCTAGGCTGCTCACTGCACCCATAGATCAGTGTATGTCTCAGTCCTCACCACTGAAGCTTCTTTTTGCAATAGATGGTGATTTTTAATACATGTTGCCTCCAGGGTGGCTGGGACTTGACCAGACTGGAGGTGTCGAGGAACAAAATAAGACAAAGAAAAAACAGATGCACACCCTAATGGAGCCACACCCACTATGAAATGACCCAGCAGTCAGTGAGTTTATTATGGACAACACAGAGTTAGCTGGTCTTGGCAGGAGTTATCTGTAAGCGAGCAGTTTCAGGCTGTAAACATCCTGAGCTGGGGTCATTTGCATACACGGTCAACATCCACACTTGGACCAGAGGAAGCCTTGCCATCCCATGCCCCACCAATATGCCCTCAGCTTTACGAGGTCCCGCGGGTCTGAGGCATGAGGTCCTTGACATGGTCATCCTCATGCCAACGCTGCCCTTCCAGCAGAGGTTCCGGGATTGTCTGGGAAGAAGGGGCAGAAATATTGTGAGAGCCAGAGGTAGTGGTTGACTGCAGAGAAATAGTGTTTTCTAGCAGGGCAGGGCCTGCTAGAGCGCACAGCGGCTGTGTCTGCATGCTTGAGACCCGTACAAAATTCAAGTCAGGTAAAATCCCAGCATAGACTCGGGAGGGCTTTGCGAAGACCCAGCCCACCTGAGGAGCGATCGGCAATTGGTCGCTGCTGGAGGGGGCAGAGCCAGTGCCCCTGAGAGTGTGTGGTGCTCCAGTAGGCTGTCCTGCTCTGTCACTCTCGGTTTGCTCCATTGAGATAGAGTCACTAAACCCGGAGTTAGGCTGGCACTCAGCTAGCCTGGACAATCAATACTCCTCTCTCTGCTCCGGCAGTGCTGGTTACAAGCGTGCAAGAGGCCATACTCCACTTTTTATGTAGGTGGTGGGGACTCCAGTTCAGGGCCTCATGCTTGTGCCGGAAGTGCTCTTCCCCACTGAACTAGCTCTACACACACACACACCCCAAATATTTATTGCGATAGCAATCTGAAAATAAATATAAAAGATATGGGACTGAAGAATATTTTGAGGGAAATAGACAACAGGGAAATAAAATGTGATGAATGTAGGGTTCAGGTGACTCAGATCGTTTCTGAGGTATCTAGTTCTGTAAACGTTAGACAAAGTTGACAAATCCGTTGGTAGCCTGGAAACAGAATAAAGTGACCCAGATCATCATCAGCAGTGATTTGAATAGGAATGGCCCGCACAGATTCATGTGTTTGAATGTTTGACTTTAGGGAGTGGCACTTTTAGGAGGTGTGGCCTTATTGGAGGAGGTGT
Source organism: Rattus norvegicus (assembly GCF_021556685.1). Lineage (NCBI taxonomy): Eukaryota > Metazoa > Chordata > Mammalia > Rodentia > Muridae > Rattus > Rattus norvegicus. Next base: position 137,272,779 of record NC_141540.1, read on the forward strand.
GGCCTTGTTGGAGGACATGTGGCCTTATTGGAGGAGGTGGAGGGTGACAGTTCCATTCTGCTGCCTGTAGAACTCTCACAGTTCCTATACAGTACCAAATCTGCCTGCCTGCTGCCATGCTTCCTACCATGATGATGATGGACTAAACCTCTGAAACTGTAAACCAGCCTGAAGTAGAATCTTAAGAGTTCTGTGGCGGGTCAGTTGTGTTGGATGGTGTTTTGCTGGGGCAAACACATGAAAGAATGTTTTCCTGAAGTGGACACAGGTAAAAGGCTAAGGCAGACCCATGAAGGAACATTTTGCTGAAGCAGACACAGGAGAGAGGATGTCCTGCTAAAGCAAGCACGTGAAAGGGCAGGGGATGATGGATTCTTTGCTAATGACACACAGGTATTGGTCCGCCTTACACTGGATAGTAGTTGAGCTCCATTTGTTGGGACTCCATAGAGAGAAATGCACCAAAAAACTTCTGGTGGTGTGCTGCGATTCTGGCTGCTTCCGAGGACTCTGGGCTGGTTGGCAGAGTGATGTCAGCTGAGACAGACATACTTACTGAGGCAAGACCCATGGAGGACACGTTGATGTTTGGAGAGTATAAGAAGGACTGGGCAGACAGTAATGGGATGGCGGCCAGGGGCTAACCTTGGCTTGCTGGTACGGCTAGCTGTGCAACCCTTGTGGATCTCCCATCTTCGCTGCTCTTCACTCCCCACGGAGAGGCACAGCTGAGAACTTCTGGTGCTCCCGCTGGTTCCTCCTACCGATTCCTGCTGAGGTTGAGGCCTGGCTGTCTCTGCGAGGTCCTGCCATGGCTGATGATTCGTGTTTGCTATCCAACCCTACCAGACTGGAGTGCTGATGGATCTGTGAAGTGTTTGCGAGGGGATAGAGATGCTGAACTGAACTGTCCATTTCCAGACAACACAGACAGGAGCTGCTCCAAAGAACCTTTCTAAACAGGTTCACTTCCCCCGTATCCTTTCTTTCCCACTACCTCTGGTAGATGGAGGGATAAAAGGGAAGTTAAAGCATTTAAGATCCATTGTTAAAAAAATAAGGGGTTAGGGATTTAGCTCAGTGGTAGAGCACTTGCCTAGCAAGTGCAAGGCCCTGGGTTCAGTCCCCAGCTCTGAAAAAAAGAAAAGAAAAAAAAAAAAGGTTTTAGGTTTGAAGAAAAATTAAACTTGCACCAGCCCAATTAAAAGAGTTTCTCTGGTCATGCTGTCTCTTCACAGCAATAAAACCCTAACAAAGACACCACCCCTCGCCAAAGTCATTAACAGTTAGGTGAAAGGTTCCAAGTGGAAAAATTAAAGAGACCTACGTTTTAAAGACAGCAACCGGAGACTGGAGATTTGGTGAGCAGCTAGCGTGGCACAGGTGTTTGGAAGGAGGACCCCCCCTCCTTCAGTGCTCACTCTGCTGTCATAGTGGCCACAGTGACGCCCTGCTAACTTCCGCCCCTCACTGCTAGGGTTCGGTTCCCACCTGTGCTGTTTCTGATGGGGCAGCCTTAACCTGTGTTGCTCACTTGCCCTGTTTCCTAATCTGTAAAACGAGGATAAAAACAGATTCCTCCGCAGCGCTGTTGCAAAGACTGTCAGGTAATACGCACAAAATGCCCAGCGCGGGTAGTTAAAATATTCAATAAATATTCTCATTCAAGTTTTGAATAGATATCTGAGGAAACCATGAAGGATCCTGTTCTCTCCTTCCACAATGCGGGGCCCAGGAATCGAACTCAGGTCACCAGGCTTGGCGGCAAGCCCCTTTTCCTGCTGTGCCATCTTGCTTGCCCTCAGCTGCCCTTAATATAAAACATCATAGAGTTCTTTTGTGGTTTTTTGTTTGTTTGTTTGCTTGTTTGTTTGTTTGTTTTTCGTTTTGTTTCAGATGCTTTCCTGGAAATAGGATTTAGGGAATTCAATCTGGGTGGCCTTTCTCAGAAAGAAATGTTAAGAAATGTTTTTATCTTATGCTGTTCTTTTAAAAGATACAGAAATCTTGGCACGGAGGTACTCACCAGTAATTCCGCCACTTGGAAGGTAGAAGGTCGTGCTTGGCTATCCAGCAAGTTTGAGGCCAGTCAGGGAAAAGGGAGACCGTGTTCCAAAACAAACTGAAAAAAGACAAAATAAACGATGGATTCATCTTAATATTTGAAACTCGGGGTTACAGTGTTTGTGCATAAACCTTTTTTTTTCGATTCCGTCTTCTCCCCCTGCCAAGGGTCTCCTTTGCCAACGACTGTGAAAACGCTGAAATGAAGATGGTTACCGTTGTCTAGTAGTTCTGGACCTGGCTCATGTCTCACGATAGAATCACAGCCGTGCTCCTGCCAGCGGCTCACTGGAAGAGCTGCAGGGTGACTGGCTTTTCCTCCTCACCCTCCATTTTTTTTTTGTGAGCTCTTTCCTGCTGGGACTCACAGCCAAATGTGCTTGGAGACGTCCGCGCCCTTGCTCTGTGTGGCACTGCCGCTCTAGCTTATTTGCTTCGTGCCGTTTTTACAGGTTCTTCTTTCCTTTACAGCTAAGTAAGATGTTTGTGTTTTTCCAAATTAAACCCATAAAATAAGGTGCAAGCTGAGTCCGCACCTGCCAGCCTACTGCTCGGGAGACTGAGGCAGGCAGGAGGCCATCCCGGGCTGCAGTGGGACCCAGCCACCGCCCGCGTTAACAAGGTTTCGGGTAATGGTGATGGGCTGAACGTTTGAGAGTCACGGAGTTGTGGCTTATTCTACACCCCACGAATAAACACCGGGTGGGTTCAGATCTTTTCTACCTCCATCAGCCGTGTAGCGAATCTTGTGTGTGTGGGTTCCTATTTCTCCAGCGTTTGAAACCTCAGGGTTCCTCTCTGGTGTCACGGAGTAGAGGAAAATATTCGTCTATACTTTGGCTAAGAACCACCATTTCTGCCCACTTCCTTTGCCAGATGTTTGCATGGTTTTCCTTTCTAAGGGTGAGATGCGCACAGCGACGATGTTCTCATTTGCATCCTCTTACCACGCGGGGCTCGCGCCCATTTTTCCCAGGTCTCTAACAAAACGTTTATTCCTGTGGTTAGAAGCTCTTATGCATCGAAGCTCTTTAGGCATCAACTCTTTTGCTGTGACAAATAATGCGAATATTTTCCTCCGGATTTATTTTCACTGTGCTTAATCTACCTCTTCCCAAGCAAAAGATTTTTTTATTACAGTTATCAACCGGGGGTGAGTTGGACACATGTGTATCACAGTAGGACTGTAGAGGTCAGAGGACAACTTGTGAGCGTTGACGCTCGCCTTCCACTCTGTAGGTCTTGGGGATTGAACTCAGGTCCTCAGACTTGGCCGCAAGCACCTTTACCTGCTGAGCCATCTCGCCGGCCCACAAAATATTCCTTTCATTCCTACCTAACCATTTGTTTTTTCCCTCTCTACATTCCCTAATTTATTGAACCTAGTTCCTTTCAAATTTTGGGACACCCTGAATGTTTGCGAGTCCTGTGGGGAAGGTCTGCTTTTCCTAGGTTAACTTGCAGCGAATGTAGAGCTCCAGGGGGCTAAGCGGAAAGTAAATCACGTAGCGCCTCTAACTTCTTTACGATCCCTAACAGGTGTTCAATGGCGTTGGCTAGAAAAAGTTCAAGCTGGCCCGTTACACACTCTCTGGGCTGAATCCTCTTCCCATTGGCTTCCAAATAAACTGTTGTCTGAACGCAGGTTTACAGAGTGCCGAGGCTTCACACTGTGGGCGCTCGCTGGTGAAGCGGTTCCTGTCATAAAAATGCAGACTTCTGACACGTTGGGAGGCCCTGGGGAGAGTTCATTAAGAGAATTCAATGGAAGTTCTGTTACCAGTTCATTCAACTCCTCTGCCTTCGGCTCCTTACAGGGGCATGGCCACTGCGTGGTACAAATGCTGCTCTTGGGGTCTTGATGCAAATCCCCAACTCAACCTCAATGAAGAGGTTTTGGACCTAGGTGTGGCAATCTCCTCTAGAGATTAGGGCACGACTTCATCTTGGACCACTCCATCTAATTTCCTATACGCCGGTCCGTTTCAGAAATACAAGCCCTGGGGTTGGGGATTTAGCTCAGTGGTAGAGCGCTTGCCTAGGAAGCGCAAGGCCCTGGGTTCGGTCCCCAGCTCCGAAAAAAAGAACCAAAAAAAAAAAAAAAAAAAAAAAGAAATACAAGCCCTTGGCTGAAATGTTAATATCCTGTCATATATATATATATATATTCATATATATAATTTTCATATAAATTATTCTCTTTAGCTTCATAGTAACAATGAGGCAGATGGAGACGTGCTTCTTTGTTTCACGAATAACCCTAGATTTTAAAACCATTTGTGCATGACACCAGTGAAACAGGGATGTTACAGGGCTGTCTCCTCCAGTCTCCCAGCAGCTGGTGAGAGGTTCTCTGCTATTGGCCAGCATCCAGCACACCAGCTTCTTCTTCCAAATTTGATGAATTCAGGCACTGTGTTAGAGAGGGGAGATGTAGGTGGGCAGGCTTTACTGATTAAAAAAAAAAGCTACTAGAGATATCGGGAGAGAGCAGATTCTGCTAGAGAAGAAATGTAACTAGAGAACCACGCTGCGACTAGTCAGTGCTAGAGAACCACGCTGTGACTAGTCAGTGCTAGAGAATCACACTGAGACTAACTAGTACTAGAGAACCACGCTGTGACTAGTCAGTATTAGAGAACCACGCTGTAACTAGTCAGTTCTAGAGAACCACGCTGTGACTACTCAGTGCTAGAGAACCACACTGCAACTAGTCAGTGCTAGAGAACCACGCTATGACTAGTCAGTGCTAGAGAACCACGCTGTAACTAGTCAGTGCTAGAGAACCACGCTGTGACTAGTCAGTACTAGAGAACCACACTGCGACTAGTCAGTGCTAGAGAACCACGCTATGACTAGTCAGTGCTAGAGAACCACGCTGCGACTAGTCACTGCTAGAGAACCACGCTGTGACTAGTCAGTGCTAGAGAACCACGCTGTGACTAGTCAGTTCTAGAGAACCACGCTGTGACTAGTCAGTACTAGAGAACCACGCTGTGACTAGTCAGTGCTAGAGAACCACGCTGTGACTAGTCAGTATTAGAGAACCACGCTGTAACTAGTCAGTTCTAGAGAACCACGCTATGACTAGTCAGTGCTAGAGAACCACGCTGCGACTAGTCACTGCTAGAGAACCACGCTGTGACTAGTCAGTGCTAGAGAACCACGCTATGACTAGTGAGTGCTAGAGAACCACACTGCGACTAGTCAGTGCTAGAGAACCACGCTGCGACTAGTCAGTGCTAGAGAACCACGCTGTGACTAGTCAGTGCTAGAGAACCACGCTGTGACTAGTCAGTTCTAGAGAACCACGCTGTGACTAGTCAGTACTAGAGAACCACGCTGTGACTAGTCAGTTCTAGAGAACCACGCTGTGACTAGTCAGTACTAGAGAACCACGCTGTGACTAGTCAGTTCTAGAGAACCACGCTGTGACTAGTCAGTTCTAGAGAACCACGCTGTGACTAGTCAGTACTAGAGAACCACACTGCGACTAGTCAGTGCTAGAGAACCACGCTATGACTAGTCAGTGCTAGAGAACCACGCTGCGACTAGTCACTGCTAGAGAACCACGCTGTGACTAGTCAGTGCTAGAGAACCACGCTGTGACTAGTCAGTTCTAGAGAACCACGCTGTGACTAGTCAGTACTAGAGAACCACGCTGTGACTAGTCAGTGCTAGAGAACCACGCTGTGACTAGTCAGTGCTAGAGAACCACGCTGTGACTAGTCAGTTCTAGAGAACCACGCTGTGACTAGTCAGTACTAGAGAACCACGCTGTGACTAGTCAGTTCTAGAGAACCACGCTGTGACTAGTCAGTACTAGAGAACCACGCTGTGACTAGTCAGTTCTAGAGAACCACGCTGTGACTAGTCAGTTCTAGAGAACCACGCTGTGACTAGTCAGTACTAGAGAACCACACTGCGACTAGTCAGTGCTAGAGAACCACGCTATGACTAGTCAGTGCTAGAGAACCACGCTGCGACTAGTCACTGCTAGAGAACCACGCTGTGACTAGTCAGTGCTAGAGAACCACGCTGTGACTAGTCAGTTCTAGAGAACCACGCTGTGACTAGTCAGTACTAGAGAACCACGCTGTGACTAGTCAGTGCTAGAGAACCACGCTGTGACTAGTCAGTATTAGAGAACCACGCTGTAACTAGTCAGTTCTAGAGAACCACGCTATGACTAGTCAGTGCTAGAGAACCACGCTGCGACTAGTCACTGCTAGAGAACCACGCTGTGACTAGTCAGTGCTAGAGAACCACGCTATGACTAGTGAGTGCTAGAGAACCACACTGCGACTAGTCAGTGCTAGAGAACCACGCTGTGACTAGTCAGTGCTAGAGAACCACGCTGTGACTAGTCAGTTCTAGAGAACCACGCTGTGACTAGTCAGTACTAGAGAACCACGCTGTGACTAGTCAGTTCTAGAGAACCACGCTGTGACTAGTCAGTACTAGAGAACCACGCTGTGACTAGTCAGTTCTAGAGAACCACGCTGTGACTAGTCAGTTCTAGAGAACCACGCTGTGACTAGTCAGTACTAGAGAACCACACTGCAACTACTCAGTGCTGGAGAACCACACTGTGACTAGTCAGTCCTGGAGAACCATGCTGTGACTAGTCAGTACTAGAGAACCACACTGCTGCTAGAGAACCACACTGAGACTAACTAGTACTAGAGAACCACACTGTGACTAGTGAGTGCTAGAGAACCACACTGCGACTAGTCAGTGCTAGAGAACCACGCTGTGACTAGTCAGTTCTAGAGAACCACGCTGTGACTAGTCAGTTCTAGAGAACCACGCTGTGACTAGTCAGTTCTAGAGAACCACGCTGTGACTAGTCAGTGCTAGAGAACCACGCTGTGACTAGTCAGTGCTAGAGAACCACGCTGTGACTAGTCAGTGCTAGAGAACCACGCTGTGACTAGTCAGTACTAGAGAACCACACTGCGACTAGTGAGTGCTAGAGAACCACACTGCGACTAATCAGTGCTAGAGAACCACGCTGTGACTAGTCAGTGCTAGAGAACCACGCTGTAACTAGTCAGTGCTAGAGAACCATGCTGTGACTAGTCAGTACTAGAGAACCACACTGCGGCTAGTCAGTGCTAGAGAACCACACTGCGACTAGTCAGTGCTAGAGAACCACACTGAGACTAACTAGTACTAGAGAACCACACTGCGACTAGAGAACCACGCTGTGGCTGGTAAAATCCTTTGGTTCAGGCGCAGTAGGCTTACGGGAACTCCTAGTTGCTCTGAGGTCTGAATCTCTAGAACCACTGGAGTCCAACAACTTGAGGTCAGCCTGGGCAGCATAGAACTCATCTCAAAGACGAAGTGGTTTAAGTGCACATTTATGGAGCGTTTACTGTATGCCGTAGCAGTCAGAGTCTTACTGGGCTCCACAGAGGGGACACAGGCCAGAGTGTGGAGACTTGCTCCTGCGTATCCCCCAGGAAGTAGGTGAAAGGTCAGGGTAATAAATCAACAGAAGTATGACATCAGAGTGTCCACACAGCACGGTCCTGTCCTGTGAAGTTGGGACCTGGAGTCAGGGAAGACTTTAATTGGGTCATCATGGAAATTCAGTGGTCGCCAGAGACCTTGAATCCTGAGTGACAATTGGCAACAGGGGAGACGTCCACAGACTGGAATGTAACCGTGGCAGCCTGAGTTCCTCTCCCCTCTCCTGGCAGCACCTCTGTCTATCCTGGGCTCCGGCACTCTCCGGGTCACAGAGCTACGGAACCCTCAGATTTGACTGGCCCCTCTTTTTTCCCAGTATCTTTTTGGAAAGAAAGCACTACGTTCATATCCAGAAAACAATGGAAACTTTCAGTCTGGACTAAAGAAGAGGGAGTGTGGAAAGTAACATCCGACTCAGTATTGCTAAAAAGTATCACTACTACACTGCTGGCTTTTTGAAGCTATGCAAACTAGGGGCTGGGGAGATGCCCCAGTGGTTAGGAGCACTGGCTGTTGTAGCACAGGACTACAGTTCAGTTCCCAGTAGTACCACATAGCCCACAGCCATCTACAGATAACTCGGTCCAGGGGATCCCATACCTTCAGACCTCCCCAGGCACTGTATGCCTGTCCCCCACAGACCCACATGTAGAGGAAACACTTACGCACATTAATCAGGGCTAAATATATCTTTTAAAATGCAAGCTCACGAAAATATAAGATTCGTGTTAAAACTCAGGCTCTACATCTGACCCTGAAAGCGGGAGCTCATCAGAGTGGAGAATGGTATCACTATTTCTCTCTATGAGAGGAAATGTATCTAAATTCAGAACCCACGGTTTGATAAGCAGCCTGTTTAAACAATGTCTAAATTGGGGCTGGGGATTTAGCTCAGTGGTAGAGCACTTACCTAGGAAGCGCAAGGCCCTGGGTTCGGTCCCCAGCTCCGAAAAAAAGAACCAAAAAAAAAAAAAAAAAAAAAAAAAAAACAATGTCTAAATTATCTATCCAGGGTGTGAGGTGCTTGCTCGGCCAACAAGGACCTCTTCTCTGTCTTTATACGCGGCGCTTTTAAACTTCGTTCTGTGGTTCTCTGTAAGGCGCTGAATACCAATAGCCTCTGGCTGGTCGTGAAATATTTATTTAGAAAATATTCCATAAAATATCCAAACAGCAGCTGAGCTCATACATAATTGAGCAGCTGGAAAACTGACTTTTACTCTCGTGAGCAGGGGGGTGGCAGGGACGAGTCTTCCCGAACCCTGCAGGCAAACAGTAGGAGTGAGCTGGTGAGGCTCCGGGTCTAAGAGCCCCATCGCTCCAAATGGCCCTGCTTTGTTTCCCATGGAACTTGCATTTGGAGCCAGAATTGCTGTCTTAGCTCATCATTTCTGCAAAATGACACGGCTTCTTTTTTTCTCATTAATAAGCAGCAGCTTAAGGGTGTTGGGAAAGGGCGTGGGTTTCCTTTGCGCTGGCCAATAAGCAACTGTCTTCGGGTAGAATTGTTTGGCAGATTTTTTTTTTTTCTTTTTGAGTACCTAGTTTTGAATTGTTCTAAATGCTGGCCCTGAGACTCGTTTTCAGTGTTCTAATACGAAAAGCACAATTTCGGGGCTGGGGATTTGGCTCAGTGGCAGAGCGCTTGCCTAGGAAGCGCAAGGCCCTGGGTTCGGTCCCCAGCTCCGAAAAAAAGAACCAAAAAAAAAAAAAAAAAAAAAAGCACAATTTCTAGAAGGGCAGAATGGCTCAGTGGGTAGAGGCCCTTGTGGCCAAGCCAGACAGGCTGAGATGGATCTCATAATAGCAGGAGAGAACTCACTCCTGTAAGTCGCCTTCTGATCCAAACGTGCACCACAGCATGCATTCCACACACCCAAGCCAGCAAGTCACTAGATATTAAAAGGGAATGGGCAGAGAGGTGAAAAGGGAAAGCTCGACTTTACACAGCTCTCATTTGGTATGTTTAAGTGCTATCCCTGGTGCACATGCAGGAGAATGTCTGGTTTGGTTTGGTCTGGTATGGTCTGGTTTGGTCTGGTTTGGTTTGGTTTGAGACAGGGCTGCCCTGGAACTCACTCTGCAGAGCTGGCTGCTAGGCCTTATCTGCTATTCTTGCCTGGAATTCTGGCTAGAGGCAAGCTCTTGAAACAGGCAAGGTCCCTCTGGCACCTTCTGTCTCTCATATGCCACAGGTGATGGCCTTGAGGGAAACACTGTTATCATCTAAAGGTGCAGGGGGTAGAAAGTCTCTGCCAGTTACCAACGACTGGGTTAGACACACATGATTGTAGAGAGCAGATGTTCTGTTGCTCAACAAGTTTCTTTTTTCTTTTATGCTTTATTTATTGTTGATAAGGTCTCACTGAGTGGCCCACGCCGGCCTTGAATTTGAGGTACTCCTGCCTCCAACTTCTCTGACCTTTGATTCTCTTCCACAGTGAAAAGATCTTCAAGTTGTTGGCACTGCAATCCCGTTCCCTGCTGCCAGATTCACCCAGCCACGGCTGGTACAGGTTACACACAGTTTTGTATGTCTGAGATCCACACATATGATGATTTGCAGCTCACACTGAACCTCTCTTTACCTGTCCCTGTTCACACGGCTATGAGTTCTTTCATTTTGACGTTTGGATAGTATTATTCTGCACGAACAAGCCTTCGTTTGCTTTCCTGATTCTTTTGAGATCAGGCGTTTTCTCTTTATTAGGAAAATGTTTCACAGCCAGGCAGTGGTGGTGCACGACTTTAATTCCAGCACTAGGAGGCAGAGGCAGACGGATCTCTGTGAGTTCAAGGCCAGCCTGGACTACGAAGGGAGTTCCAGGAAGTTCCAGGACAGCCCGGGCTACACGGAGAAACCCTGCCAGCAAATCTTACACATATCTCTCATTTAATACAGAATTTCTCTAGGGCCCCCCACCTCCTTCATGATTAGGAGACATCAGTTACCTGTGACTGTTGAGCCTCTGGAATCTGACTGGCTGGTCACTGAGTGCTCCTGTTATAAGATACACCCAAAACATTGTAAACCTGACACCCAAAATACATAAAGTACCTCATGACTTTTGGCCAATATTGTTGATGTTTATAAATGTTTTAGATATCGGCCAATGGTACTCAGTTACATTTATAACAGTGTGGAGGTGTATGCACATACACGCGGTTGCCCGAGGAGACCAGAGGCATCAAATCCTCTGGAGCTGGAGTTACGGTGATTGTAAGCTGCCACGTAGGCACTGAGGCTTGAACTCAGGTCCTCTGCCAGAACAGTATGTGTCCTTAACGACTGAGAAGTCTCTCTGGCCCCCAAAAGCAAGTTCAAATACATGAAAGAAGAGGGAAAACGAGGGGGTCAAAGGACAACTTGCAGGAGTTGGCTCTCTCCTAACACGTTGACCCCAGATACTTAGCACAGGTGGTCAGGGTCCCAGACTTCTTCTAGATATTAACCCCTGAAGTACAGACAGCAAAGGTTTTCTCTCCCTCTGTAGGTTGCCTGACCACTCATTCTTACCTTGCTGTGAGTCTTAATTTCATGCAATCTCACTGTTATTTTGTGGGTCCTAGAGTCCTATTGAGAACACTTTGCTTGGGTCTGTGTCTTGAAGGGCTTTCCCCATACTTTCCTTGGCAGCTTCAGTGCTTCGGATTTTAAATAGGTCTGCAATCCAGTTTAGCTGGCTTTTGTATTGTTCTCTCTTTTCCCAAATGCATGTGTATGTGCATGTGCCTGTGCACGTGTGTGTCTGTGTATGTATGTGAGTATGAATGTTTGTGTGTGTGTGTGTGTCTGTGCATGAGTGTATGTAGGCCCAAGGTTGACGTTGGGTGTCTATAGGCTTAAAGTTTTCAAAACCTACTTCTAATAATGGTTCTTAAAGGCTTTAACCTCCCTTCCAGCCCACCACCCACCAGAGGGAGTGGGAAACTAAAGTTATTAGGATATAGGGGAAGTGGACCTATTTAGAAATAGTTCTTTGAATCAAATCCAGTCTCCATTGTCAGGATATCAGCAGTTCAATTCACATGAATCAGCAGGGACGGCTTGATCCAGAAGAAGCCGAGAGGCTCTGCTGGACCTGCTTGGAAGTGGTAGTTCCTTGGAGTGATTTCAATCTCCAATTGTGAGGATGCCAGCAGTCCAGTTCAGTAGTGTCAGCATAGCAAACATGAATCACCAGCAGCAGCAGGATCCAGCAGAAACAGCCAGGCCTCCATCAAATCTGCACGAGTCAGCAGGAGCGACCTGGACCAGCAGGGACACCAGGAGAAGGCCTCTACTGTGCCTCTCTCAACAAAGTAACGAGCAGTAAAGACAGAGACACAAGAACAACAAAGTGTTGCAAAGCTAGCTATGGGAGCCCCATCACTGTTCCTCAAGTCCTATTTATACTCCATCCAAACATCACGTGTCCTCCACGGGTCTTGCCTCAGCAAAACACCATATGAATCTGTCTTAGCAAAGCTCCACCTGAGTCTGTATCTACCTCACTTTGCCAATCAGCCAGAGCCTGCCCGCAAAAGCAGCAAGAAGCCACCAGCACACCACCAAACCTATTTAGATCCTCTCTCTCTCTCTACGGAGCCATGACAAATGATCACTAGTAAACACTGGTAAGACATACCAATACCATCCAGCGTCGTCCACTGTCTGTTGGGCTATGTGTATATTTCTTCTAAACATCATGCCTCAGTTCACGAGTCTGCTTTAACAAAACATCCTTTCATCCGTGTGCCTTGGTAAAACACCACTTGATGTAACTGACTTTCCGGAAAACCCAGAAGTTTCCACTTCAGGGGTCTTTCACAATTTCTCTCTTCCTGACACACAGAGGGAGGATATCTCCCTGAACCCACAGTTCCCCCTTTCAGCTCATCTTGCTGGTCAGCCTGCTTGGGCATTCTTTGTCTCTAACTCTCCTGTGACCTCCATGCCCAGCCAACAACTACATGGGTGTTGGGGACCTGAACTCCTGTCTTTACACTTTACTTAGCAAGTGCTTACCTGCTAAGCCATCCCCTCAGCTCTGTTGTTTTGTTTTCTGATTCTTCTTTAAGTGGGTGACATACTATAAGCTGCTTCTAAACTACCTCCCCTCTTACCCCTAACTAGCTATACACTTTTATAATCAAGTGCTACAATCGATATTTTGATTGAAAGTGAAGTCTATCTGTGTTTATTTTTGACTATGAGAAAGATGAATTTAATTTCTTCTACCTTAACTTCACCTCCCAAATGTGATTTATTTTTCTTGCTTTTCTCTATTATTTCATCATTCTATTAAAATGAGTTCTGGTATTTGCCCTGACTCCACCCCCGCATCCCTGGCTCCACCCCTACACCCCTGACTCCTGACTCCACCCCCACATCACTGACTCCACCCCCACATCCACCCGCATTCCCCTAGACCCGCATCCACCACCACTGGAAAAAAAGTCTTACATTCTGTATCTAGTGTTTTGTTTATTACTTTATTAAAATGTTAGCATGCTGTCGCAGTGTCTGATATAATTGCATGTTTATTCAGCTCCCAGAGAGATAAGAAGGTTCTCATTACTCCCCTCTGGTTTTTAATGTATTCTCACCATTTTATATTTCTCGAATTAGTATTGTATGAAGTCGGTGACTGTTGTGGTTAGCTAGATGTTTAACAATTTGTTTATAATCATACCTTGATTTCCACCTCACCCTTTTGCTTTCTACCTTTTTTTTTTTTTCCGGAGCTGGGGACCGAACCCAGGGCCTTGCGCTTGCTAGGCAAACGCTCTACTACTGAGCTAAATCCCCAACCCCTTTTGCTTTCTACCTTATATCCATTAGTAGTTCTTTAGCAAAATCTCTTTTACTCAGAGAGTAGTTATCTGAAATAGCTTAGCTTCCCAATGGAGAAGGGACAGTAATTACACATACTCTTCTCCATTTAAACACAGCCTAGCTTCCTGGTGAAGGGATGATAATTACACAAAACCATGGACACTTCTAAGTCACTTTCTTTAACTTCCGGTTTGGCTCCGAGTAACCGACCCATCCTAGCTCGGGAAGTTTTCCTTGCTGCCGCCCTGAAAAGGTCGGGGGTGCTTGGTCCCAGCCAACAGGAATGACTTTCTTACTGTGAATATCACTGTAGGTCAATCTAATGTGTGATTATTCTTTATGTCTCGTAAGTGTAGAAATAAGGAGGAAGTTAGGATGAAAGCCACTTTGAAAGAGATTTTCAAAATGGAGTCCGGGAGCCACACAGCGGGCAGAGCTTAGATCACAGCTCCAGCTGCTGTCTGGGAATGTGAGCTCTGGCCAATCTGGAATTGCTCAAGCAACAGGAAAATTACGTCCAGAGGCTCTAGATGTTAATCGAACAGGACTCTTGTTTCAAAGGCGTTTTTTTAAGTCCGAGCACGCATTTTCTGTCTTGTGTAGTCTTTGTAGTCAGTGGCCCAGCTCTTGTGATTTCTCTTCAACACTGACCGATTCAGAGCCCCGTCTGAACCTGGGTCTCCTTTCACAACTCCGAAGACTTTTTTACTTCTGTAGTTTCTGAATTTAGGCTGATTGCATAAGTAGTCTGTATTTTTTGGTTGTTGTTTCTGTGAAGAGATTCTCTTTGAACAGGATACCGTGATGCACGAACTTGCTTGCAATCCCAGCTCTTGGGAGATGGAGGCTGGATGGTCCGGAGTTCAAGGTTATCTTCAGCTAAACAGCAAATGGATTCAGAAGCAGCGCATGCTGCATGAGACTTTGCCTCCAATTCCACTGATGCTGAAAAATAGTTTTCTTTTTTTCTTTTCTTTTTTTCTTTTTTCTTTTTCTTTTTTGCACATAGCAGTGAGTGCCAGCCTGCTAGAAACTGAACTGGCGGGGGTTGGGGATGGGGCTAAAAGATAGATATATCTAATGTCCATGATGAAAATTGTCTTTGAATTCTCATGTTTTGTTTTGTTGTTTGTGTTACGTAACATCTGGGTTAGGTTACTCCTCTCTGGAGAAATAGGAGAAGCTCCTTGGCTACTGGGTATTAGAAGCATGTTTCTGGGATTTACTTTACTCACAGATAATTTCCCTTTTCCTATCCTGAGTGCTGTCTTTGTCTTCTGAGATCCTGGGGCTCTCCCTTCCTAGAATCCCCTCTCGCCAGTAGCCTGAATTACTCCTGGTCACTTTTCGTCACTGGGACAACACATCTGAGCAATCAACTTACAGACAAAAGCCATTAAGGTTCTTGGTTGTGGACTTTTGAATTCATAGTTGACTGGCTTTGTGGCTTTTCAGACTGTGGCTAAACAGAAACATCTCAGTAAAGTCTCACTGTGGAGTACCTGTAGGGGAAGCCTGAACCCAGGGCAAAATATCCTACCTAAGGCCCCGCCTCTAACCAAGCCCGCCTCCACCAGGCCCTCCTCCAATCAAGCCGGCCTCCACCACGCCCACCCCACTAGGCGCTAACCCACCAGGCCCTCCCCCACCAGGTCCTTCCCAACCAGGCCCTCCCCTACCAGGCTCTCTCCCACCAGGCCCTCCCCCACCAGACCCACCTCCAGCCAAGCCCTCCCCCACCAGGCCCTCCCCCAGCACGTCCTCCTCCCCCACACTAAGTTGCACTAGTAGCCAGAGGCCTATATTCAACACATGAGCCTCTGGGGAATTTCATATTCAAACCATAACAATTACCTAGTTCTAGTTAGCTTCTTTTATTCAGCACTGGTTTTCTACTCTACTTTGATAAAAGGGTCGGATTTTCACTTTCCTCTACTCACTGGGTCAAGTGCAGGGCCAAGTTCCAGCTTGCAGAGACTCGTGGGCATTTATCCGCCTCTCCCTGGTCTCGACCTTGTAGCCTTACTTTGCTATCTCTTTGTGTTCATTTCGGTGGAGTTTTAGAAGTCAGTAACTGTTCATGTTTTACCGCACCCTCTGAATTATATACAATGTTGTTGCTGGTTTGTTTTTTTTTTTATTTATAGAAGCTCTATTTAGATCTTGTAAAGTCTGGAATTTTTTTCTCCCACCTTATTTTTGTCATAATAGGGTAATTATACAATTCTAGTGAATTTCAAATGTTTTGCTTTTAGTTTTTGTTTGCTTTGTTTCTGAGATAGGATTTTACTCTGTAGCCTAGGCTGAGATTACAGATGTGTGCCAGGCACCACGTCCAGTTAATTGGACAACAGTTGATTCTATACAATGAAATGGATGCTCTGAAAAGCCAGGCAGAATAAGTTGGCTTTACAGGTAAAACAGGTAGTGAGAAAAGCAGAAACAAGAAACAAGAATGTGGCCTGGCTTCTGTCACTCTGCCTGCAGGGTCAGAGACTAGCAGGAGAGGGAGACTGAAGAGTGAAGGTGTCCTTTCTTGGCCGTGGGGACTGAAACAGAGAAACTTCACTATAGCCCATGTGAAACACTATACTTTAGTAGAAGAGGGGAACAAAGTTACCTTCTGACATCCCCACACACTGTGTACACACACATACCACACACAACAACAGTAATAATAGCAATAGAACAAGACCTAAGAAAATGGACCAGTTTGGGTGACTGCATTTCCCAATCTGACCAGGCAGGTCTGACAGGCTTCTTGGCTTCTTGGGGCAAATGCAGGAGCTGAGTCTGAACACAATGGCGGCCATGGACTCAACAGAACTTAGTCCATAGTCTTTTCCCATCTCAGTTCAGTAGGGATTTGGCTCATTCTCTCTGCTGTTGGCACTCACCAGAACTGGTCCATTTTCTTAGGTCTTTTATTATTATTATTATTATTATTATTATTATTATTATTATTATTATTATTATTACGTTATTGTTGCTGTGGGTGGTGTATGGGTGCGTATGATGTGTGTGGACATCAAAAGGCAACCTCCCCTCTCCCCTTCTACACTTACACGGGTTCCGAGAATCAAACTCGGGCCTACACAGCGAGCGCCTTTACCTGTGGAGCCGTCTGGGGTCCACCTGTGTGTGTTTAGTTTTGAGTGGACTTTGGACTTTTCTTAGGCAATCACACGCAGCTTGTGCTGTGAGCGAGTCTGTCTAGAGTAGTTTCGTGGGCGAAGTAAGCACGGAAGCACTCGCCGTGGTCCCACTGCACACACAGGAATTCTTAGGCTGTGAGAGCTGCGCTGAGCCTTCGAGGGCATAGGATCAGGGGCTTGATCTCAGTGACTCATTCTTGTCACCACGTGAAAGGCTTCATCGCCTGCTTCCTGCCTTTCTAAAGTGCTTCCCCGCTTAGAGGTAACTCCGAGATTCCTGTGTTTATGCAGAGATGTGCAGCTCACAGAGATGTGAAGGAGTCATTGTCTACTCTTCCGTGGGGGTTTAGGAGGGAGAGAGAGGCATGGGCTCTAATGACTACCCCCCCCAGACCATCTCAGAAAAGCTCCTGTAATTACAAACTTAATGTTTAGTTCTTGCTTCATTCCTGTGCCTGGAACGTACACTCTGGCCCTTTCTCTCATCCCTTGAATGTTGACTTGTTTTTTAAATATCTAGAGAAGGGAGAGTGTCCCTGTTCCCTAGCCTGCTACCTTTATTTGTCCCCAAAATGCTGGCGAATTAAGGGGTGAAACACAAAGACGGATGAGGAAAATGGGTAGTTTCTGCTAGAACAAGGAAGACGTCTTTTATGCAGCAAAACACAAACTACCTAAGAAAGAGGGTTTAAAAAAATGAATAAGATAATAATGGCGCTGGGCAGATGGCTCCGTAAGAGAATCTTGCAAGTTGTTCTATGACCTATGACCTCCACACTTGTATCATGGTATCATAGTGTACACACACACACACACACACACACACGATTCCAAAATGAGGTATTTCATTCAAACATCGATTTAGAGAACATCTTAGTAAATTCTTCATTTTCATGTAATGTGGCTCAGAACACTGAGAAAAACAAAACATTCTTAATCTACCAGCCATTCTAGTTACTGTTTTTAATTAAGTAAAACCAGAGAGATACTCGTAGGTCACAGACAGTGCCATTCCCCTGCCATTCTAGTACTCAGGTCAAGGAGGCAGTAGGACCCAGAGTTCAAGATAATCCTCAACCAAAACAAGTTCAAGGCCAGCCTGGGCTATGTAAGACTGTCTAAAATATAAATAAAATTATAAGGTATGCAGGTAATTTTATAGAGAAGGAAGATACACAAGTGTGGCTGTGAGTATACCAAGGAATGCTGCCAGGTTTCTTTCTGAATCTTTTTGTTTGTTTGTTTGTTTTTTAAACATTGGTCTATACTGGCTTTGACCTTGTGACCTTATGACCTT
Organism: Rattus norvegicus; assembly: GCF_021556685.1. Classification (NCBI taxonomy): domain Eukaryota; kingdom Metazoa; phylum Chordata; class Mammalia; order Rodentia; family Muridae; genus Rattus; species Rattus norvegicus. Next base: position 137,290,591 of record NC_141540.1, read on the forward strand.
ATGACCAGCCACCATCATAAGTGCATGCCCCCTGCCTGGATTTCACTCCTTGAACTTAAAGATAACATTTTCAGTGTTATATTTTGTTACATTTGATAGTGTAAAAAAAAAATTCTACTTGGACATTTCTGAGTATGTAGGCATGCTAAAAGCTCCTGAGAGAAAAAAAAATTGACATGAAAATCAAAGTAACAACCCTCTCTTAAAAAAAAAAAGTAACGGGGCTGGGGATTTAGCTCAGTGGTAGAGCGCTTACCTAGGAAGCGCAAGGCCCTGGGTTCGGTCCCCAGCTCCGAGAAAAAGAACCAAAAAAAAAAAAAAAGTAACAACTGGGGGATAAAGAGGGGCATATGGATTCTCTAATGTGAGTGCAGAAACTTAGTGGCTTGGGTCACTACTCTGGTGGTTTGGATGAGAATGTCTCCCATAGGCTTAGACTTTTGAATTTGGGGGCCCCCACTTGGGGGACACTATTGGAGTAGGCTTAGGAAGCTTGGCCTTGGTGGAGAAGGGGCGTGACGGGAGGGCGGGGCTTTGAGGTTTTAAAGCCCCACCCTGCATTTCCAGTTTACTCTGCTTCCTGCTTGTGGTGAGAGATGTGAGCCCTCGACTGCTCAACTGCTCACTGTCGCCAGCTGCCATGACTCCAGGCCTTGTCCGTGATGGGCTCTTCCCCTCTGAAGTGGTAAGCCCACAGAAGCTCTTTAAGTTGCCTTGGTTACGGCGTTTATCTCAGCAATAGAAAAGTGCCTACACATACTCAGGTTCGGTCATACTTGAGGTCCCCGAAGGATGGCGTTCACTTTCTGGAAGCTCCAAGAGATCCAGTTCCTTGACTTTTCTACTCTCGGGAGGTGTCCCACCTTAATGGCGCTCGTCTGTCTTCCACCTTCGAAACCAGTGACATTGCGTTTCCATTATCAAGTCAACGGGGCCATTAATCCTCTTCAATCCCCTTTCCAACTCACAAGGACATATAAGAAAAGTTTCTTGTGGCGGGATTGTGATACAATATGGAATATATATTTGATTCCTGTCTCCAGTAGCTGACACAGTACTCTTAAAGCCCTTGAAATGTCCCAAACGACAAGCATGGTGACAGTGACGGTGGCGTTTTCTACTATGCACTAAAGAAAGGCTCCTCTCAAACATTCTAGGGCTTATGTAACACCGCAACTCTTGGGAGCCCTGGGCAGTGGTGGCTGATGAAAGTGCAGGAACCTCTCACTTTCCCACCTCTCCGTCACCCCATGTGAGGCCCCCAGGGGAGCCGGGGACCGAGCTGAGCCACCCACTCCCATGCAGCCGCTAAGCATGCCCACATCATGGGATACACAGCAGCGTTAATGGAAATGGTTTGCCAGAGCTTCTGGGTTCCTGAATCGGGCCAGCTTCCCGCCACCGTGGCAGAGTCCTAAGGACAACAGTGGAGACGAGCACTGGCCTCCTTTGACTTTCAGTTTCAGAGGTTTCAGGCCATGGTTGGGTGATGGATTCCACTGCTGCGTGCCTGCGTGAGGCGAACACCATGGTAGGGAGCATGCGCAAGACGCTAGCCTGGAGACGTTCACTTCATGATGGGCCAAAAGCAAACACAAATAAAAATGGGGGCTGGGGATTCCGCTTTCTAATGCCATATTGTGAATCGATCACAGAGACAATTCACTGATGATCTAATCACTTTTACAAATCTATGATGGCAGTCACGTCTCCAACACATGAGCTTGAGGGAGACGTTTCATATTTAGACCGGAACAGTTCACGAACGGTTCGAGAGCCGGTGTGGCAGTGCGTCCTACAAGATGCCACGGGAGTGCCACACCTCCCTCTGATAACTGTGAGCTATCCTGATAGACAGGGCTGAACATCAAAGCGGGTTTCCCCATGTTAAAATTCTGCACCATCAAAAACTGAGACTAAGCTGATGGCAGGTCACCGCCAATCTCCCCAGTCGTTCCAATCAGCAGTGACATCATCTAAAGTAACCCATGCTGTGAGGTAAGGATTTTCCCAGTGTTCTCCGTTATCACTTTACAAGGAAGCAGTTTCAATCAACCTCCTCGATGTGACATCATCAATCCACTAAGTACTTTTTTCAATCCCGTGTCTTGCTTATGAAGGAAAAAAAAATCAGCTTCATTGGCTCAGTTCATCTGAACATTAATTTTATTCCAAAATGAAACAATGAGGTTAAGTTTTCAAAACTGAATTATTACAATATTATTCTTTGACATAAAATTATACTCACAAGAAAAAAATAACTGAATAGTCACTGAGTTCTGGGAGTGATTCTACCTAGTCACCAAATGTAAGGAGGGCGTCATGAGGGCTGGTTTTTGTGGCTGCTGAGAACCATAGCTGGTATGAGTGTAGAACCGGTTGTTCGACGCTGGGTCGTTCACTTGTGGGCCCCGATGCTAACTCTGGGAAAACCATGCCCGAATTTAATTTCGGAGAACTGAGACATTTCTTGTTGTGAGAAGATCCACATTGGTCCATGAAGTGGAAACTTCTGGTTTCTTTGGAAAGTCAGATGCTTGCTGGGGCACGCAGGTGAAAGGATGTTTGGACGTGGCAAACGCGTGTCTGAAGGGGTATAAATGCTGCCCCACAGACAGTGGGAGACGAGCACTGAGCCTTGGTTTAATCTGCATGTACAGGTTTGCCTTACATGGCGTTGTTGAGCTCAACTTGTGATAACTCCGCCATTGAGAGAAACTCACCAAGAACTGCTCGTGAGTTTCCTGCTTGCTGCTTCCACAGCCTTGTCTCAGGCCGACTGCTGAGCCTGGTGGTTTCTTCAGGATTAAGCATCAGCTACCTAGTGTCTGCCTGCCTAGAGGACTGGTCTGCAGCTGCTGAGTCGTATTTGGTGTTTGCTGTGGGACAGAACTGCTGACAAAGAGGATCGAGCTCACCCCAAAGAATATTGCTGAACAGGTCCGCTTCCCCCACATCCTAATAACGTTTCTCTTCCACGACTTCTGCTGGGTGGTGGGCTAGAGGAGAGGTTGAACCTTTATTAAAAGCAGGCTGCAAAATACGTATGCCTACATGTGGGCAGAAGTATGGATATTGAATAAAGCTCCTTTGAATGCATACATGTTCTCGTTGCCTCCACTAAGCTAAAGGCTAAGGATGTTACTGGGCAGCATCTGAGGCTGCCAGCAGAGAGATCTACGCTCTGCTGTAACCAATATGTTTGAAAAAAGTCTTGATTTATAATAACTTTTGTTTTGTTATTTCATAAAACACCAATTGTCTAGGAATGTGGTTGTCTTAGTTAGGGTTTTACTGCTGTGAGCAGACACCGTGACCAAGGCAACTCTTTTTTTTTTTTTTTTTTTTTTTTGGGTTCTTTTTTTCGGAGCTGGGGACCGAACCCAGGGCCTTGCGCTTCCTAGGTAAGCGCTCTACCACTGAGCTAAATCCCCAACCCCGACCAAGGCAACTCTTATAAGGATGACATTTAATTGGGGCTGGCTTACAGGTTCAGAGGTTCAGTCCATTAACATCAAGGCGAGCTGAGAGTTCTACATCTTCATCTGAAGGCTGCTAGCTGAATATTGACTTCCAGGCAGCTAGGATGAGGGTCTTAAAGCCCACGCCCACAGTGACATGCCCACTCCAACAAGGCCACACCTTCTAATAGGGCCACTCCCTGGGCCAAGCATATTCAAACCATCACAGTGGTATTTGGAACAGCTGGAATATCTGTTCCTGGGTCACGGTCACTCATATTTGGCTCTACAGTAAGCAAACTCTTGCTCCCTTGGAGGAGAGGGCTGCGTGCCTTTGAATCACCGCTAAATACTGATTTACGGGTTGCTGGGCTATGCCTGGGACTCACAAGGATTGCCTAACATTGTTCTGAGAGGTTAGCAGAAACCAAAACTCTCCAAGACTTAGGAAAGTCATACTAAGTATTTTACAATGACAGACATGCATATAGTCATCTCGTGAAGAGCTAAAAGAGTATACATTATGTGTAGGAAGACTGCTCAGTAATTGGGCCATAATGTGTACACTCGGTTCACCATCACAAAAGCTACTCTGAACTCTGAGTGTTTGTGTGAGGCTCAGAGCCAAACCCAGGACTTTGCAGGCCAGGCTGGGCTCTGTCGCTGTTATCTATGCTACACTTCCGAATGCTATCCTATACATGTTATCTATGCTACACTTCCGCATGAACCATTCTGCATTCTGAACAACTAAGGGAGAACCAGATGCTGGCACATGACTCATGGACGGTCACCTGTGCTCTTAATAGACTTTATTACCTGGCCTCGCTTATCCAACCTCGGTTTTTACTCTGCAGTGATTTTCTGCCTCTAATTAGCTGCTTTCTTCACGGCCTTGCCTTTCTGTCTTCACGGTTACTCTTCTGCCCCCACTGTCTCCTCTAGAAGCACACTCTTGGAAATGTGATGTGCGTACTTCATCCGTAACCCCTTTCTTTTTTTTTGGTCTTTTCTTTCTCCCCCATTGTTTTTTGAGGAAGGCCCTTGCTACGCAGCCATCAAAATCCTGGTGATTGAGCATTCTGGATTCTGGGGTTACACGTGTACACACCCATGTGATGATTTGAATGAGAAGTGTCCCCCACAGTCTTGGGCAGCATTTGGGGAGCAGTTGGGGAGTTTAGATGGAGTAGCCTTGCGGGAGGAGGTATGTCGCTCGGGGTGGACTGAGAATAAAAAGCGTCCCCTGTTTCTACTTTGTTCCCTCTGTTTCCTGCTTGAGGTTGAAAATGTAAGCTCCCAGCTTCACTGCCATGCTTCTCTGGTGTGACGACTCCTATCTCCTTCCTGGACCATGAGCCCAGATGCTTGTCTGTAAGTTGCCTTGGTCATGGTGGCTTTATTGAAGCAACAGAAAGGTAATTAATTCAGTCCACTGGTTCATCCATGATCACCTCACCTGGGGCACATGATTCTTAGGCTAATTAGAAGTTAATTAACATTAATTAAGCTAATTAACATGGCAGCCTGCAGAATCTGACCAAGGTTTGGAAGGTCTAAGAGTCAAGTTAAGGGTGTGGTTCTGATGCTTTGATCGGGAATCTTTACTGACCTTGCCCCCAATTGGATTTTGATCTATCAGTAACGATGCCAGTGCCTATTTGTGGGGAGGAAAGAAAGAGGCGGGACTTCCAGGTTCCCAGAGGCTAGGGAGAGAAGAAGAATGGAGAGACTTGGGGGGAGGGGGGATGGGACAGACTCAGAGCAACAGGGATCTTCCAAAATGTAGGCCCATGGGCTTCACAGAACGTAACTAGGCAACTAAACTGAGGGCGGAGTGAGAGGTGTTGAGTTAGGAGTTAACGGAAGGGCACGATAACTGTGGAAGGCTTAGAAGTGCCCAGCCACAGAGCCAATAAGCCAGTTTAAAAATGAGCTAATGTGGGACTGGAGAGATGGCTAAACAGCTAAGAACACAGACTATTCTTCCAGAGGTCCTATGTTCAATTCCCAGCAACCACATGGTGGCTCACAACCATCTGTGATGGGATCCGATGCCCTCTTCTGGTGTGTCTGAAGACAGCTACAGTGTAATCACATACATAAAACAAATAAATAAATCTTTTTTTTTTAAATATGAGCTAATGTGGGAGTGTCTTTTATCCGAAGATCTGAGGTGGCTTCTGGCTGGGTGCGTGGGTTCAACTCACCAGGAACTTAAAGTGGTGTAGACAAAACTACAGGCAAGCTCAGAAGGTTAGGTTGAGAAGTGGAGAGATGTGTGACCAAGTGGGTGCAGAAACAGGGCCAGAGCCCTCCTCGGATCGCGCCACCATGGCCTTAACCATAAAGCGACTTGAGTCATTCTCTGTAGCTCCCCCTGTTTGCTGTCTCAGAGCTCTGGTCCCTTAGTCCATAGACTTGATTGATTTTTATGTTTTCTTCTGAGCAGACCATAGACTTAGATGCTGCATATAGTAATCCTCACAACAGTGGTCCCTAGGTGAGGTGGAGCATGCCTTTAATCTCATCACTTGGGGGACAGAGCCTGGATCTCAGAGGCCAGGCTGAACTATAGAGTGACTTTTAGGCCAGGCTAGAGCTGAATCATGAAACTCTGCCTCAAAAACAACAAAAGCAGACGGTCTTTATTTCCACTTCTGAATCTCTCACATCATAGCCTGTAGCACAAGGCTATGCTACCGGGTGTGTCCTGGGTACCCAGTGACAGCCATATTGCCACAGTCTGGTGTAGGATATGTGCCAAGGCCACCTTCAATGCTGCTGTTCAAATCTGCAGTGAGAACCTGGGACTTTACTGCACTGGATAGAGTCTAGTGCTCTTTTTCTAGGAAAATCCGTTAGGAGGACCCGGGGAGCTTGAGGAGTTCCAGAGGGCAGAAAGGTGCCCAGTGAAAACCGAGGGTAGGTCTGGAATGTAAATACTTCGGGTGATAACCAGTGTTTGTCAGGCTAATGAATGGGCAAGGAAACCAAAATATAGGCTGCAAACGTTCCTCAAATTATAGATCACTCTGGAAGAGTACAGAAGGAGCGTTCTGGCTTTCCTGGAAACTGACAGTCACCCCAAGTGCAGAGCAATTCACGGTAGGCATGGAGGCACCGATTGAGCTGTCTCGCAAGTAGGAATCGTATGGTTTATGGGGGCTTAGGGTCAATCACATGAAATTAAGCAGACTGAAAGCCCAAACCCACTTGCTTACAGCGTGTTGTAGGCTAGTGGAGAGGGAGCTGGCCCAGCGCCCAACAGACTCATGCACGGTCATTGGAGGCTTTCCTCCAGGGCAAAGGTCAATAACTTTTGTTCTGCAAGGGTAGAAAATGTGTGTGCGTGTGTGTGTGTGTGTGTGTGTGTGTGTGTAGGTGTGTGTTTGTGTGGTTGTGAAAGTGTGTGTGGTTGTGTGTCAGTGTGTATGCATTGTATTTGTATATATGTGAGAGTGTGCTTGTGTGCATGTGTATCTGTGGTTTGTGAGTATGAGAGTATGTGTTTGTGTGTATGTCAGTGTATGTGTGAGCGTGTGTGAGTGTGTTTGTGCATGTGTATCTGTGGTTTGTGAGTGTGAGAGTATGTGTTTGTGTGAGTGTGTCTGTGCATAAGCGTGTGTATCTGTGCATGTGTGTTTGTGTGTATGTGAGTGTGTGTGTGTGAGTGTGTGTGAATGTATGAGTGAGGGTGCGTGTGTGTGAGTTTGTGAATGTGTGTGTGTGTCTGTGCATGCGTGAATGTGTGTGACTGTGCATGTGCATTTGTTTGTATGTGAGTGTATGTTTGTGTGTGTGTTCAGATATAAAAATGCCACCTGTGTTTGGGGGAGTGGCTTAACTGGTAGCTATTATGTAGCCGGAACTAATAACACTGAGATTGGAGGTCACTTAGGGATGAGAATTTTCATGAAAGACAAAATGCAAAATGAGAGAATTCGCAAGGGAGTTAAAAGAGTAATGTTTAGCTGGGTATGAAGACTCACACCTATAATACCTGATGTGGAAGCAGGAGGAGGATCTCAAGGTGGGGCTAGCAACAGTTATGTGGGGCCGCTCCTCAGGCACAGACTACTTCTCTCCTGACTCTGCTTCTCTAGCGCGTGCTCCATACTAACATACATGTTAGGTGTACCCTTTCCCAGACACCCAATATCTTCTAATCCACACACATACTGGTTATGGCTTGAATAGGAAATGTCCCCTCGCTGTCCCCAATTCATATGTTTAAAGCTTGGCCCTTAGATGGTTGTCACTACTTTGGGAGGTGCCCAAGGATTTCAGAGGTTGGGCCTATCTAGAGAAAGAAATAACTAGGGGGCAGGAGCATGCGTATTTTATCTTGGTCTGTATTTTTTTTCTTAGACCTTCCCCCTCGCCCCTCCCCCCCACCTTGCTCCCTCACTCTCTGCTTCCTGGCCACTATGAAGTGACAAACTTCGTTTTCTCCTGCCCTCTGTGGCATGAAACTCTGCATTACTTGCTAGCAGATTATGGACTGAGGCCTCTGACACCGTGAGCCAAGACAAAGCTTTTCTTCTCCTAAGCTGCATTGTCAGACATTTTGTTACAGCAACGGAATTCCTGACTAGGGGGCAGACTGTGTGGATCTCCTGCAAACACAGCATATTTTTTAAGGCTCATTTCTTCTTCTTCTTCTTCTTCTTCTTCTTCTTCTTCTTCTTCTTCTTCTTCTTCTTCTTCTTCTTCTTCTTCTTCTTCTTCTTCTCCTTCTCCTCCTCCTCCTCTTGCTCCTCCCCTCCTCCTCCTCTTGCTCCTCCCCTCCTCCTCCTCTTGCTCCTCCCCTCCTCCTCTTCCTCCTCCTCCCCCTCCTCCTCCTCTTCTTCTTCCCCTTCCCTCCCTCCTCCTTCTTTCCTCCTCCTCTTCTTCTTCCCTTTCCCCTCCCCTTCCCCTCCCTCCCTCCTCCTCCTCTTCTCCTCCTTGTTGTTATTGTTGTTTAAAACTATTATTTCTTCCTCTACAATTTCACACATGGATATATGTATTGTGATCATATTCATCTCATTGCCCACTTGTATACCTTCCGCTTCCTCTCAAATCCTTTTTTCCAACAGCTTGCTCTTCTATTTTTGTGTCCTTTTTCCTATGCCCCTCACCCCACGTTGGTTAAAGGTTGCTTGTTTGAGCACAGTCATGGGGTATTTACTGGAACGTGGGCAGCGCGCCAGTACTTTATGTCAGTGAAGAAGAATGACCCTCCTGCTTCCTGCCACCACTAATTACCAGCAGCTTCTCAGCTAGAGAGAGGTGTGGCCCCGAGAGCCCCTCTCCCAACCCTACTGTACTCAGAAGAGTCCAGTCTTGTGCAGGTAGCCACAGATTACCTCACAGCTATGAATTCATGAGTGCCATGGGCGTGTCATGCCCCTGTCATTGTCCCGTACGTTCTTTCCACACGCCCTTTTCTGATGTCTCCAGAGCCTTGGCATGGGGTGCCTGGGATGGTCTGTTTAGGCTGAGTACTTGACAGTAACTAATTCTCAGTAGTTCAACCAGTTATGGCTGCCTCTTCCCATCGACTGCTGCCACTGGAGGAACAATCTTCTCTGAGCAAGACTGAGAGTAGAGCTGATCTATGCGCGCAAACATAAACACTTAGAAGGTGATTTAACATGGTCATTTAGTGATGGGCCCCACCATATGGTCTGTGACCCCCACAACCATGAACTTCTGATGAGATTTACAGGACCAGACATGAAGTCCTTCCCATAGAAGGGGCCTCACAGCCAAACACAAAGTGTTGGTTACCCCCATAATGAAGTGGTTGGTTACCCCCATAACAGTCATGCCATTATACCAGTCGGCATGTCTTGCCTGGCAGGTCAGTATTGTAACACACAAGGTCTACTGGTGGGTAAAGCCAGAGATGGCGTTTGTCCTCCAGTGGCCTGGGTAGCTCCTTCCAGCCTTATAAGCCCAGCCGCCTGGGAGAAGCTCCCATCTCAGGTCAGCGTCTCTAGGCTCTGCAACCAAAGAGTGTGGTGTCGTCCGCAACAGACTCTTCCCATCCGCTAGAGGGAGGAGCCAAGAGCAATAGAGACATCTCGGATGTTTTTTTCGGTGGGAAGGGGTCTGAGATCATTCCTGACTAACAATTCATAGAGAGGAGATGCTCCATATCTGAAACTGAGACTTTTCATTTGATAACCCCTGGCTTCTGGGAGCGGCGTTATCCGCCCATGTGCAGAGGAAGAGAATCTCTTGTGAACTGCATGAAAGCATCCCCTGTCAATAAGAAAAAAATAACTACAGTCAGCAAGCTGAGGCAGTATTAGAAAGTGAGACATCCAGGGCAGGGGAGGGAAAGGGAGAGAGAAAGGGGGTGGAAGAGGGGAGAGGGGGAGGGGGAAGGGGAGAGGAGGGGGATATTGATCGATTCTGGAAATTGAATGAACCTGAAGAGAAGTAACTAACCATTTGGAAGACATAGGCGAGCTTAAACAGGTTATATACATACCAAGCCAGTCAGGGAATAAACCAAAGCTTATGGACTAAACATTTATTAATAAATAATTAGACTCAGAGTCATTATTTTGGGAACAAAGTGGCAGTTGCCGTGATCCCATGGGTACCTCACGCAGGCTACCTCCAATCAAACTTTTAAAAAAGATCTATTTAATTATTCAGTTATGTGGGTGCATGTGCACACGTGTGCCAGCGTCAGTGGAGGCCAAAGACACCAGATCCTCCGGAGCCGGCGTGGCGCTGGTTCAGTCAGCCTGCTTGGTTGCTGAGAACATCGGTCCCCTATAAGAACGGCAGCCACTCTTAGCTATTGAGCCACCTCTCCAGGTCGGGTTTGCACAGGCCTTTCCACATATCTTTAGTTTTGGTTAACTCCCTGCCCCCCATTCCCCACTCCTAGTCCCGCTTAGACCTTTGCACTCCCAGTGTGAAACTACTGCTCTCTACATCCATTCAAATTATCTCACCCAAATAAACTTGGCTATGATCGTAGGAATCTCTGGGTCCAGAGGATTATAAGCCAGCACACCACTGCATGGATCTCGCAGTGTTGTATGTGCTTGCTGTCTGAGGCATGCGCACAGTGGTGAAGTGCATTAAATTGGTGTCTGGATACAAAGTCACACGCATCACACACACACACACACACACACACGCACACGCACACGCACACACACACACACACTCGCACCCCTAAACAAAATAAAAACAAAACAAAAACCCCAAAAACCAAACTGCCGTGGCTGTAGCTACCAGTCTCTAGGTCCCGTTTCTGGACACAGCCCCTTAACAACCTTGAACTGAAGATACTGAGTAGAGTAGATACAATGTAAACGGCCCAGGCTGTAATTCCTTTGACCCTGTAACAATGTAAATAGGTGATTACTGGAGATGAATGTCCTGCAAAAATTGCACAGCCACTCCCATGCCTTGGCTATGTGAATACCATTTTTTATGGATAAAAAACGGGGGGAACATGTTTCTCCAAATTAAATAGCTTTCTTTGAAAGAAAATTCAAGGCATTTGCTTTCAAAGCCCTTCATAATCCGGACTAGCTGCTGGTTCTTTTCCAATTTTTACCCCGAAGTTAGCTCTTGAAGAGCTAACCTTCAGAGCTGAGCCAAGTTTACTCTTCAAGTTACAACTGAGTAAAACTTTGATACATAATGTCAGCTGAGCTGGAGCACCAAGGGGCTAACCTACCACTCAGGAATAAGCTTGCCCTTCATTCCAATAGTTCAAACAAACCAGTAAAACAGGAACCAGAGTTGTATACACCGTGAGACGCTACCAGTCCCATGTATGAGACGCTACCAGTCCCATGTATGAGACGCTACCAGTCCCATGTACTACTTGGTGCTCAAGTGGAGAAAATAGAGAGAGCACAGACAGGAAACTGCTATGTCTTCGTTCAGGCGATGTTCGTTATGTGTGTCAGGACTGGGAGGGTGGGGGGAGAGGGAAGAGGGGTGTGGGGTGAGTGGGGGGGTGGGAGAGGGGTGGGGGCTGGTTGGAAAATGACAAATGTCAACTCCTGCTCACTCTCCTCAGCTTTCTGGAAGACCTGAGTGGTGGTGGTGGAGCTTTGCTTGCCCAGGACTGCAGCGGACTCTCAGCAAAGGTTCAGATCCCTTCTGATATATATTATATCATAAATATAATATTTAAATAATATAAATATAAATATAAATATATTTCACACTATATATTTATATATAATTTATATAAATATTATATGTATGTATATATAATATATATATATATATATATATTTCCAGGTTTTCCTTCCCTTGCCCCAGCTCCGGGAACAACGACTCTGAGACCATTTATTATTAAATACCTTGGCCATGAGCTTTGGCTCAGTCCCTCCCTGGCTTGTAACTTATTTAACCCATTCAATCTATTCTATGTCTTCCATGTCGGTAGTTACCGCTCCTTCACTCCCACCTCTTTGTCCTCTCTGCATCTCCATCGGCATCTTCCTGAGGTCACCTACCTGCTGGTTTTTGCCCAGCTCCTGGGCGGGTGTCTCGGTCTTTCAAGAGTGGCTAAATGAGAGCAAGAGAGAGAGAGAGAGAGGTCTTTCGGAGCTGGGGACCGAACCCAGGGCCTTGCGCGTGCTAGGCAAGCGCTCTACGGCTGAGCTAAATCCCCAACCCCGAGTCTTCCTTTTTCATACGCTCGCTATTTCCCAGAATCCTGTCTTTCTGCCAGTCTCCTGCTTCCTATTTCCTGACCTAGCTCATTGGCCATCAGTGTTTGTTTGTTTGTTTTTTATTTATTTATTTATTTATTTATTTATTTATTTATTCATTCATTCATTCATTCATTCACAGGGTTTTTTTATTTTTTATTTTTCATTTACAGGTGATGCTTACGAGAGTTCCTCTCTACCGTAGCGCTGACTAGATCTCTGGCTTCCTCAGCTTGGGACTGAGGCTGCCTTCCTGTCGCTGGTTCTTAACAAACAAACTGACCAGAAGTTCCTTCGGTCCTCAGTTGAAGCCTGCAGTTAAGCCTCCTGTGAATTCACAAGTTGAGATCACAAATGTAGGTCACTATGGCCGGCAGACTCTTTTTCAACTCCATCAACTTGTTTGATGATGTTACTCCTGAGGAAAAAATCACTCAGATGCAAAACGTCTACATTTCAAATAAGATCGTCGTGAGCTGTCTTCTCTTTCATTGCCAGCAGGTGGCAGCATATTACTCTCGGCTCAGTGGGGACATACATGATTTTTTTTTTTTTTCCAGTAACCCTATTGGTGCAAGACAACCTTAATTAAACAAGGGCAAAGCCTTTCTATATGGAATCTGAGTTGAGTCGCAGGAACATTCTTTTAATTATATGCATTATTTTATATTTGTGATGCCCTTAATTTACATCCCACTCACAATATCACTGTGTGTCCTTTATGTGTGCTAAAATAGCTTTTATTTATTTATTTATTTTAGATTTTGAGCAATTCCGTTTAAGAGCTGGGAACCCCGGAGTGTGAGCGTGTTTTGGACAGCCTCCTTTGAAGCCTGTCATACATGCGGGTTGGAAATCTCTTTTGTGTGCTATTTTTCAAGACAGCACCACCTCAGCCCGGGAACAGAAAGGAAAATCACTTTACTTTGCCAACTGAACCTTATGCCATTCATAAGGAATTTAATCTGTGCCTTTGTCCTTAAGGAGAGAATATTTAGTCTTCAAGGTAACTCATTTGTCTTTTAAAACTAAAATTTTACAAGCTTCCAAGAGTGTTGTGTGTGCGTGCGTGCGTGCATGCGTGCATATGTGTGTGTGTATCTGTGTGATGTGGAGTTTAGGAGTCAGATCTCTCCTTCCACCATGTGGGTCCCAGCAGTTGAACTCAGGCTTCTAAGGGGCAGGTGCCTACCCTCACGGCTCCATCTCTCTGGCCCTCCACCTTGTTTGTTGAGATAGGGCCTCTCACAGTGGAGGACTCTGGGGGCTTTCGCCAGCCTTACGCCCACCGCCTCAGGTTAAGATTAAGCCAAGAACCAGCTTCTCGCCTCCGGTCAGGCTAGGTCAGGTTTCATTCTCCACCCTCAGTTCTTGGGAGGAGGAGGGACATTCTTGAAAAACTACAGAATGCACTGACTGATAGTCACCTGACCCCTCTGGTCCCAGATCGAGTTCGAGTGCATGTCACATGCTTGCTAGCCAATAGATTCAAAGGTCAATATGCTTAGCCAATAGGTTTAAACTGTAACCTTGCTGATGTAACCTGTACCCCTAAAAAATATAAAAACTACTTTTGATAGCCATTGGGGATCACTCACCACGAGGGGCTGATTGAGGGTCGACCCTGACGCATCGGAGAAATAAACCTCTTGCGTCTGCATAAAACTCCGTCTCACTCGGGCGGTCTCCGGGTAGTTAAGACTCACTTCGAGCCTTATGACAGGACCTAGGGATTGCCCATCAGGCTAGACCTGTTCCTGTCTAGCACTGTGGTCACAGCAGTTTCTTTTCATGGGTACTGGAGCTAAAACTCGACTCTTCAGGCTTGTGCAGCAAGCATTTTAGTGACTGAATTATTTCCACAGCCTCACGCTTCCAAAAATAAACACAAAACCATAAAAGCGGCTACTAGCGTTCAATCATTTAGCTACCCAATGAGCCTTTTTGGGGTCCTTTTCTTTGAATATTATTCTGCTAGACACTGTAGATCCGGCCAATCGAGTGTAACATACTTCCTGAAAACGGAACCCCTAGACTCATAAGGAGTGGCATTATTGGAGGTGTGGCTTTGTGGGAGGAAGTACGTCACAGGGGGTGGGCTTTGAGCACTCTCTCTTCCTGCTGCCTGCAGATCCAGATGTAGGACACTCATCCACCTCTCCAGCATCAGGTTTGCCTGTGTGCTGCCATGCTTCCCACCATGACAGTAATGGACTAAGCCTCTGAACTGTAAGCCGGCCCCAGTTAAATGTTTCCTTATAAGAGTGGCCACGGTCATGGTGTCTGCTCAGAGCAATGGAGACCCTGAGACACTTGCTGTCCCTGGGAATTGGTCTAAGGGAGAATGAAAAATGCTTTCTGGCATTTGTAGCACGGAGCATACAGTTCGTGTTCAGAGAATGTGCTGCAGGCGCGAACGGCCGAAAGACGGTTTAAACAGTGCTGTGATACTTGGGAAAATGAAATCGTTGAAAAGCAGGACACAGAAGACATAGTCTCTGGGAGGAAACACACGCTTTAGCGCTCAGGGAGGAGGAAGGCATTCTGGGAGATTGAGTAGCCAGAACCAAGACTTCTCAGGAACTGACAGCTAATCTGACAGGAGGGCTGCTCAGATCTACACCAGCCTCCCACTTAAAGAACTAGCAAGGTACATACATCGTGAGACATGATACCACTTGGTGGTGGCACATTTATTAAGGCAGGAACTGGGCATAGGCTCCAGGGTAGACTTTTAGCCAGACTTCCAGGGCTTTGGCACTCAGAGGCCAGCCAGTCCTCTGGGAAGGACCTGCAAGTCTTTGTGCTTCCTTGTCAACCAGCAAGTTATAAAATTTATTTAGTACAGTAGCATCAAGGTACATATTTACTTTTAAAAGATTTTAAATAGTATTTTAAAAGTATTTTGCTGTGATAAAATACCCGGGCAAAGGCAAGTTAAGGGAGAGACGGTTTATTCTAGCTCACGGTTCCTGGTTATAGTCCGTTTTCGTTGAGAGTTGGTTGTAACCACATTTATAACCAGGAACAGAGAGAATGAGCGGCTCCTATGTGGCCTCTGGGTCTCTCCTCTTCATCCAGTCTAAGCCCCGCCCGACCCCACCCAACCCTGCCCGACCCCGCCCAACCCCACCTCACCTAAGAAATGGTATTGCCAATATTCACGATGGGGCTTTCCGCCTTAGTTAACCTGGTTGGGAAAATCCCTCACAGGCACGCCCTAAGGCCAGCCTCATCCAGACAAGTCTGAGCTGCGACTCCCTCCCCAGGTGATCTTAGGTTGTGTCAAGCCACCACAAGAAGCAATAGTGAGAAATATTCATTTAAACTCATCCTAAATTTCACTTAGAAACAAACCACGTTTCGGTTTTCACTTCGGATTTCTGGATGACAGGGATAATTGTAACCTTTTTCTTGTTAATTTTATACTAAGATGTTGAATGTTATTATCCTCGAATTTTTTAATTTGAACACAGCGGCAGTGTTACGGGAAGGGGAAGTCCGACCCGAGACCAAGACACGCCCTCTACCACTGAGCTCCGCCCACACTGAAAAGATGGAGAAACTGGGAATCCAGGTAGATATTTACTGAATTTCAGTTGGTTTTTTAAAACGAAAAACAAGGCGCGAAAGCGTATTCATGTGGTACTCGTTGTAAAGCTAGTGAAAATCTCCCTTCCGCTGGCTGCTTTCCCACGGGCATCGGTGACTCCAGTATGACCGGAAGGTCCGCCTCTCCAGAAAGCTGTGTTTAAATTTTTCTTTATCATTAGTTCCTAGGATTAAGGGGAAATTTTATAAAATTTATAAGAATTCTTAAAAATGTAAGAATTTTAAAATCATCTTTTAAAACAATCATTATGGGTGGTGGTATCTTTTGGTGCTGGCTCTGTAAAGTTCCAAGGGAAAGAATCACGGGTTACACAGCACCACAAAATAGGATTAAATAAAATTAAAAAACAAAAACACTCAATTGGTATAGGCTTAAATTTTTCCTCAACCCTACTTTTTCTTTTTTCTTTTCTTTTTCTTTTTCGGAGCTGGGGACTGAACCCAGGGCCTTGCGCTCTACCACTTTAGCTCTACCACTGAGCTAAATCCCCAACCCCAACCCTACTTTTAATAAGGGTCCTTAAATGCTTTAACCTCCCTTCTAGCCCAGAGGCACCCACCAGAGGCACCGAAAAAGAAAGGTTCTTAGGATACGAGGGAAGTGGACCTGTTTAAAAATGATTCTTTAGAACAGATCCCTTCTTCGTAGTCAGGAAATCGGCAGTTCAGTTCACAGGTCAGCAGTGACAGCTTGATCCACTCACAAACACTTCACGGACACACCAGCAGTCCAGTTCAGTAGTGGCAGCAGTGGCAGCAGCAGTGGCACAACCTAGCAGGGGCAGCCAGGCCTCATGAATCGGCATGAGTCAGCAGGAGGGACCAGGACCACCAGGGACACCATAGTTCTCCGCTGTGCCTCTCTCAAGGAAGCGAAGATCAGCAAAGACCTAAGAAAGCCAGCAACACTAGCTACAAGCAATCAACCTTTCTGTTGAGTCCCTATTAATACTCTCTCCAAACGTCACATGTCCTCCACGGCTTGTGTTAGCATGTGAGTCTGTCTTAGCAAAACTCCATGTGAGTCTGTGTCAGCTGACATCACTCTGCCATCAGCCCAAGTCATCGGAAGCGCAAAGAAGCCGCCAGCCAACACACCAGCAGACGTTTTTTTGGTGCATTTCTCTTTCTATGAAGTCGTGACAAATAGACCTTAATAACGCATGTAAGACAAACCAATACATGCATGTTGTTGGCAAAGATCCCTTCATCACGTGTTCTTCCACACGCTTGCTTTAGCAAAACATCCTTTCACCTGTATCTGCTTCAGGAAAACACTCATTCACGTGTTCGCCCCAGCAAAACACCGGCTGACACAACTGACTTCCCAAAGAACCCTTTCATTTCCACTTCAGGTCCCGTTGCTTGAGAATACAGGTGATAAAGTTCATTTTTAAATATGGATGGCCTTAGCCAATATGGTCCTTCTGGGGAAGCCCACTGGAGATGAGGCTGAGGCACGCACGCTATAAAATAGCATGCTGACATGAAAGCACAGGCAAGCGTTCCCTGTTGAGACAGCGGCGCATGCAGTGGGCAGCTGGGGAATCAGACGCGCTCAACTGCGATCTGAGTTCTGCGCATGCTCCTCTGGGGCCTCGGCTTACTGAGCCCGCCTTGTTCTCTCACTGATAAAATGCAGATGGGTCATTTCTGGGGGAATCAAATGGAATGGTCCATGTACAGTTCTTAGCACCACACTGGTCCCAGATGCCACCATTCATAACGACACGGAGTCGTAGGGAAGGCTAAATCACTCCCGCGACGCCGTCCTATGTGGGGGATGACTCCTCTACCCTGACCTTTCTAACCCTTCTGTTTCAGTCCCAAAGTCACCCATCTGACTGGGCCCCACGCTTGTCTTAATTATTCTGCATCAGTTCTTTTCTGGGACTCAAATAGACTTTAATATATAAAATTAGGTCTTCAGTTACTGCACAAAAAGCTTTGAGGCCTTTTTCAGTTTAGTCTTTATAATCTGTACTTAAGAGACATTGGCTGTCCTTGCACGGGATCCTGCCTGTCTTATGAGCTCTTATCCTATTAAACGTTTCTCCGCTTTCTGAGTGTGTGATGCGGGTCTCAGGGCGAACCTCTCTGTCACCTCTGCGGTCTTTCCAATGTGTAGGTTCTCTTGGATGTTTTGTTTGCGTTTTTTTGTTTGTTTGTTTGTTTTGTTCTCTATTGATGGTCTCAGCTCATCCGTTTCCCATGTTACCTCCAGTTTTATTTCTTTGCCCTTGAGATCTTAGTAAGTTTTTCTGTATTTTGTAACATAGGCAGTGAGGTTTTCTTAGTCTGAATTATAGTTCCTTCCACACTTTGCCTGGTGTTTTAAATGCTTGTTCTTATCTGCTCGTGTATACACACATATACGTGAGCATGTGTGTGTGTGTGTCTGTGTGTGTATGTCTGTGTTTGTGTGTGTGTATGTCTGTGTGTGTGTCTGTGTGTGTGTCTGTATGTGTGTCTCTATGTGTGTGTGTCTGTGTGTGTGTCTGTGTATGTGTGTGTGTGTCTGTGTCTGTGTGTGTGTCTGTGTATGTGTGTGTCTGTGTCTGTGTGTGTGTCTGTGTATGTGTGTGTGTGTCTGTGTCTGTGTGTGTGTCTGTGTATGTGTGTGTCTGTGTCTGTGTGTGTGTCTGTGTCTGTGTGTGTGTCTGTGTATGTGTGTGTGTCTGTGTGTGTGTGTGTGTGTGTGTGTGTGGTCATTTGCATAATCACTGCATTATTGATTTTCTTTTTCCTTCTGCTTAAATAGGGGAAGCGTTTGCAGAGATGGTCTATTGATGTGATGTATTGTGGGTAATCCCTCCCTGTTTCTTTGCCCACACTATTTACACTATGTTATCCTCGCAGTGTAAATGGACCAAGTGGCAGGTTAGGCCTGTGTTGAAGGGCATTTTAACTGGAGCTACTCATGACTTTAGATGGAAGATTATTGCATACCTGTTGGATCTCTCCTCTGTCTCTGTCTCTGTCTGTCTGTCTGTGTGTGTGTGTGTGTGTGTGTGTGTGTGTGTGTGTGTATGTCTTATACCTTAATTCCCGGAGATGGTAAAGTCAACACTGACATTTGAAGAGACATAACCTGCACAGTGGCCCATGCAGCGGCCTTCACAGCACAGAAACATTTCTTTCATCTGTTTGCTCTTTTGTTATCACACAGGAGACAGCTGGAGTCATAGCAGCCCTAGACTGAAGTCCCAGCTCTGTCACTTTCTAGTCATAACGATGAGCAGGTACCACTCCTTTTAAAGCCTCAGGCATCTGCCCTGTACTCTTGAAGGTGGTAATAGGGCCGACCATTAGGGCTGTTGTAAGTCAGAGAATGGATGTAAGGGCAGCGCCTTGCAAACAACAAGAACAGTTCGTGCTCAGTGTCACCCCAACAGTAACAGTGTCCTGTTCCAGTGTCTCGGTCTTTGAACAGGAGTCTGTTGGGGGTTGATCTGGCGCTGCTGTGCGTTAAAATACTAAATTATGTACCCTGAGCTCTGGTTACCCCAAGATAAGCAAATTCCTGTGTAGACCAGCCTTGGTTGTAGAAATCTTGCTCCCCAATTTAAAATGATTGGTTAGATAAAAATGGCTATAGCTAGTTACTGGGGAGAATAGACAGAGAAGGAGTTACTGGGCTGGGGGTTTGGGGTAGGGACCAGGAGAAAGAGAAGAGGGAAAGAGGGAGAGAGGGAGAGAGAGGGAGAGAGAAGAGGAGAGGAGAGGAGAGGAGAGGAGAAGAGAAGAGAAGAGAAGAGAAGAGAAGAGAAGAGAAGAGAAGAGAAGAGAAGAAGATAAGATGGGAGGACAGAAGGTCTCCTGATGTGACGGACCAGCAGAACATGCCCAGGTGAAGTGTACCCCTCAGGACACCAGACTTCTGGAGGAGAAATAATCCCAGAAAGATTCAAACAGCAAGTATTTGCGGTCCACAGCAGGGGAAGCCTCCAGTCCAGCTGTTAGAAAGTTTACTAGGGTTACCCCCCTCTCCCCACCTCCCCCCTGACACCAGTATTTGTCGAAGCTAAATAAATAGACCATAGTCCCTGTCTCACTTATTTTTAAAATCGAGATGGGGATAAACATAATTCAATTAATTTACAGGAGTCCCCACGAGTGACAGACACTGAGGGCTACCCACCTGCTGGCAGGATCTATAGAGTGAGCAAGAAGCAAATGGAGACTGAAAACTACACATGCGGGCCATTCATACACCTCTGGTGCGAGTCTCAGGGGGTTTGGTCTGGGAAACAGATTGGCACTTTCTTTGAGTCCTAAACCTGCAGTTGCCATTTGACCCAGCAATTGCAACCTTGTATATTTTCTCTAGAGAACTGAAAAGACGGGGTCGATACCTTTATTTGCTCTAGCAGAGAAAAGAGTCAAGTTGCTGCCTGAGAAAAGGCAAACAAACCCTCTAACTTCACACTCTAGGCCACAGGGCTAGCTAGTAATTATGTTTCCTTTTGGCATTGTTGTTGGCTTGGGTGATATTATGGGTTGCAATGGCAGTTGCCTAGGTTACATTTCAGGTTCCAAAGGCTGCCTTTGTTGTTCTCCTATGCCCGCTCTTGCAGTGGCTGTAGCTTCACCCGACTCTACCCGATTTTGCTCTTCAGCTCCTGCTGTCCTCCAGACAAGAAGAGTTCCTGCTAACTCATTCCAGCAAATAAAGGCCACCTCTCCCCGCGTCCCAGAGGAGACTGGTCTGTAGCTGAAATCCCCACCAGCCCTGGCTGCATTTCCCACACTTGGTTCATTTATATTTCTGTCGCTTTCATGATCAATGACTGGAAACATCTGGCAGGGACTCAGTTGTCCCTAAGCAAACAACAGATTAAACAAAAAAGATCCGTCTGTTCACATCTTCAACAACCTAGGCAAATCTCAAGGGGTTCAGACACAGGAACCTGACAGTGGGAGAGCCTCTCTGAGAGATCTCATGCTTATGATCCATTGATGTAGCATTTGACAAGGCAAGCTTTTTTTAAAAATTTATTTATTTACTATGCATGGTGTTCTGCCTGCATACGTACCTACGGGTCAGAAGAGGGCATCAGATCTCATTACACATGGCTGTGAGCCACCATGTGGTTGCTGGGAATCGAACTCAAGACCTCCGGAAGAACAGTCAGTGCTCTTTTTTTTTTTTTTTTTTTTTTTTTGGTTCTTTTTTTCAGAACTGGGGACCGAACCCAGGGCCTTGCGCTTCCTAGGCAAGCACTCTACCACTGAGCTAAATCCCCAACCCCACAGTCAGTGCTCTTAACCTCTGAGCCATCTCTCCAGCCTGACAAGGCGAGCTTTTACAGATGAAGAGGTCCCCTTAGGAATTGCCAGGTCTCGGGGATGTGGAATGGGGATGCAGTTGTAACAAGATACAGAAACTTCTTTCTCTTGGCTGTCCTGGTGACACACTGTCAGACCCAAAGTAAATTTAGGATAAATGGCTAACCGTGGTGCCTAATGCATGCAAAAGCATCAGGCTCGCTCAGTACCTGAGACTCAGCTCTTCTCCGCTCCTCCAAACTTCTCCAGCCCACGGGCTGCCCTCCCCCAACCTCTCATTCCTAGATAACTCCGCCATTCCAGCAGGATTATAGAGGAACCCTCTTGGTCCCCTCTCTCTTGTCCTCTGTCTTGGTCTCCTTTACCCACACTCTCTTCCCTCCCTCTTCCTCTCTCCCTCTCTCCCCTCATGACTTCCTTCAGTCTACTGGCCACGTTCACTCTACTACTTTTTCTCCCTGCTCTGGACTCTTCCAGAGGCCCCCCAGCTGTACTCTCCCTTGTATCTATAATAAAAACCTTCCCCTTGGGCTGGAGAGATGGTTCAGAGGTTAAGCGCACTGGCTGCTCTTCCAAAGGACTGGGGATCAATTCCCAGTGCCCACATGGTGCTCACACCTGTCTGTAACTCTGGTTCTGACGCCTTCATACAGACATACATGCAGGCAAAACACCAATGAATGCAAAATAAAAATCAATCAATCAAACTTTCCCCTCAACCATACCTTGGACTGGTCTTGTCTTTATACACTCACAAACCTGCACAAGGTTAAATGTAACAGAACACATCGGCACGTGCAAATACAAACACACAAGGCCACAATTAAAAAGGTGAAGGTCGGAGTCTTGATAAGGTGGGTAAGTTGCATTAGCATCAACATACTCTGACTTTGTACTGCAGTTTATAAACTACCAACACTGCGGGGATCTGGGCAGGATGTACAGGGATATGTTCTTTTGTTTTAAAAAGATTTATTTATTTTTATGTACGTGAGTACACTGCAGCTGTCTTCAGACACACCAGACGAGGGCATTGGATCCCATTACAGATGGTTGTGAGCCACCATGTGGTTGCTGGGAATTGAACTCAGGATCTCTGGAAGAGCAATCAGTGCTCTTAACCTCTTCAACCCAGGGATATGTTCTTATTGTTCCCCACAAACTCGTGATACTATATTATGATCTTAGAAACATTTTCAGTAAAGAAGGAAAGAGGAGCCAGGTACATGGCACAGGTCTGCAATCACAACTGCTCTGGAAGCAGATCTGGGAGGATCCCAGGGCCTCGGGGTGAGTTGAAAGCCAGTCTAGGCGACGACACAAGTCTCAAAGAACCGATTAATAAAATAACATTAGAATAAAGAGGAAGAATGGTATCAGCTCTATTCCTGCCCACTTAGCTCTCAAATACACCTTTCTGTCCTCTTGAGGGCTCCATATTTTTAACAGCTCCTCCTCTTGTCTCAGAGGAAGGAAGAAGAGGTGTGAGAACAGCGTTCCCTTGGCATCCTGAGGAACCGGTTCAAGGACCACTCGCAGATATCAAAAAATCCGTGGATGGTCATGACCCTGCTGTAAGACAGCAAAAGATTGACAGGCAACCAATGCGATCTCTTTATTATATTTTGAATCATTTATAGGTTATTTGTAATATACAATGCAATGCAAATACGGAAGGGTGACGACCTGTTATCTTCAAATAGTTCCCACCCACATATTTGATGGAGCCATCAGCCCCTGGAGGAGCACAGGGTGAGGAAGAGAAAGGAGCCTCTAGAATTCTTTTGAGACAAGGTGTGTTTGCCAGCGCATCACAGAAAGAGCTGTGCCAAGCCAAGTACAGGAGACTGGGTCTCAAAGGTGAAGCCGGAGTTTAAGTGTGTGTAATTAAAATGAACCATCCCCCTCCACCTCCTTGCGGGTGAACTGTCCACCCAAGCCATCTCTCGTGGGCCGTCTAAAATACTCCACTAGCCAAGAACTCCTATTACCCAGGATTCCAATGTGACTTGAGTTTGGGAGTTTTGTTTCTTTGCAGCAAGGTCGGTCTTACTATGTGGCCCATGGCCGCTTCAAACTCTGCCTCCTGAGGGCTAGAAACGGAGGCTTGCACCATCACGTCTGACCATGCCTTGTCTCTGATGTTAGTTTATCTAGTTCAAGTTCACCAGTTAGACTAAGAGTGGAGAAAGAAGGGATGAGTTAGAGACCACATTTCAGTGGGAGAATAGAGGCTCCGGAAATAACACAATTGAGCCGCAAAGGAGGCTGGGTTCTGGGCTACCTTAGAAGCCACACGAGGGTGCTAGAGGACCGGGGGAGAAAGCAAAGAGCACTGGTGTCTTATACATTCTTCCTGCTTGGTATTTCGTCAAATCTGTGAACTAAGTGTTAGCATCCTTGGGAGACAAACAGCTGAGGCTCTCACACATCCAAGGGGACACAGAAGGTGGCAGGGCAGGGAGAGACTGGAGGCCTTCCAGTCATCTCTCCAGGTCCTTCCCATAACACAGTTCTTCCTACTGAGGGACCAACTGGCTTTCACAGTCTTATACTTAATGAAAACTAGGTCAGTGGACAGACGGGTGTAAATCCTAGTAGCTAAAAACCAAAGTCGTCTTCCCTGTGACTGACATCGAGAGGTTGAGATCAATCATCTTCATACCTGACCACCACTTCCTCACATCTCCTTAGCTCTTCAACCCGATCCCATCCACCTCCACCAAAGCAAAGACCTTTCAACACTCGGCTGCATTGACAGTAAGTGACCTGCCCAGAGGGTGGCACATGACTTTAATCCTAGCATTTGAGAGGTAAAGACAGAAAGATCTCTGTGTTCAAGCCCAGTCTGGCCTACAGAGTGAGCTTCAGGTTGGCCATGACTACATAGTGAGACCTTGTTTCAAAACACACACACACACACACACACACACACACACACACACACACACACACACCACTACCATCACCACCACCACCACCATCAAGAAAGCAATATTGAAATTTGGAGAAATCCTACAGAACATTATTGAATAGTTCTGATCTAGAACTTCAAAAGCACAGTGGACAGGACCCCAGGTTGACTTAAGCTAGGAGGGGGACTGGAGAGTTTTTAAGAGTGCACACTGCTCTTGCAGAGATCTCAAGTTCAGTTCCCAGCACCTACGTCAGAGGGCTCACAACATCCTGTAACTCCAGCTTCAGGGGTTCCAATGCTGTGTTCTTGCCTCTGAGGGCACCTATGTTCACGGGCACATCCATAGGCAGAGACACACAGACGCGCTGCTTTTTTTTTAAAGTCTTAAACTAGGACGGCAGCATTAGGGATGAAGAGATAGGAAAGTATTTATGAAAGGTGACTAGATTCCACAGGTGAGGTACGAGAGGGGGCACGATGCAATCACAGGTCTCTGGCATGGGAAACTGGTGATGGGTGACCACTTGTTGAGACACGGGAGCTTGGCAGAGGGAGCAAATTGGAGAAAGAGACAGACCAGACAAAGACAGACAGCCCCACGTTGCAAAGAAACCTTGAGAAAAGTGTGTGAAAGACAGGGTGAGAAAAAGGTGCCAAGGGGCAAAAGAGTGACCTCATGGGCGACACCCCCAGACCTTATCCGCATGGGCACGCCCTGCCCCCTACTCCGACCCAGGGCAAAAGAGGCGATCCCCATGGACGCCCCCCCCCCCCGCTCCCAGACCCCAGGTCAGGATTAACTGGCGAGCCTTAAAAGATCACGAGTGCGGGGTTGGGGATTTAGCTCAGTGGTAGATCGCTTGCCTAGCAAGCACAAGGCCCTGGGTTCGGTCCCCAGCTCCAAAAAAAAAAAAAAAAAAAAAAAAAAAAAGATCACGAGTGCTTTTCGTCTCTCTCATCTATGCCACACCATCCGCCCAGAGTGTCCCAGCTTAAGAGCCGTTCTCTCTCAGCTTCCAACACAAAGATGCTGTCGGCTTCCTCACACTCCAGTTTCTCACTTCAGCACAACATGGGCATCCTATTAGCACGTTCGTTTGGATGATAGCATGTTTGGCTAAAGGCTGCTTCTCCGCCAGCCTGTAAGCCCCAAGGAAAAAGGCAAAAGCGATGTCATTTGGTTCACATTTGTAAGCCTTGCACACGGTACGCAATCAATGCCTATTAAACAAATGCTTAGGAAAAAAAAAAGGTTTTCCTGCCTGAGATGGGGTCTCTTTGCATAGACCAGAATGGCCTGGAACTCATGATCCTTCCTGTTATAGCCTCCCAAGGCTGGGAGTATGGATTCTGGCCACATCTGGTGAAAAACAGGTTCATTTAAATTTGAACTATAAAAACTGTAGTTATTCTAGAAGGCATTTTAAATCTGTATGTTTTAGGGTTCTTTTCTTTAGAGAAGGGAAAATATCTCTAGTTGGCACTCTGCTGAGAATATTTATAACTTGGGGAGATCATATGTGGAAAAAGGGTGACATAGACCACTTATACCAAGGGTGGTGACAGGGCCTTGGACTGAAAGTATGTGAGAGGCAGAGACAGGCAAACTCTGTGAGTTCAAGGCCAGCTGGGGCTACATGGCAATACTCTGTCCCAAAACAAAACATACAAAGGGGAAAACCGAAGCTGCACCCACTGGTGTCACTGATCTCCCTGGAGGTCAGTGATGTCAGTGAGCCCTGGAGGCTCTGCACAGCATACAATGGCCCCCTTGGTGACATCAGAAGGAGAAGCTGCATTTAGCATTTACTATACTGCTAGATGTTGGGTGATTTTCCTGCCTTATAAAGTAGATTTATCTTCCTCCTCCTCTTCTTCCTCTCCCTCCTCTCCCTCCTCCTCCTCCTCCCCCTCCTCCATCATCATCATCATCGTCATCGTCATTCTTATTATTGCCATTTATAGATGGGGAAACTTTTAAGATGAAGGGTCTAGCCTTCTGAGGGCACTGAGACAACACAAAGAATCAGGCTATCAAGTCAGACTCACTCGCTGTGGGGACCTCGGACGGTAGCAAGCTCTACTGAGGGTTCAGAAATAAACGTCTGACAGCTGGGCTTGTGTCTACAGCCTCAGCATTAGGAAGGCCAAGACAGCGAGGCTGTGAGTGTGAGGCCAGCCTGAGTTTCACAGCAAGATCCTGTATAGAAGAGGAGGAAGAAAATGAGGAGAACGAAGAGGAGGTGGAAGAAGAGGGAGAGGAGAAAGAAGAAAGGGGATAGGAGGAGGTGGAGAAGGAGGCGAAGGAGGGGGAGAAAGAAGAGGAGGAAGGGGAGGAAGAGGAGAAGGAGAGGGAGGAGGAGGAGAGGAAAGAAGAGCAGGGGGAAGAAGAGGAGGGGGAGAAGGAGGAGGGGGAGAAGGAGAAAGGGAAAGAAGAGGAGGGGGAGGAAGAGGAGAAGGAGGGGGAGGAGAAGTGGAAAGAGGAGGAGGGGGAGGAAGAGGAGAAGGAGGGGGAGAAGGAGAAGGGGGAGAAGAAGGAGGGAAAGAGGAGGAGGAGGAAGAGGGGGGAGGAGGAGGAAGAGCAGGAGGGGGAGGAGGAGGAAGAGCAGGAGGAGGAAGAGCAGGAGGAGGAAGAGCAGGAGGAGGAAGAGCAGGAGGAGGTTGTTGTCATCACCTCAACCTGACTGGCACAGAGGGGCCAGAATAGTTCCCCAGCCGATTTCTTGCAGTGTTATGATTAGTTCTGGCCTTAAAGGAGGCTGCTTTTTTCTTCCACCACACATCCCAAGTATGCTTTCATGGCCACATTGTTTAGGGAGACATTCCAACAAAGCCCGATTTTTAATAGCATATCAATCAAGTTGCCTTGCTGGAAGCATTCCTTAGATAAGGACCTCTGTCTATGCCTTTGTTAAGTGTGTTTGCCTGGAGATCTGCCATCCCCTGCTTTCAAGGTCTGAGCAGGCTTTTTCCCTTCTTTCTTCTCAGGATATCCTCAGTAAGAGGTAGGCATTGGACAGGCCTGCTGCAGCCCCCTCCTCTGCAGGGTAGCACAGCTGGCAAACATCAGGGCTAGGACTCAAGTCCAGCTCCACCTTACTTGCGAGGCCACTCTTCCCAACATGCTACCCTCTCTCCGACTTAGAGAGCTGAGCGGTAGCTGTTTTTCTATGTTCTGCATCTCTGATTTTAAACAACATTGTCAACAATCTCTCTCCGGCTGCTGGGAACAGCCCTTGGGAGGTTTTGCTGCCGTATCAGTCCAAAGGTCCGCATTTTTTAGAACGTGAGACAGTAGGAAGAACTTTTGTAGGGAAGGAAGACGAAAAGCTTCTAACTAGTGACATAGTTTGAACTGGACGATGATCCCGGTGAGTCAGACAGCTGAGTTGGTACTAAACGCACTCGATAATTTCAATAGAGATAACATGGTAGCTTCTTTATATGTGCAACAGAACTGAAATGTATTCACCAAAATTCTTGTGTTCAAAACGTGCCCAGTGTAGTAGAGGCGAGAAATGAGCCAAACAGGAAGTGTTTGTTTCAGCATCACCTGTCAATAAAAAAGCCGATGGCCAATGAGCTGAGGCAGGAAATAGGAGGTGGGACACTGGCAAGAAGAGAGGATTCTGGGAAATAGTGAGCATATGAAAGAGAGTGTCAAGAGCCCGCAGAGACAGACCAAGGAGGCTGAACTCAGGGAGGCAGGGAAACCTAGAGGTGACACATAGACAAAGAAGGGAGCTGGGACAGAAGGAGAGGTAACTAGCCAACTGGTAGACATAGAATAGTTTTTGGTTTTGTTTTTTTTTTTTTTTGGGTTCTTTTTTTTCGGAGCTGGGGACCGAACCCAGGGCCTTGAGCTTCCTAGGCAAGCGCTCTACCACTGAGCTAAATCCCCAGCCCGAATAGTTTAAATGGTTAAATAAGTTACAAGCTAGTCAGAGAATGAGCCAAAGCCTATGGCCTAGGCATTTCATAATAACTAATTAGTCTCGGAGTCTTCTTTCCGGGAGCAAGAGCTGGGAAAGAAAAAATGGATTTTATTAAACTTTTTTTTACAGGGTGCCCCCCTAATTAATAGTAAAAAGACTTGGACTTTATTACATATTTACAGGATGTCCTCCTGTTAATAGTAAAAAGACTTTTTGTTATTTGCTTATAGTTCTAGGGACCTACAAACCCTGGGGCCATTGAGCTAAGACCCAGGCCCTTTTACCCTAATAAAGGACAGTTGATGCTATGAAAGGACAAGCAGTATGTTTTCTTGTTTGTAGTCTTGTCTTCTCTTACCCCGTCCGTCTGCCTTCCGCCATGGGGAGAGGCCACACGAATGTTTTTACCTGATACCGCTGGCTCAGTCTTGGTCTCCCCTGTCTTCAGAACGAAGAGAAAATAAATTTGTAGTTTTTTTATGAGTTCCCAGCCTCCGTTACTCTTTACAACAGAGCAAGACAGACAAAAGCACACATTGGTCTTTAGAATTAATTTTCGGGAACCTGCAGAAGCGCAGTGTTCTCTGCAGACGGCAGGGAGCTACACCCTGTGAGAAAGCCGTGGGCTCCATGCTCACTCGGAATTCAGGGTCTTCCCCGAGGACGGTTGGCAACCAGCCAGGGAAGACATATTCCCAGGGCAGAAGTAAGCAAAGGCTACGGATGAGGGCCTCCTCTTCTCAGAAAGCTGGCTGCTGGGTGTTTGCCAATGTGCCAGTATTCATAGGGGAAAATATGACACGTCCCTATTGCGGTGCTCAGTGGTCACGTGACACAACGAGAGCCTCTGATACAGAATCCGTGTATCAACTGGAACAGACTGCGCATGCTTAAATGGACTGGATTCCTGTAAGGAACAATACATAATGCCCCTTTCTCCGCTCCCTGAACTGGAAACGAACCGGAAGATAGAAAAATCAATATCCCAATTTAATTACTGATAAACTCAATTAGAAGTTGCAACACGGAACCAACCGGGCTAAATGGCCTCCTCTTTCCTTGCTGCTGAGCAGAAACAAGCCCGTGTGATTGCTGGCTGCACTGGTCCGTGGCAGGCGCTGGGTCTCTTTCACACATGTCTCTTCCTGCACGTTGGAGTAGAGGATGTGTTTGCCCTGCAGTCAAGCTATTCTGAGTGACGGGGGTTCCAAAACAGACCAGGAAGCAGAGGCTGTTCCCTGCACATTTCCTTCCTACTCTGGGGTCCCAACTGAGCAGCAGTCCCCTGGCAGGTGATGATGAGGATGAGGAGGGAAAAGGGATGAGGAGGGGGAGGGGAGGGGGGAGGGGGAGGGAGGGGAGGGAAAGGAGGAAAGGCGCATCCCTTTTCTTCCTGAAAAGATACCAGAAAAGGATCCCAGCATTTGCAACAGGCAAAGCTGCCATTTTATAGGCCAGGGTGGGAGCTTGAGTTGCACTGGGCAACGAGTTACCCACAATGCTCTATTCTAATCTCTTTTCATTGGATGACCTTTGCTCAGACCAGCTTTTTAGTTTTATGCTACTGCTGGGGCAATGGTGAAGAAGTCTTACGCTACTGCTAGAACAGTAGTGAAGAAGTCTTCATTTCATCCTGTAAGGAAGCAGTGGGTGGTCACGAGGTCCATTTTATCTAAAGCGCCACCTATAATTTACTCTAGAGAATTTTTTTTTCTACTAAAAGATAAAAACTTAACCTATCTACCAATGTTAGACCGTCAGGGTTCTTCTGAGAATTTTCATGAGGCAATCAGTTAATTTATTAAGATATAGATGGGGGTTGGGGATTTAGCTCAGTGGTAGAGCGCTTGCCTAGGAAGCACAAGGCCCTGGGTTCGGTCCCCAGCTCCAAAAAAAAAAAGAAAAGAAAAAAAAAAAAGAAATAGATGGGCCATTTGATTTAAATGACTTACTGTTCAACTGAGTTGGCTGGTAACATATAGCAACTGACATCATTGAGCTGGGGTTGTGAACTTCCGGAGGCAGACAGCCTCTCCTTCTTCCTCAGGGCGTAGCATAATGAATTTCTGTCTGCATCTCCAATTTCATATATGCAGTGTTTGGAAGAATGCACCATCCATTCTGTAATTATGGAAGTATGATATATTATCCCTCTGCTGGACGTTAGGTGAGGCCTGAGACAACCCTGGCCTCTTTGTGGCTCCTGGTTTTCTATTCAGGTCGAGCTTTCTGTGGAAGGTCTCTGTGTTTGACTTGCCTCAAAAATATGTCCTTTGAGGGGTAGCCTTTGTCTGAGCAATAGCATTCTTTCAAAAGCCGACTTACGGGGTCTCTAGATATCACCTAAATCTAATCTAGGTTGTTAAGACTTGGCATCTGCAGACAGCTTTCTCATCTGCAGGAAATGAGGTGTCCCTTCTCAGCCCTGCAGGGCCCCACAGCTGGTACAAAGTGACACCATTGTTAGGGGAGCCTGCAGGCGGCTGGGGGAGAGTCGTCAGCACTGGGCTCCCTGCTCTGTGTAGAGGCGAGGAAACACTGTTGCACTATTGTGAGAAGGCTCCTTGTCCTGCACATGGAGCCTTCCGAGGGGCAGTACCAGGCAGGGCACCTCAGCTCCGCTGTGAACTGTCTGTCCTGTTACAGACTCCAGCCCACGGATCACTTAGGAAATTCAATACATTTTGCATTATTTATTTGATGGATTTCATTTCGGAGAATGTCTCATTCCCCCGGTCCCATTGAAAAAAGTATCATGTTGGTTGTAATTTTGGCCGAGACTGTGGCTCATATAATTTTGCTATAATAGTCATAATATAGAAAGCACTAGATGTTCGTTCCTGGGGATAATAGACTCTGGTCTCTGCAACCCGTGCAATGTTTTCCCACCGTTCTCTCCTAAACAGTCAGTAGCTACATCTTCCCATTGTTAAGATCCTTCCCACTCGAGCCTCTGAAAACCTTTTCTTTTTGCCTTCATCTTCCCTTGGATATCTGACTTAAAAAATCTTATGTAGGAAAGGCTCAGGTTTTATGTGTAAAACAGCGCCATCTTACAAATGATCCAACCTAACCAGACCAGAGTCTCGGTCCGTCTTGTTGCTGATCAACAATACTACAAAATGGAGACCTTATCAAGAAAAAAAGTTTATTTTGACCCCTACTTCTGGCCCAAGGTTGAAGGTCCACATCTGCTGAGGACCTTATAGCTGACAGAATCCTTCGGCGATCAGGACCCTACATGGTGTTAGCCAGACTTTTCCATTGCTGTCACAAACACATAAAGCAAACAAATCAAAGGAGGAAGGGATTGTCTCTCTGTGGGCTCGGAGTTCTCAGTCTACCATCCTGGGAGTCATGGGCTCAAAGGTCTCACGGTCTCACTCCATCACCAAGGGGTCATGGGTCCAAAGGTCTCACTCCATCATTGTGGGGGTCATGGGCTCAGGCTTCACTCCATCACCATGGGGGTTCATGCAGAGCATAGCAGCTCATATCATGGCGGCCATGACAGGGAAAGAGAACACCGTGAACACTCTGCCAGCCAATGGAACAGTACGACCCACGGTCAAGGAAGATCTTTCCCTTAGCTCTCTCTGGAAAAGCTCCCAAGGCACCGCAGAGGTGAGCCTCACTAACAAGATCAGTACTTCTCTTTTCTTTTCTTTTCTTTTTTTTTTTTTTCCGGAGCTGGGGACCGAACCCAGGGCCTTACGCTTGCTAGGCAAGCGCTCTACCACTGAGCTAAATCTCCAACCCCTAAGATCAGTACTTCTCAATCCAGTCAAAGATTGGACCATTGACAGAAAGACTGTCAAGATTGACCATTGAGCACAGTGGTGCACACCTTTAATCTCAAGGTGGGATTAGCACTTGGGAGGCAGAGGCAGGTGGATCTCTATGAGTTCAAAGCCAGTCTGGTCTACATAGCAAGTTCCAGGTCATCCGAGGTTACATAATGAGACCCGGTCTCCAAACAAAGAACAGATGAACCACCTCGCAGGGAGAGACGAGAGGGTGAGGCCTCGCCAAGTGGGTTCTTAGAGCTGACACTTTCAGAGGCGTGTTAGTCCCTTCTTCTGTTAGCCACGTGGATGGACTGTCCCACTCACCAGGACGACTCCAAAGCTCTGGAAGGTTCTACTTGGACTCAGCTCTTAGTAGAAGTTAAATTTCACCATGGGTTTGGGTGCAGGCGAACTATATTCAAAGCCAATGGAGAGCCATGCTTTAAGGAGATTGCACTGGTTTGCCGAGGGCCTAGGTCCGTCCCACGCATGCTCTCTGGTTGGCAGTTCTGTGGGCCCCTGTGGGCCCAGGTGAGTTAACTCTGTAGGTTTTCTTGTTGTGTTCTTAACCCTTCTGGCTCCTTTAATCCTTCCTCCACCTCTTCCGCAGGGTCCCCCCAAGCTCCATTTGGTGTTTGGCTGTGTGTGGGTCTCTGCGTCTGTATCCGTCAGTTTCTGGGTGGAGCTTCTTTGATGACAGTTTCTCTAGGCTCTTATATGATAAGTCAAGTTTAGTAGAAGTATTTAAAAAGGGAGAAACGTGGGGCTGGGGATTTAGCTCAGTGGTAGAGCGCTTACCTAGGAAGCGCAAGGCCCTGGGTTCGGTCCCCAGCTCCGAAAAAAAGAACAAAAAAAAAAAAAAAAGGGAGAAATGTTGTTTTGTGGAGTATGGCAGTGAGCGATAAGGTGTCAAGTCCTTTCTGGTATCTCTGAATTTTTCTGTGTTAATGAAGATTCCTCTTGTTTTGAAGTCAAAAGCAGTGCAGCCCTCTAAAAGTTCCCCTTAGAATAAAGAGTGTCTCCAAAGGGTGTAGAAATGTCAGAATACAGTGAAGGATGTCTATCCCTGACCGGGCAGGAGGCAGAGATCTGCCTCCTCAGGAGGGACCATCAGATTGAATAGCAGGTGCCAGGGGTGTATGTGACTTCCTTTACCAGAAACCAACAGAGGCAACAATAGCTTGCTCCCATCTTTCTTTTCTTTCATTTCTAAGACAGAATCTCCCTGATAGCCCTAGAAGCCTGGACCTCCCTATGTAGACCAGGCTGGCCCCAAATTCACAGAGATCCACCTGCTTATGCCTCCTGAGCGCAGAGTTGAAGGTGTGCACGACAACACCCAGCTCTGTCACCTTCTTTGTGGTAGCTCGTCTTGAACATTGTCTCCTGAAAAACACAGTGAGACAAGCACTTCGCTCTGCCAGTGAGCCACCTCCTTGAGTCCCCTTGTAAGCTTGTGGGGCACAGCTTGGTCATGATTTGATAACAAATGTTAAGGAGACCAGCAATTTCAGACTAGGAATCCTGCCTTGGTCCTTATTTTTGCAGCCTCTGCTTCTCAGACCCCGGACAGATGTGTGTGGTATCTGCATTATTCAGACCCTTCATCGCTGTGACCAAAGGTCTGACAGAAACAACTCAAGGAGCGATTGGTTATTTGGGATGGCGGTTTTGGTGGTTTCAGTCTGTAGTCCTTGACTCTGGCTGACTCTGTCGAGGTGGAATAACTTACAGCAGAAGCAGAGAGAGAGCCTGAACAGTGAGCTGAAGCGGACGTTTCTGGTTTCTTTGGAGACTCGGTTAGGTTATAATGGTGTTTTGCTGGGGCAGACACAGGTGAAAGGATGTGTGATGTTTAGAAGGAGAATAAATCTGACCCCACAGACAGTGGGAGCTGGAGCATTGGTTCGCTCTGCTCCCTCCCTAGTCTTTGCTGACCACACACGTGCGTTGGTTCACCTCACATTGCGTGGCTGAGTTTTGCTTGTGGTGACGTCATAGAAACCCAGCAAAGAACTCCTGAGGTTCCTGCAGCTTCTTCCGTGGACTCCTGCAGGTTGGCGAAGTCTCGAGGCTTCCTCTGGATTGAACTGCCCTTGCAGATTCATGTGTAGCATCCACAGAGTGGACTGCACTGCAGCTGCTGGTCCGTGTTTGATATTTCCTAGTGGACTGGACAAAGAACTGTTTCTAAACAGGTCCACTTCCCTCCCTGCCATATCCTAATAACCTCTCTTTTCACTACCTCTGGTGGGTGGTGGGCTACAGGGGAAGTTGAATTCTTATTTTAAAAGGCTGTGAAAGGGGTTGGGGATTTAGCTCAGTGGTAGAGCGCTTGCTTAGGAAGCGCAAGGCCCTGGGTTCGGTCCCCAGCTCCGAAAAAAAGAACCAAAAAAAAAAAAAAAAGGCTGTGAAAAATATGTGCCCACAGTAAGCTTTCTCCATTTTCCTTTTTGAAAAACTTTCAGACACCCACAGCCAATGTAATATTGTTACTTCCATTCAGGGTGGCTGTACATACACACACACACACACACACACACACACACACACACACTCATATACATATACACATACACGCACATACATACATAAACAAACATACACACACATCCATAAACATATAGATACACACCCATACATACACACACACATACACACATATACACACACATACACATACATACATATACATACACACACAGACACACACACACACTCATATACATATACACATACACACACATACATACATAAACAAACATACACACACATCCATACACATATAGATACACACCCATACATACACACACACAT
Source organism: Rattus norvegicus (assembly GCF_021556685.1). NCBI lineage: Eukaryota > Metazoa > Chordata > Mammalia > Rodentia > Muridae > Rattus > Rattus norvegicus. The sequence continues at coordinate 137,325,097 of NC_141540.1, forward strand.
ACACACATATACACACACATACACATACATACACACACACACACACAGACACACACATACTCTTACACATACACACATACATATACACGCACCCATACACATATACATATACACACACCCATATACATACACACATACACACCCATATATATACACACATCCATACACACACATCCATACACACACATCCATACACATATATACATATATACACACATACATGTTGGGAGCAATGCCCTCAAAACGTTCCATTATTGATATTAATAGTATCGTTAGAGTTAAGTATGACTGAGTTCATGGAAAAATCCCCAGCCAGCTGCAGACTATATACACACACTGTGTCTCAGTTGATATTTTCAACCACACCCACCCAGACAGCCCAGAAGTGTGCATTACTAATGACCTAGGTTCCTCACAAGTCAATCAAGTTGACAATCAAAATCAATCATCGTGGTGTCTGTCGTTCAAGACCCACCCCTTGCTCCTGGTCTTCTCTTTCTGTTGTGATATATCCCTGAGTAGACTCTGAGCCAAGGATGCTCTGTGTTGAGGTAAATCTCCAACCCCAATAAGCCCGTGCACTAAACTCACTGTTGCATCAAAATACAGACAGCACCAGCTTCGAGCACTGGCATTCTTATACCATCGCCTAGGGAGGACGAGGAGGAGAGCAACCAGTGGCCAGCGCCCGGATTGCCTCAATTGTGAGGTCAAAATTACTCTCGGTGTTTACAACATTCCCTTTCCCTTTGTCGATTGATCGTCCAGGCCCTGCTGAAGAGGTTCAAGAATAGAACCAGTCCTGTTGCAAGAAAGACCTGGTCTAATGGCAGATGATGCACCTCGAAAAGTAATGAGAGGAACGACCAGGGTCTGGAGTTTAAAACTGTTCTCCCCACAGTGAGGCTCTATGTATTGTCATTTTGGGTATAAAACTGAGATACCAAAGGCAGAGAAAGTGTAACCACGTCAGCTTGTGATCCCCTAAATAATAAGTCTGTCACCTTCATACCGTGAATCGGGTAATGTTACTCTCAAACTGTAAGGTACTGAAGAGAACATGTCACTATACATTTCAACACAGGCAGACTATTTAGAGAAAAGAGGTCTGAAGGCAATTTTCCCATCCATTTCACCAGCAACACCACAGAGGAGGAAACAGGTACTATGGGAGTTCAGCTATTCTCTGCCTAGTCTGTGACTTCCTGTCTCCCTGACAGTCTAGCATCCATAGAGGCCTCTTTCCCGAGGAGGAGTTATCTCCCACAGAAGGAGTCAGTCCTCACTCCTTAGTGAATGTGCCTCTCTTCTCTAATGAGTTTGAGCCCTTTGGCAGTTTTAACCCAGGATTTAGATTCTTAGACAGCTACAGTGTACTCATATACATAAAATAGATTCTAAAAAGAATAAAAACCCTGTACTCAGTCCCCCTGCCTCTCGGTTTAGATGCTTAAGTCTCCCAAAGGCTTCAGCGTCAATGTACCGGGAACTGAACTGGAATAAGGCACAGTCCAGGAGCAGATTCGTAGTAAAGGTGACATCCCAACTCCATGGGAAAGAGCAGGGCCTTCAGAATACATCAAGCTTAGATTCTTTTCTGAGGTTAGGCTTCAATTTTTTGATGGACTGAAAGGCCACAATCTAAAAACATCTTTTTTAAAAAACTGAAGAGGAACTCAAACGTCATAGAGAAAATGCACAAGTGTGACGAAGAAAAACTTTTAATTTTAAATTAGACTGGAAAATACATTTATATTGAGCACAGGACAAAGAGGCAGGACAGATAAAACACATACTTCTAACAGGGAAATGAGCAAAGTTTATGAAGAGGGAATTCAGATATGGATCTTGGGTCCACAAACAAACAAGCCATCTAATTTTCCAAGTAACCCGGAGAAATTAATTAAATTGTACACATTTTTAGCCGCCAAGTCAGCAAATCTGTTTAAATGGCGACACCTTGCAGAGGCGTTTCGGGATTTAACTGATGAGGGAAGCAGGGCTGGGTGGGTCTCATGCTCGAGAGTCACGAGGAGCCTTTTCAAGGAAAACGGATGCTGTCTGCAGAGATATGTTTGCCAAGCCCTGGGCTTTGCAAGCACATAAATCCATCTCATAAAAATAAATACAGACAAAACTTAGAATTCGCATGAAAGGTGGCCACTAACGCACTTTGTTTGTATTGGGAGAGGACAAGGAGGAAGAATGGAAAGCCTAGATGCCCCACAGCAGAGAAATGATCAGATAAACTTGGCTCTAGGGACATCACACCATTACTTTAAAACGGTGTCATGTAGAACCCTGGCATGGGAACACACACCTTTATTCCCAACACTCCCAAAGGCAGGTGGACATCAGCGAGTCAGAGGTAGCCTGGTCTCTATGGAGGTTCAGGCCTGCTAGTGATACATGGAGAAACTTTGTCTCAAAAGAAGAAGAAAAACTGCATTGTATCTAGTCGGTGCCCCAAAGAGAGCTCCTTGGAGGGTTGTTATTTATTTATTTATTTATTTATTTATTTATTTATTTATTTTTTCTTTTTGTCGGAGCTGGGGACCGAACCCAGGGCCTTGCATTTACTAGGCAAGCGCTCTACCGCTGAGCTAAATCCCCAACCCCCGTTATTTATTTTTTTAAATGAAGAAGAAAGTTGCTAGCAACTCGGGTGATGTAAGCCCATGTTTGTCAAAGTAAAGCAAATAGAAGGCAAACACATTCCCAGGTCCCTCTGTTGTGGGTTTTACCTTATACATTTCCCCCCAGTGCTAGGGGCCGAATCTGAACTCCAAGCCTTACACTAATGTGCTCTGACACGGCACACCTCACCCTTCAGTTTGTTTTGGTGTTTTTTCCTTTTGAGATAAGGTCTGTCTACGTAGCCCAGGCTGACCTTGAAACCAGAACCCTTTCCCTCTCCTGATGTAATAAGATTATAGGTCTATGTCACCACGTCCGGCTATGCGGTATGTCTGATGGAGAACTAGTAGAAGCTGATGCATGACTGGCTGCTGCCTCAAATATTTCCAGATGAGATGGCCTGGAGTGGTGTGTGTGTGTGTGTGTGTGTGTGTGTGTGTGTGTATCTTGGATTGTTTCAATAAATGTTTTGTATTAATAGACTATAATATATATTATAATTATAATAATTAATATAATGAGGGCATACTACTTTTATGAAGCTAACTGCAGAGCGACACGTCCAACTTTTATTATGACCACAGCAATGCCTGTCTTACAACTCCATTTCTGAGAAAGACGAATTGTGGTAGGGGAAAACAGAGAATGTGTAAGATGATGGCCTGAAGTAGTCAGAGAGCAGGCCCAGAGCCTGACGCGTGAACTGACAGCTGCATTTCAACAAGGAAAGACACCTCCAACTCGTCCTCCTCCTCCTCCTTCTCCTCCCCCTCCCCCTTCCTCTCCCCCTCCTCCTCCTCCTCCCCCCCCTCCTCCTCCTCCCCTCTTCCTGACGGGACATAATCCTGCTTCCTCCCAGGTTCCCGGGTATGATGCCCAAATCCAACATAACATGCTTCCTCCCATGATGCCGTGGGCCCTCCATTTCCAGGAAAGTTGCCAGTGAGACTCGCTCCTGAAATGAGGCCTCTGATGGGAGGCTTCAAGGCTGTGATGCCAGGGCCTCCAAAGAGGAGCTCTCCCACTGGTGCATGCTGGTGCCTCATTCTCGTCCACCAACCAGAGGAGAGGGGCGGGGCTTTCTTTTTATCAGCTTTGTGGGATTTTTTCCCCCATTTTGTCAAAGAGTGGTCTTTAATAGCATGACAAGTAGAGCTTCCCCCCATCTCCTCCTAAAGAGAATAGTTTTGGAGGGAGAAGCAGAATTTTTTTAAAACATAGTTTTCATTTATATTGTGAAAAATGTAAAATTACAATTTCAGCTATCTTAATGTAAAAATAAAATACAAATTAAAAAATGCTTCCTTGAGTATTACAGCCAACGGGTGCTTTTCATGTGACCTTCTTTATTAGGCCTTGAAGTATAATACGTTTCCTTTTTTCTCCTATTCCCATCCCACCCAAATGTTTCCATCTCCCTAAGCCCAGGTCAAAAGCAGTCCTGCTAACAACCTGCTCTGTCTGGCTCCACATGTAATCTTTCTTCATACCCTAGGATTTATACTCCATGAACTGAGCCCTGTGTTTACTTGTCTGTTCTCCCTTCATGGGAAAGTAAACCTTTTAAGGGTAGAGATGGTGTTTTGTGACTTTAGTCATCTCTCTGCCTGTCACAGAGTTGGTGCGTGAAAACTGCGCTGAGTGGAGAAGCTCTGTCTCCAGAGGCGAGAGCCTTACCTTGTATGGTGTAGTTCATGCAACTATTTATGGGGCACTCAAAAATATCATTGTTCCAGTCAGCAACCTTTAAAAAACCTGATGACTAAGGAAATCATAAACACTTTTCTGCCGCATCTCAGCGAAAAAGAAAAATTGCCGGGACAGTTATATTTAAATTAGCCTTGAGAGGTTAAATACTCATATCAAGTGTTTACATTTGTGATAAAAATAGCTTTTCTCCCTCATTCTGCATTCCCTCACCGGTCCACCAAACACCTTCAAACAGCCAATAGATCTAACCGTCAGAGCCCAGGCGGACACACCACACTGATGTCCCAAGGTCTCCTTTCTTCCTTTCATCAATGGATACCTGCCAATCATGTTGCTAGAAGGAATAGAATAGAGCACGGATGTATTTCTGCCTGGTTCTGATTGGTTATCGTTTGTAAAATAATTTCATTTTTCCCTGTTCTATTGCAACGTGGTGGCAAATACTAGATAGCAGTTCATGTGGTGAATGAGTGTGGATTCGTTCAGCTCTCAGCACTCACTACTCATCATGCCCCGCCCGTCCAGAAGAAGACTGAGATGGCTGGGCTCATGTGACAAGTCCTTGCTGGAGAAACCAGACAGGAATGCAGGAGTCCAGGCTGAGAACTGGTTCCTAATTGCCATATGCTACCTCAAGGCCACCTTACCGTCTGGTGCTAAAGTTTGCACCTTCTCGCATACTCTTCTCCTTTAGCTTGAAGTCATCCTGCTTATAGCTCTCACGTTTCTGCCCGAAGGAAGCTTGCATGGCGACCCAGCTCTCCTTCCACTCAGAAGCCAGACTCCTTAACGACAGCAAAAGGGAGCTTACGTGTATGTGTCTCGGGTCAATGCTTAGCTCTTGGAAGGATGTCGACTTCCTTTCTTTACCACTAAAGTTCCACCGTTTTCCTTGTCCAATAAGGCATCAGGACCATAAACTATTACACAGACCAAGAGTAAAAACTGAAGTCGCTCTATGTCCCTCTGTCCTCCAGAGATACTCATTCAGAGGTGTCTGACTGTGTGAAGCTATTCGTGTATACTTCAGGCTTCACGTAAATAGGGACATTTTGGTGTCTCTCAAGCATCTTGCCTTTCTCAGTTCATGAGATTAGACATCATGAATGCCCACAGATCCAACTCATTCCTTTTTATGACAGCGTGACTCCTACTTCTTAATAGGAAGTCCCCCATGAGCATACATTATTAGTTCTGTTATTTTGGTCTTTGCAAACAATGAAATGAACGTGCCCACCAGGTCAAGCAGCCGTAGCCTGCGGACCATGAGGGAGAAAAGATGACCAAGCGGAGTTGCTAGTTCAAACCATGTACGCAACATACGTTTTGATAATGTAGACACTGGGCCACAGGGCTTAAACATGACATAATAGTTTGTAAATTGCACAGCTGATTTTCAGTAAGTAGTTTTTAGATATGAAAGACTTTTGAAGGAAGAGCAGTTTAAATACGTGTATGCAAAACCAAAAACTAGTCGATGGGGGTGGGGGTTGTGGGGAGCAGGAAAGACTTACAAACATCGATGTGGTCATTATTTAGAAGACGCTTGCTTGCATTTAACAATAAGATGCAAAGTGGTGCCTGCCATCAAAAGCCATGGTGGCCTGTCATTTCACATCAGAGGAGGAACAGGGGCATTTAAGCCATCCACCATAGCTTTGTAATAACTGGGTGGTTCAGGGAAACGGATTCCATCTCTTTGTTCTTCAGTCTGTAAAAAAGGAAAACTAATGGTGCCCACTTCTTTAAGTTCTAATGAGATGAATGAAAGCCGTGAACAGCGTTGGACAGTGAGCTTTGTAAGTGCTCTGGGTTGGCCACTAGGTGCAGTAGAGTTAGAATCACAGGGAGGGAGACAAGGTTACAGAGTAAACTAGAGGATGGGTAACATATCCAGGACCAGGACTGAAACAAAGTAACAGGAGGACTAGACCCGGAAGACGCTAGTCTGCCCCTCCTCTGACACGTGGAGGGGGCTGGCCCTTTGTTTTCTATGAAACAGTTGTTCTTGGCTCCGCTTCAGAGGAAGCACATGGCTCAGCCTGCGATGAGACTGATTTTGGCAACTGAATGGAACATTAGCGTGTTAAGACTGATTATGAAGAACAATGGCAAGAAGGGCCATTGATTAAAACATCCTAATACAATACAAGGAAAGCGATTGTTCAGCGGCGAATGCCATTTTTTATGTTCAGATAAGTTGTTCTGTTCATTCATGGGAATAATAAGGATTTTGACCAATATTAGAATGCTTTCAATTCGAGAAGAGCTTAGAATTTGCATTACTTTGCATACTAATGGGCATTTTACTTTGTATAGAACTGTATGTATGCATTTATATGAGCCATATTTTGGTGGTCCAATTAACTTATGTATAATAATGCTAATAGTGATTTTATGAGCTCAAAATTTTTTGGCAAATATTTTCAGTTTCATGGGACTGATTTTTTTTATTGTGCAGCCTAATTAATCACTAGTGTTGAGGAAACAAATCAAAACTTCAAACTTATTACACATGCAGTTACAATCAGGCAGTTTTGGAGAAAACATACCAAGGAAAGACATACAAAATTAATTCCCTATTGAAATGTTAATTTTAAAATAATGTGACTATAAAAGAAATCATGTAAGCATTTGGTACCATTACAGTTGATTTCTGAGAGATTCAGAATTACATGAATCTGTCGTGGGGAGAGCCCAATTGTTAGTTTTAGCTTATAAACCTCTCAGGATGAAAAAAGAGAACGAAAAAAGTTTAAATAATGGAAAACTCTTTTCCCAAAACGCAAATGACTGACTGACTGAATGCTAATGTAAAAACAAAACCAAACCTCATTTTTGTTTTTTTTTTTCACCTACACACCACACTAACACCAATCTAACTTTGTTCACGGAGAGAACCCTGGGATTCCAGACGGTGGCGCTGTTCTCCCGGAGGAGAGCAGGCTACCACTCTATGGAATACTGTCATTACTCTCAGCTACAAATTAAGCTATTGAACAACGAAAGAACACAACTTCCATTTGTAGCTTCCTTTTCAACTGCTGCTTTTTAAACGTTCTGTTATTTCTATCTGCAGTGATTGGTCGGCAAGGTACTTAGCCAAAAAACAGTGTGGCGTGGTTGTGACGGTGGGCAGCGATACGAAAACACAGGCGCTGCTCTTTGTGTCTGAGCAAAGATCTGGAGAAGCCTTCGAAGATGCAGAGAACCTGCAGAAAAACAGCAGGGCTTGAGACAAAATTACTAACGTGCTTAAAAATAGAAACACTCTGAGGCCACGAGGAGCTGAGCCACAAGGAAGGAGAGGGTTAAGCAGCAGCAGGGCACGCGTGGCTACCTGAAACCGCATGGCTGCAGCTGCTGGCTGTCTCTGCTTCAGTCTCTTTGGTGTCAAAGTCATAAGCAGAGAAGAGTAAATGCTTGCATGTTTTGTTCTCAGAAGTCACTCAAAAGACGGAGATTCCTCGTCCTATAAAACGTCCTTTTATTTTTATGTTTTTGACTTGGGATGGTGGCATATCTGCAATCCCAGCATTCTCCCAGGAAGGAGAACTGTCTAAAGTTTGAGACCAGCCTGGGGCACTATAAACTGAGACTCTCAAAGCTAAAATTATATATATATATATATATATATATATATATATATATATATATTCATTAACAAAATAAACTCAATGGTATTTTTGCAAATTTTTTTGTTTCATATTGCTTGTTTGGGTTGGTTTTTTGTTTGTTTACTGCCCTTTTGTTCATATATTATGGTTTCTGATTTTTTGTTTTTAATGAGGTTTTGTGTGTTTGTGTTTTTACATTCTTTTGGGGGGGTTGCCTGTTTGTTTTCTAAAAAGAGGGGGGGGGAGAGAGAGAGAGAGAGAGAGAGAGAGAGAGAGAGAGAGAGAGAGCTTGGAGTTCGGTAGATGGGGAGGTGGAGAGGATCTGGGAGGAAGTGAAGGAGAGGAAACACTGATCAGAATACATTGTATATAAAATAATTTCAATAAAAATACCTATACAGAAAGAAAAAACAATTGCCACAAAAGACCACCAAAAGAATTTAATAATTTAATAGTATTCAAATAACACTCTTTACTGTCCTGACATCTCTGGATGCTAAAGGGGAAGATATTAACAGGTATTTATTTGAATTAGATGAAATGTTTCTTATACCAGAGCTGAAGCAGGTTCTGTGAGTGGAAGGAGCTGTCTCTAACAGGAATGGTTTCCCCCGGTATTCCTTGCATAGTAAGAGTACTGCCTGAATTGCTTCCTGGAAACCAGTCGTTCTCTGAAGATCAGATCCAGGTCACCCATCCTCAATTGAAATGTCCGGAGTCATCTGTGAACTACTCTTTGCTGCTTAGTAGAGTAGACAGTGATGTGAACTCAGGAATCCAGAGGCGGGGATTCCAGGGGATTCACTTTGAGAGGAAGATGAAAAGTAAGCCTTAAAGGAAAAAAAATGCAGCAAAAGTTCAAACACGGAATGGGTTCTTTGTTTGTTGTTTGGGTGTTTTGTTGTTTTGTTTTCTCTTCTCATATACTTACAAAAATTTTAATCAAGGCTGATGTTCCAGAAAAGACTGAGGCCAAGGTCTCTTTACTCCCACAGCTAATCAGTTGCATTTGAAGGTCATTCTGGACCACGTCCTGCCATCAGTCACACAACAACAAAACAAAACAACAACCCACCTGCTGCAGAAACCTCGTGAGAATGGCGTTGCCCCATCTTAGAGTTTAACCATTAAGTGAAACTGTCCAGTTTGCATTGCACACGGCACTCGCACTCAAAGAAAAAGAACTCATCGTCTAAGATGTGCCAACACGTTCAATAACGCGATTTCTCGTTCTCCAAGAGTATTCAAGCTTCAGTTCTGCAGAAGGTGTCAAACTGCTCCTCAGAAGGAACTCTCGGGGCCACATGATTGGAGTAGGACACCGGAGAACACATCTTCTCGGATTTTAATGGCCACCAGCCTATGTTTCCGTCATTCAAGCTAGCCTGTTCTGGACATGCTGTATGAATGATTCCGTACCACCTGTGATCTTTTGACTGTCTTTCCACTTGGCGTGACTGAAGGCTGTGGGGGCGTTGTGGTACTTATTTTTTTAAAGTAACCTTTTATCCCACACCTGTGGGGCCAGATGGCACCGAGGGGTATTTTTATCTCAGTCGCTCCATGATGCCCCCAAGGACTCTCAGACCCAGGCGGTCCACAAGCCGTTCCAGCCACGCCGGTCCTTGCCATGCGGGTCCCTAGAGTCAGTTCCGGCACCCGTGGGGGCCACATGGAATGAACCATGATTTATCTCTGGTTAGTATCTCTCCCGGCGGCTCTCTGCTAGCCGAGGACTCTCTGGTTCCAGCTACCTGATAAAATCAAGACTCAACAAACTCTAACTCAACAATTAGATTTATATGTTCTCAATCCACAATACATTCACTCAATAAACTCACAACCAATTGATAACGATATAAACCGCTTACCTAGATAAGATAAACTGACCTATAGAAATCCATCCCTTAAGAAATATTCATCCGGGAGTCCACGGTGGAGTGAAAAGCGGAGGATGCGCTACGAAGGGCCCGCGCCCTATACCAGGATGGCGGGAAAGTGGCTTTCCTTCCCGGAGGAACTGCTGGGGCTGCTTAGAAAACCACGGGTAGGGGCACCGTGGTATAAAAATCTCTCGATTGTCGTCATGGAAAAGAGAAATGAATTTGGGCTGACACAACTAAGATGGCCGGTGAAATATTTCGCCGGTTCAGTGACTCACGGGGGCAAAGGATTAAAAACTTTGGGCATTATAGATGAACTTCAAAACCAAATGTATTCCGGTATCTGAGAGCCTAAAAAAAAAAAAAAAAAGAAAGGAAGAAAAGAAAGAAAAGAAAAGAGAAGAGAAGAAAGTAAAAGAAAGAAAGAAAGATTCATAACAACCTGTATCTATGTAGAGATGCATGGCGAGGATTGTTTAAGTCTGCCTCCATGGTGCTTCTCCCTTTCTGCTGCTCCTCCTCCTTCTGAAACCTCTGTTCCTGCCTCCCTTTATCTTGTGTCTGCCTTCCCCTGCATAAGGACATCAACCTACATGATGGTTTCAGGGTTCACGCACTATAGAATCAATCAATGTTTCCTTTCTTTTCTTTTCTTTTCTTTTTTTTGGGGGGGGGAGGGTCTTCTTTGCTTATCCTTTATTGATGGAGGAAAGAGTATCTCACAGGAAAGAAACTGGAAGCATTTAAGTCTGACATAGGAAGGATAAAGTAAGTTTTGTGCCTCAACAAGTTCCTGGTTTTCTCAGAAGTAACTTTCCACACTCTGGAATTGTTTTTTTTTTTTTTTTTTTTTTTTTTTTTTTTATTAACTTGAGTATTTCTTATTTACATTTCGAGTGTTATTCCCTTTCCCGGTTTCCGGGCAAACATCCCCCTAATCCCTCCCCCTCCCCTTCTTTATGGGTGTTCCTCTCCTCATCCTCCCCCCATTGCCGCCCTCCCCCCATAGTCTACTTCACTGGGGGTTCAGTCTTAGCAGGACCCAGGGCTTCCCCTTCCACTGGTGCTCTTACTAGGATATTCATTGCTACCTATGAGGTCAGAGTCCAGGGTCAGCCCATGTATAGTCTTTAGGTAGTGGCTTAGTCCCTGGAAGCTCTGGTTGCTTGGCATTGTCAATGTTTCCTTTCTTTTATGGCCAAGTAGCATCCCATTGGATGGGCACTGGGAGTGTTTCCACTTGGGTGTTGTGAGTAGCGTTGCTGCGGATACTCCTGTCCGAGGTTTTGTGTGGGTTTTCCTTTCTCTCACATACAGGGACGGGCACTGCTGAGTCTCGTGGGGACTTCATGCTCAGCCATTTGAGGGGTGTTCTAAAGCTCCACCTCCCACCAGCAATGTCGGAGGGATCCATTCCCCCCTGCCGGCGCCTGCTAGGTTTTTTTTTTATTTTAGACTTATTAATAGATTTGAAATGGCATCTCTCTTAAGTTTTAGAAGGGGCTTTTCTGTTGGTGGATTTTTTTTTATGTATATGGGTGTTTTTTAGACGACAGTTTTACATTTTTACTTGCTCAAGAATCAAGAGAGGTTAAGGCCCGAGGAAGAGTGTGTGGATATCTTTTTTGGTGTTCGGGGTATATGAAAAAGTTGCCGGAACCCAGATAAACGAACTGCTATCTTAATCCCATGCTCCTGGAAAGCCAAGAGCATGTATCTCGCTTGTCAGGACTGGAAGTACACAAATTGATTGCCCAATTAGGGAAAGGTTGCAGGAAGGTGAGTGAGTGAGGTTTCTATGTTCCTGCCCTGATTGCTCAACAAGCTTGGTTAACGGGCTAATGGGTTCAGGGCCAGGGAGCTGGGGGGCAGGAGACCGCTTCTAAGTACTGCTGGACAGATGCCAAAAACAATTTTAAAAAAAAATGAATTAAGGCAACAAAATAAAACTGCTCAAGCATCCAACACCATCCAGGACAAGACTGACAAGCTGGGGCCTGTAGTTTACGTCACCGTGAAGCAGTTACAATATACATAATTTCTTGTTACGGATAAGGGGCCATTTGTGAGACAAGTCATACCTCTCAAATTACCTCCCCCAGAATCTGAAAATTCATACAGGTAATGTATTAATATGGAAAGAAGATTAGATCTGGTCCTCATGTTGGGTACTAAGGAAACCAGCTGTTCCTAGCACAGGGGATTTTTTTTTCCCCATACTTCTTCAGGCCTGAAAAACTTCAAATCGCCCCGTTTACTCTGGTGGATTTTTGCCCCCTGGCATCGCTCACACAGCTGAACAGCTTCTGATGTCATGGTGTAACACTGCCAGTCCTCTGCCAAGAGTCTGAGTGGGCACACTTCAGCCGTCAGAACCCAGCTTTTACTGTTCTTGGCGTCGGTCTCCAGCAGTTGCCTGTGTGAAAGTAACTCTTCTTTAAAACACGCAGCGTGGGGTTGGGGATTTAGCTCAGTGGTAGACTGCTTGCCTAGCAAGCACAAGGCCCTGGGTTCGGTCCCCAGCTCCGGGAAAAAAAAAAAAAAACATGCAGCGTGCCTGCCTGCCTGCTGTTCCTACAATGGTGTAGTCACAAATTCTCTGTGCCAGCTCAGCCTTGGCTTCCTAGGACGAAGTGCACAAGAGCTTGGGTTGCCTTTGAACTCTTTGAACAATGGGATTTGAGCTTTCACCCAGCCTTGGAAAAATCTGTTCTAAACAGCGGCTCAGTATTTGCTGAGTAGCATTATCTCGTTGCTTCCCTCCACTGCCCTCCACTCCCGTTAGCTCAAAGGAAGGAGCAAGGGCTCTGGGCCGACACTTGAAGTCGTTGTGATGGTAACAGGGTGACCTTCTCTGTGGACCTACTGTGTGATGGGCTAAGCAATTTACAACAGACAATCCGGTCCACCCTATTACCTTCAACTGCTCTATGGTGCGACCACGGCTTTCTTCCTTATCCGTAGATGAGGACACGGAGACCGAAAACAGAGGAAGCCTGCCCAGCTCACTCCACTTTTAAAGCGATAAAGGCTTTCTACTCAGAGAGTCAAGTGTGAGCCACATTCCCTGCCCTATACATTGCTTCCTAGACAAGGTTTGGTGGGGGGTTTCACACACACACATGCATGCAGACACACGCTTGCACGCCCCTTTGCATCAAGGCTTTGTCGGATCAGCGTGTCCTGTGTCTCTTCGGAGGGGAAGTAGAGGCCCTGTCCTCTATTCTGTGGTGCTTTAATGAATGGCTGTTTGGAGGCAGCTGCCGCAAGGGCTTGTGGGAAAACACCTTCTTCAGGCAGTTCCCTGGGTCATCACCAAGCAAGATGGATCTTCCTTCCCGAACTCTCCAGCAAACAATTTATGGGAACTAGTTTAGATTCATGCGAAAACTACCACCCCAGGGAGGAAATCAGTTCCACATCTTGAGAACATACACTAAACACTAATGAAGAGAAGCGGCATTTCTCAGGTGCCAGCGCGCCAGCGTGCCCTTCGCAAAGGACGGCAGAGCCCTCCTCCTCTCCTCAAAGCTGAGTTCTGTAGCTCTCTGTTCTCCAAAATGACCTTTGGAATCCCATCTGCCGGTGGCCAGAGAGTCACTCTGAAAGCAGGGTAACCTAACACCAAAAGGGGGGGGGGCTTTGTAGTGAGCTCAGTGTTTGCTGGATTCTCTTTAGAGGGCTTGGGCCCTGGATCCCTGACTAGAGGCTGAAAGGGAATGAATAAAGCACACCACAGAAATGACTGCCACACGTAAAGAAAGGTAAGATCCTGAGGTCTGGGCTCTCAGATGGAGAAATGAAGTATATTCTGGAAGCTCAGCATGTATATGTAGATGTACACGCATGTATATGTATATGCTGTGTATGTATGCACATGTGTGTATATTCTTGGTCAGGGAGGTGAAGTCATGGTACACAGATAAAGGAGGAGACAGGCTTCATTCATGTCTATAGGAGCAGTCTCTGTGAGGGGAACAGTTTCCTGGGTGTAAACATTCAGGGAGAGAAAACTACAGGGACATTTTCTGCACACAACGCCAATATTTGCACTCAAGCCAGAGGAAGGTTTGCCATGCCCCTGAGACTCATGGGAAGAAAGATTTGTCACCCCCACAGGCCTGAGGCATTGGAATCCTTGGCATGGCTGTGCTCACGTCAGACAAGACAAGGTCCCTCAGGACTTCATGTATGTAGAAGTTAGGTCTGCTTCTTCCTCCCAGCCCCATGCTCCCAGAAATAAGAATCAGACTCAAAATATATTTGCAAATACCTTGGCTCTACTCTGACTAGATCATAGCTAGATAACCTAATTAATTTAGAATTTAGCCTGCATTCTGCCACGTGGCTGCTTACCTGCACTCAGGTACCCTGTGTTTGTCTCCTTACATCTTCCCAGGAGATTCTCACACCTGGCCTATCCCAGAATTCCCTCTCCTCCCGGATGTCCCACTCCCTATTTCCTGCCAAAGCCATAGGCCATGAGATTTATTACTGACAGCTGCCACATCCATACAGACATAAGATATTCTCATATTCTCTCTACAACTTCATTTGCTCTCTGTTCTCTTTTGCTTTAATAATGGATGGACTGCACAAAATGAATTTGGCTTAAAGACCCTTTTTATGAAGGCAGAATATATATATATATATATAGCAGCCTTTTTGAGACCCTGAAGGAATTATGGATCTGGAATCAACAAAACCTTACAGAAACTGGGGGGGATAGGCAGTTTAAATGCCTGGTCAGGATATGAACTGGAGCCTCCCACCCCTTACCTAAGACTAAGTGAAGGAGATTAGAACAGGTCGCAGGAATTGTTGAACCAAGTAAATTTCATCTGTAGTTTCCCAGTTAATCCAAAACATCAGCAGCTTACATTTCAACAGATTGACAACCCACAATATCCACAGCAAGGCCCTAAGGTCTGTGTGTGCTGTGTTATCACAGGGAACGGCCATGGCAAGTGTTGCTGAGGGAGTAAGGATTCCACAAAGATCCGAAGACGACATGAGCTGGGTACAGGACACGGAGGGAAGACGTTCTGCTCCAAAGGGACACACAGGAGCAGAGAGTCCATGGTGAAGTTGTATGTCCACTTTCAAGAATACCCAGGAGGGGGCTGGAGAGATGGCTCAGTGGTTAAGAGCACTGACTGCTCTTCCAGAGGTCCTGAGTTCAATTCCCAGCAACCACATGGTGGCTCACAACCATCTGTGATGAGATCTGATGCCCTCTTCTGGTGTGTCTGAGGACAGCTACAGTGTACTTATATTTAATAAATGAATAAATCTTTAAAAAAAAAAAAGAATACCCAGGAGGCCAGGGTGGCTGGAAACAACTGAGTAAGAAAGATGATGAAGAAGATAATGAGGGCTGGAGAGATGGCTCAGTGGTTAAGAGCACTGACTGCTCTTCCAGAGGTCCTGAGTTCAAATCCCAGTGGGTGGTCATGAGGGTATAGCAAGTTTAGGGAGCGAGGAAGGGTTAATGAAGAGCTTTGTTCCTGAAGGGTCCAACAGCTAAGGGAAGTCGTGGAGCAGGCACTTGGGAGCTCCAAGTCCAAGACAGATATAAGCCTGGGCGTCATCAGCTAGTATGTCTTATACAAAGACCGGGGACAATTTGAGATTATCGGATTGTAGATAAAGAAGAGATTCTAGCCTAGTGTCGTGGCACTTACTAGTGATTCCAGCAACCAGGAAGTGGAGGCAGGAGGATCAGAAGTGCAAAGTCATCATCAGTTGCAGAGTGAGTTTGAGGCCAGCCTGGTGAGGCTACAGGAGACCTGGTCTTAACAAAACCAAAAACAAACAAATGGGGAGGGGGGCATTCTGCCTGAGCCTGGCAGTATCTGGACTAAGTGTGTGTGTGTGTGGGAGGGGTCGGGGTGAGAAACAGCAAAAGCCAGTGAGAAGTGACTGGAGAGGCAGGATGAGAACCGAGAGCACCGGGAAAACATCAAGGAAGAGGGGACACAGCACAGGTCAGGCGAGGGCCAGGGGTAATATGTAAGAGGTAACATCAGTGACATTGAATGGAGGCCAATCCAGCAGAGTAATTGGGGTAAAACCTGGCTGCAGTGGGCTATGTAGAACAGAAGGAGGGCAGCCGAAGATGTTAAGAATGAACAGTTCTGGGGTTGGGGATTTAGCTCAGTGGTAGAGCGCTTGCCTAGCAAGTGCAAGGCCCTGGGTTCGGTCCTCAGCTCCGAAAAAAAGAAGAAAAAAAAAAAAGAATGAACAGTTCTCTCTAGGAATATTGCTGCAAAAGAACAGGGAAGAAAGCAACATGGCAGCTAACACAGTTTAAGAGAAGGGACTGTCTGTAAAATGGCTCGGGGTGTCCCTGCCCTGCATGGATCTGTCTTGACTAAGGCAGGAGGGAGAGCAGAGAATCACAGACATATCAATATGGCTGAGGGTACAGCACTATAAGGAGGAGCTGGGCCTGGGGGCAGACAAGGGAAGTCTACTCTTTGATTGTGTTCGGTGTGTGTGCTTCCTCTCCTCACTGGCATCTGAGTAATCTCCGTGTGGAGTGGGATCTTTCTCTTTTGTTTACTTGTGCATCCCATGCATTGGGGTTCAGAAACTGTGTATTCAGAAGCTGAGTTCTGTGCCCTCCCCACCAGACTCCAAGAACTGTCCTAACCAATGTGCTATAAAGAATGTTCCCCAATAATCTCTGATTGGTTAATAAAAGGCTGGACCCTATCAAAGAGGATAGTAAGGCGGGGCTTGAGATTGAGTGGGGAGTCTCAGGGAGGAGACGAGGAGGAGAGAGAAGGAAGCCGCCGTGGGGCAGGACGCACTGTGAAGATGCACCATGAGCACATGCGTGGCCAAAAGAGGTTCACGTTGAGTACACACATGGACAGAGCAAAGGTCAGGCGTCAAGTGACAGGGCATTTATCTGGCTTTTAATAGCCTAACCAGGTTAGAATAGTCTCAGAGCACAGAAGAATCTACAGGGGGCATAAAGGACATTCAGGTTGGCTGGCAGGCTTGTGGGAAATCAGCACAGTGAAATTAGTGGGCAGGAGACCTACATGAGACTGCAGAGAGGGTTGAGTGATCTTCAGACTTAAGCTGGATGGAGGGACATGGAGAATTCCAGAGAACCATCCCCTTGTAGGCAAAATATGATCGGCACTCAGGGAAGAGAGGGAGCAAACCTCCCAGGTCGAGAGTGAGGGTCAGAAGTGGAATACATGAACCCAGCCTGGTTTGAAGACCTGTAATCCTAGCTACTCAGAAGCTTGATGCAGGAGGATCACAGCTTCAGAGCCAACCTAGGCTCAAGAATGAGTTTGAGTCCATCTTGGGCAACTTAGCAAGACCTTGTCTCAAAATTTTAAAATTTTAAAAGGAAGCCTGGGGATATTGCTAGAGCGTGCAAGGTCCAAGTTCACCCAGGACTGTGAAAGGATTAAAGAAAACAGAAGGTGATGGAATAGAAAGGGGAGGGAGAGAAGAGGGGAGGGAGGAATGTATGGTTGCGCACCGTGAAGTATGGCTATAATCCCAGCAATCAAGAGGCTGATGCAGGATGATTCCTAGTTTGGGTCCAGCCTAGGCTACATAGTGACACTAAGTATCAACAAGCAAGCGAGAAAGCAAACAGAACATCCCCACCCCATCCCCTACACCAACAGCACTAAACACAGGAATGAAATGCACAGAGCTGACGTTAAGGATTTGCAGTCACTGGTGATGACCGGGCTAGATATTGTAGTGTGGGTGGGTGGCTAGGGTAGAGAGGAGAGCCACATGCTCACAGGCACACATGCACACACGCACGCACACATGTGCACACACGTACTCACACACATGCACACACATACTCACAAATGCACACACGCATACACACATGCACACACATACATACATGAACACACATACACACATGCACATACGCACACACACTCGCACACACATGCACGTGTACATGTGTGTGCGCGCGCGCGCGCACACACACACACACACACACACACACACACACACACACACACAGAGGTGTGGGGGGTTGGGGCGCAGGGAGCAGTGTCCAGGACTAACCTAGAAGCCCAGACCTCCGCCACTTACTGCCATCTGATCCCGGAGTCTGCATGCTGCCTCAACTGCCCTGGTTTCTGCCTCAGCCCAGCTACAAAGCTCAGAGCTCTGGTGCTGTAGAGAGTCACTGGTGGCCCCTGTTTCCTGGCTGGTGGTTGCAGTCCTTGAGACCTAGGCTCTCCCTGTTTTTCTATACCAGAATGTTACCACTAGGGGGCGTCTGGCGTCTTTGCTTCGGCGTCTACCACTCCGACAGAGCTCACAGTTTAGAAACTGGCGTGACTTCCCCAGGCCTCCGGCTCTCCAGTCTCAGAGTTTGGTGAACCATTGTGCTCTGCAGCCCAGATGAGCCACGAAAGTACCTCTGGAAGAAGGATGTCTAGGCTGATCCGGTAAACGGCAGCATATGGCAGACCAGCCTTTCCAGCTGCATCGTACGATTGTACGGGGCAACCCGCCAACCCGCCCCCAGCCGCAAGCCCTTCATAACTGGAGACTCCCCCATAAAACCTGTAAAATACCTTTTGGTTCGTAGGTGGAAAAATGCTTCTTTGCTGCTCTGTTAAACTTTCTGGAGCAGGAAAAAAAAATCATGAGTTATGTAAAACAGACCTGATATAAAGCAAAAGTCACTTTCCACTTATAGTAGCTTTTCAGAGCTGTGCTAATGGTAGTTCTTAAAAACCTCTGTGGGAATATGTGTGTGTGTGTGTGTGTGTGTGTGTGTGCACACGTGTGCATGTGCATGCGTGTGTGCACTTGTGAGCATGTACCTGTGTGTACATGCATGTAGGTGTATGTATATGCACATGTGCATGTGTGTATGTATGTGTGTGCATGTGTATATGCATGAGTGCTTGTGAGCTTGTACCTGTGTGTGTGTGTGCACATGTGCGTGTGTGTGTATGCATGTGTGCATGTGTGCTTGTGAGCATGTATGTGTGTGCTCACGTGTGTGTGTGTGTGTGTGTGTGTGTGTGTGTGTGTGTGTGTTTGAGAGGACACACACACATAAGTCAAAGTACAACTTGCAGAAATTGGATCCTTTCTTCCTACACATGGATGCCTGGGGTTGAAGTCAGGTTGTCAACTTAGTGGCAGGTGTGCCTTTACCCTGAGCCATCTGAGTGGCCCTGATGACAGACTTTAAAGGAAATAGGAATGTTATGATCTGGGGAATGATGGGAAGGCCTGGAACAGGTTGCTTCTATTGGGCGTAATAAAATAATCTGAAACCGGTTAGTCATCAAAGCATTGCTTGTAATTATGACAAAACCTCATAATCTCTAGGAATATACTGTAAAAGGAAGGTATAGGGCCTGTACTGGAGAATTCTTATGAAGGCTATAAATTAAAGATACATATGGACTCTTGTATATTTAGCATATGCGTATATATTCGGAACATGTAGATAATAAAAACTATGTAATATGTACTGCCATGGCTTGGGTGGGAAGATACTAATGAATAATGTATTGATCCCTTGTGAATAACTTCAGCGAGAGAACTTCCACTCCCACCTGAGACGCAGCCCTGAGAGCCGTGCTCAGGGATAGTTCTTGTACAGTGGTGTGTATATTTGTATATTCTATACAAAGACCTATGTTTATAGGTAAAGGGAAATTGAAAGTCATATTCCTGGCTTATTCATGCTAGGTTCTTAGGACAGCTAAAGTCTGAAAAACTGCTTCAGAGGGATTGCCAAATTGGGGTGGGGTGGGGACAGATGGCCAAAGTCTTACACCTTGGTATGAGTTAGTTCACAAAGCTAGTGCCTTTACCATTTGAACCAATCCTCAGGACAATTCCAAGGAAAATAGCCAATACCACTCAAAGTTTACAAAGGCAAAACGGGGCGTCTTGATCCTAAGGGACAGACCAAAGGCTGCCAGGCCGAAAGGGCTGAATCCAAATGGGACTTCAGAGTTGGTGTGTAGATCTAAACTCATGGCTTCTGCATTTACGGTTAGTTCAGCATCCAGAGACCAAGGTGTCCCTGTATGTAGCTTAGTAATGACACTAATTTTAGGAAATGGCATTACAAAACAGAAGGTTTTTAACCATTTCCTTTGTTAAAAATTACATTTTAGGTGTGGGGTGTGTGCACGCACTTGTGGGGAAGTCAGAGGACAACTTGCAGGATCAGTTCCACCATGTGGCTCCAGCAAGCACTTTCCTTTACCATCTGGGCATCTTGCTTGCCCAGTCACCCTTCTCTTAGCCCACCTCTGTAATGTTTGACTTGTTGCAAGGAGAAGCCTATACTTTTTTTAAAATGCTTGTAAAGGGGGTTGGGGATTTAGCTCAGTGGTAGAGCGCTTGCCTAGGAAGCACAAGGCCCTGGGTTCGGTCCCCAGCTCCAAAAAAGAGAACCAAAAAAAAATGCTTGTAAAGAAAAAAACTACTTTTAAGTGAGTCACCAAGTCGCCGAGACGGAGCCAGCGTGGGATGGTGGTGTTGAGTTCTACGTCAGCTTGCTTCTCCCTGGGGAGCAACAAGGACTCACTGTGGCTGACTAGGGTAAGTAGTCATTCAGTGAAGCTTCATCAGCTGCCTCTCGGGTACTGAACTACAACAGGGGTCAGAGTACATGCAAACCCAGGCTTCCAGTGGGCTATGTTCCAAACGGAGGCAGAAAGACCATAGGCAAGTCAAAAGCAAGTGAAGGGACTTCCAGGGAGATGGGGGACAGGGGTGCTGGCTGACAAAAAAAAAAGCAAAGCCAAGTAAGGGACACAGGGACCGATGAGGCTGGGATGGGCTTAGTGATACGGTGACATTTGAGAATAAACCTGAAGGCAGTGAGGGCAACAAGTTGGCCCTGTGATTACAGGAAGAGTCTGGCTTCGGTGGCCACAGCACGTCAAAGACCTGAGGTCAGGGCCTGCTTGCTGTAGCTAAGGAGTGAGGTAGACAGTTTCGGGAAAGGGTGGAGAACTGTTGCAGCCGCCGAGTGTGGCTGGTGGCCCTGTCTGACTTGCTAACTTACTATTTGGAGCCAGCTACTGGACTGCAATACAGACTCAGAGAGAGAGTACAGATCAAATGCGTTCTGCACTGCACCGATCACCCACAAGCATCGTTTGCAGAAGAGTATGTGGCCCGGGAGTTTTCAAAGATTTTGGAGGGGAACCACATGAGGTTCCTAAAAACACCCCGGAAGCTTCATCACAGGCCTCACGTGAGCAATCATTGTGGTTAGAGTGTATCAGGCACTCTCTGTGGTTGGTCATGAAACCATTTAGAGAAAGGACTTTGGAAGAACAGGATGGACACCCTTTCTTACAGAACAATGCTTTTTTAAAAGTTATTATATCCTTTAAGTATTTTAAACACAAGGAAGAAGATTCATCAGACTTTATTAAGGATTGCGCGCTAGTGTGTGCGCACACACATGCACAAACACACACACACAACAACAACAACAATCAGGGAAACAGATGAAAACCAAACAGGATTTTAGTTGTCAAGATTACCTGTACCATCACCAAGACGGTCATGCTATACCACTGAAGATCAGACATGCCACAAGTCCTGGGCTACAACTGGGGATACTGGCCACCAGGCAGACGTAGACCCCCATGAACAAATCCCTAAGGGAAAGATCCGGGCATAAGGATATTATCTGAGCATCAAAGGCATCTTTGAAAGCTGAGAACGGAGAATGTATCTTTCCTCCATGCCTTTCCAACCTATCAGAATTCCTCAGGAAAGGAAGCCAGGGCGAAACTCAAGGCAGGACCCTGGGGGCAGGAACTGAATCAGGGGCAGTGGAGGGGACTGCCTATTGGCTTTCTCCCTATGGCTTGCTCAGTTTGCTTTCTTATACATCAAAGGACCACCTGCTTAGAGGCAGCAATACCCAGAGTGGGCAGGGACTTCCCACATAACCATGAACCACGGAAATGCCCTATGGCCTTGATGGAGGCATTCTCAACTGAGGTTCCTCTTTCCAGATAACTCTAGCTTCGGTCAAGTTGACAAAACAAAGTCAGCTAGGACTCTGAAAAGAAGAAGCTGCCATTCTGGGGAGCTCTCTCTGTCTCTGTCTCTGTCTCTGTCTCTGTGTCTGTGTCTGTGTCTCTGTGTCTCTGTCTCTCTCTATCTCTCTGTCTCTGTCTCTGTCTCTCTCTATCTCTCTGTCTCTGTCTCTGTCTCTCTCTATCTCTCTGTCTCTGTCTCTGTCTCTCTCTATCTCTCTGTCTCTGTCTCTGTCTCTCTCTATCTCTCTGTCTCTGTCTCTGTCTCTGTGTCTCTGTCTCTCTCTATCTCTCTGTCTCTGTCTCTCTCTCTCTATCTCTCTGTCTCTGTCTCTGTCTCTGTGTCTGTGTCTCTGTGTCTCTGTGTCTCTGTCTCTCTCTATCTCTCTGTCTCTGTCTCTCTCTCTCTCTCTCTTTGTGTGTGTGTGTGTGTGTGTGTGTGTGTGTGTGTGTGTGTGTGTGTCTTTCTCTCTCTACCTATACTCCAACTCTCCCTCATCCGACATCTCAGAGATCAATACTAGTTCAGTTCCTTTTGGGGAAGGGGCAGTGACCTCTCCAGCTGCTTTCATGAGAAAGGGAATGGTATTCAGGAGATGTTGATCCAGGAGAGAGGACTTCTATGGGGCAAGCTCTTGGGGCTGGTTCCAGGGCTATGGTAAAATTGAAGTTAACATTGCATTTGGCGCTCTATCTGAAAGATCACCTGTAGTCTGATAGTTTTGATACGCTGACGTTGTCTGTCCTTTGCTTACAGACAGAATGGAGCAGTTTCCCAGCTGATAGAACTCATTCTTAGCCCAGGGGTTGGGGGTCTTTAATTTTTTTCCCCAGGTTTTGATAAAGTTTTTTCATTTTGAGTTTAGTAGCAGAGAGGCTGAACAGTAAATGTAGCCCAGAACAGGGAAACCATTTCTTGAAAAGTCCCATATAGTAGCAGTTGAACAAAGACCAGCCTGAGGGAGGTAGTAGGGAGGCCAAAGGGATCCCTCTCATCTAGGGCTTAGTTGGCTGTTTCCTGGAGAGCAGCTGGGGGTCCTCCATTGCCTCCCAGGAGTATGGGTCTGCTTCTGGAGATGCATTTGCTGGACTCTCCTCAGGTGGGGGTACTGAGTGAATGGCCACTTCTTGATCCTGATGGGACGGATCCAGGAGTCCACACTGTTGTGGCCCACTTAGTGACTACAGGAGTGGATAAAATGACAAGATCCTTACTGGCACTTAAGGAGGGTGTCTCCTTGATTGCTCTGTTATAAGAATTACATCCCCAGGACAGACGGGAGAAATCTCCACGGTCCTCATTTCTAGATCTCCTTGGTTAAGTTCTGAGAGGACTTGTTGGAACTGGCTGATGGGTGATACACGTTGCCAGCTAGTTTCAAGGTCATGTAACAAATCCCTCGAAAGGAAAGTCTGCCAGAGATTGCTTCACAGGGGGAGTTTTGGAGGACATAGGATTAGAAAAGTAGACTCAGTCAGCGTAGTTAGATAAGGGGCTCCCAAGGTAGGGAGCCAAACCACAGACAACTGTAAAGTAACAGGATCTAGGTGACAATTGTGAGCCAGTTCTACCTGATCTTGATGGTAAATGAAGGGACTCTGGCCTGCGGGAGAGTGGCCATCATTGTGGCAGGCATGGAGGCCAGCCTGGCTCTGGTAAGCCTTGCCCTCCCCCCATCTCTTCTGCCTTGAAAAAAAAAAAGGATTAGATTACACCCTAAAGCTACCCACAAGGTCTATTTCCCTTTCTGACCACTTCCTCCTCCTAAGGCTGACTACCAAGGTCCAGCTATCAAAGTATTGAAGTCCAGCAATCAAAGTCCCCATTGGCTGCCCTAATTAACCTGCCCAATCAAAATTATACACCTCATCTTAACACTGGGTTTCCCCTTCACCTTCATAATTCGTCATTTTCCTATGGGCCGATCTGTCTCCTCTCTATCCAGAGGCAGTCCTTTGTCCTGCTCCAGGACAAACACCCCTTCTCTCTCTCCCTTGTTCCCTCTCTTTCCCCTTCTCCTCTATCTCCTGTCTTTGTCTCTTCTTCCCTGCCCTTTGTCCCTCTGAAGCAAACAAACCTCCTTTATGCTGAGAACTTGGCCTTGGGGACCCTGAGCTGATCTTTTGCCTAACAATAAGAAAAGTTGAACATAGGGAACCTCAGATCGTTTCTCTCTGTTTTGCAGAATTTATCCGGTTGAAGGGTGGTATTGTAACTGCAGAGTTTCTAGAGATGGGCCCCCCCCGCCCCCGTCACCCGAGATCATGCCTCTTGACAAAAGAAAATCAAGGGTTTCTTCTGTTCGAGTGTCTGAAGGACTAAGTCTTCCCAATGTTTGAGAAGGCAGGTGATTGGCAACTTGAGCAATAAGGAGAGGGAAGACAGAGAAAGCCTACCCCATGCCTAGTCCACACCTACCCAGGGCCCGGCTCCTGGCATCTCCTGGTTCCTCCTCTAGTCTTTCTGACAGCCATGTCACCCTTCTGTGCTCTGTATCTCTTTCCGTATCTAAGTTATTTTTGATGTAGTCATTTCTCAACATACTTGCTTTGCCATGGGAGGTTTGTAGAGGCTTGTCTGTCACGGAGGGTGACTTCCTCAATAAGGAAAGTTCTAAAGTCGTTAATGGCAAAGCAGGGGGAAATGGCCAAGGTCCCAAGGACCATTGGGATAGAAGAATCAATAGCTCAAGAAGTAGACATTGCAAGGACACTAGCACAGCAATATCCAGTGACTGCCAAAGATCTCTGTCCTTAGTGACAAGGCCAGTGGCAGCTAAGGGGATATGCTGGCTGGTTTTGTATGCCAACTTGACACAAGCTAGAGTCGGCAGAGAGGAAGGAGCCTCCCTTGAGGAAATGCCTCCATGAGATCCAGCTGTAAGGCATTTTCTCAATTAGTGATCAAGGGGGAAGGGCCCAGCCCAATGTGGGTGGTGCCGTCCCTGGGCTGGTGGTCTTGGGTTCTATAAGAGAGCAAGCTGAGCAAGCCAGGGGCAGGCAAGCCAGTAAGTAACATCCCTCCATGGCCTCTGCATCAGCTCCTGCTTCCTGACCTGCTTGAGTTTCAGTCCTGACTTCCTTTGGTGATGAACAGCAATGTGGAAGTGTAAGCTGAATAAACCCTTTCCTCCCCAGCTTGCTTCTTGGTGATAGTGTTTTATCATAGCAATCAAACCCTATGACGGGGGCGACGTCTGAGGTGGGAAAGAAGCATCAGGAAATGACCAGTAAATATCCCCACGCCCCTTTCTGCACAGCTTTAGAGTAACTGGGAGAACACTGTGGACTCACTCCGCTGAATGTGCTGCCTGTTGAATGAATTCGCTCACCCTAAAAGGACGGAGGTTCGTTGCTTTCTGCTCAGAGAGTTCCTTTTCTCACTCCCTATCTTCTTCACACAGGTGCCAAACGCAGGCCGGAAAGAGGATGCTAGAGAAGCGTGTGCCTCAGGACCGTGAAGGGCTTCATCGATAGCCCGTTTTACAAGCTGCGGCACCTAAAACCTTGGCACACGTAGCTAGCTCCAGTATTGCATGGCCTCAGTTGCAGGACCAACGCCATAGAAGTACAGGAGGCACAGTCAAAGGGGTTCAGGCACGGGTCGGGGGGCGGCCTTCCCCGGGGACCTTCTCAGGAGCAAAGTCCAGCAGGTACAGGGGAAAGAACAGCCAGACACGGCGTCCCCCACCCTTCTTTCTCAAGATCCTTGGGGTCTAATCCCAGTGTTAGGTTTGGTTAGGAGTAACAAAACCATGCCCTGGTTCTGCGTGGAATAAGTTCAAGGGAGAAGCTTCTCATAGGAGACCAAGTGCACGGTCCGGACGGAATCTAATCGCTTACGCGCCCTGCTCCTGGAGGAGGTGGGGCTGACTGAGGGTTCCAGAAAGCACTCCTTGTGGTTGGAGAGGCACCGCCAGATGGGCATGCTCACTTCTGAGTGCTTTTTTGAGACTTTCAGTCAGGTATCTCGACCTTGAGTAAGGTTCTTCTCAAAACCCCTAAAGACTGTACTGGGGATGCTGGTGCTGCTCTAGGGGACCGAAGAGCTTCTCCATGGGACGGACAGAGAAACCAACAGAGGGAAAAGAGAGACGGTGGAGCAAGATATCGAGAAAGTAAAAGTAACTCATTGGCACAGCACACAGTTCCTTGTGGGATGGAAGCTTCTGGAGCCGTCTGGCTTTGGCCTTTTCATTGGTTCCTCACCTTTCTTGGGATTCAGACCTGGGGCAAGGAGCTGAGGTGAATACTTAACATACCAGAGTAGACTTGGCCTCCAGGTTCTCCCGGTATCCCTCGGTCCCTACCTGGCACACCATACTCTCTACCCTGAAATTTCCAGCCACAGAACTGTATGAGGCATCTATATTTTGGACCAAGAAAGACTTCCTTTCTGTACACCGTGAGATGGAGACGCACATTTTGTAGAAAAACCTTGAAGATATTGAAATGGGGTGGTGGGGGGCATGCTGGCATTTCCCGGGTGACCTCTCAGTGGAACACTACACAGCCCTGCAAGTTTTTTTTTTAAGTTTTATTCATTTATTATATATAAGTACACTGCAGCTGTCTTCAGATACACCAGAAGAGGGCATCGGATTCCATTACAGATGGTTGTGAGCCACCATGTGGTTGCTGGGAATTGAACTCAGGACCTCTGGAAGAGTAGTCGGGTGCTCTTAACCGCTGAGCCATCTCTCCAGCCCCTGCAAGTTTATTTTAAAAAGACCTATGGTGGATGACACCATAGCCATGACCATTTGCAGTACCCAGCCAGGTCAAGTCTCTTCACCAAACAGACCTCTGCCCCCTGAAGCTTGCCCACGGCTGTTACAGACTACAGGCTAATACTGGGGTCTTTGGCCTGGCCTTCCCCAGAGTCTCACAGAGGTGTACCGAGGACCTTAAACTACTGACTACTGACACTCCCAGAGCAGAGATTGGGTACAGGCTTCAGCTGATGCTCCATAGACATATTGCAGGCTGTACCCATGCAGCCTGCATGTCCAGGACTGTTTTCGATCCAGAAGCAACAGTTTTATGTACACCAAGTCCCAACCCAAGATCCAGCAGAACAGAATCCCAAAGGGCAGGTTGACCTGAGGAGAAAAGCTTCCCTGAGCTGACAGGGTTTTAATGCTCCACTTCATGGCTATATAAGGAAGCCATAGCTCTTTCTCCTCAAGCGGTCGGTGTGCGGCCGTGCTCAACAAAACAGAATTAAACTTCTCTGTACTTTCTGAACGCTGAGACCAAGTCTCTCTACTTTGGCAAGGCAACATAGCCCTGGCCTTCCTTGAAAAGTCACCCTGGAGAATGCTGGCCATTTGACAGCTATGTCAAACAAGGGTAAGGAGTGAATGTCTGCAAAACTCTCCCAAGAAAGCTGGCCTAGAACCAATCTTACAGGCCTGCAACCTGTGCCCTAGTTCCAAAGGCAGGGACTAATCTTGTCTAGGCCAACAAAGGAAACTTCCTCATAGGCCGGGAACCTCATCCATAGGGACGTTCAAGTAGAAAGGAATTTTCTCAAACACAGAGACAGTGTGGGTGAGTGCAACGGTCTCCTAGGTTTGCTTTCCTAACTAGAAAATAATGGCAAACTTTTTTTTTCTGGTTCTTTTTTTCGGAGCTGGGGACCGAACCCAGGGCCTTGCGCTTCCTAGGCAAGCGCTCTACCACTGAGCTAAATCCCCAACCCAATGGCAAACTTTTAAAGCTCTGTTCTGCT
Organism: Rattus norvegicus; assembly: GCF_021556685.1. Taxonomy (NCBI): domain Eukaryota; kingdom Metazoa; phylum Chordata; class Mammalia; order Rodentia; family Muridae; genus Rattus; species Rattus norvegicus. The sequence continues at coordinate 137,352,716 of NC_141540.1, forward strand.
GCACCATTCTAGATTGCAAAGGAGGCTTTTAGGGTCACTTAACATCAAACCACACCTATACAGATACTCAGGCCAGCCATACTGAGAACAGCCATTTTTATCACCAACAATAATCTATGAGACTTTTTTTTTTATTATGTCAGGGGTTTTGACTTTGAAAGGGATTAAAATAAAATACTGGGTAAACTTTCAGTGAGTGAAGTATGTGTCCCTTCTGGATCGTGCTATTCTCTATAACCTACAAGATTTTTTTGTGCCCTACCTTTAATTAAATAATTAATTAATTAATTTTTGTCTTTGAGGTGTTTTATAATCCTGTAACTTGTAGCAAAACTGGGAAGAGGCAGAAATTTTTATTGCCCAGAGATAAGGGAATGAACTCTGGCTGAGATATTAATAAGATTTGACCTCCCTGAGGAGGTCAGTCTTACACCAATTGCTTCCGTGTCTGTCCTTGAATTCTTCTTTGAACTTCCCATCGAGGCTTTGTGCTAAAATATTGAACCCGGAGCCTTGTAAATACTTTTCAATGCTTCAACTTCTTTCTACATAGTCCCAGGCTTAGCTTCAAACTCGCCACGCGTTCTAGACGCCCCTCCCCTGCCTCCTTCTCTTGGTGCCTTACCATATCCGACATTGTAATCATCTTTAAACATCCTGTTCCTTAGTTATTAAATGGGCTAAAGTTGGGTGTGGCAGCTCATGGCCCGGGTCCCAGCACTGGGGAGGCTGACATAAAAGATTGCTATGAGGGTTGGGGATTCAGCTCAGTGGTAGAGCGCTTGCATAGCAAGTGCAAGGCCCTGGGTTTGGTCCCCAACCCAGAAAAAAAGAAAAGAAAAAAAAAAAAAGAGATTGCTGTGAGTCTGAGGTCAGCCTGGTCTACATAGTGAATTACGGGCCAGCCTGGGCTACCTTGCCTTAAACAAATAAATGCAAGCAACCAAGTACAACCAAGTATACAGCTTGCTCACATATATTTTGTACGTGTGCCCCTAGGTATTGTTCAAAGACGTTATCTTGACTTCTCTTTAGATGTGTTGTAATAGTGATCAAGGATAATGGTCCTCAAAAACCATCCCTCCCTCCGCACCCCCACCCCCTTGAATTTATTGAGAAACCTTTATCTTCCCCGTAGGTTCTAAAGAACACCTTTCTGGTACCATCTGTGCTGTCATAGTGACAATTATTTTTTGCCAATAACAAGTTGGTTTTAGTGCTTGTACCTTTAAGATGAGTTGATAATTATTCGGTCATTCTGATATTATGCTAAATCTAGCAGGCAGATCATAATTCAACTTGAATTAGTCTAAAATTAAAGAAACCAGGTGTTTGTTTGTTTGTTTGTTTGTTTCCTTTCAAGGCCCAGTTATTTGGGCCTCATTCATCCTCTCCAGACTGTATAAGTAGACATATTAACTAACCTCTCCAGGATGCAGCAAACAGGGCCCGAGGTGCAGTTTCCAAAACCCAGGGGTGGGACAGAGCACCCTTAGCCCAAGGATTATGTTACAGACAACAGAATTTGACACACACACACACACACACACACACACACACACACACACACACACAGTGACAGTGGGCAGGAGTCAGAGCTACCACGTTGACTCATAGTCTATCGCTGCGTACATTTTTCCCTTGTTTGGCTTGAAAGTGTTCATTGCCCACACCTTTTGCCGTGACCTCACAGATTAAGAAATTTATGGGGCGTGGTGCGCACACCTTTAATCCCGTCACTCAAGAGGCAGAGGCAAGTAAATCTGTGAGTTCCAGGGCAGACTGGGTCTAAATAGTGAATTCCGGGATAGCCACCTGTACTCCACATAAAGAGACACTGTCCCAAAGACACAAACACACACACACACAACACAAGAGACGTGTAAGGGTAACGGTATCAGCTTTACTAAGGAAGATCCAGCTTGGACATCCTTGCTCCCACTTTTGCCTAGAAACTGCATGTAGCATTGTGGCTCTGTAGGGTGGACTGTTGTTAACAGACCAGGGAGACATGGCCAGCCTTACACCTAGCCACGGGGCTGGGGTGTCCAGGCTATCCTTGCAGTATCTATTTGTGCAAAAGATTTGTGCATCTGACCCTGGTCCTTTTGCCTGTCCACCAAAACCTTAAGGTGTCAAGAGCAGATGATGGAAGGAAATGGCAAAGCTCGAAGGCTGGGAGATTTCTCCCCGAAGGTCCTTAAAGAAAGTGTCCAGAGTCTTCCCTATTCTATGGTTGCTACAATGTATCCTCCTGCAACCGGGCAAAGGTTGGATATACTGTGTACAACCTGCTCTGATTCTGAGCAGTGGAGAAATGCATTCCAGATCAGATGATACCTTTAAAAACAAACAGTCTAAAGACAGGATCTTGCTGTACAGTCCAGGCTGGCCCACTTTGCCATCTCTTTGCTGGGTCTCCCAAGATGCTGGACGACAGACACGTACCACCAGGCCCAGTTAAAGTCTGCGTTCTTGAAGATAAACTTCCGTGAGCTAGAATGATGGCCAGTGGACAAGGCTTCCCCCAGCCACTCCTAACAGCATGAAGAACCTTCAGCCCCGCTTCCCAAAGAATCACGCCAGGCTCGTAAGTACTTTAATTCACATTTTAATGTTTGAAAACTATGTTAACACTGCATTTATAGAACAGAACTTCTTACATTTTTTTTTATTTATACCACACCCCGAAGGAAAAAAAATACCCAACTTTATGTGATGGACAGTGAACAGGTAAGTCTAGTTACCTGTGATTCACTTTGGATGCCCACCTGAAATCATTTACAAGGTTTTTACATTAGTAAAATAGTGCTGTGCTACATGTACTGAGTCAGATGGGGATCGAAGACACACTGGACTCTAGAGACTGCACTGCGTACCGATGGTTAAGATTCAAGTGTTTGGGGGAGGGGGCGACAAGACCATCTATGTTGGCATCAATGCTAAAAGGCAGACATGCACGACCTTCAAAGGCTTAGACATCACAGATGCTGTCCTTCAAACCTGCGCTCCTAGTAATGTTCAGCTCTCACCTCACGGATCCCAAAGTTTGGGAAACAGCAACTTCAGTTTTGAAAACAAAAAACCAAAAACCAAACCCTCCCTAAGTTCTCTTTTCACAACTTCTATGAAGTAGCATCAACGTTCACTGTGAAAGGACATAATGTAGTGAAAAGTCTCCTTTTGGGCATGCCTGTTTCCATAGGACAATGATTTCCCCCTAAACATCTTTCCTGTAGCATCTAGACAACAGATCGCAATACCAGCATAAGAAATCAAAGCAGTTATTTCCCAGACATTTTTCTCTTTTCCAAACAGTTAAGGTTTTAGGCTCCAGATTTACATTGACAGAACTATGGGAAAGAAGGTAAAATTCTTCTAGTTCCCAAACAAAACCACTAACATCTATGAGAACATGGGTTTTTTTAAAATGCGGAATACTAGTGACCTCTATTTCTGTGTGGATCAACACCTGCAAAAATATACAGCCTCCTATGTATGTACAACATATTTACAACAGATGAAGGGTTCCTAACGTGAGTCTCAGCTGCATAGATTCTTCAAGCCTTTGGACAGATAGGCCCAGTGCTTTGCGGTTCTTTCTCCCAGAAGCCCTCAGAAGAGACACCCGCATCCACTGGAAATTAGCATTGTTCTCCACCCACTCAGACTTAGCCTTACTTTCAGTCATTACCCACAACCCCGCTCTAAAGCCCCAAGTCTTTTTTTTGGGGGGGGGTTCTTTTTTTCGGAGCTGGGGACTGAACCCAGGGCCTTGCGCTTCCTAGGTAAGCGCTCTACAAGCCCCAAGTCTTTTATTTTCAGGAATTCACTGTGTTCTAGAGGACTATGTTCTGTTGCAGAAGGATTCTCAGACCTGCCGTCCTGGGAGAAACATTGTAACATTGCTAACTAGGAGTGTGGCATCTCTCTCTGAGTGCCTGGATGCTCCCGTGAACAGGCAGCACCATTCTCAAAGCCTTGCCCCGTTCTAGTTCTAACCGGATGGAGGCTTTGCTGTAAAGTAGAAACCACACAGATGCTCACACCTCCCACCTCTGCCCTAGTCCAGTTAAAGATGCCACCTCACACAGTGCTCCTGCATCAGACCAGGCTCTGCTGCCCTTGCAGCTCCCTCAGCAGTGCAGACCTGTCACCGGAACACTCTGTGTATCAGTATTTTCTATTTTGCAGTGCTGGGACTGAATTTCACCAGGAGAGCACCCCACCCCACCACGGACATGGTCCCCTAAAAAACTCAGCAGTACCCTTTAGGGCTGCATTTGCAAAACGCATTTTTTTAAAAATTTACCTATGTTTTCTGAAAGCCTCAATTGGAATCTTCACAGCTGTAAGAAAACAGACTAGTGCCTCAGGCTAGGTTCCCTAAAGTGCAGGCACCCCAAGTTTCACTCACCCCCTGCACTGCATTGGCAGCAGGACCGAACACAGGTAGGGGCTTCCAGGATGTTCTCTCTTTCCTGCTCTGCAGACACTGGTGGGGTCCTTTTCTACCTTTCCTGGCCCTCATTCCTCACACCAAGAACCAGTCACCTTCTGAGGCTGGGCTGAGTGGTTCCCAAGCTTGATGTCACCGGCCTCACCTGGAGGCTGGACCTCAGACTTGCAGAGGACAGGTTGCTCTACCCACTGAGTCTGGTGGGGCTGACGATTTGCTGCTAAGTCTCCAGATGAGGTTCCTGCTGCTGGCCTGGGATGGTGTGTGTGTGTGTGTGTGTGTGTGTGTGTGTGTGTGTGTGTGTGTACAATTTGAGAAACACCAGCTTGGGGACTCGACTTCAATCCCAGAATTCTTGGCATAATTGTTACAGTGAGGCATCCTGCTACAGCCCTTAGTCCTCTGCAACCCACCCCGACGGTCTTATGTCTCTCTGCAGGGTCCATAAATGTACAAGAAGGATGGGGAGCCTTCATACTGTTCATCTGATCACCAAGCAGTGAACCCATGGCTACCCGCACAGGAGCTGTTGAGAGTGCTGTGTGCTGGCACCAAAGCTGGTACCCTGGAGAAGCTATGAAGTTAACTGCAGGCAAGGAGGGGAACCCTAGGGACCCCTCTTCTTTGACCACCATCCTACACTCAGGGTTTTGAACTTAGCCCCTCTTATCTTAGAGGAGACCGTGCTTCAGGGCACTGGTGTGGAGCCCTGACCCCACTGCCCAGCAGGTGATCTGTGGCAGAGACAACGGTCCAGATTCTGCAACAGGCAATGGGGTATTCCTAGAGACTCCGACACACCCCATCTCCTGCCAATCTGGGGACTTAGCTCTTCCACGGTCCTGTTACTCCATTTCAGCTCAACATCCTCTTCCAGCTGCTCTGGGCAGGTCTAACTGCCACATCGAACTCAACGGAGAAAAATCCACTCCAGGTGACAAAGCTTTAAAATCTGTTCTCCCTGTGATCAGGCCTAGACCATGCCTGAAAGAGTTGGTTTTCCTTCTGCACAGGCTCTAGGAACCCTACTTCTAAAAAGCAACACTAATCTAGGAATCTACAGTATTCTGTGTTACAAGAACCAGAGAACAGTTCTAAACCCAAAGTATGAAACTGGCTCTGGCCAGCAATGTGCCGAAGGAAAAATCGGTTTCCCTCGGTGGAGGCCTACTAGGCTTGAGTCTACTAATTTAGCAGAAAAATATCTGTTACGTCTGACTGTTCTGCTGAATGCTACCTGACGTCTGCGATGCAGGTATGTTCTGGCTGTCGGTTCATTATTCTGAACAAGTGTAAGAACAGCCCGCTTTACAGGACGACCACGGAAACTATGGAATTACTTGGTGGTATCTGACAAAATGACATTAAGACCCATTATATTCAAACTCAGGTACACATACAAAAGAGCTTTAACACACACACACACACACACACACACACACACACACACAAAGAACCCACGCATCACAGACATCGACAACAATGTGCTTCCTGCCAGTAAGTACACTGTGAATACATTTGTTTTACCAACACAAAAATCCAGAGGTCCGAAAATCACAACACGTCCCAGAGTTAGTGAGTTTTTGAATTCACTTTGCGAATGTAAAATTGAAATGTTACAGAAAAGGGGGTGGGGGGACAGCAAGAGGGGAATGCAGCTTGCAAACTGAATTAATGTTTATCTTTTTAAACAGTGCAAACAGAGCTACAGAGGTTGGCGGGACCTTCCGTCATTTCCCGTGACATGGGAAACGTTTGGGCAAAGGGCGGAGACGGCTGTGGGGTTTACCCTTTCTCCTGCCTGGGCCCTGTGGTCGGCGGCCTGAACAGGAGGCGGACGGAACAGTGAAGCACTATGAGAAGAATGATACACAGCAGCAGGCACTCTCATGTCTACCCTGTCTGCAGGACTTCAGGCAGGAGGAACGGCGTCTATAGCTAAGTGTCCGGGCCACTCGGTTAGCGTCTACTCATCTCCCGGTATGAAATCCGTGCTCAGTGTGTTTTTGTATCTGAGGATTTCAACCAGAACACAGCTGGCTGCAATGCAGACCATTTGCAGAGAACGATCATCGTGTGTGCACCTCGTGTGCACCTCACCTGCTGTGGCTAAGCTATGGTAGCCTCAGGGATCCCCATCAGAGGGCAGGCTGCTGCTCTAGGTTCCCTAGCTGCCCGTGTCTGAAACTCTTAGTTTCCAGTCTCCTTGAAGTTTCCCTCTGCTCCCCTTAGGCAGGGATAGGGACAGAGTATAGGCAACTCTGCCCTCTTGCCTGGGTCACACAGAACAGGCGTAATGGGATACAAGGGGATAAAAAAACAGACGGGGAGGGGCCTCCTGTCATTCAAAGCTGTGGCAGGAGGGGACACACAGTGACTTCAGTGGCTCTCCACTGAGCCTCTCTCTGGGAGGTTTGCTTTCAGGACTGAATGGTGAGTTGATGGGGAATAGAAATGAGACTTATTTAAGGTACAAAAATCTTCTATTTGTAGTAACCTAGATTTATAGATATAAAACAAGTCTTTCAAAGACTCCATTAAAGTAAAGTACCCAGTATAAAACAGGCTGACCTATCCTAGGCCACCCTCAGGTACACATTCTCCTCTGTGGCGGAAAAGTTGGTGAACTTGACTAAAGGCTGCCGGGCTCACAAACCAACAAACCGTTTCCCCCTTCAACAACGTGGGTGTGGGCTGAAGGTAGTCTGGTTAAGGAATACATCCTCGGACACGGAGCCAAGGGGGCCCAAGCAGGTGACTCAGCCTAGAGTAGCAGATGCTCCAGACGCCAAAGGGGAAACAAAGTTTCATTCCTGAGATCTCCCGAATGTGTATTTTAATATATACAGAGGCGCCATGCCCAAGCCTTCACAGCTACAGACGCTCCCAGGGAATCACTCCCCGTGGGAGTAGGACAGAGCACCAGCAGGCCCAGGACAGTCCCCGTCAGGTGATCAGAGCTGCCTCAAATATTGGGCACGCTCAGATGCAGCCAGGGCATGCAACCTGTCTCTCAAAGGATTTAACCCCGTGTGCTATGTTAACCAAAATAGGCAAATTATTTATGAAACCTTTTTTTTCTCTGAAACCGTAATTTTTTTTCCGTAAAGCAAAATAAATATATACAATTCAAGATTATTTTCTCTTCTAAAAAGATCCAGATAGCGTGGGCGGAGCGTCAGTAGGAAAACGACTTCAGGAGCTGGGTATCTAACAGGTGAAGACGACTGTTGATCATGTTTCCGAAGTTCTGAGAGAGAGAAGCCACATCAGTGAGGAGAGGGAAGGAGAACTGTGGGAAGGGCTGGACAAGACGGCTGCACGAAATCCAGAGAGGTGGGAATCCAAGGTTCCTAAGCGGCGGTCCCGAGAGGGCATGAGTCTTCTAGGAGTGAGTCTCTGTGTCGCAACCCAAGAGGAGCTCTGTGCGTTTCTGTCTCTGTAAACTTGCAAAAGAAGAGTAGGAGGACTGCTGATGGGGACTGGATGGGTGTGAGCAGGTGCTGGGTTGGTCGCTGCTGGTTTCAGTGGCCTTCACCATTGCTGGAGGAGCAAGCCCAGTCGTAGATGACTAGGGGGATGCTGATCAAGGAGAACAACACCCCCAGGGCCAAGAAAAGGGCCGCCTGAAGCAAAGAGACATGGGTTATTTCCAACATGGCCGACATTTTCCATATGCACCCTGGGAAGAACAGAAACTTCTGCTCTCCTCCATAGTGTCTCTTGGTATTTATCTGGAGTTTGTGACGACCGTGGCTGAACTCTTCTAGAACTGGGCGAATATGACCCTGCATGACAGGCAAACAGCAAGCTGCTCTGGTGGTAATACCTTCTACTCCTGACTTCTGGGTCACAGCGGGTGTCGGCATGCTACAAATGCCTGGGCCTCCTTATGAGTTCCTCGCTACAAAGATCACAACCTAATAAGCTGGGTGTGGCGGTAAACGCCTTTGGTCTCTGCACTTGGCAGGCAGAGCCCTGTGGGTTACAGACCAGCCTTGTCTATACGGGAGTTCCAAGCCAGCCATGGTTAGAGTTACAGAGTAAGACCCTGTCTCAAAATAAAAACAAGAACAAACAAACCCCCAAAACCCCCAAACCCAACAACTCAAAAGAGCTTTAGGAAACCTAGCCAGGGCATTTTGTTAGCCATCACCTGTCAATTCCCATCATTACTGAGAAACAAACATGAAACGTCAAGTCTCTGTTGATTTGATCTCAGGGTATTGGCAGCAGGGCAAAACTAAGTGATCTGAATGAAGGCCACACGTGGATCAGTCAGTCCGGCATCCGGGGTACATTAGCATACACACTGCTTGAACTTGACAATGTTTCCCACAGACTTTGTGGGCTGGGGCTGGGGGCTCATGAGAGCCAGGAGCTTGACTGGAAACTGGAAGGAGTCTGAGCTAAGGAAACGGTGGTAAATGGTGTGGCTGGTAATCCCTTGGCAAGCACAGCTCCTCTCTATGACTCTTTGGGAGACCCGGTTTTGGTATGTGAGCGGGTCTGGAGAAGCCTGCCGAGATCGTGGGCACCAGGCCTCCACTATTTGTAGCTTCGGTAGGAGTTGGTGAATGTCCTGCCCTGGGAACCTGCTTCTTCCTTCCTGGCCTTGTGTGGACTCCCTGCACAGGGACAGGGGATCTGGGACTCATGGCTTTGAGGATGATTCTCTTGGGGAACTAGGGTTCTACAGCATTGATCCTCGCCCTCCCGAGTGTGCAGTGAACCATCTGTCCTGCTTGCTTCTCTGCTCTGGGTCCAGAGACTAAGGCACCATGTGTGTCATGTGACTGCAGTGCCTATCCGATCTGGGAGGCAGCTCCGCAGCCAAGCCAAATGGTTCTCCAGACCAGACCGAGCCTCTTTAACCCTGTTCCCTCACTGTCCGAGCACATCACCTTCAAGACGCCCTTGAACTTCAGCAGATCCACAAACAATCCCAATATAGAAAGGGAATCCAGATCTGCTTGTTCCAAAGCACTTCGGTCAAATCATAAAAAAAACCCTGCACTGCCTGTGTCCTGACTTGTGTTAGGGAGCCAGATGGTAGAAATCGCTTCCTATCTTGCTAAAGACAAGGCATCGTTCTCCAGAGACCCAGGAGTGCAAATATCCACCCCCGTAGCCAGCCACGCCCTGGGTGAGAACGCAGGCAAAGGCCCAGTCAGAGCATCACTAGAAAAGCTACAGGGAGTGATGGCAAGAGTTCTGATCTGAAGCTTTGGGTAAGGGGAGATGTTGGCTTGCAAGTTTAGATGGGGAAAAGTATAGACCAGAAGAATGACAGTGCTCCGGGCAGAAGACATACCCAAATCCTTTGAGTATTCTTGTCTCCATCCTGGTTCGTGATTTTTAAATAAAGGGACGAAGGAAGGATGAAAATGAGCATGTTAGCAGACGTCACCCCTGAAAAATCAAGAAAGCAATTGTTTTAGGGGTCTCGAGAGGAAAGTCGCAACCACAAAGAACGTCCAGACACGGCCATGTGGCCACGAAGCCATACCTACGACTCCAAATATATCCTTCATGGATGGGATGAAGATCACCAACAGGTTGATAATCACAAGGAGTATGATGGTCACCAGGACATGGCGACACAGGTGGAACTTCGTCTTCTTGGCCAGCTCAAACAACGAGGACCGGACCTGCAGCAAAACCAGAGATTAAAAGTGCTCCAGAGCGCTCGGGGGCTGACCTCCACTCTCGAAGGAGCTGATTTATTGGGAATTTCTCAAGCGTTTTCAGTCTGCTTAACAGTCTGAAGGTCTGGGGGGTCTGGACACCAAGCATTAAGACCTCCGTGTATGAAATAGTAGGGTTTCCTTTTGGGTGGCGTGACTTCATTTGAGTGGTCTCTGTGGTAAGGTAGGACCGAGAGGCAAATACTCCTATCTATCTATATTCTTGTAAAAAGAGAACGGTGGAAGACCAGAACGCAGATCCAGTCCCTAGAAGCCACACTAACTTAAGGATCCCACTTGCCGTCTAAGAGGCTTGGGCTGAGCCGAGTGACGATGACCAGAAAATCTACCCATGGCAGGCTTTCTCTGAACAGGATCCTGAAGTCAGAGGGACTGGCCAAAGCCTGGCATCTCCCTGTTCCCCGAAAGCCCATTACTCACTGTGAAGAACAGTACGGGCACCGTGAGGATGACGGCCACAATGACGGCCAGTCGCACAGTCAGGATGAGAATGTCGCCTGTGCTCTGGTACTTGTGAAGGAGGTCTGACTGCACCTTTTCTGAAACGAGAGGGAGTCAGGGAGGTTTTAAAGGAGACCCTCACATTGACCGTTCACCTAAATAAGCAAGACTTTACAAGAGCCAGGAAGGTGTGCTGGCTGGTTTTGTGTCGACGTGACACAAGCTGGAGTCATCGGAGAGGAGGGAAGCTCAGTTGAGGAAATGCCTCCATGAGATTCAGCTGTAAGGCATTTTCTCAACTAGTGATCAATCCAGGAGGCCCCGGCCCATTGTGGGTGGTGCCATCCCTGGGCTGGTGGTCCTGAGTTCTATAAGAAAGCAGGCTGAGCAAGCCATGGAGAGCAAGCCAGTAAGCGGCACCCCTCCCTGGCCTCTGCATCAGCTCCTGTCTCAAGGTTCCTGCCCTGCGTGAGTTCCTGTCCTGACTTCCTTTGGTGATGAACAGCAATGTGGAAGTGTGAGCTGAATAAACCCTTTCCTCCCCAACTTGCTTCTTGGTCATGATGTCTGTGCAGGAATAGAAACCCTGACTGAGGTAGAAGGCAAGGTTTTGAAGGTTTTGAACAATCTGTAAATTCAAAGAAATGTCCACATGAACTGTGTGCTATCAGTTAAATTGGATCTGAAGTCCCCAACAGAAGAAGCTGCCTAGAACGGGAGGCTCCATTTGTATTAAAGAAATGTATGGGGGAAGGGGCATGAAACCCTTTCTCTTTGCCTTTCCACACTGGAAACTCACGCCAAATAACGTCAGACTTCCTGCAGGAACCATGGGCCACACAACCCTCTCTCCTTCCAACCTGCTCCTTCTGTCTTAACTTCCGGTTGTCAAGCAGCCAGCAAACTAACTCAGCTGCCATCAGAAAAGAACTCTTCCCGTTTGTGCCCATTTCCCCCGTGCAACAGTCGTTAGTGTCGGAGCGACTTCCATTTGCCTCAACTCACAACTATAGGAGACGTTGTTTCAAAGGCCGTGGATGCCGCAACAGAAGCTTGAGAAGGACGGGAAACCCTCACGCTTCACGAGTGACTACCCACCCCCTCACCACTCTCCTCCCGAGCTTCTCACTGTCTCAAGGCTGTGGGCAAGAAGTTCAGACTGTGACACACACCGGCCCCCACCATCGGTTTCTGAAAAAGGACTGGAGGTTATAGTTTAAAAAAAAAATTCATTAGATCGAATTTTCTTTACTCGAAGTGCATTAACCACCTATAAATAGCCGAGATTCTCCCTCTAACCGTATGAACGGACCCAGGCTCTATTACCGTTGGAAAAATGGATGTACGAAGATGACGCATACCTTGACCAAGGTCACCCGGGCGGAGAACGCTAGCTCTCTTTTCTACCCTCTCCACCGACCCTGTGATACAGGAAACCCCAGAACGGCATTTTTACAAAATCGAGAGAGGAGGTTTGGTGGTGCTGTCCTCTGATGCTTGTGAAGTCAATAACCTTCCTCCAAACTAAATTAATCTGTCAATCTGTTTGAATGTTAGATTATTTTATGGTGAGGGATGAGTCTAAAGAAGAATTTAATAGGATAGCAGAACCTATTTACATAGTTCTCAAACTGCAGGGCCATGGACGAGAAGCCCTGGCAGGAAAGCCAGCCGCCATCCAGACGGGGTCGGCAGCACAAACGGAAACCAGAGTCTCTCAACCTCTGCTTCTTCCCCGTCTTACCGCCTTGCCTCCCAGTGCGGCACCGAGTTCCGGAGAACAATTAGGTGCTTTATTTTTAATTAACGTTGATTGTCACGAGTGTGGGCTCCGCTCTTTCTCACTTTCAGCGTGTGTGCCTGTCTCTCTCTCTCCCTTTTCTATTAATGGAATCTGACCCAGTTTGTGGTGTCAAGCAGGAAAACCTTCTCCGGTGCCGTTTTAAATTCTCCTAAGATGGGGTGCTTCTAAAATGCGATTTCTCTGAAGAAGGGAAAAAGCTCCAGAGGAAGAAAAGAGTTTACATCATTTTCAGGAATTATTCTACTCTGTGACTTGAGTGAACGTGCTAGGAACCATTACCGGTTCCTAAGCAGGCAAGACAAAGCAAAACAGAGAACTTGGATCTTTTGTTTACTCTTTGGCTTCGATGTAAAGTATTGGGTTTTCCTGATGTTTTCACAGATAGGCATGGCCGGCGGAACCACTTACCATAAAAGGTCAGGTACCCAAAGATGGCGGTCAGGAAGTACATGACAAACATAGCAAAGAAGGAGATGTTGGAAACCATCTGCATTTTTTTCTGTGACCGACTGAAAACAAAGACAAAAGACTTTTTAAAAATTACCTCGCTGATTTAAAGCGTCAGGGTCACCCTGAACGGAGAGTTTCTCTGGTCAAGCTAATGCATGCCCTGAGCGGCTGACCCCCTGCAGTGATGTGGCTCAGTAATTCCTTAATAAGGAATGGGTGCTGAGAGGCAGAGCCCGGGATTACTCCTGAGTGCCCTTCCAGGGGCTTTTAAAAGCCTGTCATGTTCTCATCTGCAGGGTGGACAGTTTTTAAGAAAAACACTGGTGGTTGCTTTGGTTTCCCACGCTGACCGGGTACAGGGAGGGACATTCAAACGTTCTTCCCCGGTCCGAGCGGTGAGTTAGACCAACCCTAGGTCTGCTGACTGGGGTCTGGTTTGGCTTAGCCTCAAGTACACTCTGAGTTCTGCCTATCTCCATGAACTCAGGAGCTCTCGGCTAAAATGGGCTCTAGTGGTCAGGCTTATGCTGGGGTTGGGATGACCCTTCAAGCTGAGCTACCGAACAAAGAATAAACAGCCTGTGTCGCTTTCCACCAGCCATAGCATCTAGTTAGGCTGTCAGATAGCAAAGGTGTTGTGGGGAGTCTAGAGAACAGGGACACTGGGAAGGGCACAGTGAAAGGGGGTCACAAACTAAGTACTGACTACTCACTAAAAACAATTTTATACATATATTACACATATATAAACATATATAAATATATACATGAAAAAATATATATACACATTTATATATTTATTACATATATATATATATATAATAAAAGGATATACTTATTAAATTCTCTAAGTTTAGGATCATACGGAAAGAATAAGCTGTGTGCACATAGATGCAGGCACTTCAAAATTTAAATTTAGCCGCGTAGCCATTACCTAGGAGAGTCAAAAAACACTCAAGAAGAAAGCCTGCCAAGTGCTAAGGGACATCTCCCAATGGGAATGGGAGACACTGTGTGCTTCTTCTGAGTTCAAGACTACATGGGTGACAGCCTTTATGTAGAGTGAGTTTGAAGACCGTGGGCTAAAAAAGCACCTGTGAGAACTTATAACCTGGCCTTTACCTCTCTCTGAGACAACATAAAAGCTAAGTCCATAGGAAGGCAGGATGGTAGTGTACTATTAGAGAAGCTGAGGCAGGGGGATTGTGAGTTTGAGGGTAACCTGGGCTACCTGGTAAGATCCTATCTTAAAAATAACTGTAGGTAACGAAACCCAACACAGATAATGACTAATTAATCACTTAAGGCCACATAGCTTGTTACTTTCTTAATTTATAGCCAAAGATACTGCCCATTCTGTAGCTTCCTTAACACAGGGCTTGCTGGAGAATGGCAGGACTACAGTGAACGCCGAAGCTGGATGTTGAGTCTGTGTTTATTTTCAGATGAAACCTGCCCACTGGTAGGAGGGGGTGGTAAGGAACCAGGTATGATAGCAAAGTGAGTCTTACTCTTTGAGCTCGCTGTAGATTGGCAGGACAGACGGGTGGCAGACAAACGCAAACGCGATGGTTGGTAAAGCGTACACCGTCTACTCGAAGGAAAAAGAACACATTCAGGATCGGTACCTTCACCACGAAAATCACGCAGCTGCCTTACGTCTGAGCTTATTATCAGCCTGCTCCTCAGAGTCCTGGGATTACGTGATGACTAAGAGGATTTTGGTCTCCAGATATGAGCAGCTCTTCCAAGAAGGCTTATCCAGTAGAGCCACAGGGCTCGTCTGATAGAGGAACTTAGAGCTGGCTCCCATGGTGAGTGTCAAATAAGGATACTGTCAGGTACATGGGTCCCCAATGCAGCTGAGAGAGCACTGGACAGGGCATTGCTACTCTCTGACATCCTTCAATAAATGACGTGACTTGTTTAGTGCACACTTAAAAGATGGTATCTAAGCAGAAAGGTGGCGGTGCACCCCTTTAATTCCAGCCAGCACTCGGGAAGCAAAGGCAGACAGATCTGAGTTCAAGGCTGGCCTGGTCTATATAGTGAGACCGTGTCTCAAAACAAACAAACAAACAAACAAAAATGCTATCTAGTAGAGAGTTTAATAACTCTCTACTTTGGCTATATTTTTAGAGTAAAGAAAGAAATCTATTCATTCTTTTGGAGGAGGTATTTTTTTAAAACACCCAAACTCAGCTTCTAATACAGAAACAAAAACAAAAAACAAACCACAAAACTAAACAAACAAAACCAAAAGAAAAATAAAACTCTTCTGAGGGAGAGTAAGGAAAAGTAATGCATGTGATGATCTAACTGTCCCCAACACCTTCTAACAGGAACCTGTGACGGGAAAATAGGACCTTCCCTTTCACAGTCATGGGAAGCCCCCGTGGGGATTCCACCCAAGTCCGACTGACTGCAGAGGTGGCTCCTGTCTTCTAGGCTGCCAAGCAAGCCACAATAGTACAAAGGTTTCTAAGTGCTCAATTGGGTATTCCCTCCACAACCTCCGCACAGGAGAGGCTGGAGGGTGTGACTAATCAAAGCACCACCCAGCACTCCACACAGGAGAGGCGTGGAGACCATCATCTAGAGAGATCGTTACAAGGACGCAAAGGTAAAGGGTGTGAGGGGGAGCGTGTGTGCAGCGGAGCTGTGAATTCCTCAAAGGTGCATGAAGGAACAGCACACAGAGGAACGATGTGCTGACTTCTTTTAAAGGTGAATACATCCCAAATGGGTGGCTACAACAGGCACAAGAGACATTATTATTGAATAATTTCAATAAAAATGCTTACCTTTGAGTTGAAGGTGACATACTTTGGTGTGCACGCGTCAGTCACGTTAGCACTTACTGTTGAGTTCTGTTCCCCATTCATGCAAGGAATCTGAAATTTCTTGTAGATGACCTGGTATTGAGAGACACAGGAGAAACAACGGAAACTGTATTAAAGCCAAGACACGAACAACTGCCCCAGGGCCTCTGACAATGTCAAAACTGCAGCAAGTGCTTCTATCAGAACTTACCACTATCAGGAAAAAAACCATGCAGCTCAAGGAAAATCCACTAGTGTAGCCAAGATACCCTTTAAAAAACAAAAGTAGCAATTACTTTCATGACTTCATTTCTTGTAGGCATTACTTCAAGCACAGTTTGGGACGTCAATAAGCCCACGAGTCCATGTGAAAGAAAGATGCTAGTTTACTTGACAAAATCATATGGATAGGAGAATGATAGTAAGGCTTTGAATAAAAGCATCACATTTGATATTTTGATTCCAGGAATACCTGGAAGATTTCAGGACACAGATCTTAGAATCTAGGGAAAAGGCCTTTTGGCTTTGGCCCTCAGCCTCTGTGTTGGTGCATCCTGATGCCAAACGGACTTACTCCTTGGTCTTCCTCACAGCTCATTCTTGTGCACTTACTGTGGGAATCCTGAATGGCACTGATAAACTCCTCTCTCGATGAGAGGCCAACACAAGTGGACGTGAGCTTCTGGGAACAGAGACCAGCGGTTCTCAGCCTTCCTAACACTGTGACCTTTAACACAGTTTCTCATGCTGTGGTGACCCCCAACCATAACATTTTCATTGCTACTTCATAACTGTAATTTTGGTATGGTTATGAATCATAATGAAAATATCTGATATGCCACTCCTGTGAGAGGGTCATTTGACCCCTTAAGGGGGTCATGACCTACAGGTTGAGAACCGCTTGAATAGGGCATTTGAGGGCCTTATGCCTCTTGGAATGCTACGGAAAGGTGGTCACTTCAACCTCCATAAGGGCACATGGCCTCCCAGGAACTGCATTATTCTCACCCCCGGGAAGAACTGTTTACTATAACCAGAGGGACAGACACGCCTACAGAAACCCAGAGAACAGAGAAATAAGTAGTTAGGAAAAACCTACTTATAAACTTCATAGACACTGTATGACTGACTCTGACACATCTTAGTTTACCCAAGATAAAAACGAACAAACAAACAACCCTCGAAATTCACAACTACATTTGGAAGAATTTCAATACAAAGTTTGCCTTAAATTAGCCCAGATTTTAAAAATGCAATTTGGAGCCTTCAGACAGATGGAATTCTGTCTTCATTATTCACTGTGTGAAATCCCCGAAGTCCTAGGCATGCTTGCCTCCAAATATAAGCACAAAAACAAACGTCAAAACCAAACGGATGGCTTGCAGATCATCTGCCTTTCTTTTTTTAAACTTTTCAATTTACCCTTTGGCGGGCGAGTCACTAAGCCTGACTGTTTTCTAAACCTAAGTGTGGCTCATAACAGTTCTGTTTTGTCTTGATTAGCAGATTTGAAATCTCTAAGTATAAATGATCAGAATATTTAAAACCACAAGCCAGCCAAAGCCAGAAGATCTTGAGTTTAAGACTTAGGGAGACCCTATTTCTGAATTCACAGGAAGTAGAGATGTACTCAGTAGTAGACCATTTGGGTAGCATGCATAAGGTCCTGAGTTTGATCCCCAACACCATAAAATAAAAAAAACACAACACAACACAACTTAGTAGGAGAGTTCCATTTTCTGGACTTTTTTTTTTTTTATAGAAGACTGTAAGTTGTGCTACTGAAAATATCAAATGTCAACTCTGGTTCCAGAACCTCCTCCCTCCCATCTCCAGCTCAGTAAAAAGGCTTCTCAGAGTCTGCACTGTGTTCTCAATATCACGTTAACATCAGCCCTCACTAACACTTCCAGTTTATGGTTTATTTGGTCTCTCTTAATGAACAAAAGCAAAGCTGTCCATTTTCCATTTCTGACTCATTGGGGACTGGACTGCCTGTGACAAAGGCCAGATCTTTCTTTGCTCACCCAGGTTCTTCAAGAGACACAGCGGGAGAATTATGCCAAAGGTTACCATCACCACCAACACTCGGCCATCGACGTACCAGGCTCTGGAAGGCAGGCAAAGGCTGGGTTACAGTCTTTAATTGGAAAATGACATTGTCGAACCCCACCATAACTTTACTATGGTCTCATTTTCATGCAACTGATAGAAGGGGTTTCCCCCGCCCCACTGGCTAAATGTAGCATTCCTGTGAATTATTTATGAATCATGTTTTCAAAGCCAACTTAGTATGTGGCATTCTGTCAGATTACAACTTGTCTTATCAATCATTTAAAGAGAAAATTCTTTCTGTTTTATTTGTATGAGCTCAGCAAGAAAGGAGCCACCACAGGTAGGCATCCTCCCTCCTGGATCCTTTGAATTTGACCTTGAGTGGAACACAGAGGAACTACGGCTTCTACAGTTTCCCTTGAAGGGAAATGGAGACACGGCTGACAAGGACCCTTCAACAAGAGGCCAAACACAAAGCTGTGCCAAACGCAGCGCTCCCTAGGGTAAGCTACATTTTTAATGATGTAAGTTCATGGAAATTCTGCTCCCAAATGCCAGGAACTTTCTTTAAAGAAAAGAAGATGGGATTGGGGATTTAGCTCAGTGGTAGAGCGCTTGCCTAGCAAGTGCAAGGCCCTGGGTTCAGTCCCCAGCACCGAAAAAAAGAAAAAAAAAAAAAAGAAGGTAGTGTGTTTTCTCTCCTTTGCACGTTGTCCTTCTGTATTCAAGACACTCTACATGTGCTCTCTTCCGAGGGCATAGGTATGGGGTTCAAGCTCTTTACCATTTTCAAGGTAATGGATAAATCCAGAGATACCTGGGGTCACACATTTTCCATTTATTTATTTGCGACCCTTTAATAAATACACTTCCTCGTGTTGTGCTGACCCCCCAGCCATAAAATTATTCCGTTGCTGCTTCATAACTGTATTTTGCTACTGTTATGAATTGTAATGTAATTATCTGATATGCGGTCCCTGAGAACCAATGAAAGCAATTAGTTAAATCACGACACACACCAAAAAAAGAGAAAGGGAAAAAGGTGAGAAGCTTACGAAAATGTCTCCTCCTCTCCCATGAGGGATTTTATGGCTGAAGGAAGTTCATTTTTCACTATGAAGAGGTAGCTCAGCATCGCTGGAGGAGAACGAGAACAAGTTTAGAACGGGTGACACCACAGCTCTTCTCTCAAGGCACAGGGACGGTGGCAGCTGTTCCCAGGCCCCCCTTCAGTGAGCACAGGTGACGCTAGCTCTCACTGCAGCGTTTGACCCTGCCTCTGCTTTACTGTCCGAGTGCATGCAAGGACACTTGCTGCTCGCATCGCGTTAGGTCGCACGTGGACACCCAGCCGGCCACCAGCACTAGAGAAGCCAGTGATGTCTGCACAGAACCGAGCCATGCGAGAGAAACTCGCCCTTCTTACCGCCAGTGTTCTGCAGAGAGGTGGCTCCGAAGATCACCAGCTTCCCCGTGGTGCCGAAGACTTGCTCTCCCAGCTTTTCGTAGACCATGCAGCCTATTGACAAATTGAGTTTGAGAGTACAAGAGACGACAAGGTTCTAAGAGTCAGGATGGCTGGCATCTCTCGGTGCTATGGGCTACTCTTCAAATGACCCTGTGCCTGTCTCAAACTCTTCTTACCTTGGCACTAGAGGGGTTAAGCCACTGCCATTTTGAACAACCTGGACACCTCTCAATGTCACACGCTACCACACTGTTTTTCCTTTGTCAAGCAGGCTTCAGGAATATTACAAGTAAAGATTCAGTCATGCTGGGGGGTTGGGGGAGTTCCCACACTAGCTAATCTTAACTCATGGATCTGGCATATGGTATTAAAGATTTGATTTTTAAAGATCATCACATTCAAGAACAAAAATACGTAGTAAATAAATAAATTCTTTTGCATTAAGGCCCTGATTAGGCTAATTATCTTCTACTGGAAGTAGGAGGCCCATCCACACTTTAACCCCAGGCCTCCTTCACCACAGGAGAATAATAATGACTTCATCAGGGAAGATTCTTGCTGTAGCTGGCCATGGTTAATGCAGACAGTTGTAACAGATCAAAGTACTAAGAAAAAGTCAAAGTGGAGGATTTGGCCTCAAATAGGAAAACTGTATCACACCTCTCCCCCGCCCCTCCCCCACAGTCCTCCCCCAATCTCCCATCCTTAAATGAAACTCATTAAGCTCAGTGGGCCACATAAAGAAAAGGAATGGGGGGGGGGGAGGACCTGGTGAGGAGTGTTCCAGACGGAAGGGGCGGGTCAGAGAGAGGAAAAACAGGGATTCAAGTACTAAAATTCATTATATAAACGCACAAAACTGCCAAACGCTTCTTCAAAATGTAACAGAAGTATCTTCCTGATATCCCTTTAATCCCTCCTGCTTTGAATGTAACAGCAAACTTAGAACATCTACCAGTCATGACACAAGAATTTTCGTCCCGTGTAAATACGGTTCAGGGACACATAGCTGACCGAACAAAGTGGCAGACGCGTCTTCCTGAAGGACAGACTGCAGAATGGAAGTCCGCCTGAAGAGAATTTTGGTTGTAGCAAAATTCTCAAGTGGCCATCCAGCTCATTTGAATATGTAGTAAATTTCTAAACCAATTCGCCAAAAATAATAAATAAATAAAACGTTTATGCTTCCCGGGGGCAGTTCATAATTTCAGAAGGTTCACAAGAAGCAATTTGGGTCAGGCTATAATTAAACCTTTGCTTAACCTCATGTAAGACCGGTGTTTAAACTGGATAATGACTAGACTCTGAATTTATTACAGAACATTCCAGTCATCTGCATACAACAGCTGGCCAACTCGGCTTTAGTCAAAGTATTACAAACATTATCCAGTGTCCCCGGAGTAGAAAATAAACACTTCAGGGGTTACACTGCCCAGAGAACTCGAAGTCCCTGGTAGCGAGCTCACTCCCACAATGCCTCGGGGGCAACGTTTTCTCGTTGGAATATGCACAATGAGAATAAAAGGCCCGTTTGCTTAAGACCCCGGAGCCTACGAAATAGAAACCTTTGTCCAAGGTTTACCAAGGCCTAAGGAAGCAGTGGAGCTTTTAAAATAAGGTCACCCCAAACTAGAAAAAACGGGTACAACGGAGAGCGCGCTGTAAAATGACACAATGCACACTGTCCTGAGCATCCTGCCTCCAACGACAGCGTACATCTCAGCTTACCGGTTTCCTTGGAGCAGATCAGTAGTAGGTTTATTGAGTATATAGACAGTAACGTCACCGAAGTCAGAAGTATCCTACAGTGAAGAAAATAAATCCTGTTGTATTATCTTGAGAGCACATCATGGAAAGGCAAAGACCTCCTCCCGGTCAGCACCCAAAAGCTGGCTGCCTGCTTAGTTAAAATCCTCACTAGAATTCTTCTATCGGATGAAACGCTCATCGGAACCCACGTGAGTGTACCTGTCACCACGGGGGATGTAACTAAACACCCAAGCAGCTACAGGAAGACACTGAGGTGACTCGGCTGTAAAATCAGGTTATGAAAGAAAGGCTTTGTAGCCTATGGCATGAATACTGTCGGGTTACGTCCTGGTGAGAAAGTGGTTTTGCACACAGGGTGGTGTCGGAGCAAGACATGGGTGACCTTAAGCGAGTGACCATGTGACTTTGGCGGAACTGCTTGGCTTCCAGACCTCTGATTCCTCATGTATAGTCCAAAGATACACCAGATGACGTGACCCATCGCTCAGAAGCTATTCCTCCACGTGAGCGTATGTCATTAATCTAATTCTCTTCCTCTGCACCTGGTTCCTCTTAGATGTGGGGGCTCTCCACAATCGAGTACAACACAAGAACAAATTCATGTTTTTGTTTTGGTACACCTGGCTCATTAACAGACCTTTCTCCAGAAAAGGGACAGCTAAAATGACATGGGGGCGTCCACGGTTTATTTCTATAGCGCTCGGGTAAACCAGACATGATCATGGAAAAGCAAAAGGCTTGTTAATTAGAAAAAGAAAACTCCAGCCCACAAACAAAACCCCCACACTTCCTCATACAAGGAAAAATGCCCCACATAAATTGGCCCCACTTTAGCCTTAGCATAATTAAAAGCGGTTCTTTTTCTGATGAGTGTTATCGAGAGGCACTTGGCACCTTAGGAGGCTCTCTGTGAACTCAGGCTCTCACACCTCCCCCGCTGCACACCTGTGGGCCTACAGCTCTGCCCGGAGGCTGCCTCTTCTGGCCTCTCTTGTCTTCCCACACACCAGGCAGAATGGCTGCTTCCCCTGATCCTAAGGCATTGATTCCCCGGCAAACTGCACTCGCTACTTGGAGAGACGACTAGGGAGCTCACAGTCACCAGAACAGATGGACTCCAGAAATGGATCTGGAAACGAGAAGGCCAGGCTCCATGGAGGCAAAACAAACACCAGGAGAAAGAACAATAAAACTGAGCACTGGGAAAATCCTGCTGGCAAAGGGAAACTGAGCCATTCATGATCGCCGAGAAAGAACATTCTGATTTATACTTATTCGGCAAAGGTCCCTGAGTGAGGAGTCCAATGAATAGTTAAGGTAAGTCCCAGTGGTACACATACACACACATATACATGCTGAATAAATATATATGTTTATATACATATACAAACACATACACATATATACATGTTAAATAAATATATGTATATGTACATATACACATATATACATGTTGAATAAATATATATACACATACACACAAATAGACATGCTGAATAAATATATATGCGCGCGCACACACACACACACACGTTGAAGAAACAAGCTTTGAGTTTCATTGAACGCAAGTTCATTGAGTTCAAGGGGCAACTTCTCCAAGCCCATGTGACATGGCACAAGGTAACCTGGACTTCCTCGGAGGCCTTCCACCCACAGACCCAAGAATGATGAAGGGAAATTGCAGCCTTGTAAGAGGAAGATGCAGCTAGCAAGAAGAGCTGATCGTCGCCATCTACGGAATAGCGACGCACTCTAAGAACATGGCTGTGGTACTCGCTCATCTGCTAGAGCTCCTGGGACCACACAGCTCTTACATGGTTCCTTTCCCCTTCCGGGGCTCCAGCTCTCTGCAGATGATACTCAGTGGTCTCTAGCCAACGGCAGAGGTGAAGAACCTCTTCAAAGGCTCCTGATGGACCTCAAGAAATACGGATCAAGGAAGATTTCAGTGAAGTGTCCCTGTCTTTCCCACCCCTGAACACGGCGGGATGAAGCATTCTCACGATAATGAATATGACTCGGTCCTTCCATGTGTGGTGACATGATATGGCACCCTGCAGCCAACAACGTGCAGTGTCCGCAAGTCTTTGCCTCAGACCATCCAATCTCTGAAGAGTCTCTTTTTCCTCCTTCTCAAAACACCCCCCCCCCCGCCTTCTTCTTTCTCCACCCTCCTCCCCTAGAACAGTCTTGCCATATAGTCCGACCTGACTTCAAATCCATGGACCTCCTGCCTCAGCCACCTGAGTGCTGAGATTTCAAATGGGAGCCACCACACCCAGCCAGAGCTTCTTGTCCAGAACTGGAAACCAATATTAAACAGACCCTGGGGCTCAAGAGATTAAGAGCAATGGTTGCTCTCCCAAGGGGACTGGGAGTCATTCCCTAGAGGACAGACATGGCAGCTCATATCCAGTTGGAGCTCTAGTCCCAGGGGACCTGAGGCTCTCTTCTGGCTCTCCACAAAGCACTGTACACACATGCCAGTACATAGGCAGACAGGCAAACAAAACAGCCATACACAGAACACTTTTTTTTAAAACCTATCTTTTTCTATCAGGTCACTAAAAAGCAAACTGTAGATGTGAAAACTCCAATTAGGCTATACCAAAACCGAGCAGAAAACTTAGCGGGATGCACCTTTTTTTTTTGGTGCGATAATGTTGTCTAACTGATTCCAACAAATGGTTGGAGAATGGTTTAAGAAACTCAGGGGAGGGGGCTGGGGATTTAGCTCAGTGGTAGAGCGCTTACCTAGGAAGCGCAAGGCCCTGGGTTCGGTCCCTAGCTCCGAAAAAAAAGAACCAAAAAAAAAAAAAAAAAAAACTCAGGGGAGGAGGGGGAAGCAAAAGAAAGAAAAACAACAAGAAAAAAAATAGTTTAAAGAAAAGAAAGAAAGAAACTCAAGTTAGAGATGCTTTAAGAACCAAAGACCGGGCTGGAGAGATGGCTCAGTGGTTAAGAGCACCGACTGCTCTTCCTGAGTTCAAATCCCAGCAACCACATGGTGGCTCACAACCATCTGTAATGGGAACTGATGCCCTCTTCTGGTGTGTCTGAAGGCAGCTACAGTGTACTCAATACAATAAAAATAAAATCTTAAAAAAAGAACCAAAGACCATGACACCCGGACGAGAGAGCCAAGAAGAAAGAGGGAGGATAGATAAAGCGTGTGGTTACTTATGGGAATGCCGGGTCTCAAGCTAACACTGACCCTCTTCATCCAAACAGTCGAACTCATAATCATGGCTTCCTGCAAAGACACAACACCACCTGCCGGACACTGCGGCTTCCACGCTGCTAAGCACCCGGGAAAGCTGGCTGCCGAAGGGGGCGTTCTGATGTGGTGATGGGTTGCCAAGGTCTTCCAGGCCGTCTTTGCCAAGGGATCTTAAGTATGTAACTAGACGCGGACGGGTGGGAGGGGAGGCGAGACGATGCACTTCGGACTCTGAAGAATCCTTGCGCCGTGACACTTCAGAAGATGTGCTGTAGGAAGCAAGCGGTGATGGCACAAGCCTGGGAGCCCAGTGCTTGAGTGCTGATAGCAGGACGATCTGGAGTCTAAGGCCAGTCTCGGTGACTTAGCATTCTCAACGCTAGCCTGGGCTACATACACGAGAGTGTATCTCTAAACAGAAATAACGCAGCTCCCAAACAAATAAAGAACCTCTCTCCCCAAGATGTGGTATGGGGGTATCCTAGGAGATTCTGTTTCTCTGGACAAGAAGTCTGTTAGGAAACAAAACTCTTAGACTCTTAGCTCAGAGCACAATCTTCAGAGGCTCTGCCTGACATCTCTTGCCCCAGAAAAGGAGGCCTCTGCTCTGTGCCAACACGGACATCCACATCGGCAATGCCTGATGGGGAACGCACTGGGATACGGGTTCCATTTCTGCAAGTTCTGCGTGTTAGAAGCGAGGTAGAGCTGAAGTTGCTACAATTACTTCTGCATTTGGGTTTCCATTTTTACCTCTGGGCCCTCCTCAATCGACCTGAAATCTAATGGCTCATCCACTTAACAATCCTCCTCACTGCCCGGCTCTCTGGCTTAACCTCCTCTAACCTTTCTGTCTGTTCGTCTTGTGAGTATCAGGGCTGTCTGCAGGCCAGGCAACCTCAAGGGCTGTGTGCTGGGACAAACTCAATGACATGCCGTCACTATTTGTCTAAACGGCGAAAAGCATGGACGGATGGGATTTTTAATTTTCTGAGTTGGACATCTTTAAGAAAATACAACCCGTTCTGAGATGAACTTCTCTGGCAGTTGAGTTGAGATCGGGCTAGGGTTACCTGGCTCTGTCTTGCCTATCGAAGTGTGAAACTCCACATGCACACAGGCTACATTTGACCTCTCAAGTCTCGTGAATTCTCCTTGAATTGTTGACCCGCCTTACTCTGTACTGATGATCTCCTCAGCTTCCTCTCTGCTGTATGCCTTCCTCCAGACCTCTGGCAGGGGCTGCTTAGAGTCAGACCACCGGAAATGGCCAGCCATTCGCCAACGATCCAAGCCCAAAACGTGCAAGTCAGACAGCAGGTCACCTGTTGTCCGTGACTCCCGTCTACTCAGCAGGAAGAACACTATGTCTAACTTGCAAGTCTGTCCAAAGGCAACAGTCTGCCTGTCTCCCTTTTCTTACTGAGATCCCCTTTCCGTCCAACAGCCAGACTCCTCTGTCTTACTGCTTTACTGTGTATCCCTAGGCTGCAGGCTGGGGGCAGCTGATGGTTTAATTCACCTGTTCACGTTCAACACCAACATGCAAATGCGCCAAGAATCAATGAACTCACAATTAGGGTCTTGTCTGCAAGTTATGTGAGACCACACCAACATCTTGGTAAAACCAAGAGACATCCCTATCTATCTAAGGCGGTCCTGTGACCAGGTTGGTCACACTTACCTCAAGGGTTGACCTACTCTTGTGACTGTGGAAGGATAATGTAGGAGCTTTTTCATGCAGCCACTGTATGAAAATGAGCTGTTTATCCATTTACTCTAGGAGACTGCTTGAGCCCTTCAGAAGTCCTTGGGGTTACATCTGTCCGCCACAATCTTCTGAATTATTTTGACCGTGCGGGCACGCGCTTGTCTTCCTGCTGTGTAAGTGCACGTGCATGTGTGTACGTGTGAAGCCAGAGGACGATCACAGGTGCTGGTCCCCAGAAGCTGTTCACCTTGGGTGTTGAGGGAGGGCTTTTCAGTGATGTGGAGCTTGTCAGGTAGGTGAGGCTGGCTGATCTGCCGGCCTCAGGGATCTGCCGCCTCATCAGAACCGGGATTACAAGCTTGAGTCACCACAACACTTTCCCAAAACACAAGAACAAAAACAAACAAACAAACAAACAAACAAACAAACAAACAAACAAACACACACACAGTCCTGGGAACTGAACTTGGATCCTCAGCTTGTGTGACAAGTGCCTTAACCAACTAAGTCATATCCCTAGACACTTTAAAATTTGTTTTAGAAGATTTACTGTTGTTATTCCTATGGGTAGTTATGTATATATCTGTACGTAGGTATGTGCCCGTTAGTACTGGTGTTGGAGAGACCAGAAGTCCCAGATATCCTGGAGCTGGAGCTACGGACAGACAATTGTGATCTGCCTGACATGGGTGCTGGAGTCGAACCAGGGTCGAGCCCTCTATATCACAGTCGTGATGATGTCGCAAGTATGATTGGGCAGACGTGCTCTTTAAACTGGGGGAGTTTTACTGTAAGGTACCCCTGAGCCACTGTCGCAAACAAGTATGTCATGACACCTTAAGAGAGGTGACAGTGGACTGGAAAGGTCTAATTATAGGCCACAGTGCCTACGACACTCCCACCTCAGCAGCTGAGCCCTTGAAGAGAGGGAGACAAAACAGCAGCACTGCTGTGAATCCAAAAGTAGCTCAGGTGGGGGCATCTGGGGCTGCCGCACGGCTGGACGCTCACACCTTCCTCTGGGACCAGTCTCTCTCTGAAGAACAGAGAGTTCCGCCCTGCCCTGCAGACTCCGGCATGAGATGAGTGCTCTTTTCGGCGGGTGTGGAGTAGGACCATGCACTGATGCTGGTGGGCTATGGGCCACGCCTGCAACAGGGATCTGTGACGCCTAGCTCTGGCCTAGCGGCATACGTGTCTCAGTTGTCCCTGATTCTCAGCCTGCATATCTGTGCACCTGCCGTGCTGTCTGTGTAATTGACAGTAATTAATAAAGCACTTTATTGCTTACTACCAAACACAAACTCTGGAGAATTCATCCTGAGCACTGTGTATATTTCACTAAGCCTAGAGAGGTTACATATTAGGCCCAAAGTGGCAGAGCTAAATGGATCGACGAACTAGGATCCGGTGGCGGGCAACTACTTGTAGAATTTACACAACGGGCCAAGGAAAGCCACGGTTTTAATAGGCTGCCTCCGGAGCAAGCAAGGGTCAATTATACACACAGCACCTTTCATTGGCTTCCTTGTGGGCAAGTCTAAGTTCTTTCACGAGAAATTTGTCTTGAACCAGTCCCATGGTTGGTTGGTTATTTTTGTCTAGAAAGCAAAATACTTCTCACTGATGCCTGTATCTAATACATTACCCTACAAAGAAAGGGGGCGGTTAAAAGAGACAAGAAGGCAAAAATAGAAACTCTGCAGGAGGCCCCTGCTTGCTGTGGAGGAAAAGCTGTACCAGTTACAAACCTGCTCCTTACATCCACTTCCTGCCCCAAGTAGGTTTGAGGGCTGTGGTTTTGTGAGGGACGTAGTGTGTAAATGTTGACACTGTCCTCCTTCCGCCTCCACCCTACAAGGACAACTGGCTTCTCTCTCTTTAAACCTAGATGTTTACCCATTTGAATCATGTCCCGACACCTGCTTCCAGCCTCCGGAGATGTAACTCTTAGTGAAAGTCTTTGTAACAAGTGAAGTGCTTGAGGCTTGGGTTTAGATTCCAGTGCCCAGAGCCTGCTGGATGTGGAGCTTCATCCGCAAGGCCTCCCTTACTCGGTTTCCATGGGAACTCTGCATGCCCCGGATGCGAAGCAAACAAGAGTGCCCAATAGATATGGTCCCTAACACCCAGGGCTTAGTGTCACCCTAGGAAAGTTATTTAACCTCTGTGAATCGCAATGTATTCATCTGTAACATGGAGATGACAAACAGGATTCTTGGGATTCTATAAAGTCACGCATAGTTTATGGCTGTCCCACCTTTGTATCTTTTTAAAAAAAAAAATCAGAGGCCATGGAGAGTGACTGTGAAGCTGTTCTCTCGGCCTCTGTGCGCCTACTCTTGATGTGGACGTTGATTCTTTAACGCTGTGCATGGGTCTAACACAGAGCAAAGCAGAACTGGACTACTCAGCTTTCCTCTCTGTTAAGTCAGCTAGTGCTCTGGGAGATGAAATTTAAGTTGGATTTGCAAACTCCTGTCTCTGAACTGCATTTAACCTGCCCTGCCGGGCGGATGCACACCATTTATCTACCGTGAGCCAGACCGAATGGCATTCTGAGCACCACGGAGCTGAATGACGGGGCAAAGACCAAAGGCACCATGGTTGTCTCTTGTAAGCTGAGGGAAAGACAGTAGGACAAAACAGAGGCCATGGTACTGCCCTCTGGATACAACCTCACCACAGGCAACTGAGTATAGACAAGGAGAATTCTTGTGCACACGCATGGCCCACACAGGCATACACGCGCTCCCATTCTCTGAGACCAAGAGGACTGAATTCTGAGGACCCTTTTTCAGAGGCGCCGTGGATAAGCTGAGCTAAGCAAATGAGAACCGAACTTTTGAAAACAACGCGCGACAGTCATCTCCTACGCAGGCCAGCTCTCTGTTTACCAAACAGGCCCTCATTGTGAGCCTGGCTCTACTTCTGAAAAGCTTCTAAACCCAATGAATTTCAATAGAGGTCAACGGCTCTAGCCCTGTCCTTTCTACATGAATTCCCAAGGTTGGCAAGCTCCAATGTGTCACTTCTCCTTTCAAGTGTCGTTATTCCCAAACAAGGGCCTCCAAGGCCAACGGGTTTTGCTGCCAGAGAAAGCACATTTTTCTCCTCAGATCATTTCTAAGGAACTGTGACAATAACTCCAAGAATTTTACAAAAAACAAGTAACTGACTGACAAGAAGGGAGATGAGTACGAAAGCCATGGACCCCAGGACCATCCGGAAAGATCGAGGCCTCCAGGCCTTTACACTACATATTCATCTTTCCTCAGGGGTGCCCAGAGCAGATGGGCTAGCATTAACACGAATTACTTCGATGTGTGGCACGTATGCCATCCTCTGTTTAGAGCAAAATTATAACCTTGGGGGCGGGGGAGGGTCATTCCATCACTCCGCCTCTTGAAAACATACAAGAAGAGATGGTGTCCATTCAAGAACAGAAGGCTCTCTGGAAAGGCGCCCCGCAACCTCTGCTCAGTGGAATTGTGGGAAGGAGTACAGACGTTAGAACATGGTGCAAGGGGTTGGGGACTTAGCTCAGTGGTAGAGTGCTTGCCTAGCAAGTGCAAGGCCCTGGGTTCGGTCCCCAGCTCCGAAAAAAGAAAAAAAAAAAAACCAAAAACAAACAAAAAAACCTGGTGCAAAAGGAGAACATGAAGGCCTTGGGAACAGGGAGATGGCTCGGTTGGTAACGCGCTTTCTGTGAGGACCCGAGAGAGTTGCCTTTGGCTTCCTAATACATTCACATATGCATACGTGCGCCTGCACATGCACGCACACTCATGTGCACGCAAGCATGTCTTGATAGTGAAGAATAGTTGGGGATAACATGTTCTTAAAGTGACAATCTAATGCGGACCAGATTCCTACAATGTATGGACAGAGGAACTAGCTAGCGTGTTGCTCAATCTGTAACTCAAACATTCTGGCCAATGCACAGATGTGCACAGGTTGTCCCCATGGTCCTTCCAGCCAGTATTCACTCTGTTTCTCCTGCTACAATGTCACATATGTATAATCTACCATGGAAAAGTTTCCGTACCAGTCCCTAAGTCCATTTGACTCTTCTAAGCAACGGACTGATATTCGGTGGAACGGCCACAGGTTTTCAGCCCATTTTCTTACTGTAGATTTGACATCGTCTGACTTTACTATTACTTGGTGTTTAGCTTGATAATAGGTGATTAAAAGTTCAATTACTTCTTTTTTTTTAAAGATTTATTTATTATAGATGAGTACACTGTAGCTGTCTTCAGACACACCAGAAGAGGGCGTCAGATCTCATTACAGACGGTTGTGAGCCACCATGTGGTTGCTGGGATTTGAACTCAGGACCTCTGGAAGAGCAGTCAGCGCTCTTAACCACTGAGCCATCTCTCCAGTGGGGCAAGTGCTTTTAACCTGCTGGGCTGCCTTGCCTGCCCTCCTCTCAGCTTCGCTCAGGCGAAGACAGGGTTGCTCATGAAAAGACTAGAGACGAAGATGAAATGGCCACGTGCATCTCTCCTGCGGGCATCGGGTCCCCACTCCTGGGAACACTGGGTTCTATGATAGCTTAAGCCGGGCTTGCTTCCTACAGAAAATAAATCTGTTAAAACAAACAGACAAACAAACAGACCCTGAACTAGGAAAGTCCTCTCCATGTAGCACATGGTAAAGGCAGCCATTACGCTAAGCCAAAAAAAAAAAAAAAAAAAAAAAATCACACCAAGAAGTTTCCAGACCCAGTGAAGCACCACACCCAGCCCCAGGGCGACAGGGAGGAGCCTTCCCAGTTGAGGCTCTAAGGGAGCCTGGGCAGCCCGAGGCCCTTCCCTGCTGGCCACTGAGCTGGATCAGGGCCCTGGAGCAGCTGATACCTGAGGCTGCCAACTGCTGTGAGCAGCTGGGGTTTTTTAAACAAGTCAGTGCTTCCTTGTTCTGAAGCTGCAAGCTTTCGTGTTCTGTGAGGAACTTCTGAGTCTTTATACCACTGCCCTCGAGGGCCTCCACCTCGGGGCTTTGATTATGCCCCCTTCTCCCTTCAAGTATATGGAATAAAACGATTCCTAATGGCTTCATCCGGGGAACTCTTTACCCAATCCTTAGCTTTGTTTAGAGATTAAAAGGCAACTGACTAGATCAGTTATCCCTAAACCAATATAATTAAGTCATCAATCTTTCTAGGAATGGTGGGTTGGATACAAGGATTTAATTTCTCCTGCTTCCTCGTGAGAAGCCACCAATAGGTCTTTGTATGAATTTATTTACTAGTAAATTGCTAACACACACACACACACACACACACACACACACACACACACACACACACACACACAAAACAGGTCCATTCTGGAGGGGAGAAAAGAACTGGAACCTGGACTGCTGGAAGAGAAAGACAGCATCAATCTAGTTCATACCGGAATCTCCCTGAAGCACTGCCAGTATTCCAAGAAGCCAGGAGAAATGGGAGGATGGGCTGAAAGTATGCTGAGTATGTTTAATTTCCTTGAAGAAGCTGCCAGGCTCCGCCTGCCACCATATACGCCATAAACATAAGCAGCTGTTCCTCTCCTATTTTGGCCAAAGTCTGAAGGCATCAGTCAATGTACACTATAGGTCTAGCCGGGCATGGCAGCACACACCTATAACCTAGCACTTAGGAAGCCGAGGCAGGATGCTTGCAAGTTGGAGGCCAGCCTGGGCTAAACGGTGAGGCCCTTTCTTTAGAAACAGACACACCCCGCCTCAAGGGAGGAAATGCAGGCGGTAATGAAAATGAAACACTCAGGAACACATGCTCCTGGGACACTCTCCGCTATCCCTTTTCCCTCACTTGGTCTCAAAAAGATGGCGGCCACGCCCTGCAGGAAGGATAACCTTAAGAGCCAAGAGGCACATCCTACAGAACCCAGGCGGTTGGTTCCTGAAGCTAAGGACTTCTGCAAGTCCCTCAGGGGAGGCATCACCTACAGGCCCTATGCGATCGTCAGGCTCCACTTGGCCTGTTTCCCCCACTCTAGACACTGTTTGAGTGTGAAATGAAAGGGTACGCCCAGAACAAACAGAGCTCAAGTGGGAGCACGGGGGCAGGGGGGAGGGGAGGTCAGACAGTAAAGAGACAAGAGGGAAATCCACGAGATGGCTGGCCCAGTCTGTCCAGCAAACAAATCCCATGGGGGGTTGGGGGGGGAATGGAGAGAAGTTCGGAATCTACACAGACCAAAGGAGACTTAAAGTGTAGGGGCCAATCGCATTTGATGGACCATATCTGATTAAGCCAACTGCTTCTATTTGCTCCTGGTGCTGCAGGCCTGCAATCCCAGCACCGGAGAGGCAGCGGCAGTCAGATCTCTGTAAGAGTGAGGGCCACTTAGTAAGACGCCACCTCAAAAATATAAAAACGCAATTCGAAGCCATTTGAGTACTAGTTGGGTGTTTGACAGTAAGGAACCATTAACTGTAGGTTTTAGCCATGACTTTAGAGTCCACAGCAAGCCCTTCAAGATTCTGAAGGCCAACTGTTGCTAATACCGAGTGCCCTGGTTACACAAATTCTAATCCAAGACACAGGAGGAGCAGAAGCGTCCTCAGACAGGAGTGTCTCAGCAGCAAGGAACAGTAAGGAGGCGAATCCAGAACGGCCAGGAGATGGGACAAGGACACCAGAGATGGAGCAGGAGAGAGAAGTCCCAGAAGTAATGAAGACCCTCCCAAACCAGGAGCCTGCTCCACTAACGGTAAAACAGGGGGCTGGCGCCAGCACCTTCTACGGCTGTCGCAAAGACTCCATAGAGACCTGTCGCAGAACAAGAAGTACAGGAGCCATGTAACCAGGAAGTTGATGCTTAACACTGTGTCCACAGATAACTTGATACAATATGGTCGACATAAAAAACAAAACAAAACAAAACAAAACCAACCCACAGAGGCAGTGAGACGGCTCACTGAGTAACGGTGTTTGCTTCACAAAACCTGATGACCCAAGTCAGTTCCTCAGACCGTGTGAAGGCGGAGAAACTTCACAAGTGACCTGTGTGATGGATGAGAGGGAACGCAGATTCCTCATTTGGCATACAATGGAAATCAAAAGTATAACTACCTGAGCATGTCTGTAGTATCTTCAGAGATTCAGAGTTTCGGCGCATATTTAAAAAAAAAAAAACAGAAAAAATGTATTGTCTGATACATTTTACTTTTAAACCTGGCACACTGGTTCACACACTGTATTACATATATACATGAATCGTGTGTGTGCGTGCGTGCGTGCGTGCGTGCGTGTGTGTGTGTGTGTGTGTGTGCGTGTGTGTTGATGGGCCAGTTTGGCCACTACTTCCAGTAAAACAAAGCTCCCACTGAAAAGACCAGAGGAGCATGGGGCAGACTAATGAGGAAGCCAGAGGCAGGCAGGATCAGGAGCATGGAGCAGGCCAATGAGGAGACCAGAGGTGGGCGGGACCAGAGAAGCACGGAACAGGCCAATGAGGAGGTGGCCAGAGGTGGGCGGGACCTCCCAGACACCTGAGAGTGAATGCGAAGACAGGGCTTGCGAAGATTTTCCATAAAGTCCATTTTAACCAAGTCCCAACTGAAAATATTCGTCATGCCCCACCTAACTGTCTGAGACGAACTTATGCAAACAGAAAGCTGGCGGTTTCCACTGACACTGTAGAAAGGTGCTGCTAATTGCTCGTCTCCAAAACAAACAGTTCCTTAGTACATCTTGGATAGTTACAACAACACAGTGACAATTACTTTTGCACACAGTACGTGCTCCAAAGCAGCTCAAATACCAGAGCGATAAGAGCTGGGTTAAACGAGTTTCATATTTTGACCCGGTGTCTGAGACTTACAGCGACGCGTGGATCCGGAAGTAACAAATACAAAAAGTTAAATAAAGCTAATTTTGAATGTTTCTGTCCTTACAAAATACACGCACATTTCAGCAACTTGATTAATAAGCAAGAATTTCTTTCTTGTAGGCACTCAGTCTGTTACTGAGAGGCACTGAAGCAAACCAGAAAGTATATGTTGGTTACTTAACCAAATTAATAAATAAGCAAATAAAACTGTTTAGAAACTTCTCTCTTTTTTTCTGTCTGATGAAGGAAGTGGATAAAAGGAGGATATGACCGCTCCTAGCTGTGGTTGGGGAGGAGGTTTTTATTGTAGATACGGAAGAGTACAGCCAAAGGGTTCAGACAGAAATTGGCCATGAGAGAGGGGTAGAGGAGAGAGAGGAGAGATGAGAGAGAAAAGATGAGTGAGAGAGATGAGAGAGGAAGAGATGGGGTGGGGGAGAGGAAGGGAGGGAGGGAGGAAGAGAGAGAGGGAGGGAGAGATGAGAGATTAGAGAGAGGGAGAGAGGAAGAGAGAAAGAGAGAGAGGGAGGAGGGAGGGAGAAAGAAAGAGAGGTGAGAGGGGAGGGGAGGGAGAAGGAGAGAGGGAGAGATGCTGGAGGTTTAGGTAAGGGCAGAGGAGCGCTGGGAGGGGCCACAGGTAAGCCCAGAGGCCAAGTAACCTAATAGACACCAGTTAGCCATCTGTCCCCCAGGTTTCTTTAGGAACTGACAGGAAGCATACAAAACACCAGACAGAGCCCATGGTGCTGCCAATACTCACAGAAACAGGAGGATCCCCGTGTTGGCCAAGGCGAAGGCGAGGCCCAAGATCCCACTGCCCATGATGGCGTTGCTCAGGTTAAAGACAGACATTCCCAGAGAGGTTGTTCCTGGAATCTGGACAGTGGAGACAGACACCATCACTAAGCGCGTGGTTGGTCTCAAGGCATTCCTTCAAGCCAAAGCCCTTCCAGAGCTACCAGAACCCACCGAGAGACGAAACTGGAGAACTTTTTCTGCAGCCTGATTTTTTTTTAATGGGTTGTATGAGAAAATGTAGCCAGTTACATAGTAACATTTTCAGGGCAGAATGAAAGCCCTGACTCTGTGTATCTGAGGTGTGTAGTTAGGTAACACATATGCTGGTATGTTTCTCTCTCTACAACACACACACACACACACACACACACACATATTTAATTTATTTTGCATCGGGACAGCAGTTTTCCCCTCCCTCTTTTCCTCCCAGTTCCTCCCTCCACACCCATCCACGCCTTCTCAATTCTCTTCAGAAAAGGGCCTACCTCAATGTCTATCAACCATGCCTGGCACAGGACATTGCATTAAGACTAGGCATCTCAGTGAGGACAGACAAGGGAAGCCACCTTTCTCCCCCCATGTCCCTTGCTACCCATGGCAGATGGGAGAGCTGGCCCCAGGGTGTTAGAGTGGGAGAGATGGCTCTGACCCTCACTGGACACACTCAGGGAAGCAGTCTCTGCACCTCACCTGGGCTGCAGGGTAGAGCTGGCCCTGGCGGCAGATGCTGCTGATGAACCAGTCCTGAGTATGTGAGAACGTAGGAGCTGGCTCCGCCCCTTGCCAGCATTAGGTGGGCCAGTCAGAACAGGGCAGTGAGCAGCTCGGATACCTCTCAGGCTCACATCCGGGGCTTTGACTTGGCTCACCCCAACATCTGCCCCATCAAACGAACTGCTGGAGTGTGTGAAGGGCCCAGTCCTATGGATCCAAAACTACAAGATTTCCATGACACAGGGCAACAACAGGATATCCAAGAGGAGTCCCAGCGAGAATCCAGTACTGATGGAGTAGGAGAAGCCAGAGGCTTCAAACCAGACCAACAAGTCACTGCAATAAACACTGGCAAGAAATGAGGACAAAAGGGAACACTATGGGGTATGCTGTGCCTCACTACATATTCCACAAAAAGTTTTTTTCTCTTTTTGGGGGAGGGGATTGCAAAGGCAGGTACAAGGGGCTGGGGAGATTAGTGGAATTGGAGTGCAGGGTGTGAAATTCACAAAGAACCAATAAAAAGTTAAAAAAAAAAAAACTAGGCACATTCTCTTCTAGAAAGGCTAGACAAGGCAATCCAGTAGGAGCAAAGGGACCCAAAGGCAGACAACAGAATCAGAGGTAGCCCCTGCTCCCACTGTTAGGAGTCCCACAAGAAGACCAAGCTACACAACTGTGTCATATGTGGAGAGCCTAGGTCCGTCCCATGCAGGCTTCCTGGCTGGCTGTTCAGTCTCTGTGAGCCCGTATAGGCCCAGGTTAGTTGATTCTATGGGTTTTGTTGTGGCGTTCTTGCCCCTGTGGTTCTTACAACCCTTCCTCCCTCTCTTCCCTAAGCTCTGCCTAACGTTTGGCTGCGGGGTTCTCAATCTGCTTTTCCATCAGCTGCTGGATGAAGCCTCTCTGATGACGACTGAGACGCCAACCTATGAGTACAGCGGAATGCCCTTAGGAGTCATCCACTGACTTAAATTTTAATTTAATTTTTATCTACTTTTCATTCTTTTCCATTCATGTTTGGGTCTATCCTGGCTCTCTGAACTCGCCAGTATCCGGCCACTGGCCGTGCCAGGAGTGGGCTCCCTCTCCTGGCATGGTCTCCAGCCACACCAGTCATTGTCTGACTATTCCCACAATTCATTAACCTTTTCGCTTCAAGCTGGCAGGACAAATTGGAGGTTGAAGGTTTTGTGGCTGGGTTGGTGTCCCAATCCCTCCACTGGACACCTTACCTGGTTACAGGAGATGGCAGGTTAGAGCTCAGTAACCCCTACTACTAGGAGCCTTAGCTGGGGCCACCCTCTTAGATTCCTGGGAGTTTCCACCACTGCACCAGGTTTCTAGCTTGTCCCAGAGATGCCCTCCAGCCCCCAACTCCAGCGGCCTTTCTCAGTGCTCTCCCCACATCCTCCCCACACCCGATCCCTCCTGTTCCCATGCTTACTTACCCCTCCACCCCCATTAATTCCCCTCCCCCATCCACACCGCTACACCTACTCTGTTTCCCCATTCACAGTGAGATTCACCTATCCTGGCCTTGAGACTCTCTGTGTTTTTGGATTTCAGTGTGGTTACACTTTATTCAACCGCTAATGTCCGCTTATAAGTGAGCGCATACCATGTCTGTCTCTCTGGGTCTGAGTTACCTCAGTCAGGATGATCTTTTCTGGTTCCACCCCTTTGCCGGTGAATTTCATGAATCCTTGTTTTTAATAGTTGAGCAGCATCCCATTGTGTAGACGAACCACGTTTTCTTTATCCAATCTTCAGATGAAGGACACCTAGGTTGGTTCCAGTTTCTGGCTATTATGAGTAAAGCTGCTATGAACATAGTTAAGAGTCTTTAGGGCAGGATGGAACGTCTTCTGGGTTTCTGCCCGCGAGTGTTACAGCTGGGTCTCGGGGTAGACAGATTTTCTGAGTAACTGTCATACTGGTTTCCAAAGTGGCTGCACAAGTTTGTAACTCCCACCAGCAGTGGAGGAGTGCTCCCCTTGTCATCCTCGCCAGCATGAGCTGCCATCTGCATTTTTGATGTTAGCCATTCTAACCGATATGAGATAGAATCTCAGACTCATCTTGAGCCCCATTTTCCCTGATGGCTAAGGATGATGACCATTTCTTTAAGTGCTTCTCAGCCATGAAACATTCCTCCGTTGAGAATTCTAACCCCATTTTTTAAAAATGGATTATTTGGTTTGTTGATGTCCAGGTTCTTGAGTTCTTTATATATTTTGGGTACCAGGCCTCTGTCAGATATGGGGTTGGTTAAGAGCTTTTCCCATTCTGGGGGCCACTGTTTTGTCCTATGGACAGTGTCCTTTTGTCCTATTGACAGTGTCCTTGCTTTACAGAAGCTTTGCAGTTTCATGAGGACCCACTTATTAATTGTTGATCTTGGTGACTGCTCGATTGGTGTTC
The DNA here is from genome assembly GCF_021556685.1 of Rattus norvegicus. Lineage (NCBI taxonomy): Eukaryota > Metazoa > Chordata > Mammalia > Rodentia > Muridae > Rattus > Rattus norvegicus. Next base: position 137,390,407 of record NC_141540.1, read on the forward strand.
TGTTCAGAAAACTGTCTTCCAATGCATTCTAGAATATGCCCCACTTTCTTTTCCATCAGGGTCAGTGCATCTGGCTTTATGGTAAGGTAAAGATCCACTTGGACTTCAGTTTTGTGCAGGGTGATAGATGTGGATCCATTTGCCTCCTCTACTGTTTTTTGAAGGTCCTTTCCTCTTCCCATTGTATATTTCTGGCTTCTTTATTAAAAACGGATGTCTGTAGGTGTGTGGGTTTATTTCTCGGTCTTCAACGTGATTCCATCGATCAACCTTTCTGTTTTTATGCTGGTACGACGTGGTTATTATTATCGCTCTGTAGTACACACAGCTTGAAATCAGGGAGGCTGATACGCCCAGAAGTTTTTTTATTGTACAGGACTGTCTTAACAATACTGGCCTTTCATTTTTCCATACGAAGTTGAGTACTGTTCATTTGAGGTCTATGGAGAATTGTGCTGGAATTTTGATGGGAAGGGCATTGAATCTGTAGATTGTTTTTGGTAAGACGACGGTTTTTACTATGTTAATTCTACTGATCCACAAGCCTGGGAGGTCTCCCCAGTATCTGATACCTTCTTCAGGATCTTTCTTCAGAGACTTGAAGTTCTTGTGATATGGGTCTTTCACTTGCTTGGTTAGTCACACCAAAATATGTTATATTCTTTGTGTTAGTTGTGAAGGGTGTTGTTTCCCTGATTTCTCTTGTATATAAGAGGGCTGCAAATTTTTTTTTAAACTTAATCTTGCATCCAGCCACTTTGCCGAAGGTATGTATCAGCTGTAGGTGTTCCCTGGTAGGATTTTGAGGGTCGCTTATGTATACTATCATAATATCATCTGCAAATAACAATACTTTGACATCTCCCTCTCCAATCTGTATCCCCTTGACCTCCTTCACTTGGCTTATTGCTCTAGCGACAACTCCAAGTACTAATTAGATAGATACGGAGTGGACAGCCTTGTCTTGCCCCTGGTTTTAGTGGAATTGTTTACGCTTCTCTCCATTAACTGGGTCTGGGATAATGGCTTGCTATGCATTGCCTTTATTATGTTAGCTAAATCCTTTGTATCCCTGACCCCTCGAAGACTTTAATCATGAAGGGGTGTTGGGTTTTGTCAAAGGCTTCTTCAGCATCTGATGAGATGATCATGTGGGTTTTTACTTTGTTTGCTTATATGGTGGATTCCACTGATGGATTTTCATGCTGAACTCATCCCTGCACCCTTGGGATGAAACCTACTTGATCACAGTGGTTGGTCTTTTCAATGTGTTCTTAGATTTGGTTTGTATTTTACTGAATATTTTTGCATCAATGTTCATGAGGGAAATTTGTTTATAATTCCTTCTCTGTTGAGTCTGTGTGGTTTATGTATCAGGGTGACTGTGGCCTCATAAGATGAACTTGGCAGTGTTCCTTCTGTCCCTATTTTCGTGGAATAATTTGATGAGTATTGGTAGAATTCTGTTTTTGTTTTTTTTTTTTTTTTCGGAGCTGGGGATCGAACCCAGGGCCTTGCGCTTGCTAGGCAAGCACTCTACCACTGAGCTAAATCCCCAACCCCAGAATTCTGTTTTAAAACCATCTGGCCATGGGCTTTTTGATTTTTGTTAGTAAGGAGACTTTTAATGACTATTTCCTTATGGGTTATATAGGTGTATTTACATTTTAAATCTGATTTCGCTTTAACTTTAGTAAGTAGCATCTATTGAGAAAATTGTCAATTTCTTTTAGATTTTCCAATCTTGTAGAATATAGGTTTTTGAAGTAAGCTGTCTCTTTTCATTTTTGATTTTTTTTTAAAGATTTATCTATGCATTACAGATGAGTACACTGTAGCTGTCTTCAGACACACCAGAAGAGGGCATCAGATCCCATTACAAATGGTTGTGAGCCACTATGTGGTTGCTGGGATTTGAACTCAGGACCTCTGGAAGAACAGTCAGTGCTCTTAACCGCTGTCAGTGCTCTTAACCACTGAGCCTTCTCTCCACTCCCCTGATTTTTTTTTTTTAATTTGGATATTCTCTGTTTTTTAGCAAGTTTGGCTAAGGGGTTTGTTTTTCTTGTTGATTTTCTCAAAGAACCAACTTTTTGTTTCATTAGTTCTTTCTTTTTTTTTCTTTTTCTTTTTCTTTTCTTTTCTTTTTTTTTTTTTTTTTTTTTTTTTCGGAGCTGGGGACCGAACCCAGGGCCCTGTGCTTGCTAGGCAAGCACTCTACCACTGAGCTAAATCCCCAACCCCCTCATTAGTTCTTTGTATTCTTTTATTTTATTGATTTCAGCCCCTTCCTGCTATCTACTCCTCTTGGGTGTGTTTGCTTCCCTTTGCTTTAGAGCAGTCAGGTGTGCTGTTAAGTCAGAAGTATGAGATCATGAGTGATCATTTCTTTACGGAGGCACTCGGTGCTTTGACCTTTCCTCTTAGCACTGTTTTCACTATGTCCTGTAAGTTTGGGTAAGCTGTGCCTTCATTTTCACTAGGTTCTAGGAAACCTTTAATTTCTTTATTTCCTCCCTGACCCAGTGGTCGTTCCACAGACTTGTTCCGTCTCCATGAGTTTGTGGGCTTTGTGTTGTCTTTGTTGTTATTGAAGCCCAACTTTAATCCACGGTGGTCTAATAAAATCAGGGGGTTATGTCAATTTTCTTGTACCTGTTGAGGTTTGCTTTGTGACCAAGTGTGGTCATCTGTGGAGAAGGTTCTGTGACGTGCTAAGAAGGAGATAAATTCTTTTGTGTTTGGGCGAAATGTTCTGTAGGTATCCGTCAGGTCTATCTGCATCATGATGTTTGTTAGCACCATTATTTCTCTGTTTAGTTTCTGCCTGGATGACCTGCCCATTGATGAGAATGGGATGTTGAAGCCTCCTGCTATTCATATGTGGAGTTCGATGTGTGATTTATGCTTTAGTAATGTTTCGTGAATGAATGTGGATGCTCTTGCATTTGGGGCAGTAATGTTCAGATGTGAGACACCATCCTGGTGGATTTTTTCCTTTGAGGAGTATGAAGTGTCCTTCCCCATCTCTTTTGATTAATTTCGGCTGAAAGTCTATTGTGTAAGATATTAGAAGGGCTACACCAGCTTGCTCCTTGGAAAATCTTTTCCTGCCCTTTACTCTGAGGTAATGTCTATCTTTGATGTTGAGGTGTGTTTCTTCTGTGCAGCACAAGGATGGATCCTGTTTTCCCATCCAATCTGTTGGTATGCATCTTTTTATTGTGCAATTGAGTCCACTGATATTGAGAGATTTTAGTGATGAATGATTGTTCATTCCTGTTATTTTGATGGTAGTAGTGGTGGTGGTGTGTGTGTCCTATGTTTTCTTGAATGTAGTTAACCACTTTGGGCTGGAGTTTTCCTTCTAGTATCTTCTGTGGTCTTTTAGAGTCTGCAAGACATCTGTCCAGGCCCTTCTTGCTTTTAGAGTCCTCTGAGAAGTGGGCTGTTACTCTAAATCTGTTTCTTGGCCTTTTTCTCTCACAGCTTTTACTCTTTCTTTGTTCTATGCATTCAGTTATTATGTGGCAGAAGGACTTTCTTTTCTGCTTCAATCTGTTCTGTAAGCTTCTCTTATGTTTATAGACATCTTTCTCTTCAGGTTAGGGAAATTTACTTCTATGATTTTGTTGAAAATATTTTCTGGACCTTTGAGCTGTAAGCCTTCTTCTATTCCTATTACTCTTAGGTTTGGTCCTTTATGGTGTCCCAGATTTCCTAGATGTTTCAAGTCGGAAACTTTTTTTTTTTTTTGGTTCTTTTTTTTCGGAGCTGGGGACCGAACCCAGGGCCTTGTGCTTGCTAGGCAAGCGCTCTACCACTGAGCTAAATCCCCAACCCCTCAAGTCGGAAACTTTTAAGATTTAACGTTTTGTTTGACTGATAAATCTATTTCTTCTGCTGTATCTTCAACGCCTGAACCTCTCTCTTCCATCTCTACATACCGTTGGGAACGCTTGCTGTACGTGTAGTTCTTGTTCACTTACCTAGATCTTCCATGTCCAGAATTGCCTTAGTTTGCGTTTTCTGTATTGTTTCCATGTCAATTTTCAGGTCTCCTTCACCCCCTTAACATTTTGTAAGTGGTTTATTGATTTCCTCCAATTTTTTTGTCTTTTCCTTGATTTCTTTAAGTTTTTTTTTCACTTCTTAAGAACCCCTATCATTTTCATAAAGTTGGTTTTGCGGTCGCTTTCTTGCGCTTCAGCTGCATAAAACTATATCTTGCAGGCCTTCCTGTCATAGCACGGTGCCCTAGTGCCCTGGCTGTGGTTGATTGTGTTCTTGCATTGGCCTTTAGGAATCCAAGTTTGGGATGATTACAGGTCTAGGTGCTAATTTCTGAGTTGGATGGGTGTTTTGTTCCTTGGATTCTGTTTCCCCTTTGGTCTTGTGGCCTTTGTGGCCTGGATTTCTGACCAGGTAGGGGCTTGACTTCTGGCAACTTGCTTGGCCTCTGGTGCAACAATAGCTCTCTCCTTTTGACGGACTCGGCCTGTACCTAAGTAGAGGTGAGGTGGGGCCGAAGAACCCACTACAACGGGTCTTGGGGGGGAACTGAGTCCTGGGAGTGGGACAGTTCAGCAGGCAGGGGCTCCCTCACCAGTCCTTCTGACTCCACATATATTTTTATTCTGCACTATTCACACAGAAATGCTGTCCCCAGTCACACGGTGTGGTTACCAGTCAATGCTCATGCTGCCCCCAGTCACGAGCCCTTAGGCTCTCAGAGTCAGCTGGTACATGCTGCCCCTCGTCATGTGGTTCTCAGAGTCAGCTCCCACAAGCTACCCCCAGTCACATGGTTCTCAGAGTCGGCTCCCACACGCTGCCTGCTGCCCCCAGCCACCCCCCCAGTCACGTGGTTCTCAGAGTCAGCCCGCACTCGCTGCCCCCAGCCACACCCTGAGTCACGTGGTTCTCAGAGTCAGCCCGCACTCGCTGCCCCAGTCACGCCCTGAGTCACGTGAATCTGCTCGCGCACTTACATACGGAGGACACTTACATACTCGTCGCATTTCCTTTTCTCCAGATGGCTGTTCGTGAGACTCCTCCTACTCTCCCGATCAGAGATGAACTTGCTGAAAAGACACACAGAACACGGTTAACCTCACGTTAATGACTGTGAGTTTAGCAGGAGCCTTTCCAAAACACACTGCACGCACCACATGACAAGTTGTCAGCTGGTTGCCAAAAACTGTCTTATCAACTAGCCCCCTACGTGCGTGCATGTGTGGTGTGTGCGCGCCGCTAGCACACTAGCACGCACATTCTCTACATTTCTGTTGTCAAATAAGCTCCGGGCACTCCCAGGCAGGCTCTTCGCCTCATTCCTGTTTATATTTCTCTACCAGCCACAAGGGGGTTGTTGCTTATCTTGAACGAGAGAGACTGCTATAAGGTATAAAAAAGCTATACATTTTGAATCATTTTCAAGGTAAACTAAAACATCATACACAATTTAAGTTAGCTTTTATGCGGATTTCCCACTAAGTAGAAAGTCAGAGGGGCTGGGGATTTAGCTCAGTGGTAGAGCGCTTACCTAGGAAGCGCAAGGCCCTGGGTTCGGTCCCCAGCTCCGAAAAAAAGAACAAAAAAAAAAAAAAGAAAGTCAGATAAAACCAAGGCTACTATGCTCCTGGTGCTGAAAAGATACTAGAGGCAAGGTTCCTCCTGAGCTCAGATCCTACTATATAGGGTCACTAAGCACAACCCCCATGTCCCGCTCCCTTGAAAAAAGTCAGCAGCTGCTTCACCACCAAACATCCAGTTAGCACCAGCTGTGTGCGGCACAGAGGAACAGATACTGGGGGCTACGAAAGCTCTCTAGGCTACCAGGGTCCAAACTGGGAAGCTACCGTAAGGTAATGACCCATAGTTAGAGTCAAAGCCAGGGACTTAAAGTCAACTGTAATTCGGACGCTGACTAGGTCCAAAGGCTTGGGTATATACGGCCTTAGTGCTCTCCTTTGTCAAATGGAAGAGCATTACCACGCCGCCTCACGGCAGGTGAAGGAGGACGGAGCCTGAGAAACCGAGGTCAGTCCTCTCCCAGAGGGGCATAAGTTAGGACTGGGTGAGAACCAGACACAGAGAACTCCAGCATGTAGCACAGACACAGCACCACAGAAGAGCATAAAACGTCCTCAAGACCAACACAACGCAGGCAGAGGTAGTTTAGAGCTGTGCGATAGAAACTTGGGATCTGTACAAATTCTCCATTCCAACAAAGCCTCTGGGCCAGGTGGTGACGCACGCCCTTAATCCCGGCGCTCAGGGAGGCTGAGGCAGGCAGGTCTCTGAGTTTGAGGACAGTCTGGTCTGCAGAGCAAGTTCCAGGATAGCCAGGGCTACACAAAGTCACACACAGTCACACACACACACACCCCTGAAACAACTCCAAAACAAAAGCTTCTGCTAAAGAAAAACCCATTCCCAGACAAACTAACTCTCTCACTCCATCTCTCCTTGCATTCCAGGGATTGAACTCAGGTCACTAGACGTGCACTGTCAATGCCTTTCCCCACCCAGCCATCTCGCTGGCCCCTCTTGTGTGTAACCTTAAAACATTTCAAGAATGATGTTTGGCCCTTGTACTGCCTAGTTTTCTGTGAACTTGACACAAGGTAAAGGCCTCTGAGAGGAGGGAACCCTCATTTAAGAAGATGCCTCCATAAGATCTGGGCTTGGGCAAGCCTGTAGGGCACTGTCTTAAATAGCGTCTGATGGGGGAGGGAGGGCCCAGCCCATTGTGAGTGGTGCCATCCCTGGGTTGGTGATCCAGGGTTTTATAAAAAAGCAGGCTGACCAAGCTACGGGGAGCAAGCTCTTAAGCAGCACTCCTCCGTGGCCTCTGCATCGGCTCCTGCCTCCAGGTTCCTGCCTGTTTGACTTCCTTGATGGACAGTGATGTGGAAGTGTGAGCCAAATAAGCCCTTTCCTCCCCACTGCTTCTTGGTCATGGTGTTCATTGCAGCTCTAGACCATATCTAACAGCCCTTCTTGAGAAATTCAATTGTCTGGTTATCATCAGAATAAACCACGGTAAATCTTTCATCAGTAACTTCAAAGCCACTTGAATCTAATTTAAAGAAACATCTTTAAACTGTTCAGCACTTTACATACTTTTTTTCCTGAATGATGCTACTTTTCGCAATAAAGTTTCTTTTAAACACACGTATCAGTAATGCCGTCTTATATATCTGCCCCTTGTTGGTGTTAATTCAAGGGATCTGCTATTACCACTCTAATTTGAAATGTTTTATTAGAATGAATCAAAGGCTACTCTCTCTGTGCACACAGGACATTTACTTTCAGACCCTTGCTTGCTACAAGCTGCTGTCCACAGCCCCTGCTGGGCCTGGGGGAAGAGAATATGGGTGGGTCCCGAGATTCAAGCCAACATTGCTATAGGAAAGGACCCTGCCAGCTAATGCTGGTATAGGAACGCAGGCATGTGTAAAGGGAAGATGAATTAAGGAATCCAGACGTCAAAAGCAGGATGGTGTAGAGTTGGGTAGAACAAACTCGGAAGCAGAAGCAAGAAAGTTACAGTTGCTTTCTCTCAGCAGGACAAGGGGACCCTTGAGGTAGCTGTCCTAACGCTTAATGGGGCTTTTGCCCCCAGTATTTTAAGTCTTTCCACAGAATGAAGGCTGACTGATAAGGTGAGGCGGGGCAGGACAAGGCAGCCCACAGGCACATGGATGCTGGGCTTGTCCAAATAAAGAGACTCCTATTTAAGGGCAGTTACTCAATAGACTTATCCAAGCTAATTGTAGTAACAGACTCAGGTCTGAGGAATCCTGGGCCAGGGAGGCTCCCATTCGCCTTCCCTACAGAGAACGCTTGTTTTCCGAAGAGAATTTCCATTAGTTTTTAAGCACAGAAAAAGCCCAAGTATTTTGTCCCCAAATAAATCAAAGCATACATAAATCTCCCTGTTAGGGTAGACCTGGATTCCAGGCCTGGCAGAACTCCAGGGCTGGCGGCAGAGGATTGCTGGGCAGAGAAGAGATGTGGGAGGGCCTGACAGGAGGCACTGTTGCAGAGGAGGGCCGTACAACAGGCTCAAACACTTGTGAAGGGCTCAAATACCGAGGCCTCGCCAGAACAAGAAAAATGATACAAACTTACAAATCATGACCACTAAAATACATGAAGACCCCGATTCTGTGGCATGGCAGTAGATTGCTCAGACATCTTTGTGGGTGCTGTATCTAATGTTGTGGAAAAAGGCCATGAGCAAGGCAACTTATTAAAGAAAACATTTAACTTGGAGGCTCAAAGGGTTAGAGTCCATGACTGCTGTGGTGGGGAGCATGGCAGCAGGCAGGCAGGCCTGGTGCTGGAGCAACAGCCAAGAGCTGATATCCTGATCCACAGACATGAGACAAAGAGAGAACTGACTGGGAATGGTGTGGGCTTCTGAACCTCAAAGCCACTCCCCAGTGACACACCTCCTCCAACAAGGCCATGCCTCCTGATCCTTCCCAGAGAGTTCCACCAACTAGAGACCAACCATTGAAACATAGGAGCCTGTGGGAGTCATTCTCATTTGAGCCACCACAGTTGGCTTCTCCACTGTGTATTTCAAATCTTTGGTTCTGCCTCAGTGTTCAAATCACAGCTTCCACCCTTTGGCTCATGAGGATCCCCCTAAGTATGGGTGCGGTTGTGGTCAAGACAAGTAAAAGCCAAAAATAAGGCAGCAGCTGGGGTCTACTTTGCCAAGTGTCCCCTCCTGAAGCCCCCTCTGGCTGGTTCAAACCTTCAAACTATAACAAGCCTCCTGACCCTCCAGTGTGAACTGAGTTTTCTGACCTACTTACTACACTATCTGTTGCATCTAGGGCACCAGGTGATGTTCAGTGTTGATTAGCCCCCAACGCAACAGCTCAGAGGGGTCCTCTACTAAGGAAGTGTCTTCTAGTAACTGGTTACTAGGAACTACCTTAGGCTGTAAGAAAATTTAGTATGTATTTAACCTCACTTACATTTATTTATTTGTTTTACTATGTAAAATGCCAAGTATTTAACTCCATTTATGTATTGGCTACAAAAGACTTTATTTATTTACTATGTAAGATAGAAGTACTTAATTCCATTTATTATTTATTTATTTATTTATTAGCTATGAAAGACTTCACTCATTGTGTGTGTGTGTGTGTGTGTGTGTGTGTGTTGTTTGTGTATACACCAGCATGTGAGGCTCAAGAGACAACTTTTGCAAGCCCACATGGGCTCCAGGATTAGACCTCAGCTTATTGGAGCTGCAGATTAGAACGGTGGCTTATTGACTTGTGACTTAAGAGGGGGTGAGCCCAAACAACCCTTTCACAGGGGCACACATCAGTTATTTTGCATATCAGTTGTTCACATTACGATTCTTAGCAATAGCAAAACTACAGCTATAAAGTAGCAGTGAGAATAAAATGTTATGGTTGGGGGCCACCCCCGCATGAGTAACCAACTGTACTAAAGGGTCACAGCGTTAGGAAGGTTGGGAACCAGTGCTCTCAGATGAATCCCCTTGTTCTCCTAATTGCAGTTTCTTCCCTCTGATTTTTAAATCTTTACTTTGTGTTCCTGTAAACTTAAAAGAGAGAAAACCAACTTTTCTTCTTGTCACGGAAAATTCCATTCAAAACAAGTAGGTCAGGCAGCTTTCTCAGCCAGTTCCATCTCACCATTTTTTTTCTTTTTCTTTTCCTTTTTCTTTTTTTTTTAAAAGAGGTAACTGGCTGTTTAAAAATCACTGACCTCTGGCACTGACACTGACACAAAAACTTATTTTTATTGACTTAAAAAGTTCTGTGGGAGAAGGCATCTATGACAAGTGATCTCAGGATGACAAACTTATTATTAAAAAGAGTTTACGCTGGGTCAGTCTGTACCCATGAAGGAGAACGTGGAAGGCCATCAAGTAGTCGGCTGCTCTGCAAATAAAATAAAACGGAATAAAAAGCTTACGACAGATGACTTAGCGGCAAAACCTCAGCCACGAGTTGTGCGACAGAAAGAACGCCTCTAGACAGGAATCTGTCCCAGCTGGGTTCTTACTAACCGTTCCAACCCCGTTTGATGATTTGCAGCACACGAGGTGAGCGAGAACAGAGCTGTTGGGCTTAAATGCTGGCCCCTGGTCCTCTCCCTGATATACAGACATTCCACAGAGAAAGACAAGGGCAGAAGGCAGAGACCTAAAAGGGGAGCAGGGCCAGCATTCTGGATGTGTTTGTAACATTAGCACTCTGGTAGGAGAACTGAGTCCTGGCCAACCTGGGCTATACAGTGAGTTCTAGTTAGCCTGGGCTACAGAGCAAGTCCCTGTCTCAAAACAAAACAGAAACAAACAAACAAAAAACCAAAACAACTATCCCCCAACCATAAATAATATAAATTTTATATATGTATATATGCATATATAAATCACACACACACACACACACACACACACACACACACACACACACACACACACACGATCATGAAGTGTGGGGGGATATCAGTAAGCACGTAAAGAGAAACAAACGAGAGGCCTGAAGGTAAAGACTGAGGGTGGATGAAACCTTATTTAGCTCCAAACTCCACTGACCATAGGACAAAAGAGACCTGACTTGTAAACAGACTGACAGAAGCCAGAGAAGACTTTTCAGACATGTTTCCCCCAAAATACAGAAAAATTAAGGGGGAGAAGATAACTTTTCAAGGGATCTCCAGGTGACTATGTATACAGGGACCCCACGTTCTTCTACAAATGAATTTGAATCTAACTGCATTCCTGGCTCATAAGCAACCAATTACACACAGGAGTAGACGGGGAAACCACATGCGTAGGGAGATAGGCTTAGAGTTCTCCGGATATTCAAATATCTCACCAAACTTAGGACAGCAACCGTTAAAACCAAAAGCCAACCACGAGATGGAGAAGGAGAAAGCACCTGGCAAAGACAGAGTGTTACGGTTTTATGGATGCAGACGCTTCTCAGACTTGGAACTGCCACGCCGACCGGACTCCCCGGATGTGGCTCATCTAGTTCAGTAACAGTGAGGCGGGCTCCATATTATTGTAGAGAAATTAAATGACTGAAGTTACAATGCTAGTTCCTGAACTGCCGAGCTAGAATCCAAACCTAACCAAGTGTCCGCATATACAGCCTGTGTCCTTAATCTACCAAATGGACAACGTTGCCAACTCCCTGACACACTGTAGCCAGCCTCAGGGGGCTAGGTGACGTTCCCAGACAGTAGATGTGGGGGGGGTGAATCACAGAAAATCTGTGGCAGGGCCAGTATTCAATACAGGTCTAAGCCCTAAGCTATGTGGTCTCTCTTCATCGTCCTCTCTTTTGCCGGTCTGCCCTGACTCAGACTAGAGAAGAACCGTAACGTCAAAATGATCAAAATCCCCCTTCCCAGGGGTCTCATCCAGGGATTCATTAAGAGCTGGCTTGTCATCCCAAACAGTGGCCAGAGAATCCTCCCTGACCTTGCTAGAGAGCAAATCTCAGGACCTGCTCCAGACTTCCTGAATTAGAACCTGCCTTGAGCCAGCTTCACAGTGTTTCACACATACATTAAAATGTCTGCAGAGGTCTAACAGGCTGTTTAGAAGGATGGTTATCCCTCGCTTAAATTTCTCACTCTCTGGCAAAACTTGGCGTATGTAAAAGAAAATAGTATCTGGCTTGGAATAATAGCCAGCATTTGGATGCCCAAGTGGCTCCACTCTATGATTAATTAAACCTCAGAAATGATCTTTACTGTATCCGGGTTAGTTTCCGGGCAAAGCCATAGCTTTGCTAGATGACAGGTCAACCGAGATGATCAATATCATCTTCAATGTCTTCTCCAGTTCCCTACAAAGAGGCCCGATGGGAAGAAATTCAGTGCTTGGGAAACTTACTTCCCTTAGATTTTATAATGGGCCCCGCCTTCCCGCAAATGCTAGCTCAATACAGGAAGAGCCAAGGGCGGGCAGGCGGGCGGGCAGAGCTGGAACAGGGAGCATGAGATACAGTAATGATCAAAGGCGGGTCGCTCAGTGGGGCCTTCAGTACAATTAGCTGCTTTTTTAAAGTTTGTTTCTTTTTATTTGTTTCACACTGTCACGTTTTGTGTTTAATTGTCACAGCCAGAAATGAAGTAAGGGCTGGGGCTGAGTGGACAAGCTCTTGCCTGGCACACACAAAGCCCCGAGTTCAATCCTTCATACTGCCAAAACAAATAAACCTAGAAATGGAGCAAGAATTGTCAGTTATGTTAGTAAAGGACAGGAAGTTAAATGAGGGAGAGAGATGTGGGGGGAGAGGGAGAGAGAGAGGGGGGAGATGGAGAGAAAGGGAGGGAGAGGGGAAGAGAGGGAGGAAGGGAAGAAAAAAGGAAAGAAGAAAGGAAAGAAAGAAAAGAAAGGGAGGGAGGGAGAAGGGAGAGGAAGGGAAGAGAGGAAGGGGAGAAGGAGGGAGGAAGGGAAGAGAGGAAGGGAGGGAAGAGGGAGGAAGGCAGAGAGGGAGAGAGGGAGGAAGAAAGAAAAGAGAAAGGAAGAAGAAAGGAAGGAAAAAGAAAGAAAAAGAAAGGGAGGGAGGGAAAAACGAAGGAAAGAAAAAAGTAAGAAAGAAGGAAGAAAGGAAGGAAAGACAGACACACAAACAAGATACTGACTTTGAGAGGGTGGGAAAAAGTTCTCTATGAAACACCAGGCAAAACTCTCCGGCCCCAGCTGTTGGTTCATCACTGTGTGTGGGGAAGTGAGCTCACCCAGCTGGAGGCCGAAGTCTGGGCAAACAGGAGTGTTCCTTCCACCTACTCAAATGACACCTTAAAACCGGACAGTTCCTAAGTAGAACTTGTAAAATTCAAGGGTAGATCCAAGCTGAGCGTTATAAATGACTCACTTTAAGGCAACGTTGCTTTAGGAATCAGAACATCCTACCTGACCACCATGAGGCAGAGGTCAGCAGGAACCACAGTGCACCAACAGCTTGGAACCATTGAAACAATTACAACCAGACGTTTAACCAAGGGCCCAGGCTTGTATCGCACATAGAGGGATAGAGAGACAGATTTAGACGGGTCAGGATGGCTCCTTGATGGGCAAATTCCCTCTCATTCACAGAAGGCTCATTTTGCATTATGGGCTAAGGAGCCATGGCAGTATAAGCAAAACACTTGGAAATCGAGAAATGGATTCAACATCTGTAAGTTCGAGGCCAGCCCAGTTTATATCGCAAGTTCCAGGTTAGTTAAGACTACATAGATAGACCCTATTTCAAAAAAACAAAATGATGACGGTGATGGGGGTGGTGATACAATGGCAGTTATGGGAACAGTCAGAGAGATGCTTGCTGCTCTTCTGGGATACCCAAGTTCAATTCCCAGCTCCCAGGTTAGGAGGCTCACAGCTGCAGGTAACTCCCGCTCCCGGAAAATCTGACGCCCTCTTCTGGTCTCCACGGACAACTGCACCCACAGGCAGGCACTCCCGCACAGACACTCTCTTTATACATACCCCACCCCCTGCACCCTGCTGAGGACCAAACCCAGAGCGCAAGCTCTCTCCCACTGAGCCAAATCCTCAACCCCTCATATACATAATTAAAAAGAAAAGAAATGGAAGCCACCATTAATTATCACTCAAAAAGGTGGAAGGAGTAAAGTGAATGAGTCCAATAAAGAGAAACAATCACCTAACACTGGAAACACACTTGGACGCCAGGAAGTGTCCGTATTAGGGGCTTAGCTTTCACCACAGGGAGGAAAAGGGAACTGAAAACACCCTGGCACGCTCTGTCAGCCTGTACTCCAGCCTGTCAGAAACGACTTCTACAAAGATGCCCGCCCGTGGCTATGCTTTTATCCTCCGCGCCCTGTCTCGTAGGGGCCCTCACAAAGCGAAGCGCAAGCGCGGATGGCATTCTAATAAGCCGTCCCACGGGAGGACCCAGCCCGTAAAAGGTGCTAGCCACAAAACCTGACCACCAAGAGGGATCTCTGGAATCCACCCGTTAGAAAGAAGGAACCAACTCCGGAAGGTCGTCCCCCAACCTCTGCATTCTTACCGCGACCCCTCCCTCTCTACCCCACAAGTACACCAGGGCACGCAACTAAAATGTCTTAAAGGAGACCTGCAGGAGCCGCCCTCTTCCGGACCCCTGCAGAGGGAAGGTTTCCGCTAAGGATCCATTAAAAAAACAAAAACAACAACAACAAAAAACAGATTAAAAAATCCCCAAGGGGTTGGGATTTAGCTCAGTGGTAGAGCGCTTGCCTAGGAAGCGCAAGGCCCTGGGTTCGATCCCCAGCTCCGAAAAAAAGAACCAAAAAAAAAAAAAAAAATCACCAAGTCCCAGAATGATCTCAAGTCATTTAGAATCAATAAATTTGGTTCTACCCAGGTAATTTAGCAGTCTCGGACTCAAGAATGAGAAGGACTTGTACCCGCCTCCTCCCCATTTTTCTCTTTCTTGGACTATGTCTTCCCCCACCCCGCCCCAGTCCTTCACAGAGAGCTGTTCCGGCTTATCAGTTGCTATTACTATTCAAAATCCAAACCACAACAACGTGCATGGTTTCTTTTTTTTTTTTTTGGTTCTTTTTTCCGGAGCTGGGGACCGAACCCAGGGCCTTGCGCTTCCTAGAAGAGCTCTACCACTGAGCTAAATCCCCAGCTCCGTGCATGGTTTCTTTTTTTTTTTTTTTTTTTTTGGTTCTTTTTTCCGGAGCTGGGGACGGAACCCAGGGCCTTGCGCTTCCTAGGTAAGCGCTCTAACCACTGAGCTAAATCCCCAGCCCCCGTGCATGGTTTCTTAATTAAGATGCGCAGCAATGGTCACAGCACACGTTCGGGTATGAGACGTGGAAAATTTCCAGTCAGTCTAATTCACAGCCACCGCGCTTTGGGAGAAGTCTTGGCTGGTTGGAGTCCAGTGTGTTTATACATTTTTATTAGACTCAACCGAAAGATTTGAAAAGGACGAATAAATTACTCTTCTACTCCCCTCACCTGCCATTCCAGATCGACGTGCAACAGATGTCACAGAAAAAATTCAAATTGCACCCTCAGAGGAAGCGGAACTTTAGTGAACGAGTAAATTCACCAAAATCACCGAAAACCGGAACAGCTCTTGGCAGCCATTCTTTCCCTGGGTGGCTCTTACGGGGAAAAATGCTCACCTATTTATCTGGCCGTTCTCCACTTCCGTGAAGTCATTAGAGTCGTTGCTGACATTGTCATCCTCGGGCACCGTCATGTTCTGCAGCTCCGTTAACTCGAGGCCACTTTTGAAATGCATCATATTTGGGTGTCTGTAGTCAAGAAATCAATCCGAATGTCTTCTGTTCTGAGGACCTTGAGTAGCAGACAGCAGTGAATAGAGATGCCCGAGACCCCTGAAACAGAGCAAAATAAAGGGCTATTCAATGAATGGACGAGAGTGTCGACACTGCACGAGCCCCAGTGAGAAGCAAGCAAATAAATTAGGCAAGAAATGACACTTTCAGATCCTCCCGCCAGACACATGAAAACGAGAAGCTCATCTCTAAATCTTACGGCACTCACACATTTCCCTCCATTTTCTCCTTCAGTTAGTCAATCGCATAACCTTTAGCTCACATTTATAGAAAGCTCAAGTTATCCGGCTGGAGAGATGGCTCAGTGGTTAAGAGCACTGACTGCTCTTCCAGAGGTCCTGAGTTCAATTCCCAGCAACCGCATGGTGGCTCACAACCATCTGTAATGAGATCTGATGACCTCTTCTGGCCTGTCTAGAGAGAGTGACGTGTACCAATACACAATCAATCAATCAATCAATCGATAGATAGAACTAAAACTAAACCCTTTAAAAAATAAATAAAAAAGTTAGCAACAGGCAACCTACACACTTTTTATAAACCCATATTTAAAATGAAAGTGAAGGGCCAGCGAGATGGCTCAGCAATTAAGGCACTTGCTACCAAGTCTAAGTATCTGAGTTCAATTCCCACAACACACACAGGGAAGAAGAATCAATTCCTGTGGCAGCCTCTGACTTCCACATGGGTGCTGTGGCATATGGTTCCCCAACCGTAAACAAACAAGAGATTTAAATTTTAATGAGTAACTACTTAACGGGGATGGGGGGTGTCGGGCGATCCAGCGGCTTTAATGGCCTCGCTCGCAGTGCAGGCACAAGCCCATCGCCGTAGGACAAGAGTACAAATCCCCAGTGAAAGGCATCGCTGGGGATCGACCTACAACCTGGACTAATTTTATTTTGGAATTTAGCAAATAGTTTATACATCCACTGCAAGAGATTAAATCAATCTCTGGTGAAATCAGTCCATGTCAGGGAATTAGGGAATTAAAAACTCATACTCAGGGGATTTCGGTTAATCCACCTGCTACTTCTATTTCCTCATCAGCGATGAAAGATGATCAGAGAGAGGTCTTGTTTTTCCCTCACGCGGATGGCTGCAGCACCAATTCCGGAGGTGACGCCGACAAAACTTATGGGAAGAAATTTGGGGACACAGCATGAAACATGAAAAGGACAGCCATGAAGGCTAATGTAAGGCCTAACCAGGGGTGGCGGCACTGACCTGTAGACATGAGGGGCTGGAGCGACAAGGGGAGCGATAAGGGGAGGGAGAAGGAAAACCCACATAAGCGTGGCTTGGCCCGCTAGTCTCAAGTATCACTTCAAGGACATCTTAGAATAGCACAGAACGCTAAAAAGACACAACTCTAGACCCTAGGCCTGTGACTCTCAGCCTTCCCAATTCTGCAACCTTTTAGCACAGGTCCTCATGTTGTGGCAACTCTCCCCCAACCATAAAATTATTTTCACTGCAACTTTGTAACTGAGTTCAATTTTGAGACTGCCTTGAACCGTGATGTAAATATCTGATGTGTGGGATGTCTGATACGCAACCCCTGTGAAAGGTCGGTCATTCCCCCAAAGGGGTCGTGACCCACAGATTGACAACCTCTCGCTTAGATGAAGAGCTACCAGCAACCAGCAGTTAATGATGGCTGAATGAGAGAAAGTCGAGTCTTCTCCCTCCCTCAAAAGGTTATCCGATCCCAGCGGTCAGCCATACACGCGCACATATGAACAACATTAGGTAGACACCGAGGGTGGTACTTATACTTGTATATGTGTGTGTAAAAACATTAAAGAAGTCACAAGTTGGGGGAGTAAGGAACTTGAGAGGAGTTGAAGGTAGAGGGGTGGGGTGGAAGTTATGTAAATAACAATATTCGTGTGTGAAACTCTCAAACAATTAGGTAAATGAAAAAAAATAAAATTGAAGTTTAAAGAAGTTCATATATTATCTGATTCTGAATACTGCCAGAGGACAGCAGCCTAGGTCAAGGAAAATCTGAGGTACCGGTACAGATGTTGGGGCTGGCATGCTATCTAACAGACCCACAGAAGTACCCAGGATGACATAGTTTGGGGTATAATCTCTCTGTAGGTGGAGACCACACAATGATCCTGTTCCTTCCAGGTCTCCCATCTAGAAGTAAATTTTTCTGGTGTCAGGCGATTAAACTTCCACAGCGAAAGCACATTCTAACATCTCAGATTCTAGGAGACTCCCCTCCAGCCGCACCGAGTGCCTCTGGGAAGGTGGGAAGCCAGGAAGGGGTGGCTAGCGTTGACTGCTTTGGGGGTCTGCAAACAGCGGCGACGGTTGCCCCGTCTCCTCCATGCCAAGTCGAGCGCTTGGCTGGACCCCACTCTCACCTCTGGGATTCCTTTAATGGAAACTGTCCGGCAAAGCCAGCTGGGTAATTTTTAGACTCGTGACTCTCACTCTTGCTTCTGAAACTGCCTGACAGGCCTATGGGCTGTCTGTGTTAAGGAGTTTTTCTCTCTCCGAAGTAGAAGGGAATAGGATGCCAGGCGGGGATTTTCTAAGAACAGAATTTGATTAGTAAGAGATTTGGAGTCTGCTGATTGAAGCTAACCTTTCATGTTATCTGTGTGTGTGTGTGTGTGTGTGTGTGTGTGTGTGTGTGTGTGTGTGAGAGAGAGAGAGAGAGAGAGAGAGAGAGAGAGAGAGAGAGAGAGAGAGAGAGATACAAACAGCACTGACCTGTCAGGTATGGAAGTGAACATTACTAAACCCCTCCGCCCCCCCACTACACCCACGCAAACACCAGTCAGTACAAACTCATCAAACAGGACAAGTTTTCCCGGGTATTAAATGAGTCTCCTTGAAGCCTAACACGTTCTTGAGGATGAAAACCAGAAACATCAGCAAAACTCATCACGATTCTCACCTCCCCTGGGCTGTGCTGGGGAAATAAATACTTGCCCAAATTCTCACTTTCGTATTTGAGCACTGTCTTTCTTAGTTAGGGTTTTACTGCTGTGAACGGACACCATGATCAATGCAAGATTTATAAGGGACAACATTTCATTGGGGCTGGCTTACAGGTTTAGAGGTTCAGTCCATCATCATCAAGGCATCCAGGCAGCCATGGTGCAGGAGGAGCTGAGAGTTCTACATCTTCGCCCAAAGGAAGCCAGGAACAGACTGTGCATCCTCAGGCAGCTAGGAGGAAGGAGGGTCTCCAAGACCACCCCACAGGGACACACTTCCTCCAACAAGGCCACACCTTCTAATAGTGCCACTCCTGGGCCAAGCATATACAAACCACCACAAGTACCAAGCGAAGATGGAGTTTTAAAAATGTTGAAAAGATCAGATCTTCAGTGACCTGCGACAGGACTACAGAAAAGCTATTTGGATTGGACCACGAATTTTCTTTCTTCCCCGAGAGAAACACACACTGGATGGAGACTCTAGGACAAACGTAGAAGAAATTCCACCACCTAAACATAGGCCAGAGACTCACTTCCTCCTCCTCGTTTTCTTTCATTGTCTCTTCCTCCACCTCTACCCCCGCGACATCCTTCTGGTTTGATGCTGAAGATTTTAGATTGTTTTTAACCTACTTTTTTTTTTTTCCCCATGGAGTACCAGTCTATAAGGGTAGTGAAGGACAGAAATGTTTTTCCAAGCTGTTAGTTTTGGGGACATGGTACAGAGTTCGAACCTCAGTTCTCATGGAAGAGCTGTGTACACTGCTTGTATTTATAATCCCAGAACTGGGGGTGGGGCGGGGGTAGGTGGATCCCCAGATCTCCCCACCCAGCCAATCTGATTGAACTTGTGAGTTCCAGGTTCAGTGGGAGAATCTGTCTCAAAATCTAAAGTGGAAAAGAGATGAAGGAGAACAGCCAAGGCTGACCTTTGGCCTCCACAGGCATGTAAGTGAGCATGAGCACACATGTGCACACACAGACCACATGCATATGCAAAAACAAATGTCAGTTCCTCACTAATAAAAAAAATACAGGGTTCATGTGAAGTGCATCTTTACAAAAGGATGCAAACATTGAAGCGTTAAACTGTTCTCAGCAGCAATGATCACCACATTTTGGGATTCGCTGTAGGTTTTCCAGAATTCTGCTGTGGAGACATTGCTGCCTCACGAAGGCACCCCCTCAGGACATCTCTGCCCAACAAAAGGGGACTTGGAATGAAAAGGTATACGCTCAAGAGAATGAGATTCATACAGGTCATTAAGAGATGATTTTTTTTTCCTTCGTGTGTATTTTTAGGTTTGTCTTCTGCTTTGCGACCGTCTCACATAGGCTGCCTAGGATGACCTTGAACTTGACCTTGATCCTTCTGCCTCTACCTTCCAAGTGACGACATCACACATGGGATCACCGTGCTCGGCTTTGATCCCAGCACTCAGGAGGCAGAGGCAGGTGGATCTCTGTGAGTTTGAGGCCTACAGAGTAAGTTCCAGGATAGCCCAGAGCTACACAGAGAAACCCTGTCTCAAAAGAGCAAACAAATTATATATGGTTTTCTACCCTGAGTTCTGACAACAAGCCCGAATCTACAAGATCACCGCTAATGCCTGGCTAACTGCTCAGGAATGGGTACCCGAACTGTCACTGCTGAAGCTCCAATGCTTGACCGAGAGATTGACAGATAGAGAGAGGCCTGAGCTGAGGCTTCTCAGTGGGAGTAACCCATGATTGGTCAGTAGAGGTAGGAAGTTCAGATTGGACTTAACGAACACGGAGACACACAAATCATAATTTCCCTGAAGGATAAGCAATTATAAGCATTAAGGCCCTTGCCCGTCCTCGTAATTCAGAACTTGGGAGACACTAAGACAGAAAGATGGTGAGTGTGAGACCAGTCTGGGCTACCATGGAGAGAGAGTCTTTGATTCCAAGGAAGTGAAAATCGTCAGGGGGTGGGAGACTGCTCAGTTACTCCAGAGCCCCCTGCATGAGCACAAGGACTCAATTCAGGTCCCCAGTGCCCAGGTAACAGCCTGACAGCTTGCCTGTGACCCCAGCATTGGGTACAGGATTTCGGGGGGAGAGAGAGAGGAGATCAGTGTATCCCTGGGGCTCTGGCCAGACAGTCTAGCAGAAATAGAAAATTCTAGGCTCAGTGAGAGTCACTGACTCAAAAGATGGCCCAAAGAGATAAAGTGGGTCACACCAGTGAGAAAAGACACTTGCCACCAAAGCCTAATGCCCGGGACCCACATCGCAGGGGACAACCAACTCCCACAAGCCATCTCTGACACACACACACGCGCGCACACACACACACACACACACTCAGACTACAGTTTAATAAGGCATCATACAATGTTAACCTAACTATAATCACTACACCTCGATATTTAAAATAGTTAGAAACCACGTCTCTCAGCATTCCTGATCCTCACCAAAGCCTCGTTTGCACTGGTCTTGAGGCAGGGTTTATTATGATCCCTGGGACATTTTAGCACAGCACCAGAGGAAACTACCTCATAAGATGACTCCACGCTGCGTTATGTATCAGGACAGGGATTTGCCAATCACCCTGTTCTGGCTTTTTTAAGTCACCCGGAACCTGTTTAAGCAGCAAGGCCATCCCATAGAAGATGTTAACATACCATATTAGCATGGGATATTTGCACGACAGAGAGAAAACTAACACAGACATCCAGGAGGACATCAGAAATACACATGTTCACATACACGTGTATGCATGTATGGACGGAAGTAAAGATGAGGAAGAGACATGATAGGACTTAGACTGTGTCTTAGACTGGGGTGGGGGTGCTACTTACACTAGGGGCAGGACTAACACGCTTACTTAGTACTAGGTGAGGGGCAGGACTAACATGCTTACTTAGTACTAGGTGAGGGGCAGGACTTAGATGCTTACTTAGTACTGGGTGAGGGGCAGGACTAACATGCTTACTTAGTACTGGGTGAGGGGCAGGACTAACATGCTTACTTAGTACTAGGTGAGGGGCAGGACTAACATGCTTACTTAGTACTAGGTGAGGGGCAGGACTAACATGCTTACTTAGTACTAGGTGAGGGGCAGGACTAACATGCTTACTTAGTACTAGGTGAGGGGCAGGACTAACATGCTTACTTAGTACTAGGTGAGGGGCAGGACTAACATGCTTACTTAGTACTAGGTGAGGGGCAGGCTAGCTCAGTTACAGGGAGTACAGGTGGTTGCGAGCTGCCTGGTAATGGAACCTGGGTCCTCTGGAGGAGCAGCCAGTGCTCTTAACTGCTGAGCCATCTCTCCAGCTCCTGTTTTGTTGTTATTATGAAGAAATAATAATAAAACAATAACAACAACAACAACAATAATAACAACAACAACAGTATCTTAGCTCAACACCTGGAGTCAACCCTAAGAGTTAACGAAGTTGAGGAAGTGTTCACAAGCCAAACAAAGGACAGCCAGCAGCACCACTGCAGACACTGGAGATGCAAATTAAAACCACAAGAGGCAACCTCACGCGCCTTTAGGACCACCCTCATCGAAACTCAAGAGAAACATTGTTGAGGGTGTGGAGAAAGAGTGTCCTTGTACACTGTAGGTGGAAATTTACATTGAGAATCCTAAAAAAAAATAAAAATAGAATCACCATATGACCCAACAATCCCTCTTCTGGGCACACACCCAAAGGAATGAAGTCACCACTTCTTGAGGACATCTGCACTCACATGTTCGGCGCAGCGCTATCCTGATAGCCGAGACTATCCTGATAGCCGAGACGTCAAAACACGGGAACTGTCCACGGACAGCTGGATTCGGAAAGAGTAACACACACATATGCACACACAGACACACAGACACACCCACAGACACCAGAGAGACACACGAGTAGACACACAAACATACACACACATGTACCCTCGCAAACACACATATACAGACACATAGACACTCAGAGACACACAGACACATCCGCAGACACGCAGACGCACACAGAAAAACAGACACACACAGAAAAACAGACACATACACACAGACACAGAAAAACATACACACACATACAGAGACACACAGAAAAACAGAGACACAGAACCAGACAGACAGACAGACAGACAGACACACACACACACACACACACACACACACAAATAGTCTTATTCTTCCCAGCCATCTCTCCCCACAACTAACTGAGGCTGTTTGCACACCGGAAGAGTCCCAGATCTGCACTTACACTCTAGTGATCTGCATCTTTATGCAAACACGGGTCCGTATTTCAGAGGGCCTCAGACAGACTAACAAGTTAACCACAACTTACTTATGTAATCTCCTAACTCGTTACTGTTACTTAGGTTACTACCTATAACACCGTACTTTTAGTTGGGTTATCTTGTCTAAATGCAAAGTCATCACTTTCATGTCATATCTGTTGTCACATGTCACTGGGTAAATAAAACAAGAAAAAGAAAAATCAGAGAGAGCCAAGTTCCGGAGCCATTTCCCATAGGACCTGATGATTTTGAACCCAGAAGAGAGGGACACTTTGTAATCTCAGCACAGGAAGGCAAGGCAGAGGACTGGTACAAATCCAGCTTGTCTACACAGTGAGTTCTAGCCCAGCCAGAACTACATAGGGAGACAAGACAAAACAAGCAGCAAAAAAAAAAAAAAAAAGCCAAACTCACAAACAGCAGGACACAGCACCAAGGGATGCTACAACTTCTAGATTCCTAGGACACTGCACTCACAACGCACATACCCACACACGGATACACAATACACGTAATTAAACAACAAGATCAAAGCTTAAAAAAAAAATCAGGGGTTGGGGATTTAGCTCAGTGGTAGAGCGCTTGCCTAGCAAGCGCAAGGCCCTGGGTTCGGTCCCCAGCTCCGAAAAAAAAAAAAAAAAGAAAAAAGAAAAAAAAATCAAAGTGGGGCTGGAGAGATGGTTCAGTGGTTAAGAACACTGACTGCTCTTCCAGAGGTCCTGAGTTCAATTCCCAGCAACCACATGGTGGCTCACAACCATCTGTGATGGGATCTGGTGTGTCTGAAGAAAAACCAGTATGTATATAAAAAAAAAA
The DNA here is from genome assembly GCF_021556685.1 of Rattus norvegicus. Lineage (NCBI taxonomy): Eukaryota > Metazoa > Chordata > Mammalia > Rodentia > Muridae > Rattus > Rattus norvegicus. Next base: position 137,413,809 of record NC_141540.1, read on the forward strand.
AAATCGAAGACCTAGGAGAGGCAAGATGGCTCAGAAAATTAACGAACCTACCACAAGCCTGATGGCTTTGATCCCCTACATGACAGAAGGAGAGAAATTATTCTCAAAACTTGTCCTCTGGACCTCACACACACACACACACACGGTGGCACCACAGCTGGCATTGCCTGTGCACACACGCGCGCGCTCTAAATGTAAACAAAACAAGACCCTAATATTAGGCTGCATACAGTACTTCCACTAAAAGCTTAATGCTGACAATTGAAATCTTGGGAGACAGAGTGGAAGAAAAATGCTCTTCTGTAGCGAGAGAGCAAGAGCCGGCAGAGCGCAGAGCAGGCCGTTCCTCTTGTCTAAGAACCCAGAACAGTCCACGCCAATGGCTGTACCTGCACTGGCAGCACGTATCCTTGGTTCTCTCCGGCCTTCTTGGCTTCTGCTCCGCACTCTCAGAATGCCTGACCCACCCTGTAACCTGTGCGCACGGCACTCTCAGAATGCCTGACCCGCCCTGTAACCTGTGCACACGGCACTCTCAGAACGCCTTACGCACCGTGTAACCTGTGCAGCGCTTCTCTCCTTCCTGAGATACTTGCCCTGGTCTTTACAATCCCCTGACGCCATGTTTGACCAGCTGGCTCTACCATGAAAGACGCATCCATATGAGGTCAGGTTAGATTCTCTTGTCTCAGCTTCCCCATCGCGGAAATGGTCCCCGCTCGCACAGTCAATGTCTTAGTTGGGGATACTGTTGCTGTGATAAGGCACCAAGACCAAAACCAACTCTGAGTGTTTTTTTTTTCTTAAACACAATCTCAATTGTTCGATTTTACCAATGACGATCGGGGCCTCATGCTGGGGTGAAAGCCTGCTAGCTCAGAGAGGCACGGAAAGCACCCAGCTCACCTTCCTCCACAGCTGATGTCCCAGAAGCAATTCCACTCTCAGGCTGTCTCAAAAAAAAAAAAAAGTCTCTCAAAGTGAACGTCCCTCCCTTCTACTTCCTGTGGGTCTCTCTATTCATCCGCCCGAGTCCCTCTTACTCTCTATGGTTTTCCTATGTCCACGTCCTGTGAACTGGTTGCTTGCTCTTGACCCACGGTTGTCTTTAATCCTGTTTACAGTATGTAAGCAGAAAGCTCTGGGATTGAAGGTATGTGCTAAGGCTGAGGCACACGACAAATAAAACTGGGTTTTCCTAGTAAGTAACAATCTCGGGGTTCATAGTATGATCAAACATCCTGCAACATCTGGGAGGAAAAGGGTTTCCGAATACATTCCCTGATCGCACTCCATCAAGAAGGGAAGTCACGACAGGAGCTCAAGACAGGAACCTGGAAGCAGGAAGTGAAAAAGCCGTGGGGACCTGCTGCTTCCTGGCTCGCTCTCCCCTGCTTCCTGGATCTGCTTTCTTATGTGGTAGCATCACAGGGGGCGGGACCCTCCAACATCAATCACTAATCAAGGAAATGCTTGAGCCGGGTGGTAGTTTGGATGCGTTTGGCCCAGGGAGTGGCAGTACTAGGAGGTACCGCCACCTTGGAGTAGGTTTGGGCTTTGAGGCTCCTTTTCTCAGACTCCACCCAACGTGGAATGGGAGCGTCCTCCTGACTGCCTGAGGGGAGCCCCTACGGCTGCCTTTAGAAGAAGACGTAGAACGCTCAGCTCGTCCAGCACCATGGCTGCCTGCACGCCGCCATGCTTCCAGCCATGATGGTAACGGACTGAACCTCTGAACCTGTAAGCCAGCCCCAATTAAACGTCTCCTTTATAAAAGTTGCCTTGGTCACGGTGTTTCTAAACTGCAACGGAAACCTTAACTAAGACAAGCTGGGTGGCGGCGGCATGGGCCTTTAATCACAGAACCCAACAAGTATAGGTAGGTGGATCTCCGTGAGTTCAAAGCCAGCATGGTCTCTAGCAATAGTTTCAGAACAGCCAAGGCTACATACACAGTGAGACTCTGTCTGGAAAAACTGGGGGGTCGGGGGGGGGGGGGAGAAGAAGAAAATAAAAGAGAAAACTGAAAACTCTTAAAAGATTTACCTATAGGCCAATGTTATGAAGGCCTCTTCTTAATTCAGACGCCTCCTCCTGGATGACTACAGCTGTGCAGGCTGACAGAAACGGCTGGGCACGGTCATAAATCCCGTGGTTTAGACATGCATCACAGTTGACAGGGCCTGCATGGTTCTGGCTAAACCGACTCTTTCCTCGCCAAGGCAAACAGGAGCCCTTCAGCCTTCCTCCTCTTAGCCTCGAGACCTCTCAGCCTGCCTCTCGCTGCCTGCCTGCCGCCTGCCTCCCCGGTTTTGGCCAGTGGTCCCGCCCCCTTCGCCCTAAGGGCAGGAGTAATTCTGTGACTGCCTCTCCAGCACATTCCAAACTCTCCCATCTGGGTGTAAGGTTTCCTCTCACCAGTACCTTTCAGACCTCCTTTCCCTCGCCTTCCATTTCAGAATAGAATTCCTTGGCTAAACTGGGATTTACGTGAAATACGTGGGATCTCCCTTCTACAAACTCTACTTGTTCATGATGTCCCTCAGCACAAAACATGGTTTTGGTTTTTTGTTTTGTTTTTTTTTTTTTTTTTTATCCGTAGGAAGAGGGAAGGGAGGAGACCAGATCTATCAGCTCCTTCCGGCTTAGAAATTTCCATAAATTCTTTAAGTCTCTAGCTACTTGCTAGGCCCATCTACTCCTCGGTTTCCCAGAGCCACAGCAGACTGGAAGCTGAGCACATCACATGACTTCCAACCTGGGTATCACTTTAATTTTTTTTCTTTTCTTTTTTTCGGAGCTGGGGGCCGAACCCAGGGCCTTGTGCTTGCTAGGCAAGCGCTCTACCACTGAGCTAAATCCCCAACCCCCTGGGTATCACTTTAAAGCGACTTGTTGGATCAGTCACCAACGCCACCGCCTCCCAGTTTCCCTTCGTTCATGGCCCATCCTTTCCCTCCCTCCCTTACAGTTCACAGCCCCAACTCCGCGACGCCATCTTCTCCCCACTTCCGCCACCTTCTCCCCACTTCCGGAACCCTCTGCTCTCCCAACTGCAGGATTCTTCTGGAAAACATTTTCTCTCTCTCTCTCTCTCTCTCTCTCTCTCTCTCTCTCTCTCTCTCTCTCTCTCCCCCCCCCCCCCATGTGTACAGAGCGATTTCTGGATCCTAAGTGTAAATCGCTCAGAGCCCCCTTCCCGACCCTTCCCCCCACCTCACCCCCTACCGGGGTGCTGGAACTCCACACTCCAGCTCCCAGGCCAGACGGCCCCTACTAGATCCTGTCCGTACCCTTCCGACTTCCTATCCCGCCTGTGCAAACTAAAATAGTGCTGTGCTTTCTTTTCTTTTTAAAAAGGTTTATTTATTCAGTTTATGCGAGTACACTGCCGCTGTCTTCGGACACACCAGAAGAGGGCATCGGATTCCATTACAGACGGTTGTGAGCCATGATGCGGTTGCTGGGAATTGAACTCAGGACCTCTGGAAGGATTTATTCAAACCTGCTGTGCAGATTACTTACAGGCTTGGGTCAAGGTCTCTGATATTTTAATAATGATGGGGATTTTTTTGTTTGTTTTTGAGGTTTCTTTTTTAAAAAGTTGTTTTGTTGTTGTTTGTTTTTTCGATTTCAGTTTTATGGGGGAAGTGGTATCCAGGTAACACTGATAGCCTAGAAGACACTTCTTAACACTTGAGATGATGGAGGTCTTTTTTTTTCTTTTCTTTTTTTCAGAGCTGGGGACCGAACCCAGGGCCTTGCGCTTGCTAGGCAAGCACTCTACCACTAAATCCCCAACCCCAACGGAGGTCTTTTTAAAAGCGAAGTCTGCAGATCCACAGAGATCCTCACCCATACAATTTCTCCAGAGGAGAGACATGAAAAGCCGAGAGGTGAGTAGCAGACAGCCCTGTTCACCTTCACGAACCTGCACACAATTCCCTTATGGCTGAATCTGGATGGGGAAGGCAGGAAAATACATCGGAAAGCACAGCTCAGAGGAGGTATTTTCATCACAGTCTGACGCTGCACTGGAATGCTTTAGATTCTCCGTGTGGTTTCTAAAAGTCCAGAGAAGGAAGCGTATCCAGCTGCCTGTCTCGACTGGGGAGGAGTTCTGCCCATCAGGAGATACTTGGCAAAGTCTGGAGACATTTCTAGTAACACATGAGAGGTCACTGTAGACCTCCGGTAGGCCCGGCTGGCACGGCACTTAATCTGCACAGCAAAGAAAGGAGATCTGGCTCAAAATGGCAGCCTGGTGATGAGGTGGCAACCCAGTGGTAAAGAAGGCTGATCAAGAACACACACACCGGCAGCCTCTGCGGGCATAGCGTCTAGCCACTGAATTATACAACAGACTATCTCTCCACTCAGCCATCCTATGCACGGGTTCCAGTAACTGTTGCATTCTATGATCATTCCAATCCCCCTACAGGATCACCCAAGGCTGTGCTTTCAATATGCCCTTATGATATCTATGAATTAATATCCGTATCACACTGATTTCTCTGAGATACAAAGTCCGAAAAGTCAAGTCAACATATAACTTTGGAGTAAGAAAACAGATGCTACTGTAAAATGGTGAAAAAGAAGAAGAAGAAGAAGGAGGAGGAGGAGGAGGAGGAGGAGGAGGGGGTTGGGGATTTAGCTCAGTGGTAGAGCGCTTGCCTAGCGAGCCCAAGGCCCTGGGTTCGGTCCCCAGCTCCGAAAAAAAGAAAAAAGAAAAAAAAAAAAGAAGGAGGAGGAGGAGGAAGAAGAGGAGGAGGAAGAGGGGGAGAGGGGGAGGAGGAGGAGGGGAGAGGAGGAGGAGGAGGGGAAGAAGAAGATCAACATTTGGAGTTTAATGAGCAGGGAGTCCTTTGGTGTGACTACTAATACAAGTAAAATTCTCATTGACTGAGAGCTGATTTCTAGAATTACTACAAAGGCAAGGAGTCAAAAGCAACTTTGAACACTTTAAAGAAAAGCATTATTCTCTGCATATGTGTGTTTAGTTACATCGATATTTGTGATCAAGGACCAACCTTGTACTAAATTAGGTGGGCAGTGATTATGCTGTATTTAATCCCTAGTTGAGCTGACAGTTAATTCCTAACGAAATGCCCTAGGAAAACTCAAATGTAGAGGGGTTAAAAGCACCATAACGTGGTGTATGAAAATTAAACTGTAACAAAGATATCTTTAAGTCCTTCAATTTGAAAAGAGAAGAAAGTCCCAAGGACACTTTGTCATCCAGAGATCACCTTGACGGTGCAGAAATTGAACAATTCCTTTTTTCTATCCGAGTCTCTGGGGGTTGAGTGAACTCTCAAGCTCTCTCCCAGTTCTCATATCCTCTGACTGATCTGTCTGCTTACAGGTCAACGTTACCTAAGCAGAGGAACCTATGGATACGTCACATCAGCTGTCTCAGGACCAGTAGCTATCAATCCAGATGGGCATAAGAACGAGCTGGAAAATGTAAAAAAGAAAATCTGACCTGAAGAGTGACCTCATACACCATGGGTCTAGGATGGGATCCAACTATGCGTATTTTAAATGCTCTCCAAAGGATTCCAATAGGGTGCCAGCCTTAAGATCTACAGACTGAGAGTAAAGGCAAGATCAAATGCAGCTCGTGTGTCCAGGCAGGCTAGACAGATTAACAACACAGCGCCGGCTCAGAGAACTGGAGAACGCTGGTCTTACTCAGGTCCCTCCAATCAGCAAAAGGAACAAGCTAATCTCTAGGGTTTTGTTTGGTTTGAAATAGGGTCTCGGGGCTGGGGATTTAGCTCAGTGGTAGAGCGCTTACCTAGGAAGCGCAAGGCCCTGGGTTCGGTCCCCAGCTCCGAAAAAAAGAACCAAAAAAAAAAAAAAAAAAAGAAAAGAAATAGGGTCTCACCGTGTAGCCTTTGGCTGGTTTAGAACCCACTTTGTAGACAAGCCTTTACAGAGATCCTCCTGCTTCTGCTTCTAGAGTTCTGAGACTAAAGGCAAGCGCTACCACACACACCGACATTTTTTTTTAAGGAGCGCTGAAAATCCGTATGTAAAGCGACATCCTAATTTTTATCCAGCAATTAACTCCAAATAATCTTAAAAGAAAAGACGTAACGTACACAAAATATATCCACAAGCTTACCCAGAGCTGCTTACCAATCTGCAATCACAGCATGAACGATGACCACTTAATGCTCATTTTCCTCAGCCCCACCCTCTCCTATATGCACCGCCCTCTCCCATCAGCCCCGCCCTCTCCCATCAGCCCCACCCCTCCCATCAGCCCCGCCCTCTCCCATCAGCCCCTTTCTTCCACACCTCAGACCACAGCCTATCCCGTTCCTTTTCCTTTCCAGTCTCCTTCGTCATTGCAAGAGATGGAAACTGATATCTTCATGTGATCCTGGCTGTCTCACTGAAAGGGCCTCCCAGCCTGGGAAAATACAGGCCACAAGTAGTAACCTGAGGCTAGGGACCCATGATGTCAGCAACTGGATGGTTAGTAAACTCGAAGGGAAAAGTCAATCAAGCTCACAGCGTCACATCGCTAAGATTTCACCAGGCAACAGGTAGACATCCTCGTTTAATCTGATGCTCGGGTTCTGCGCTTTGCTTTGCGTCTAAACGACCACAGAATCACCCGGCATGGTTTTGTTTGCTTGGGTTTTTGCTTTCTTTTCATTCCCCAGCCTGATCTGTCTCAATCTTTGGAGGTAAGAATCTGTAAACTAGCAGATTTCCAAAGACACAGGTTGAGCCTGCTGTGTAGCCAGGCTGAGAAACGCTTAAAACAAACAAACAAACAAACAAACAAACAAACCCTTCTCCAAGTCTGCGCTTGGCAGTGAACTTGGGCAGTGTTGTCCTGAATAGCGTCTACTTGTTCAAAGAATCCCCAGCTGCTTCTCACTGTTTCTGCACAACTCCTGATGAGGTCTCAACCCAGGCGGCGCCTGAGTTGCCCAGCGGTTATGGCAACCTCTCTGGAAGTGAGTCTCTCACTTCACCAACCTCACTCCCCAGTGCCACCCTGGCTTCTATGTATCTGAACTCCTCTGCCATTAATAACTGGTTTGAAACCCGTTATCACCAGAAAACCGATAACCAAGCCATTAAATCCTACACATGAACTGTCTGAGTAACCTCACATCATCCACAATCTTAATGAACTCTCTGGGATAACTTCAACAACCACCATGGGCGTCGTTCTCATTTAATAAGTGGGGAGGGAAATTCTAAATTCTCAGAGGCAATCAACAATTTGCCCCAAGTTCCGAAAGCAAGCCTTACCAACTCTATCCTACGACTCACCAGGAGTGAAAATGCGTCGTAAAAAGGAAGGTGGTCACTGATCACTTCTAAGAGGCAGAAAAATATCATCCTGACCGGGCTGTCACGAATTTCAGTTGGCATTCTACTTTGGAAGCCACATAGCCATTGAAGCAGAAAGAAAAAATACCTTGGGGGGGGGAATGGGGGTGGAGTTGCAAAAGAATCCAGGCTATTTCTAAGCAAGCGGGGAACTCACTGGAGAGTGAGGGCCTTACAAAAGGCGGACTGTTTAAAAAAAACAAAACAAAACAAAACAAAACAGGATACAATGTAACACTCATGGAGGTGCCCAGACCGAGCTAAGGGAGCAGCGTTTACCAGGCGGCTAAGCTGACTCCCTAGCTCCTAAACATGCTGCCATCTTCCTTCCACATCTGTAGACACATCAAGGGACTCCCCAGCCCTCAATTCCTGATTCTCAACAATCCACTTGATGGATCTGCACCTTTGGGGATGCAGACAAAAGGACAAGCAACAACGGCCGGACACTGCTCAAAAGTAGAGACCAAGGTAAGAGAGAAAAGTGGGGCAGAAAGACAGCAGTGTTTCAAACTTAAGGGAAGAGGACCAACTGTGGAATAGGGAAAGGAGATGATCAGCCCTTCCGTAAGGGGTTGGGTGAGCTACCTTGCCAACGTCACAGCCCAGCAAGAATTTATTAAGCAATCCCTGTATCCCTGGCATTAGAGGAGAAGAAAGGTCAGCATGGTAGCAAATGCCAGGCCTCTTAGGTCCACTGCTTCCTCATTGTAAGCCTCAGTCCATGAAGCAAGGTAAAAGAAAAATCTACAGAAGCAGCAAAGTTTAAAGACTCAAAAGTACCTTTAAATCTATTTACAAACCTGCCGACTTACAGGCAGCCAGGGTCCAGTAAGCACCATTTCTCCCGAAAATTCCCCCCTAATTATTCCCACGGACAATTCTTTCTCCTCATTAAGCTTCCTCTTGCCACCCCTCACACAACCCCTCCTAATGGGGTCCCCTATCTCAAGCACCCTCCGGGTTCACATGACTCTGTCTCATTTCTTCGCAACCTCGAACACCTGGCATTTCTGTTTGCGTTCATCCATAGTCTGTTTCCTGTTGAAATGGACATAGCACGGGAGCCGGAACCTGATCTGATTAGTCGCTGCCTGCTACGAAGCATCCCCTCATTATCCAACACCTGTTCTTTAAAAAAAAAAAAAAAGCCCTATTAAGATCAAAACCTCAATCAAACTAGGCCGCGTTTCCGTGGCTTTCGGCCATACACAGAGAACTAAGTAACTCAACAGCGGAGTCAATTAAGTCATTTTAAGGCAGAGGTTAGGCAGTCATACCAGACCCGTGGCGGGACTTGCCAGTTTCCTATAGGGTGAGTTATTTGACAATTAGGCCAGCCAGCTCAGGTTTTATTTCCGTTGTCCTCTGACGTCAGAAAAAGCACGAGTTGCAGCACTGTTTCTTGTATCAAGGTGACAAATTACAGCCTTGCTCGCCCTGCGTTCTGCAAACCATACAATTATCCCCCCCCCGTATTCTTTTTAAGTTAAAAAAAAAAACACGCCACGCGGAGGTGTCAAACCTTGGAAACACATACCGTTTTCTAGCGTTGGATCCTTTGCTCTCTTCCACGTACAACAAACGTTTATCGTCTACGCGATCCACCAAGCCAGTGTGTTTCCCACCGATGGGAAGAGGCTAGAGAGAGCTCGGGTCCACGCCGCAGAGCGAGACACAAAGGGCTGGAGTAAGCACCACCTTCCTCGGCCCGAGGCAGCTTGTGAAAGGCAGTTCGCGCCGTGACGCGCTTACCGCGAAATTCCTTTTGCCGCCATATGCACTCGTGTCTAGTGCGAGCACAGTTGAGCTGAAACGCGGCGGCGGGCGATGCACCAGGAACCGCGCGCGGTTCGCGAGGGTGAGAAGCAGCTCCGTACCCCGAGCCGGGTTGGCGCGGGGGGTGGGGTGGGGTGAAAGGAAGGCGGGCTGCAGGAGATCTCGGCGCGCTTTTCTCCCCGCGTGGAGCCGACCAGTTTAAAATCCTTTTGCCGCAACGTTTGGGGCCAGGTGCGGGGGAGGGGAGATCAGGGCGCAAGGGTCCTGCGCAAGCAGTGGCCTTTTGTTCTCCCGCCCCACCGGACCCGGGCTCTCCTAAAGGAAGTAGCCTATCGCTGGCTCTTCATTCCGGAGAGGAAAGTGAGTCACTGCCAGCATCCTCCCACTAATTGGAGCGGACACAGGGGCCGAACCCGCGGAGGGGCAGCCAACGTGCACGTGTTTACGGCACTGAGGAGCCAGTCGCCGAAGCTCCGCTGCCCCGCCAGTCCCAAGATGCAGACTGATTCACACTCCTCGGTGTACCTACTGCCCCTCACAGCGCAAGCCTGGTCCCTAACCTTAGAAAATGGAACCGGATCTGGTGCCACACTTCGCCACCATAAAACCAGGTCCGCAAAGTAAGGCAAAGGTGGAAATCTGGGGTCCCTGCTGTTGTGTGAGAATCGCGGCTCGCGTTCGGGCAGACCACACCAGGCCAGCACAGTTCCACGGGAGAGAGATTTATTTGTGGGAAAAGGACAAAAGGGAGCGACGACGGGAAAAGGGGGGGGGGGAAGGTCAGGAAGGGTCTGCCTTTAATTTGGGCAGTGACGCAACCACTCGCAGGTAAGGGTGGGAGGTGGGCCGGGTGGACTCTGGGAATGTATGGAAATTGCCATGGCAACAGATGCGCGGGTCCCCGTCGCCTATGGGTGACCCCACCGTCATCTCTGGGTTAGTAGTGATCCGCAACCGTAAAGCCGGTTCCTGAAGCCAACACCTGCGTTCAGGGAAGGGCACCGGACTCTGCCTTCTAGAAAGGCGCCGCCGCGCTCTGCCCGGGTCCTCCAGACATGGAGGCTGGCTGAGTTCCCTCCTTCCCTTCCTGTTCAAACTCCCCTTCCCTCCAAACCGCCGCTCCCTCTGCCCTCCAAACGCACCTTACCTCGAGAAATAAAGGGAAAGGCGCCGCCAAAGTGTCCGCCCTTCCAGGCCGTCCCCGGCAGTTAGATGTCCTCTTGGTGTCAAGGTCTGCCTAGGGAAAGGTGGCCCCTGGTCTGTAAGACTGGGCGGGGAGGATCCGCGTGGCGGGTTTCCGAGGAAGGTAAAAGGCCGGGTTACCGGCGACCTTCAGGCAGAGTGGCGTGGCCGCGCTCTCCTCCCCCTCCGTCTTCTCCACCCCCTCCTCCTCCTCCTCCTCCCCCCCAGGACTGGTTGGTTGCATCAGAGTTTCCCCCCACCCGCACTCTGCCCGCCAGCCTCGCACTTACATCCACACGCCCGGCGCGGAGGGGCTCCAGCCTGATTCATTGGCTACCGCCGGGCGCGTCGCCCTTTCTCTTCTGCAGTTTGGGGACGGGAGAGCGGCCTTTCAGACCATCGTCCCTCCCTGCCCGCGCGCCCGCCGAGCCGAGCTGCTTGCGGCGGAGCGGTGCGGGTCACATGCCGCTGATCGCCGCGCCTTCTTGCCCCTCTCCCACCGGGGCTGCCGGACCGCACGGAGACCGCGGCTGCCTGACACCGAGCATCCAGGAAGGGCAGTGCGAGCGGCTGCGCGAGCAAGGCGCTGATGCTGGCCCGAGCATACGGAGGCTGCGCGGCGCCCCGCACCTGCCTGCGCCCTCCCGGGGCCTCAGCTGGGGTCACAGCTGCCGCACCCGCACCCTCGGGGTTGGAGGTGGAGCGGCTCCCTCGCCCGGGCGGTGGCAGGGGGGCCGTCTCTTGGGGTACGCCAGGGCCTCAGCGAACGGAGTTGCATTATGGGAAGGGAGCAGCGTGACGGTAGCCCCGCGACCCCGAGACGGTGGCGTACTACGGGACGCGGGGACACCTTTGGAAACTTAGTGTCTCGAGCTCGCAGGCTAAGGCGCCTCCCGTCTCCCACCGCGACACCTGCGGTCCCCCCAGAGCAGCTCTAGGGACCCCTTGTGACTCGGAGTGTGACAATAACCCAAGGGGTCTGCACCAATAGCCCTGCTGTCCCGGCCACGTGACTCTACCCTTGCTGGGCCTGGAAAGGGAACAGGCTGAAAGCCGCGTCAGCCTCGGTTCCTCCTCCTGCCCCACTCTTTGTCTGAGGTGCAGCCCCTTAACTGACTGGCTGGCACAGTCGCTTCTTCTTAAAATGGCGACAGGAAATCCCACCTGCACGCCAGCCAATGAGACCGCCGCCACCATGAAGTCTGCCGCGTGGAAGCCTGAGCCCCTCTCAACAGGATGGCTCCTCTTATGGGTCCGGTCAGAGATCCATCAGCCTGACCATTAATAAATTTTAACCAGGAAGCTTTTATTCAGACAGGCGCCGAGCTGGGATTCCGAAGGCAGCACCCAGACACCTCAGCCAGGGGTTTATAAAGGCAAAGATTACAAAGTTACAATTTGTTCTCTTGCACGCTTGTTTACAGAAGCAGAAGCAGCAGTAAAAATAAATGAATAAATAAAATAACCCTTAGCGGCCCTTAACATTTTGAGGTCTAATTTTACCTTATAGTACTGTTAAGCACAGAGATTTTAAACATGAAGTTAACCATCAACATGTTAGCCGTCGCAGTTCCATCTTCGTTCCATCAAAACAAGAAATGGCGGTTGAGTCATAATTCAAAAATGACTCTACCTGGAGCCTTTGAGAGGCTGAGTAATGCTGTTCTGCAGTGGCTACAGATTCTCAGTCTCCACTGGAAAAGTGAAGGGACCACCAAGGTGTAAGCTTTTTAGTGGCTAATATTCTTTTCTCGCTCCCTTCCAATGGTCGTAAATGGTCGTGGTTAGTTAAACACTGGCTTCCAAAGTGGGAGGTGTGTTCTTGGACGTGCCTGAAAACCGGAAGGTCATTGCAAACTGAAGGGCAGCCTCGCCCAATACGGGACAGTTTCTTCCTCAAATACAGTCTTTTTCCTGGGCTGCTTTGGTCCTGTTGCCCTTTCAAGTGCAAAACTTATCACAGCAACATTCTGCAAGTTTACACCAAAAGTCCTTTCTTCTTGCATTTCTTCCTAAAGGAAGTCGAAATTAGCGATTTTGTTAGGATTCTAAGTTACTTACTTATTGAGCCACAGCTGGCTGAACGGTGTGCGTCTTTAAAGGAAGATGGGTACTCAGAGAACAGGACCCCAAGACATTTAATTTAGCTCGGGTGGAACTTAACTCGCCAGCTCTGGTACACAGAACTGGTTACTCGGGGCTGTTTGAGGTGAATGAAATAGGGACCCTGCTTGTCCTACTCAGCAGCTTCTCTGCTACGCTTGTCATATATTTTCACATTTAATCCTCCTCACATTTCAGTTGGGTATTAATTATCCTTTCTATAAACAAGAAAACAGGTTCAAGGAGGAGGGAACATTGACCACATCGGCAGAGGAGGGGAACGGATTCCCACTCCGATCTGATTTAAAGTCCACGAGCAGTCTTTAGAAGCACAGAGCTCTCAGACGTGGGTCTTCACCCCTTCCCCTGGGGGTTTTAGTTGACATCTGCCACTGAGGGGACAACAAGCATCAATGTCACTCTGCTTCATAGAAAGACTGTCAGAGAGACATCCTGGGAAGAAGGCAGAGGCAGTGTTTTAGAAGTGCCTGGTAGCTTCCAGGACTGTTTGTAGGGGGAAACTTCCTTTCTGAAGTCCCCTCAACAAGTCAGCCTGTAAACCCAACTGCTGTAGTCTTCCTGGGATGTTTGAATAATGCCCTGATGTTTCCCCACTCACCGAGTGCTCACTAAGAGACCAGCAGAGGGTTAGCATTTTACACAGTTTCCTGTTTAATCCCCAGAACATCCTGAACAAAACGTGCTGCTTCAATCTCTTACTGAAGGGTTAAAGGCTCTATCCCCAAACCTTAAACCCAGAGAGCTGGAGCTGAGAGCTCCCTGGATCCTGGGATACCATTGTTTAACTAGGAAGTGGGAAGGGTCCAAACCACTGTGTTTGAGATGAGAGCCTCTGTTTCCAGTCTTTCTTAGGCTCTAGTGGATCATTTTGCCCTGTGTTAGACTCAAGGGCACCACAGGCAGTACTGTTAGGATGTGACTTATTTACCAACCATTCCCAAGTGAGCATGCTGTCCAAAACGGTACTACTAAAGTAGTTAGGATAAAATGGCCAAGTTTACCAAGCTATCCTAAGGGAGTCCGATAGAAGAGAACCTGAGGAATAGACTTGAACTCACTGGATCACAAAAAGACTTTCCGATCAAGACACTGGTAGCACGGACCCTAAGGACAATAAATACACCAGACCTCATGGGAAGGGAAAGCTCTGTAAGAGGAAGGACATCACCATTTGGACGAAGAGGTTATAAAATGGGAAACAATCTTGATCAATGACACATTCGAGAGAGAGTTAATATGTAACATATATAAAGAATGGGGAAAAAAAAACCCTAGGCATCAAGAAAACAAATAACGGGGCTGGGGATTTAGCTCAGTGGTAGAGCGCTTACCTAGGAAGCGCAAGGCCCTGGGTTCGGTCCCCAGCTCCGAAAAAAAGAACCAAAAAAAAAAAAAGAAAACAAATAATCCAATTAAAAATGGAGTGCAAAACTAAACAGAGACGTTCTCAAGAGACAAAACACAGATGGCTGAGTAACACTTAAAGAAATTGTTCAGCATCCTTAGTTATCAAGGAAATGCAAATTAAGACTACTGCTGCTTTGCTCATAATAGCCTAGACGGCCCTCAACAGATGAGTGGATAATGGAACTGATACATTGACACAATGAGATTTCAAAAAACAAATAAAGTCATGAATTCTCAGATAAATGGGTAAAGCTAGATAACCCAGACAATTGTATTCTCATATACCGGATGTTAGTTTTTGAGCCTTTGATAGGCATACCGCTGTTCATGCGTATCCACAGAGGTTAGGCGTGTTAAGTAAAGGACTAGGAGAAAGGGAAGGGTCTTCCCAGGAAGGGGAAATAGAATGTATCCTTATGGAGAGAGTGGAACAGGAGGATTTAAATGGGGAGGGGGAGGAAAGAGAAGGGTAAGGGGTGGGATACAGGGAAGTTCAACTAACACTAAGGGTCATATGGAGTCCTATTCCTTGACTAGGAGAATCATATTATCTTGCCTAATGAATTCTTTATACTTTCCTGGATCTCATCTATACAAGACTTTTTTTTTTTTTGACAATCGAAATTAGCGAGACAACCATAGCAAAGTGTAAAATTTCAGGGAAAGAGGTTCCCCTATTGTCACAGCCATTTTTCAGCAGATCCCTGTGTGACCTAGTTCCCCCAGCCCCCGCCCTGCCACACCCTTGGGTTGATAACAGAAAGCAGTATGTGGGCATGGGGATAAATACTTTCTCCCCCTAGATTTGTAAGAGGCTCTGGCAGTCAATCATCAGCCCCCACTGACCCTTGACGGAATTTAAATTACCATTCCTTCGCAAGCCACTGAAGTCTCTGGATTGGTCCTGGATCAGCTCTGTAAAATAACGCATCTGTTAGAGGAGATCACTTGTGGCTATGTGGTAAGTAATATGGTCTCCCAACAGTTGAAATTCACAAGTGATGCATCCTGGAAGTGTCATGTCTAGTGATGCCCCACTCTGCTGGTCACTGTGAACACAGCTCCCTAGTTCCTTGCAAAATGGAGCAGTGGGAGGCATCTGGAGATCACATGGCTGACTCCGTGTCTACTGAGTGCACCAGTTAGCGTGATAGGTGTGCAACCAATGGCCTGGGCTGCTATTTTGTACAGTTGGCAGAAATAAGCAGAGGCGATGCATTTCCCACCCCGGAACGTGTCAGCACAAAGCCTTTTATTATGTTTGCCCCACGGTGAAAAAGCTGTTATATTGTCATTTCCGTTTAAATTCCTCCCACTGTGACAAGGAGAGCGGGGTGATTAGAGAATATCTAGGTCTCCCCTTCAACTTGAAAGCTTCTGTTTAGGGAGAGAAAGCAGGTTTGGGGTGTACGACGGTGCTCGAACACTAGAAGTGGTTACTAAGTGAACACGCCGTGCTAGCGCCCTTACAGATGCTGCCTTTGTGAATTTACACAACTGTTTTTGTGAGAGAGCAAATGTAAATATGGACTCTGGGCTCTCGTTTCCCCCAAGTTGGCTTTTGTTGTTGTTGTTGTTGTTTGTTTGTTTGTTTGTTGAAATAAGGTTTCTCTGTGTAGCCCTAGTGCTCCTGGAACTTGCTCTCTAGACCAGGCTGGCCTCAAACTCAGAAATCTGCCTGCCTCTGCCTCCTGATTGATAAGATTAAAGGTGTGCGCCAACCCCAAGGTCCTCCAAATTGCTGCTTGGCCCGGCCTTGTGTCATCCCTGTGAGCTTCTGAAAGTTACTTCATTTCTCTGTGTCTTGGTTTTCTCATATTTAGAAAGGAAATAATATTAGCTCCCCTGTTAGTTGACTTCTGTGGCTGTGATAGAATCCCTGAGCAAAGCAAGCTAAAGGAAGGAAGATTGGCTTTGGTTCATGTTTTCAGGAGGTGAGTCATGGATGTACAAGGTAACATACATACATACGTATGTCTCAGTAGCTCAGGGCGTGTGCTCAGTACTTAATAAACAATAATTCTTTTTTTCCTCAGAGTGATTTTATTGCTTCTGTACACAACAGCACTTATGCCCCAAGAGCAGAGTCTGTGGACGACTCATGTTTCCAATTGGGTGGTAGCGTCCACTTAGTCTTCTAGTATGGGGCCAACCGGTGAATTTTACTATCAGAATCAGGCAGAATTTAGCATCCTTATTCTTTCTGTTCCTCTCAAGGTGCTTTCTTAATCAAATCGTAGAGATCCTCAGGGAGATCAGGGGCAAGGCCTTTGGAGTTAAGGATTCCCAAGGTTTTATTTCCAGTCACAAAAGGGAACTGAGCCACACCATGTGAGTCCCTCAGGATCACACGTATCTGGGAGGGAGTCAGGCTTTTCTTGGCCAATTTGTAAATCAGTTCCTTTGTGTCGTCAGACAACTTCAGCCACATGGGGACAATACAGCGGTAGGGTATCGCCGACTGGGACAGACCCTTTCTGGGAGCTTTTCATGGCGGAGGCTAAATTAATTCTTATTCAATGATGATTTGGCAAAATGTACAAGAAGCTTTGGTGGTAGGCAAATCTCTTCTAGGTTTCTGGATCCTGGAAATGGTGGATAGACACATTCTCAACTGCTCAGAGGTTAAGAAGGCAGGTTTTGGGATGAACCAAATGAAGGTAAAGATATCCTTCCAGTGCCAGATTAAGAAATGTATAAATGACAGTCAAATGAAATACTCAGGTGCCTGGCTATGGGGGAGTCCCACATCTTCCGGAAGCTCCTAGAAACGCTCTGAGGGACAGGATGGCAGCGTGTTTTTCTTAGTTCTAAACCCACTCCTACCCACCGGGTTGAGATCCCGAGGGTAATGGGGAACAGAGAAAGCATCTTCATCTAAGACCAGAGAAGCGAAAGCCACCTCCAGGAAGCTGGGGAAAGACACCCAGAAAGGTCGCTATGTGATTAAAAAAAAAATCTTGAAATCCAACAAGCCAGCAGTATCTGGAAGCAGTCACAAAGATACAGCCTGGGTTTCTCAGGGCAGGAAGCTCGGGGACCTCTCAGAAAACTGGAGGTATGCTTCCGGCATCGGTGCTGTGTGATGGGTGACAGTCTCACCCATGAACACACAAAAGACAGAAGGAAAGAACCTCTAGGGAACAGGAGACCAGCCCTGACCCAGGGGCCGGGGAAGGCTCCCCTGGGCACACGGGCAGCTTTGGGAGTGGCTGCTTTTGTCTTTTGTCTTCCTGGTTGTCTTTCTGGTGCTGACTGTATTTAAGGGGAAGAATCCTATTTATAACTTGTACGGAGTAACCATGTGAGAAAAGAGCTTCCATTCTAAATGCTTGTCCATAAAATAAGAACCAGGGTAATTTTCAGTGTGCGTGATTTTTCTATTTGAGGCACAAAAGGCTATTTCAAAAATCACAAACGAGGTGATTTTAATGAGAACGATTTAAAATTGACGGTCTTCCAGGCTCCTAGACTGGCAGTCATTTATACACACATACTCGTTTCGAAAATAAACGGTTCCAAGCTTTCATTCAAATATAACATGTTAAAATAGATTCATCCTTCCATTCCACCACCCAAATCCCCTTCTCCAATAAACCTCATCTTGGGAAATGACACCACATGGGCCCCAGAAGAGGGATCTTTTTTTTTTTTTTTTGGTTCTTTTTTTTTCGGAGCTGGGGACCGAACCCAGGGCCTTGCGCTTCCCAGGCAAGCGCTCTACCCCTGAGCTAAATCCCCAACCCCAGAAGAGGGATCTTGGCTCACCTCCTTCCTTCTTCTCATCTCATTAATTCAATGTAACTAACATTCACCAAATGCCAGGTATTCTGTGTCGTTTTCACAGAGCTTGGAATTAAGCAGAGAAATTAACATTGCTCAGACATTCCCACCCATGAACACACAAATGACAGAAGGAAAGAGAACCTCTAGGGAACAGGAGACAACCCTGACCCAGGGGCCAGGGAAGGCTCCCCTGGGCACATGACCCTTGTTTTGACTTCACTCTCTCGGTGCTGAGGACCAGGTGCCAGATACAATCAAGTGTGCGCTCTTGAAGGGGTACTGTCACTGCTGTCATTCCTCCGCCTAGATATTTCTGACTTGTGTTCCCTCATGACAGCCTTAATGACATCTTGACATCCTCTTGACAACTCTGAGCATGCATCTCTTTCAAGCCAGTCTTGGGAAAATTCCCCTTAAGTAGTACGCTGAGAGCATCTTGGTTACCTCTATTCATCGTAATGTATACATGTATATATTGACAACAATGCATTTGTATTTCTAGTTATCATATACATTCCACATTTGTAAAAGTTAAAAATCCCAATGCTGTGTTTTTACACTGTAGATTTATCTGCTGATAATATTTGACACTAATGCTATAATATGTTTCCAGTTGTTATTCTGAGTTTAACATTTTGGTGGGGAAAACTTGATACAATGTGTTTCATTTAACAGTGTCATGGAACTGTTACACGAGTCCAGATCTAGACTTTTCTCACTTAGGTTCCAGGGCTTAACGCTGCAGCTGGAAAGAGATCTCCCAGAGACACTTAGGCCCCAGAAAGACTATGCTTCCTGGGCTTCAAGCTTGGAGATCCCAAATGTAGATTCTGTTTCTCTATTCCATCTACTAGTTCACAAAGATTTGTTTGCATTGTTAGTCTACAAGTGTACACTTAGATGAGGGGAATTTAAAGGGGAACCTTTCCTAATTCTGAATTTGTGCTAACAGGTTCCTTGTCACATACGACTGAAGTGCAAGTGTTCTTCGTTTCCTGAAGCTCATCTCATCTTTCAAAGGGAGATTTACACAGGACATTAAAGATCTGGTCATCAGCCTTGAGAAGAAGCCATACTACAGAAATCCATCTATTTTACAAAGCCACTCACCTGTGTACAAAGACTCTCAATCAACACATCTGAACTAGGTAAACAGAGTAAACCGATAACATGGCAGTTTGCCCCTTGCTTCTTCCTCATGATACCTTGAATATTATAAGTGCTAAGAACCATCTGATGCGTGGGGCAGGGTGGGACCACCACCAAGCTAGTAATGTTGGGCACTCGGATGTTTTCCTAGGAGTACACTTTTTGCCTCTTTCTTAGTATTCCATGAAGGCCTTTGAGCTGGGCTCCGCCTATTCACTTGATCCCTACAACAGCTTAGAAATTGGTAACCTCAGCTAGGTGTACACTTCTAGAGAGGCTTAGGAACTGGTAGCTGAATGGATGAATTATCAGATGTCCTCACAGCAGCATACTTCTAATTCTTTATATGTATTCAGGTCCTTCAAAAGAAGGTATAAAAACACACCAACTATCAAATTTGATCTAAATTCTGAAAGTTTAATAACCTATACAGGCAAAGCAAATAAATAAACTATTTTGGGAGCTGTAATTTATCACCACCACCACCACCACCACCACCATCATTGGGGGAATCATAAGTGACTAAATATCACTTATCAAATACCAAAAGTACCCATTGCATGTTACATTATTTTAAATGAGAAAGCTTAGCCAGTGTATAAAACGTAATATAGTTAGTTTACCAGTTTCTAGTCTATGAAAATTTCCTGTGAATTTGGGGCTCTAAGCCAGGAGGTGGTAGCACACGCCTTTAATCCCAGCGCTTGAGGGACAAAGGCAGGCAGATCTCTGTGAATTCAAGGCCAGCCTGGTCTCAAAAAACAAACTAGAAGAACAAAAAAACATTGGGGCTCTACCATCCACCAGTCACTTCTAATGAAAAATGTGCCCATTTTCCTTCCAGCATCATCTGGATTGGTGCCAGTAGTCTCCGAGTACCATTCTCGGTATGAAATGAACGTTTGTAAATGAAGTCTAATTAAATGTCGCGCTTTACAGGAAGCGCTGTGTGCTACGGCTCTGCTCTTTCTGTTTGCCATTATCAGCGCTCCTGTTTAGGCAAAGTCCTGTGGTTCAGGAAGCAGCCACTTAGCGATAGCAACTTAATAAAGAGTATTCACGGCTCTTATTTTAAGAAACGCAGAAATGTATTGGTTTTTCTTTCTCTGTGTTAACAAAAGAGGGACAGAGTGCCAAAGACCTGCCATCTGACCACTACACACTCAGGTCCTTCGTGAACTTGTTCCCGTGTGTCTTTTCACGAGGCATTCTTCATTTATCCTTACCGCCACTGGACAGTTCCATTTGTGTTTGTTTTCCTTTTATACGTGTGTGTGTGTGTGTGTGTGTGTGTGTGTGTGTGTGTGTGTGTGTGTGTACGTGCATGCACTTGTGCATGCGTCCGTGAGGGCGTGCCAGAGAAGGCCGGAAGGGGTATCGGATTCCTGGAGCTGCTCACAATGTGGGCGCCAAGAAGCACAGACCCTCGGCGGGAGCAGCAATCACTCTTAACCGCTGAGCCATCTCTCCAGCTTCTCTGTGCTTTTTCTCCCCTCCTTTGTCTTCCACATCTGTATCCTCTTCTCCTTTGGTTGTGAAGTACTCAAGTCTTTAATCATTCAAGACAGAACGAAAGGAGGGGGGAAAGAAGAGGAGGAAGGAGAAGGAAGTCGCCTTGATTTCTTTCTATCCCTCCAGCTCTCCTTCCTTCTGCTGAAGAACCACGTCTTCAAAGAATAGCGAGTGGTCCCTGCTTCTAGGTCCTTTTCCTCCCATTTTATTGTTTAAGCATGCAAACACGTACAAAACTTCCTCGCTGTAGAAAATGGGGACATGCATTAAAATATAGTAGAGAAAACCAAACTATTCAACCCTTACAATCCACACAAAACTTTTCGTGCTTGAGAGTCAGATCAAACGGTGCTCATTTGCCCATGCAATTGAAAATTCCTTCCCCGGCACTTGTGAAGTAGCAGGGAGAACATGAATTTGAGGCCAGCCTGGGCTACGTAGTCAGACTCCCAACTACGAATTCCTCAAAACTATGCAGTGAACTCACATCGTTTTAGAATAACTCTCTCATTAGCACAAGACTTTCGCTCTTTGTCCCAATCTTTAAAAGTTGAACTTCAGGTTTAAAACGCAAGATCATTTTAAAATGTTTGGTACGATTTTCTGGAGAGAATCTCACTAAAATCTTTGTGAGCAATAATTTTCATTTGCTTTGCTGTCGGCTTTCTTGAACTTTAAAAACTGACCTTTTCAGTCTTGTGTTAATTATATCTTTATGGCCTTTGCTCATTTTTCTTTTCTGAAAAATTCATTTGTGGGCATTTTTTTGTGTGTGTGTATAAGAGCTATATTGGTAATGACGTGGATATTTTATTTTTCTTTCTTGTGTCCAAGTTTTTTTTTTTTCTTTTTTTTTTTTTTCAGAACTGGGGACCGAACCCAGGGCCTTGTGCTTGCTAGGCAAGCGCTCTACCACTGAGCCAAATCCCCAACCCCTGTGTCCAAGTTTTTAAAAGGTGCATAAGGGTCTTTGTTTTTTTGTTTGATTGTTTGTTTTTTCTTTTTTCTTTTTTCGGAGCTGGGGACCAAACCCAGGGCCTTGCACTTACTAGGCAAGCGCTCTACCACTGAGCTAAATCCCCAACCCCGGGTCTTTGTTTTGCTTTTGTTTCCTTGTGGAGTTTTGAGGTCTCAGAAACTACCCAGGCTGCCTTCAAACAACTCCTCTTCCTCCCCCCCACCCCCCTCTTCCTCCTCCTCCCCTCCTCCTCCTCCCCCCCCTCCCCCCACCCTCCTCCTCCTCCCCCCCTCCCCCCCACCTCCTCCTCCTCCTCCCCCCTCCTCCCCCTCCCCCTCCCCCCTCCTCCTCCTCCTCCCTCAGCCTTCTTCGTGCTGAAATTAAAAGCGTAAATGTACAGTGTGGTGGGGTTTGAATGTGAAGTGCTGGCTGGCAGGTTTGACTGCTTGGCCCACGGCTGGTGTCTCTGTTTGGCAAGGTTGTGGGAGCTTTAGGAGGTAGAACCGTGCTGGAGGAAGTGAGCAACGGGGGTCAGGCCCTGAGGCCACTCACTTCCTGTTCCCTGCTCTCTGACAGCAGATGTGACATGGCCACCAGCCTTCTGTTCTTGTCACTGTACCTTCCCTGCCAGCTGCAGTGTCTCTCCTACAATAACAGTTTCTCTCCACAACTGTAAACCAAAATAAAGCTTTTGTCCCTGAAAAAAACGAGGTTTACATGTTTTATGTCAATGAATTGATGAACTTTTTCTCAGACTTACAGGGATTTTTTCCCTTTGTACCAGCATAACAGTCATCATATGTTGGTTTCACATTTTTTTAATTTTTATTTTATTTTTATGGGTATGAGAGTTTTGCCTGTATCTATGTCTACATACAATGTACATACATGGCACCCTGGAAGGCCAGAAGAAGGTGTCAGAGATTCCTCCAGGGACTGGACTTACAAACAGTTGGGAGTCACCATGGGTGTGCTGGAAAGGAACCAAGTTCCTCTGGAAAAGCAGCCAGTGTCCCTACTGCTGAGCCACCTTCCAGTCTCCGGCTTTAGTTCTTATGAACTTAGGGTTGTTTTTTTAAATTTGATTTGATTATTTTTGCTTTTGAGACAGCACTCCTAGCACAGAAATGTGGTATGAATGAAACGGCCCTCAGGTATTCGAGCACTTGGTTCCTAGTTGGCGGCACTGTTTTGGGACGTTTAGGATGTGTGGCCTTGCTGGAGGAAGCCTGGAGGTGGACGTCGTCCAGAGTTATAGTCTCACCCTCCTTCGAGAACTTGTTTGCTATTAAAGGTGTGATCTCTCTGCCTTCTGCTACTGCTGCTGTCCCTCCAAACGGCCATGTCCATGACTGGCCACCAGACCCATCACTAACTGGTATGGCTTTCACTAACTGCTATGCTTCCCGACTGCTATTCCATGACTGGCTGCCAAACCTTCCTACTGCTATGCTCACCACTAGGCGCCACGCCCACCACTAGCGGTCACGCCCACCACTGGCGGCCACGCCCACAGCTAGTGGCCACGCCTGCCGCTAGTAGCCACGCCTCTCTGGTGCTTTAATGGGCTCATACCTCATGTAAGCCCAAACAAACTCTTCCTTCCATGAGTTGCTTTTGATAACTGTTTTATCGGAGCAACAGAACAGTAACCACTGCAGAGAGCCTCTTGGCACTGAGACTGCAGGAGTGGACTGCCATGCTTGGCTTGGGTACTAGGACTGCAGGAGAAGGCCAGCATGCTTGGCTTCCTTTATTTAATTCTTGAATTGACCTAGTAAGAGTTAATACTCGGGGTTGGGGATTTAGCTCAGCGGTAGAGTGCTTGCCTAGGAAGCGTAAGGCCCTGGGTTCGGTCCCCAGCTCCGAAAAAAAAGAACAACAAAAAAAAAGTTAATACTCCACATCAGTTTCTTCCAAATCACTCTTCGAGTACCAGTGGCGGAAGCGTCCTTGTTCCTCAGTGGTGCCTTCTTTATAACGTTATTACTTTTAAAGGGGAAGTACTCGTGATCCAACTCCTCGGCCCACTGGCCTCCACTCTTCTATTATCTACACCAGTTTATTTATTGTGCCTTTGTTATGCGCTTTAATACCAGCTAGGGCATGTTTGTCTTGGCCATTCTTGTCTGTTTATTATTCAAGACAAATTTAGAATCATTTCTAAGCCAGTACACGAAAAACTGGAATTCAACTTTTGTTATGCCTGTAAATCAATTTAAATACACGCGTAAAACAGCGTTTACCAAAAAAAAAACATATAAAATACTCTAAAAATTCATGCAGTTTCCCTCTATCTGTTTTTCTAAAAGTACAGACTTTGCTCACAGATCCACAGAGCTAAGTGCAACCCATTTCTGAATACTCTCAGATATCAACTCATCCATACAGAAGTTACCGCGCATACAATCCTGTTCATTCTGAATGAAACATCGATACTCTGCATGTGCACAGCCGTGATTCTCACTTTTAATAGGCTGCATTTCTGTATTAGGCAAGCATCCGTGTGAACGCTTTCTAAACTAATTTAACATTTTACAAACACAAAAGACTTAACTCATGTTTATAAGCGACCCACTGAAAGTCTTGGTCTAACCTACTACAGAAATCAACCAATTAAGTGTCTGTCATAGTTGAATTCACCATTAAGTGTCTTTCACAGTTGAGTTCCCCAAGAATCAGACTCTAAAGCAAGATAAAGAACATAAGTCTATGATAAAGTAGTCTTGAGAACCAAAGCTGAGTAAAGAAAGTAAGAATGGAAGCCTGAGGGAGACAGAAAGGCTGGAAGAGAGAAAGATGTCACCTTAGCAAAACCCTCCATCCTGCCATGGAGAGCCATGAGGCTGCTGCCTTACAGGCTACCACACCCACCTTAGAGATATCCTGAGCTAAGGTGAGCGAGCACACAGTTTACTGCTACAGCGCTTCATCCTTAAGAGAAGGCTGCCAAGGGAGAGAAAGCTGGGACAAAGTAGCTTTCTTAGAGTGAGCTTCCATAGTAAGACAGGCAAGAAGGCCTCAACTCTGTAGCGAGGCCACCTTTGTTTTTAAAGGGACACAAGAAAAGAGTCATAGTTTCCACTATACTATGCACTTAAAATGATCCTTCAAATTCCTTCGTCAGCGTGCATTCGGTAAGTATTTGCAAAAGCGTACAGAGGTCACCCAGATAATTACTTCTGTGAATGTAACTCTTTATGTTTTGTGCTGTGAACAGGTGAGAGTTCAGGAAGTACAATCTTGTTTTTTTTTTTTTTTTTTTTCTATTTGGCTAATTTGATGGATGGAAAAACTATAATAAGAAAAAAAATCGAATCTCCTCTTTTTTGTTTTTATGCAAACGAGCATTCTTTCTGGTGACTTTGGAGGCCAGAAGAGGATGTTGCCTGCCCTGAAACTGAAGTTGTGAGTCACCACGTGGATGCTAAGAACCAAACCTTGGTCCTCCCGGCAAGAGCAGCCATTGCTCTTAACCGTTACACTATCTCCAGCGTCAAATCTCATACTATTTCTTGAAATAAAATAATAAAAAGTACAAAGAGCTGGGGTGAGTGTAGCACTTGTTCAGCAAGGATGTGAGAAAGAGAGAGAGAGAGGAGAGAGGAGTAAGGGAGGGGAGGGGAGAGGGGAGAAGAAAAAGGAAGAGGGTTTAAGGTACACCATGCATTGAACATAGAACAATGGTTGGTGTTAATTCTTCCATAATAAAAAGAAAAATAGCTTCATTTTTCCCCTTTCTCTGTCAAACTGAGTTGGAGTACAGGGACGGGAGCAAGAGGAGGTTGAGAGAGAGAGATGAGGGAGCCATGTACCTACGGACGGAAGTGTTGGCGTCTGGGCTGGTTGCTCGCTTTGCCTTCAGAATATTATAATCGTCAGTGTGCAGGACAGGGATTAGAGGGTCAGAGCGGGGAGGCAGCCTGGCTGTTGGTCAAGTCTTGTAAATATGGGAGGGAGGGTAAATCAAAGCATCCATAAATCATCTTTCTAGAACATTCAGTCTTATCATTCTCTGCTTTAAGGCCCATTCACAGAGTTCCAATCAAACACTTTACAAGAGGAGCAAAGTGCAGTTTCACTTGCAAATTGGATGAAGTTGTAATATACTGAGAGAGTAAGCTCATAGTCCCCTTAATTGCCCAGACATTAGCTGTGCTGTCTCACTGCCACACACGAAGCAGAGCAACCGAAATGTCCCTGCCTGCTTGCTCATGTTGCCTCTATGCCTGTCATACCAGCATTCAAAGGGGCTGTGTCTTAGGTGGAGTTTGGGAGAAAAAAGCAGGGTATGGCCTCATGAACGGGAGACCTGTTTTTGTTGTTGTATTTTGTTTTTGTTTGTTTGGTTTTTGGTTTTGGGTTTTTTTGTTGTTGTTGTTTTTGTTTTTGTTTTTGTTTTTTGCAAAGCAGGCTAAGTAAGCTTGCGGAATGTAAAGGGGTAAAGGGATAAAAATTCTGGCTAAGAGGGGGGTCATCCTGAATTGTTTTCCGACATCAAAGAAGAACCTGAAAGTGTAAGTTAGACATTCTTCCGTTTGGTGAGGCACCAGACACAAAAGAGAGCTTTGCTGCTGCGCCTAAGTCTAGGTCTGGCCCGGCGCCAGCGACGGTGTGGGCAAGTTTATGAGCTTCACCAGCCTTGAGTCTCTTCACTGCAAATGGGTGTGTCCATAGCAAGATTGCAAGATTGTTTTTGTGGATTCTGGGAGACACAAGCTGAGATCACATATCTGCTACTACTCCCAGGCTAGTGCTAACACTATTCTTACTGAGCACTTCACCCACCTCTGCATGGAAGACGGTGCCCTCGCTGGTTAAGGAAGTAGATGCTGGCACCAGGCAGCCAGGTGTCAAACCCAGGCTCTGCCCAGTGCTAACTCTGTAAATGTGGACAAACTGTGTAACCGAGGGGCCCTTTGATTCCCTGGTCTGGGGTGTGAGGATTACAAGACTTCCTACTTTCGGTGCGGCTGTGGAAAATGAGTTAGTGTACGTAGTGTCCGCAGACGTACCATACAGGAAGACCGTGCAATCCTAGCCGCCACCTCCACCATCAGTCATAGAGGCAGGAGCTCCTTCAGCTCAGCCCTCAGACAGGCACTGACATGCTGGGACACATTTACACATGCGAGCCTCCCCCCTACTTCCTAACTAGTCCAAGCACCCAGTTCCTTCCCTGGGAAGATCTGCCATGTACTTCCCGCTGGCTTGAATCCCTTCTTTCTGTTTGTCTCCCTAAGAGACAGAGCCAATCTACAGGCAAAATGAGAAAGAGAAGGACTGTCTCAGCCACCTCACAGAAAGGATTCTGTGGTCTCCTGGGTCTTCCTTCAACCTCCCCTAGCCTCCACAGCGACCTCTCCCAGTCCAGGTGCTGATCTTCAATGAATAGCAACAATGAATCATTGCTCGACCAATTAAAGTATTTGCTGAACTCTTTGGGAATGAAGCTCGCAGGGAACCTTACTTTTTTTTTTCTTGAGCGGGAGCAGAGCCTGATGTGTTGCTCCCCTACCCCTCTAGATCTCCCTTCTCAGTGTCTGTCCTGTGGCAGTGAGAGCTGCAGTAGCCCAACACCCTTCTCTTCCCTGCTTCCTCTCCATTAGGACATGAGCAAACTCTCTTAACAAACTTCGGCAAACAGTATCTCTTTTCTTTTCTTTCTTTTGGTTTAGATTTTTCCTCCCCTTGGTGCTAGGGATGGAACTGAACCGTCACACACATTAAGCAGTTGCTCTACCACAGAGCTTCACTCCCAGCCCGATAGAAAATGTTCTCATGGGGCATCTAGCTGGTCTCTGCCACCTCTGTCCCCACAGAACCTTTCAGTTCTAGTTGTGGAGGAGTCCAGCTCGAGGGCATATGAAAAAGAGGCTGAAAACTGGGTTTAAGTGAGAGAGGATCTGAGCCTCTAGGAGGCTGGATGAGGTCCTTGTGTGACCGGGCAGGACACTGCCGAGGGTCCTTGATCTGTATTCTGGCTGAGGCCATTTCAGATGTAACTAGAATTTGATCTCCTTCATGGAGAATCCCATGGAAAATTACCCAACTCTATTCCAGGAACCCAAGATCAAGATTTCCCAACTAACTTATCTTAGCTTTTGTTAAACCGACTGCGTGTACAGACCTTCCTCTGCAGATGCTGATTAAGACACCAAGATGTGGTTTTTACCTTTAAAGTCCCTTAGTCAAAATCAGTGGGTCTCAACCTGTGGGTTAAGACCCTTTGAGGTTGAACGGCTGTTTCACAGGGGTTGCATATCAGATATTTTCATTATGATTCATAAGAGTAGCAAAATTAGTTATGAAGTATCAATGAAAATAATTTTATGGTCAGGGGTCACCACCACATGAGGAACTGTATTAAAGGGTCACAGCATTAGGAATGTTGAGAGCCACTGGTCTAGATGTTTGGGGCTACTCCTAGGTGCTGAACACCTGAGTCTCTGACAACTGAAATAAAGCCTTGGAATCAGCCATAAATAGTATGCGAGTGGTCACCTCAGGTAGGTTTTCTGTGACAATTGCAATTGATTCTATGAAAATGTATCAAGAATGCACAGTGACTGTCTCTACTCGCCACTTCTCCACCTGTAAGTAGGAATATAATGTCTTTTGACAAACTGCTGTAAAGAAGAAAGAGAAAATCCTGGGGGTGGAGCTGCACTCCAAGTAAACACAGCACTCGGGAGCTAGAGACAGGAGGATCATGAGTTCGAGGTTAGTCTAGGCAACAGAGTGAGACCTTGTCTCACCAAAATAAAAACCAAAGGGGAATCAAATGAACTTAGACTGGAGGTGGCCCATGGGAAACACTCAACAGGCCACAAAGGTGGCTGTAATTATCAGAGGGACTGTGAGAACAGAGGCGCAGGAGAGAGCTGGGAAGCTTCTCTCTGTGATAAGAGTAGCACCACACGTCTGCTGCTCATGGAGTGCTGGACAAACTCTTAAGAGCTTTACAGAAAGCAACACCTGAGTCCTCACAGCCACCACAGGAGGTAGGGCACTGTCAGCCTGGGGCTAAGGACAAGACTGAGGAAAGGCCAGTGACTTGCTCAAGACGCCACAGACAGAATCAAACTTCTAATGTGACTTCAGCTCTCCTGTTCTCTACAGCCATGTGTCACGGGATGTTCCAAGGAACACAGAGATGCATTTGGAGAAAAACAGATCAGAACGGGCAGATAGGAAACTGATGTTATCTGGGAAGGAGATGTGTAAGCAGACAGCCCCGGATGAATAGAAAAATGCCCAGAAGAGCTGCGTCATTGCCATAGAAAAAGTCGTTTGTGTTCAGCTGAATGGATGTTTAAGGTCTGCTCAAAATCTCTCAGGTCAATTGGAGCTATTCTTTTTGAAAAGTAGGATGGCGTATGTTCTTTGGACATGGAGAAGGCTGAGAACCAGCCACTCCACTGGCGCTGTGTCCAGTGATTAGTTCTGTCAATGAGCTACTCAGTCGAGTAGCACGAGTTTAAGAGTCTAAGTACCTTTCCTTACACCCCATTTAATCCACGCTGGCTTTTACCTTCCTGCACAGGTGGCCTGCTTCCCCTTTCCTGAGCTGAATTCTCACAGAAGCCAGTAAGTGTTAGGTGGCCAGGGAAAGCCTCTGGAGCACAGGAGACAGGACAGAAAGTCAGATGGTGCCTGTCATTAGTATCAGAAACCTCCAAGGAAATGGTTCTGAGGCTTTGGGGTTGTACAGAAGAATTATTAAGAAACATTAAGAAACCTTGTTGACAGTATAGCCAAGAGAGTGGTAAGCTTCACGGGATGGCAATTGAAAATAAAGTAGGAAGCTTGTGCATCAGTATGATTGTCAAAGGTCAGAGTTCCAGATGTGCACAAATATAAAAATCTCACATGTTTTAAAGACCAGGAGAGACAGAAGGGAGAGGAGAGGAGAGGGAAGATTTTTTCTTTTTTCTTCTCTACTTAGTTTTGTAATGGGGAAAATGCCAGACTATGTCTTTAAAAAGACAATTGACATTCAGGGTTTCTATTTCTCCTGATAGGTGTTTGAATCTGAATTAAAGGCGCAGTCCCGGCTCAGTCTCTCTGGTGGTGGTGTTCACGCCTAGATTTTTCTGCAGGGTCCTTTTTACCTGGTGTGGTGGCAGGGAAGACCTGTAGGGAAGAGGGAAGATCAGTTACAATGTAGCAACAGTCGGTAGAGCTGCTGTAAGGTGGGAACAAAGACCTTCAGGGAAGAAGAGTTACAATGTAGCGATAGGGAAGAAGAGTTACAATGTAGCGATAGTCGGTAGACAGGCTCCGCCTGGAAGGAAAAAGGCTGAGGACAGGAGACATCTTCCCAGAAGTTTTGCTCTTTGACTTTTCTCAGGGATGCTTGTTACAGGACCCAGCCAGCTGCACCTTGCAGCTTCTTCCAGATGTGTGAGTGTGGAATGCTCACTCTATGGTCCTTCTGTGGGGCGTGTAAACCAGTAAATACGGTAATGTAAAACAAAACAAAACAAAACTAGTAGAGCTGTGGCTTCCCTGACCTTGCAGGAAACAAGTTCTAGAAAGTTAAAGGTCTACTTTTCACAAACTGGAAAGAAGGAGGAAGCCAGTGCATAGGCAACAGGCACCCTGCAGCTGTAGTGAAAGACACCGGTGGGGGTTACCACTGTTTCTCTACTTAAACCCTAGAGGCTTTGAAGCTTAACTCTGTTACTCTCAAAAATGTACAGAATGTTTTATTGTTTACACTATTTTCAAATTCAGGAAGCAGGATGGCCAAGAAGCAAGTGGTCAAGAGCACTTGCTTCTCTTTCAGAGGACCTGTGTTCAATTCCCAGCACCCACATGGTAGCTCACAGCCATCTGTAACTCCAGTTTCAGGGGATCTAAGCCCTTCTTCGGTTCTCCCTGGGTATTGCACATACATGATGCACTAAACATGGTGCCCACAAAATACCCATACACATAATGTAAAATTGAACAATTGTAAAATTGAGGAAACACTGTTACAATATTCATAAAGAATGTTTTAGGGGCTGGAGAGACGGTTCAGTGATTAAGAGGTTCTGAGTTCAAATCCCAACAACCACATGGTGGCTCACAAACATCTGTAATGAGATCTGATGCCCTCTTCTGGTGTGTCTGAAGACAGCTACCGTGTATTTATAGATGGTAAATAAATAAATCTTTTTAAAAAAGAGAATGTTTTAGTATAAGGAAATTAACCATCATTTTAAAACCCAACTATTTTCAGTTTAAGGACTTAAAGTACTTAAGATTCCATTTAAGAACAATTTAATTTTATAAAGAAAATTTGGTGGAAAATCTTTCTAAAATTCTAATTTTCTCAGGCAGCTGTCATCGTTTTATTTATTTATTCAGTCCCAGACTCCTTTTCATTGGAAGAAACATCTTTTGAAGAAAACGTAAATTGTAGTAAGAGGTAATAATTTCTTGACCTGGGTCCATTTCAATTTTCCATTAAATATCATGTTAAATAAGAGAGAAAGTTTGGAATAATGGTTAAAAGCCCAGGCTAGGGAGCAGGCTAGGAGCTCCATTACAGAGTTGCTATAAAGAATGGAAAGTCAGGGGTTGGTGAGATGGCGCAGAGGTTAAGAACACTGGCTGCTCTTCCAGAGGTTCTGAGTTCAAATCCCAGCAACCATATGGTGGCTCACAACCATCTGTAATGGGATCTGGTGCCCTCTTCTGGTATGTAAGTGTACATGCAGGCAAAACTCTGTATACGTAATAAATATATAAGGAGGCAGAAGATGTCATGGCCTCATTCACCGCTGTCTGAACCTTCAATATGCTCCAAAATCACCAACCTGTGGCCAGATGTGATATGGTAGAAGCTTTAGAAAATGGGATCCACAGGAAGGAAGTCAGCTCACTGGAGACATTTCCTGGAAGGAGATTTCGGAGTCTGGCACACTTGTCTCTTTCCCTCCCCTTCCCTCTTTTTCCCTCCCTCCCCCCTTTCTCTCCTTCCTGGCTGTCACAGATACTTGACCCATGGTGTTCCCATGAGGTCACAGTGACTTGGCCCAAAGCAACAGAGTCAAGCAACCATGGACTGAATGAACCCCTGAAACCACGAGCCAAGACAAACCTTTCCTCTTTATAAGTAAAATGTCCATATTGGGTATTTTGTTACAGTGACAAAAGTTTGGCTAATATAAGCATAAAGGGACAGTGCTTTAAGAGAGATACGGGTGGTCTCTCCTTCTTGGGGTTATTGTGAGAGACAGTCTATAGAATGGAGAAAAAATTGTGAATTATATGTCAGATGGGAACTTAGTATTTAGATAGGAAAGAACTTAAAATACACACACACACACAGCATAAACATGCCCAGCGCGCGTGTGTGCGCCTGCACACACACACACACACACACACACACACACACACACACACACACACAAATAAAAGCATCTAATGAACAGATGGGCTATGCATTGAATGGACATTAGCAAAAGATCTATGAATAGCCCAGAATTTATTGGAAAAGTGTTGAACATTGGCCATTATAAGTGGCCAATAAATAAAGTAATAAGTATTAGCCTGGTTTTAAAGTTACGTCTCACCCTACTCAGAATGGTTATGATCAGAAAACAAATTACAAGCTGGAGAGACAATCAATGGTGGCTGCTTTTCCAGAGGACCTGGATTTGATTCCCAGAACACACATGGCTGCTCATAACCTTAACTCTGGTTCCAGGGGAACTGTGCCCTCTTCTGGCCTCCACAGGCACTGCATGTATATGGTACAAAGATATGCACACAGGCAAAGCACCCACAAAGAAAAAAAATAATAAAAATTTTGAATGAAACAAATAACAACAAATAGCCATGACAATATGAGAAAAGAGGAACTCGTAATCCTTGAGATTGGGAATATAAAACTCCACTATGGAAGTCAGTGTGGAGATTTCTCAGAAAATTAAAAATATGGGTCTGGAGGGATGGCTCTGGGCTTAAGAACACTTGTTGGTCTTCCAGAAGACCTGGGCTAGGAACCTAACATCTCTACTGGGAAGCTCACTCCAGCTTTAACTCCAGCTCCAGGGAACCCAAGCCCTCTTCTGGCCTCCACAGGTTACGATTTACACTCATGCAATACATAAAAATACATACTCTGCACACACACGCACTCACACAAACACACACACTCTCTCTCTCACACACACAGTATGTACACACACAAGTAAAACTAAAAGTTAAAAAAAATTTAAGGACAGGGCTGGGGAGATGGCTCAGTAGTTAAGACCATTGGCTGTTCTTACAGAGGTCATGAGTTCAATTCCCAGCAACCACCTGGTGGCTCACAACCATCTGTAATGGGACCGATGCCCTCTTCTGGTCTGTTTGAAAACAGCTATGGTGTACTCACATAAGATAAATAAATAAATAAATAAATAAATAAATAAATAAATAAATCTTTAAAAAAAGGAGGTCGGGGTTGGGGATTTAGCTCAGTGGTAGAGCGCTTGCCTAGCAAGCGCAAGGCCCTGGGTTCGGTCCCCAGCTCCGAAAAAAAGAACCAAAAAAAAAAAAAAAAAAAAAGGAGGTCATGTTGGGGATTTAGCTCAGCGGTAGAGCGCATGCCTAGCAAGCACAAGGCCCTGGGTTCGGTCCCCAGCTCCCGGAAAAAAAAAAAAAAAAAAAAAAAAGGAGGCCATGAATTCCACAGGGTCAACAACTCCACAGGTAGATCAACAGAGTCAACTAACCTGGATTCTTGGGACTCTCATACGCAGGTTGGACCTAGGCCTCCCTGCTCGCCTGCAGCTTCGCCTTCATGTGGGTCCTGAACACTAGAGTGAGGGCTGTCGCCTGCATGTGGCATATCTTCTACTAGCTGGGCTGCCTCATCTGGCCTGTGGGCGAGGACGTACCTAGCCTCATGAAAGACTGGATGTGCCAGGATGGGGGTTTACCCAAAGGGGCCTCACCCACTCAGAGGAAGGGGGAGGGGAATGTGGAAGGATTGTAGGAGGGGGTGACCGGGAGGAGAGCTAGAGAGCAGGATGTAAAGTGAATAAACAAAGAATAATAATAATTTTAAATTAATAAGTATGTAAAAGAAAATGTGCACATCTACACAAAGGAATCTTATACAACTGTGAAGAAAAGTGATGTCATGAAATTTGCAGGACACTAGATGCAACTGAAAAACATTACACTCCAGGAAATAAGACTCAGACAAATACAACATAATTTCTCTTATACGCAGGACCTGAAATTTTTAATAAAGTATGTATGTGTGTATACAAATGAGTATGTTTATGAGTGTACATTATTAAACTAGACAGGGGATCATGGGAAAAGAAGGAGAAAAGTGACAGTAATAGAACACAAATGATAGGAAAGTATTTGGGGGAAGGAAGAGAGCTAGCGACACAATGTATAATGTAGTAAAAAGTCACCATGAAACTCGTTACTTTGTATGTTAACTTGAAATAGTAGTTTTGCACACTGTTTAAGGGAAGCCTGTCTTTACTTCTTATAGAGCAAAGCCTCAAGGGTTGTTACGTGGGGTTAGGAAGCACTGCCCCCTAGAGGTCATCTACATGATCTAAGCAGACCGGCTTCCTAATCACACTAGAAAGAGAGCTCATAGAAGATGCCAACGTGTATTTTCTGACTTGAGGCGATACAAGAATTCAGTTGGAATGCACTAGATAATTTGTCATGTAAAAGGATCTTACATTCGAGCTGGATCTAGCCTGAAAACTTCCTTCCTGCGTTTTAGTTTTCCTTGGTACCAGAAAATACTATGCAAGCTACCAAGGGTGGGGAGAAATTAATAGTCCTACCAGCTGCAACATCTATGAACCACACAATGAGCAGCAGAACGAGATACGGGTAAAGGCTCCATAAGTGTCGCTTACATGCCGGTGGTAACCAGGAGCTGCCTAGCTGGGCTGAATAAGGTCTTCTTTCTTAACAGGAGGGAAATCATGTCTGATACTGAAAACCTAGCCAGCTTCCCAGAGCTAGTAAGCCCAGGGACCTTAGGAGAAAACTCTGCTATTGCCATTTTGCCAGACAATTCCTTATTACATCGTAAATCTCATCCTTATACCCACAGATACAATGTAGCCGTCAGCCCTCATCAGTGAAGCCCCTTTTCACTGTAAATGGTGACCATCCCAGAAAACCGCAGCTGAATACAAAACAGCCCCAGTGGAAAATCCACATCAGAGCTCCTGCATCTATCGCTTAGGAAACACCGAAGAAGAATGTATGGAAAGAGTCAGAACCCTGGGAAGTCGGCTGTGAAACAGTCTGTCTTAGAAAGACTACAACCAAAACCAGCACAGCGGCAGTTATCAATGGACCTGAACGAGGAAAGTTGCACAGGGCGCCCCCTAGTGAAGAATCACAGGCAGCAATAACGGCTGAGAAAGACAGAATTAGCCTCTGGGGAAGAGTGCCTTAGTCGGTTGTCTAATGCCGAGTGATCAGCACCGAAACCATTCACATGAAAACAATAAAAATGGACCCAACAGGTTGTGTCTATATACCTGTGTATACATATACACATATGTACATGTGTGTAACAATAATAAAGAGAGGCTAGCTATTTGAGAGTGGGAGAGACATAGGAGGGGTTGGAGGAAGGAAAAAGAAAGGGGAAAGTGGTGTAATTTTATTTTAATTGAAAAAAATGTAAAGAAGTAAAAAAATGGATTCTCCAGTGTGCAAAAAGTTTTAATGGTAAAAGAGAGTCTCTCATGAAAAGGAAGGAAGGAAGGAGAGAAAGAAAGAAAGAAAGAAAGAAAGAAGGAAAAAAGTTTGAAGAAAATTTCTTCTTGATTAAAGATGTAATCTAGGGGTTGGGGATTTAGCTCAGTGGTAAAGCGCTTGCCTAGCAAGCGCAAGGCCCTGGGTTCGGTCCTCAGCTCCGGAAAAAAAAAAAAAAGATGTAATCTAATGAAAGGCTCAAGAGTGGAAGAAGCCAGCATTTTCCTGGATTATTAAGAAGAAAAGAAGGTGCTAATGGAGTAGAAGACCTTGATGGTGTGGGGTAGGACTCGTCTGTGGAAGCCCTTTTCTAAAAGAGCTGCTTGGAAAAGCAGAGGAGCCCAGCCTACTGAGAATGAGGAGAGGACCTAGAGCAGGTGGTGGTCGGTCAGTGGGCAGCAGAGTGATGGACCAGGAATGGTGGAAGTGAAAGCCATGGAGGTGAGGAAGCCGGACCCAAGCACCTCTGATGACATGGGAGCCAGTGGGTTGGCCCCTTGCCCCCTGCTTTCTTCCTCTGAATTCCTGCTCCCGATCTACTGTGGACTTGGGAACCAGATCTGTAACACAGAGGAAGGTTCTAGAAAGATGAGAATAGGAAGCACTAGGAATCTGTCTCCTGGTTCAGACAACCGGCCGCATGGCAGAATCGTTTGGAGCCAGGCTTGGGCAGAAATTTGCAGATAGCTTTGCTGACTCTCAGTTCTAACATAGCAGCAGTTTTACCCCCACCCCACCCCTTAGCTTCTGGCGGGGCAGTTGTGTTTTTACTCCCAAAGGAGTGTACGCACATTGGGGGAGAGGGTGAGGAGAGGCAAATTAATAGCGATAATAAATTAACAAACTGGTATTGGGATGTCCTCGGTGACGGCTGTCCTTCCCCACAGAGGCACAAGGAAGCGGGCAGGCTTGATGGTGCACCTCGTTTCCTTGCTGTAAGTCTCCCCACTTTTGGCTGAAGGAACTTCTAGAACGTTAAAGAGCCCAGGACTTTTTCCCCTCCCTTTGTTTTTCCCTTCTTCTTTTGGGATCTGACACTGAAGACTAGACATTCTTTTTTTTTTTTTTTTTTTTTTTTTTTTTGTTCTTTTTTTTGGAGCTGGGGACCGAACCCAGGGCCTTGCGCTTCCTAGGTAAGCGCTCTACCACTGAGCTAAATCCCCAGCCCCAAGACTAGACATTCTAATGGGGAAGTTAGGAAGTCCGAGTGTCCAGGGGAGGATGAATGCTCAGAAGAAAACCTAGGAAGGCTTTACACTTGCACCCAGAGCAGTGCTCAGCACAGAAGCAGCCACTGCAATCAAAGCAATGAAACAATGAGCCGGGCTGGAGAGATGGCTCAGTGGTTAAGAGCACTGACTGCTCTTCCAGAGGTCCTGAGTTCAAATCCCACAACCACATGGTGGCTCACAACCATCTGTAATGAGATCCGATGCCCTCTTCTGGTGTGTCTGAAGACAGCTACAGTGTACTTATATATAATAAATAAATAAATCTTTAAAGCCAAGGAGGCAAAAAATGAAAGCCCTGAAGGAAGGAGGGTGTGCCATTATCACACCGTCGGGCTGAAATCCTAGATTCCAACACTTAATGAGAACTGATCATTCATGGTCCGTCACCTGGGTGTGACTGCACGCTCGTGATCCCAGTACTTGGGAGGCCGAGTCAGGATGGCAGGATTTCAAAATCACTCTCTGGTGTGGTAAGTTCCAGGCCAACCTGGGCCTCACAAGACTGTTTCAAAACAAAAACAAACAGAAAACTCATCCAAAGCAGAGTGGGGTGGGGGGTGAGGAATCAACCAAAAAAAAGTGTCTCTGAAAACCACTTAGTGGTCGATCTTCAAGACTCAGACTTTAAAACCCGTGCCGTATAGGCAGGCAGGCCCCTTATAGGTCGGACTAAGAGCAAGAACATGCGGAGCAGCACAGACAAAAACACGCGCCAGAACTAACAGCAAAGCAGAGACATTAGTAAGGAGCTAGAAATTCAAAAATAAACTCCGGAGCAGAAAAACACAATAAAGAAAAATTTTATGGGGTTGGGGATTTAGCTCAGTGGTAGAGCGCTTGCCTAGGAAGCGCAAGGCCCTGGGTTCGGTCCCCAGCTCCGAAAAAAAAGAAAAAAAAAAAAAAGAACCAAAGAAAAATTTTATTTAAAAAAATAAATCACGGGGTTGGGGATTTAGCTCAGTGGTAGAGCGCTTGCCTAGCAAGCACAAGGCCCTGGGTTTGGTCCCCAGCTCCGAAAAAGAAAAGAAAAAATAAATAAATAAATAAATAAATAAATAAATAAATAAATAAATAAATCAATCAATCACAAGAGGAATCAAACACATGTTTGGGCAAGCGGAAGAAAGCATTGGAGAACTTGAAGGGAGGACAAGGAAAATTGTTGATACCTGAGCTTAGAAAGGGAAGGTTGAAGAAACCCCTAATGAGGGTTGGAAATAAAATCTGGAGGCAAATAAAACCGTGACCACATGGAGAGCACAAAGACACAGCTGAGTAAGTCGGCAGGGCAGCCGTACGTCTGCAAAAGCCGTGTGCTTGGTTAGTGCAGCACGCGCACGGAGCCAGAAAGGCTCGGTTTCTATCCCAAGGTGAAAAAGCTTATGTAGGTTTCGGATTTTTTGTTTTTCGTTTTTTGTTTTTGGTTTTGTTTTGTTTTGTTTTGTTTTGCAGCTAACTAGTTTTTTTGTTTTTTGGGCTTTTGTTTGTTTGTTTGTTTGTTTTAAAAAAACAAAAAACCCGAGAAAAGGAGATGAAGGAAATAAAGGAAGGGATTGGCTGCTCCCAGTCACTCCTGGCCAACAAACTTCAGTAATGGGTGGGGACACAGCAAAGCCATCGTAGACAATAAGGCTGACAGGGTGGGAGAGGCAAAAATAGTATACGACATCACATTCCTGGGGTCCTTCTTTGATATAAAAGATTTAGATTCCTCGTAAGTATGTCCCCCAGCTATTCCCTCTTTATCACACCAGCAAACTCTTCTTCCAACTTTACCAGTAATTTGGGAATAAAATCATTTTGGTCTCTTTAAGAGTAGGTCATTTTGGGGTTGGGGATTTAGCTCAGTGGTAGAGCGCTTGCCTAGCAAGCGCAAGGCCCTGGGTTCGGTCCCCAGCTCCGGAAAAAAGAAAAAAAAAGACTGTTTCTGTAAGGCTCTGGGCTGAGTCCAGAACACGGGTGATTATGTCCCATCCTGTAGAATCCTGATTCCAACTGTTACGGGCAAGGATATTAAAATGACGTCACTTTCCCCTTCTGGTACCTGGACCGTCGTGCCATGAGATTGATCGTAAAGGGGTCTTCTATTCCTGAATTTTCTGCTAGTTCGTTAGGGAGGTCATTGGACCTGGGAGAGCTTCCATAATGGCCCCATCATGGATAAAGGCACAACGTTGCCCTCCCAACATTACACACATTCCACATTTCTCATCTCAAATTGTAACTCACATTAACCCACTCTCCCAAGCCATTTTTTTTGCCCATGGGGCTAGGTTGCTCAGAAATCCCTCAGGATTCCTTTCACAGCATCCCAAGCATAGTTAAGAAACCTTTTTGTGAAAAATATAGATAATTCAGTATACATTTCTTAAAATAGTAACCACTCAAACAAGGTCTGTTTAAAACCAGCCGCTATTTGGTTTCCGACTTTGAGTCCATTCAGGACCTTCTGGGGTGCTCTTACAGTATCTATGTGTATGTATGGTGATCCAGTGAGCCTCCTGGAGTCAGTCGCTCTCCTGAGTTGGGGTGGAATGTTTATATGCCTAGTGAAAAGGATAGTTCACTGGATTAAAGCACAAACCATGCTCCAATCTTCAGGCAAGACTTCAGAGAAGGGCCCTCCACAACACCTCCAGATGTCTGCTCCTGTGACCACCAGGGTTAGCTGTTAGCCGTCACACCAGATGACTGTCCTTCTCTGCACTCAGTCTCAATGTCCACTGGGTGAGTTGCTCTCCCCACCTAGGGAGAGGCTGAGAAGTAGTTAGGCCTGGGAGAGGATGATTCTGTCAGGCAGAACGGTATGGCCAAGCCCGAGGCGTCTTGGTCTTGGAAGAGAGACCATGAGGTACATGCCGTTCCAGTAGTCCCATTCCAGTGGAAAGAGAACTATGCGAGTCTTGAGTCTCCATACTCACGTGCATAACAGTAGCTTTGTTGACTGAGTGGAGGGACTGTGTTACCCTTTCAGCCACTTATCTGTCTCCATACCCTGTCTCCTCGGGTCTATTCCAGGTCTTTAATTATAGTAATTGTCACCTAGGTGGGGTCGTTCCTAAAAGGCTTGGAAACATTTACTGATAAGGGGAGGAGGGAGGAGCCAGAAGTAGAAAAGGAGCTGGGGACAAGATAAGATCATTGATCATCTCCCTGTTCACCAAGTCCTGCCCTTTGCTACCAATAAGACTCCGTCTGCTTTTCCAAACATGTGGACCACTCTAAAGGTGCATTTGAAATCAGATAGATCGTTTCTTCCTTTCCTTTCAGGCGTTTTAGGGCTTGGATAAGAGTGAATGATTCACACTTGCGCTGACCATTATTGGGTAATTTCCGTGATTCACAGACAACTGAGTCTCCATCCACCATAGGGCGGCCGTTATAACTCCTTTCCTTGCTTACTCAGGAGGACCCAGCTATGAAGAGCTGGAGTCCTTCCTGGAATAGAGCTTTTCCAAGATCAGGTTGGACTAGGGTCTGATGTGCCATCACCTCTCAGCAGTAATGTTCCAAGGGACTGGCTCCCCACAGGGACTTCACAGGACTGAGGGAACTGATGGCTGTAAAAAATCAGGCCATCTTTTCCACAAGGACAGCATCAGATCTGAGAACTCGGCAGCAAGCTGCCATTTTTCTGCCCTCTGGTTGAATCTCACAGTGGAGTGGCCTGGTAGGGGACGGTAAATGTCAGGGAACCCCAAAAGTCAAATTTCTGTTTTCTTTGCTTCACAAGATGATGGCTGTCACTGACTGGGTACATTCAGGCCATCTTCTCATGACAGGGTCTAGGAGTTTAGACAGGAAAATTACAGGGTGCCTTTCCTCCATCCCATGTTGCTGAATTAAGATCTCAGAGTCATGCTCACTTTGGCAACACATATACTAAAACTTGGAAGGATAAAGAGAAGATTAGCATGGCCCCTGTGTAAGGATGACACACAAATTTGTGAATCGTTCCTTATTTTTTCCAAGGCCCTGTCACATAGGACTGACTGCTCAGTCTGGCCCCAGTCTGCACCTAATCCTGTAGAGACTTGATGCACCAAGGAGGAGGGGGAAGAAATGAGCTCTCTCAGAGGCAAAGGGGATGGGGGATGGGGTGAAGAATTCTGGAAGGGGGAGACCAAGAGGGGAGCAACGTTTGGGATGCAAATAAATATAATAATTAATTTTTTTTGGTTCTTTTTTTCGGAGCTGGAAACCGAACCCAGGGCCTTGCGCTTCCTAGGCAAGCGCTCTACCACTGAGCTAAATCCCCAACCCCATAATTAATTTTTAAAACCACTCCCTGTTGACACTCAAAAATAAGGAAAGGTTTTTTCAAGGAGAGGTAGTGGTAGGTAACATTGGGGTTGAAATGAGATCGCTAAAGATCCTGGGCACGCCTGATCACCTCTGAGTGCCATAAGAGACAACTGGGTTTGCTTTCTAATATCGTAAGATAGAAATCCTTAGCTCCAAGGACATAAAAGATATGGAGAGATATCTCGATGCTTAAGAGCATTTACCCTTCTTCCAGAGGACCCAACTTCAGCTCCCAGCATTCACACAGCAGCTTACAACCTTGTGTAACTCCAGCTCTGGTGATCCAATGCCCTTCTCTGGCCTTCAACACTCACACAAACACACCACACAAATACACATAATCTTCTAAAGAGTCTATCCAGAGTCTACAATACTCAACCACTCCCAGAATTTTTCCAAGATCTCCATGTAGAAGGAAGAGGTGAATTCCTAATCCCTTCTACTCCCTCAGGCCTGACCCTCACCTTCCTTTACTGATGAAGTGTTCCCAACAATAAGTTTCATTTTCAATGAATTAAACTTTTAAACTTAAACTTTGTTGATCCAGATAATTAGGGAGAGCAAAGATAGTCCTAGTAAGCTCTTTCTGGGAGGTCTCTAACAGATCACCTGCATATTGGATAAGGTGAACTGGAGTTGGGGGACTCTATCTTTCCTAACAGAATTTGTCCAAATGGGTTGGGAGAAGTCAGTAAGTCCCTGGGGGAAGAAATGTCCATCTATGTTGCTTCTTTCCTGAGGATGTTGCACTCAAGGGCAAAGGGCAGGTCGGTATAAAACCTAGGTTGGATCCAGAGACCTAGATAGCTGGTGGTGACCCATATGAGGTCAATGAACACCCACAGAACTGCGGATTGGGTCTCCATCAGTTGAGCATCTGATTCACT
Organism: Rattus norvegicus; assembly: GCF_021556685.1. Taxonomy (NCBI): domain Eukaryota; kingdom Metazoa; phylum Chordata; class Mammalia; order Rodentia; family Muridae; genus Rattus; species Rattus norvegicus. The sequence continues at coordinate 137,455,220 of NC_141540.1, forward strand.
TCCAGCTTCTGTAATGGCCAAGGCAGTAATTGGCATTCCCACGAGCACCTCCTTCCTCTCCCTCTTCTTCCTCCTCCTCTTCCTCTTCTCATCCCCTCCCTCTTCTTCCTCTTCTTTTCATCTTCTCCTCCCTTTTGTTCTTATTCCTCCTCTTCCTCCTCCTCTTCTTCCTCCTTCTCCTCTTCTTCCTCCTAAGCCACCTCCTCCTCTTCCTCTTCCTCTTCCTCTTCCTCTTCCTCCTCCTCCTCCTCCTCTTCCTCCTCCTCTTCCTCCTTCCTGTTTTGGTTTATTGAGAAAAAGGTCTTTCTGTGTAGTCCTGGCTGGCCTCAAATTCACTGAAATCTACCTACCTCTACTCCCAAATGTTGCCATTGAAGGTGTGTGCCACCACACTGGTGCCATGTGTCCATGGCTTTTTCTTACCTTGGTCTGTGCATAAAGTCACCTAGTACATGCTTGCTTGGGCCCTCCTCTACACCGCAGAGAGACTTTCTGTCTCTGGATCATTACTTACCTAGGGAGTACTGACTGCCTATACCATGGACCCAAAGTTACAATTCTTGACTTCTTCCCAGACAGAATTAAAATCCTGGATGGAGCTCCAAATCGTTAGAAATAGAACCTGGGAGGGGTTGGGGATTTAGCTCAATGGTAGAGCGCTTGCCTAGCAAGCGCAAGGCCCTGGGTTTGGTCCCCAGCTCCGAAAAAAAAAAAAAAAGAAAAAAGAAAAAAAAAAGAAATAGAACCTGGGTGCCAGGGACCCCACTACAACATACAAAGAACATAAGTGTACTGTTAGGTTTGGTCAACTTGACCCAAATTAGAGTCACCTGAGAAGAGGGACCCTCAGTGGAGGAAGTGCCTCCATCAGATTAGCCTGCGTGCATGTCTATGGACGGTCTCCTTGATTAATGGTTGATGCGTGAGGGCCCAGCCCACTGTTGTCAGGGCCACTCCTGGGCAGGGGGGTCTTTGGTTGTGTAAGAAAGCAAGCTGAGCAAGCCATATAGCAGCACCCTTCCATGCTTTCTGCTTCAAGCTCCTGTCTTTGATGGACGTAACCTGGAAGATGTAATATCCTCTTTCCTCCCCAGCTTGGTCAGTGTTTATGCAGCAACAGGAGGTGAACTGAAATGTGGGGATAAAGTGACAGTGAGCCCAGAAGGCAGCTCCTGCCTTTGCAATGGGATGGCTGCTTCACTCAGGTAGCAAGCACACTGAGCGGATAAGTGATACATTTTCATCCTGACTGGAGGGTGTGATACATTTTCATCTCAATGTGAGGGATGAAAATGTATCTTTTCCTCTGTGGCTGGCAGCTGATCTCACAATCTTTTAAAGTTGACTAGCTCTTTTTTTAATGGCTCCAAGGAGACGAGGGAGAAGTGGGGGATTGGTTTGGTTGCTCCTAGCCACTTAGTTTTGGGAATGCAGTAGCTGTGTAAGCAGAAAGATGCCATATTTGTGTATGTTTTTACAGGGCTGGTAAGGTTTCAAAATAGCATTACAAAGGTTACATTACAGGAATCAATTTTAGGTTAAAAAAATGTAAATATTTCCTTCACAAGCCAAGCCCAGCCGTCATTCTTCAACAAGGTAGTTGAAGGAATCAAATTAGCAGTGACAAGCACGAGCAGACATGGAGATTCAGTCTGAGTAGTCAGGTTGGAAAGAGGGACAGAGAGATGTACTGACCACTTCCTTCCCTGCCCCAGTTTGGTTTTGGTGTCCTGATGTGGGGTTTCGGCTGAAATAGAAGGCAAGAAGTATTCGAAGTTAGGAGGTTACAATCAGGATGTGCTCCCATCCACCACACTGCCTCATTCCACTCTCTTCTTCAAGGCCATCAGATAAGGCGCAAGTATTTCCTGCAGGCTGGTTCACTGGCTGCCTGGGCCCGGGGCCTTGTCTGAGATTCCCTGTGAAATTCCAGTTTCTTGGAGTCCATTCTTTCAATGGCCAAAGGGTGGGTCCAAGAATTTCTTCAGAATATCTTCCTTAGGGGTGGTTACAGAGCTTCTGGGCCACCATCAAAGAGGCTGGTGTAAGCATTACTAGGGTATCAGAAGGAGCACAGAAAAAGGGACAGAAAAAATACGTGAGGGGCTGGAGAGATGGGTCAGCGGTTAAGCACTGTTTTCTCTTCCCGGGTTCAATTCCCAGCACCCAGTTGGCAGCTCACACCTGTGTGTAACTCCAAAATCTGACACCCTCACACATCTGTGTGTGAAGGCAAAACAGTTCAGATTAAAAAAATACATGTTTTACAAAAAGAAAAATACTTGAAAAATAAAACAATGACCTGAGAAATTCCAAATTTAATGAAAGACACCAATGTAAACATCCCAGCAGCAGGTCATCCCTCACACAAGAGGAACTCGAAGAAGCACACCGAGGACAGATTATAATTAAACTGTTACAAGACGAAGACAATGGGCAACTTCGAAATTAACTGAAGGACGATTATTGGTTGAGGGCCAGGACGCCTCACCATTAGAACCCAGAGTAGATGCTGCCAGGTCATACCCATCTACTGCTGTGTCTCCCCTCCCGTCATAGCTGATTCTGTGTGCAGGGCCCAGGCTTCTAGTGACACACCACATATGACAGACTCACAAGCCAAATGGGTCCATATCCCCCACTGCCCCCATCCCTCCCATATCCTCAAGGTCCCTTGAAGTGCAGTCTGCTTTAATGTCCCTCTTGAAACTCAGACCTGAGAACTCACACTCATTAAGAAAATCAGCCTGATTTATAATATCCAGAAGCTGGAAAGAACCCAGATGTCCTTCAATAGAGGAATGGATACAGAAAATGTGGTACATCTACACAATGGAGTACTACCGAGCTATTAAAAACAATGACTTCGTGAAATTCATAGGCAAATGGATGGAACTAAGAAAATATCATCCTGAGTGAGGTAATCCAATCACAAAAGAACACACTTGATATGTACTCACTGATAAGTGGATATTAGCCCGAAAGCCCAGAATACCCAAGGTACAATTTACAGAACGCATGAAGCTCAAAAAGAAGGAAGACCAAAGTGTGGCTGCTTCAGTCCTTCTTGGGGCTGGTAAGATGGTTCAGTGGGTAAAGACATTGGCTGCCAAGCTTGATGAACTAATTTTGATCCCTAGGTCCCACACACTCTTGAAAGGAGTAAAAGCAAGTCTGAAAAGTTGTTCTCTGACCTCCACACATGCATTATGACACACACACACACACACACACACACACACAACACACACACACATACACACACATACACACACTCACATATACACACATACACACACATGCACACAAATAAATAAGTAAATAAAATAATAACACTAAGAAGATAGATAGATAGATAGATAGATAGATAGATAGATAGATAGATAGATAGATAGATAGATGGGAGGCTTTAGAATTAGGCTTGACTAAGGATGATCTGGTCTTAAATTTGAGATCCACAGGTATCTTTGGGAAGTCATGCAACTTTCAAGTCTCAGTTTACTGGTCTGTGGACCACAAGTAAGTTAGCTTTGGGATCCCTGGTGTAGATTTAAAGGAAAATGTACACAGCAGCTGACATCTGGGAGCCAAAACCGTTGTGACACGGAGCTGCTCCAGCAGGGCAGTGAGTGCCCTTCCTAATTCTGATTAATGATGAATCACTATGTCAGCATAGGATAAGCCATTAGCTTTGCAGAGTGGAGAGAGTCCTGCCCCGAGGGTCACTCTATCTATCTGTCTGTCTGTCTGTCTGTCTGTCTATCTATCTATCTATCTATCTATCTATCTATCTATCTATCTATCTATTTATTTATATTAGACAATATCAACAGGATGGGAATTTGTAATGGATTTTTACAAAAGAAACAATGCCTTTTTAAAATTAAATGTGGAAAATACTCGAATTTCACTCAAGTTTACCCTAGTGTCACAAACTGAGTGAGCAGACAGCTTCTCCAAAAGGGTATTTCAAAGGTGTACAAAGTTGGTTTTGTTTTTCTTGTTGTTGTTGTTTGTTTTTAAAAGCCCAGAAATGGGATAATTGAAAGATACAGATACCTTTTTTACATTCAGTGTGCGCTCACGTGCATGCGTGTGTGCGTGTGTGTGTGCGTGTTCCTACATGTAGGTATGGCTGTATGTGTGTCACAGCAGACATGTAGAAATCAGAGGCTGACCTTGGGTACCAGTCTTCACTTTCTAACTTTGGAGAGAAGGTCCCTTTTTCACCTCTGTGGGCGACAGGCTTAACTGGCCTATGAGCTTCTGGGGATTCCTTTGCCTCCGCCCACCCGCATCTCCCATAGGTCCTCCGTCCTTTCCATCTCAGTGGTGAAGCGTCTGAAGCAATGTGTGCTCCCTCAACATGATTAAGGAAAGTGAGAATTCTCTTTACTAAGCCTTACGCTGCTGGGTGGTGTTGTTGCACACTTCTGAACCCAGCACTTAGGAGGCGGAGCAGACGGATCTCTGTGAGTTCGAAGCCAGCCTGGTCTACAGCGTGAGTTCCAGTGCAGCCAGGGCTCCACGCAGAAACCCGGTCTGGTAAAAACCAACGAACCAACCAACCAACTAAAATGAAAGATGTAACTCCCGAACTTAAATTAGTCCCAAAGTAATTTGCTGTTAAAAGGGGGGTGGGGTGGGATGGGAAGGAGAAACGAAAGGGAAATCGGGGAAATCTATGAAGCATGACCACTCTGTGTGGAGGATGATAGCTGTACTTTAGTTCCAAATGAGTGAATTACGTAAATACGTAACAAGCGGAAGTAAAGATAAACAGCAGGTAGCAGACACAGGGACGCAGCAAATGCACAGTAAAACATAGTCAAGACGGCGCTTACGACATCCAGCAGAAATGCTGTGGAAGCCCTGCTTGGACTGTTTTCCTGGAGTTCCTACCAAGGGGTTTCCAGCAAAGACCAGTGTTCTCTTCATAGGTGGCTGTTCACCATTAGCTGTTTGCTCTCTTCTTTCTCCCTGTCATAATCATGGGGACAGAGTGCCCCAGGACAAGGCCTCAAAAATGTAAGATAAACAGGAGTCTGAGACTTGGCCTTGGAGTGAGCTCTCCACAAGCGTAAACAGGAAGTGATATTTATCAGCGTTCTTTATATTACAACTAAAGAAAAATGAAACCCTGTGTGCACGCAAAGCTCTTAAAACGTGCATAGCAACGTTATTTATGAAGGCCACGGTGGAGAAACAAGCCAAATGCCTCCTTTGGACAAAGGAAACAGTGTGTATAGTGTAACAGACTTAAGAGCAAACGAACTAAATACAGACACACGGTCACAGGGAGGAATCTTGAGTACACTCTGCTAAGTGAAATAAGTTCTTCGTGGAATGGGGATGATCTATACTTATTAATGGCTGTACAATGCTGTGCCTACACCAAAACCCGCTGAGCTGAACTCTTGAACCGAATGGTATAAACTATATGTCACAACGCAGCTGTGAACATGGCTATTGGCAGAAGGGACTCACTGGACTCAAATGACAAGATTCCTGAATTTTTTGAGAGTTAAGCTGATAAATGACCCACTCGCCTAGAAACAGAGCACTGTTCAGAACTGGAAACGGCTCTTGCTTGACCCAGCCTACGCTGAGTAAGGGATCCTGCTAAGTAATCTTCCTAAGCCACAATAAAGGCATATTTGCTCTTCCCCTGTCTAATGAAGCCAAGAGAATATCGGGAAAAACAGAGTCTTGCTGAGTGTTTACTCAAGGCTGTGAAAATAAGTGGTCTGAGGAGTCTCCTGAGGAGGAGGAACAGAATGAGAACTTAAGTAACGTACCCTGGGGCTGGAGAGATGGCTCAGTGGTTAAGAGCACTGACTGCTCTTCCAGAGGTCCTGAGTTCAAATCCCAGCAACCACATGGTGGCTCACAACCATCTGTAATGAGATCTGATGCCTTCTTCTGGTGTGTCTGAAGACAGCTACAGTGTACTCATATATAAAACAAATAAATAAATTTAAAAAATTATTTAAAAAAATACTAGTGAGACATAAAAAAATTAAAAAAAAAAAAAAAGAAACATACCCTGCCTCACGGTGACCAGCCTTCCCACAGTTGGCCCGGGATGATCTTAGACATGGTGCCAAGTTTGACTTCTGAAGTAAGCATTTAGAACATTCATGCTGCCCCTGACTCACATGTGTGTAGTCTATCAAGGGCTGGAAGCCTGTCCCTTGTTTCTCAGATGTGGAGAGGGGTTAGATCCAGATCTTCTGGCACATCATGAGATTTTGTCCTAGTTAGGTTTTCTATTGCTATAGCAAAACACCATAACCGAAAGGGAAGTCGAGGAGGAAAGGATTTATTCAGCTTACACTTCCACATCGCTGTTTATCACCAAAGGAAGTCAGGACAGGAACTCACACAAGGCAGGAACCTGGAGGCAGGAGCTGATGCAGAGGCCATGGAGGGGTGCTGCTTACTGGCTTGCTCCCCATGGCTTGCTCAGCCTGCTTTCTTATAGAACCCAAGACCACCAGCCCAGGGATGGCACCACCCACAATGGGCTGGGCCCTCCCACCCTTGATCACTAATTGAAAACATGCCTTATAGCTGGATCTCATGGAGGCATTTCCTCAACGGTGCACTACCATCTCAGAGACCTCTGATTCAGCGTGCTACCACCTGAGTTTGACCGCTAGCCCCAGGTCACTCTCCTCCATTTCAGCAGTGCCTGTAGAATCCATTTGTGTCTTGTAATTTCTGAAAGCCAGAAGAGAGTGTAAAGTATTGAATGAATTGTTTATCACTCAGGTTTAATTCGTTCTTTCATATAATAAGTATTTATTAAGACTATAATAAGGGCTGCTACAGAGCTATTTTTAAATACAAATTTAGCCTTAACAGCTTATTTTTAAACACTATTTTTGATGATTTTCCAAGTTCTTCCACAAACTGTATTATATGAATAGCAAAGGATATTTTATATTGGGATACAGTTTAAAAAAAAGTGTGTGCTTAATTTAGTGTGCTGGGATTGCCTCATGAAGAGTGATCCCAAGGGTTTCCTGTTTTGACCAGATGGCTCCATAGTCTTGGCAAGGCCGGGTAGCATCTTACCCAAAGGGAAAGCACAGAGAAGATATGGTGTTCAAGAGCTCTGGGTTGCTGTTGGGATTTCATGGGTCCAGGAGGAGGAACTGCTTGCTAAGAGTGGGAATGGGTAGTTTTCTGTTTTGATTGACAGGCCTGGGTCATGTAAGTTTTTGTTCACTGCACATCCCCATCCCCATGATGCATCTGATATTAATACCACACATGCCCAAACATGCACAGGCATAGGATGTTAAAGGAGATTTCCCATAAATGTTTAGTCAGAGGGGCTGGGGATTTAGCTCAGTGGTAGAGCGCTTACCTAGGAAGCGCAAGGCCCTGGGTTCGGTCCCAGCTCCCAAAAAAAGAACCAGAAAAAAAAAATGTTTAGTCAGAAGACACCATTGCCTTTCTATAGATGAACCCCAAACCAGTTTAGACTGGATTAGCTCCCTGCTTCCAGCTTTCAGATTACGTTCTAGGACATGTTTGAAATCACTGAGTGTTTCCAGAAAAGAGCAGCCTGCTGTATTGTTTGGAGTAAGGAGTGCATGCAGCTCGATGCTGGTAGGAGTCTGAGGTTGATGAATGTATTGCTGGGAAAGGGATGTGTGGAGTCTGGGCATGCTGAACTTGCCCTGTGTTTGTCTGTCCCAAATCTATGTAAGACTTTATATGGCATCTTTTTTTTTTTTTAAGAAGAGAAAATAAAGGCTGGTGAGATGGTTCAGTGGTAAAAGTCCTTGCTGCCAAGCCTGGTTGACCTAAGATCAATCTCTGGGACCCAAATGGTGACTGAGAAAGTCAACTCCCACAAGTTGTCCTCTGACGCCCCCTCCTCCACATGCCAGCTGTGCATGTACACACACACACACACACACACACACACACACACACACACAGAGAGACAGAGAGAGACAGAGAGACAGAGAGAGACTGAGAGAGAGACAGAGAGAGAGACAGAGACAGAGAGACAGAGACAGAGAGAGACAGAGACAGAAAGACAGAGACAGAGAGAAACAAATATTTTCTTTTTCAGATAGAAAATTTGCTGAGCTAGAGAGATGGCTCAGTGGTTAAGAGCATTGACTGCTCTTCCAGGGATCCTGAGTTCAAATCCCAGCAGCCATGAGATATGATATGGTGGCTCACAACCATCTGTAATGAGATCTAATGCCCTCTCCTGGTGCATTTGAAGACAGTGACAGTGTACTTATATATAGTAAATAAATAAATATAACTTTTTAAAAAAAGGAAGAAAACTTACTCGACTGTTTGAAAATTAGAGCTCTCCCTGAGAGCTGGGATCACAGCTGTGTACCACCATTTCCAGTTTAACCTCTCTCTTTGTGAGAGACCTGTGGCCATTCTTGCACACAGAATGAATGTGTCCACAGCTTTCTGCCCTGTTACTTTTCCTTCTCCTTCCCCCTGCTTGCCACTCACAAACCTTTCCTGTCTGAATTGGCCATCTTTCTTTCCTTCTGTCTTTTTGTCTTTCTTTTTTTCTCTTTCTTCCTTTGTTTCTTTCTTCCCCTTTCTCTCTCTCTCTTTCTCTCTTTCTTTCTTTCTTTCTTTCTTTCTTTCTTTCTTTCTTTCTTTCTGTCTTTCGTTCTTTCTTTTTTGCCTCTCCCTTCATTATTCCCTCTAGATTTCCAAGCTATGCTTAGCCAAAAAATAGGCTTTATCTTCCTGTCCGGAGACCGTCCACCATCCCCTTGAATTATACCGCCAAGTCTCAGAAGCTGAAGATAGCTGTCATTCGACGGTCGCTGTCAGGGAGGCTGCAATAGAAAGAGGAAAGGAAGCTGCTGAGGAGATGGGAGGGTTCGGCTCCCATGCATTACTGGTACAAACGTGCAGGGCTGCTGCTGCTGCTGTAGACAGCAATCCAGCATTTTCTCAACTCTGTGGAATGCTGTTGCCCAAACTCAGGGCTGCTCTCAGTGGACTTGTTGATGCTCTCTGATGTATACCTCGACAGCACACGCATGGGTATCCTGCACTAATTGAATCAAGTTAATAATTAAGACTGACTGTCACAGTCCACTGTAGGTCAACTTGATATCCAAATACATCTTCAACCATGGCCCCCATCTCTGGCCCCCAAAAAGGCTGACAAAGCAAGTGAACCCCATCTCCCTCCAAGACTCCTCATCATTTTTGCAGTTTCCCAACACAGCAAAGAATTAAGGCTTCTCTGGGGCTTGTAGGCCCCTTTGCTTTTCTTACTTGGGACAGGGTCTCAGTATGTAGCCTAGGCTAACCTTGAGCTGCAACATTCCTACCTCACCTTTCCCAAGTACTAGGATTGCAGGCATATAGCACTGTGCGTGGCAAAGCCAAATCTTACCTGTGAGCCTCCATTACATTTAAAATGCTTCCAAGAGTAAAGATACAAAGTAGACCTTCCTGTTCCTAAGGGGAACAATGGGAGAACACCAATGGAAGAACAACCCAAGCAAGACTAAAGACCAGAGGGAAATATGTTAAATCTTGTGGTTCCATTTTTGGCATCCCGGACTTATTGTGGTGCAGGTACCTAAGGTCTGGCTGTTCCTGGTTGACGTCTACATGGCCTGTTTGTGCGGACTGGCTCTGTTGACCAACAAGAGCTTTCTCAAGCAAACATTCCATGTTCTGGCATCCTTAGCTGCCTGCCTGCAGGAATCCTGGACTTGCCGCACACGGGCTAGCCCAGCCTTTGCTTTGGAATCTTGGTGGAGGTGTAGACCCCAGCGCTCTTGTATTCTGAATCTCCGCACAACCAGTATCCTTTGGATAATGTCAAGGTCTATTAATAATGCAGGCTTCTTGGACCGCAGTTGCTGTGGCATCTGAGGGCTTGGATGGTTAAGCACGTAGAAACATCTCTCTTGGTGGCCATGTATTCTGAGTACCTCAGAGTTATTGTCCCATGCTGGAGAATGAGACAAGTCATGTTCCAGAAATTCTTGACATGGTAAAACCTTTCCATCCTTAAGACTGGGACAGGTAGAGTCCCAGAAATTCCTGGGATGTTAAAACTCTTGGGGTCAAGTCCCAACCATTTCCCCGATGTGGACAAGGCTTGCTTTCACAGTTTCTGTTATACTGGGAAACAGGACTTGGCGTCTTCTTCTTCTTCTTCTTTTTTTTTAAAGATTTATTCATTTATTATATGTAAGTACACTGTAGTTGTCTTCAGACACACCAGAAGAGGGCATCAGATCTCTTTACAGATGGTTGTGAGCCACCATGTGGTTGCTGGGAATTGAACTCATGACCTCTGGAAGAGCAGTCAGTGCTCGTAACCACTGAGCCATCTCTCCAGCCCTACCACAGTATTTTTTTTTAAAGATTTATTCATTTATTATATATAAGTACACTGTAGCTGTCTTCAGACACACCAGAAGAGGGCATCAGATCCCATTACAGATGGTTGTGAGCCACCATGTGGTTGCTGGGAATTGAACTCATGACCCCTGAAAGAGCAGTCAGGGTGCTTTTAACCGCTGAGCCATCTCTCCAACCCGACTTGGCGTCTTCTTAATGGTTTTAAATGTTATAGAGGCGGCTTCTTCCTTGGCCTCAATTTTTCAAATGTCCCTTTTCTAGGCTAAATATGAGGTTTTTCTTTCTTGCATATTTCTGTTCTATTTTTTTCTTCCAAATCCTCACTGTAAGTTTGTGTAAAACCAGCCAACAGTAGCCAGTCTACTGCCTGAATAGCAGAATGCCTTGAAAATTTCCCTTGCCGGATCAATAAGCCCTTTATTTGATTGATTGGTTGATTGATCAATTGTTCATTTAGCCAGTTTTTTTTTTAAAGATGGGGTCTTGCTAACTAACCGAGGCTTGCCATCAGCCTAGGAGCCTTTTGTCCCAAACTTCCAAGAGCTGGGATTACAGGTATGTGCCTCTGAGCTGACATTAGGCTGTTTCAGTTAAACTCATCCTCACAGTCACAGGACAGATACGGCAGATAAGCGTTTGTTTTGTTCCCAGGTCCCAACATGCTCAACCTCTTATCCAGTTCCCACGAGAACCCTGCTCCCGGAATCACTGGTGATCTTTCCTGTCCGTGTTCCTGTAGGCCTCAATCTCCCGACCACCACAGAACCGCTCGCCAAGCTCTGCTTAAAGCCTGTTTTCTGCAAATTTTATCTACATCTTTCTACCAACCCCGAGCACCATGGTCAGGTGGCTACAGGGACGGCCTTCCTTCTCTGTGCTAGCTTCTGCGATTGTCACTTCCCTGTTCCTTTGACAGAAACCTGAGGACAAAGTACGGAAAAGCAGGAAGAATTTGCCTTGACTTAGTTCCCCAGGCATGAATGGAGCTTTCCAGGTACTTACCTCATGGTGGCCAGGTAATGACAGGACAAGGTCATGTTAGTACCATAGGCTAGCCTTCCACTCGTGATCCTCCTGCCTCAACCTACTAGAGGTTCTGAGATCACAGGGTGCGCCACCATGACAGGCAAAGCAGCTCCTTAATTATCTTTGTGTGTCAGAATTATGTTTGTGGACCCTGGAAGAGCGCGTTTAGGATAAACTTTGTCCTATAAGCACACCAAGAACTAGACTATTGATGGTTGCATTGATCCGCCTTGGCGCTCAGCCAGCACAGACTCTCCTCTTCCTCATCTTCGTCCTCTTCACCACCATCTTGAAGGCCTTGTATAATCACCAAGCTGCTTCGCTAATAAATCTAAGGAAGCTTCTCTTCCGACTGAGCCAGTTTAGAGCTTTAGAAGGCTAGGGAGCCAGGTACATGGTATCTCTGGGCTTGCCCTTCTCATGACCATTTACTACAAAACCGAACTGTTGTTTATTTTCAGGGGCTACCCAATACTCCACCGTGTGAGACTCCAAGTGACAGGCACTTCAGTTAGCATCCCAAACAACCCAAGCCGGGGACACTTAATACCTTAAAGGTGAATGGATTAACACTGTGATATCTGAGTCTGGGCTTCTTAGCTCTGCCTCTCATAAGGTTCACTCCATCATCGGTAAAAAGTGGGTCAAAAATGCATTTTCTGGAGTTGGAAAGATGGCTCAGTGGTTAAAAACCCCTTCCAGGGTTTCCAGGGTTCAACTCCCAGCACCCACGAAGCAGCGCATAACTGTAGCTCCAGTTCCAGAGGATCCTTCGGCCTCCTCGGGCACAGCACACACGGGGCACACAGGGGCGTGTATGATTAGAACACTCGTATACATAAAATGATTTTTTAAAACGTCTCATTCTTAAGGGGAGTGGAATGAGGGCTCTCGGTGCAGCGCATCTGCATAGTGAGCACAGAACTGTGAGAGTTCCGCCCCGCCGAGGTGTGACCAGACTAAGGGGATTGCTGGGTTTCACGCAGGCAAGGAACAGCTAAGGAGAACTTGAATCTGTGCCTCCATAGCCAGAAGGCAACACCATTCTCCGACTACCGACTACCATAAGAGCTTTCTAGAGAGACAGGGCACAGGGACGCCGCACGGAATGATTGCCGCCCCTAAACTTTGTAACTCTCCTCCCTCAAGCCCTGGAGTAAAATCGGTGAGAGCTTATTGGAACCTAGTGTCTTTGGGGCAAACCTCTGTCTGTATGTACTTTTTTTTTTTCTATTCTTTTTTTTCGGAGCTGGGGACCGAACCCAGGGCCTTGCGCTTGCTAGGCAAGCGCTCTACCACTGAGCTAAATCCCCAACCCCCTGTATGTACTTTTTCTGAGAACAAAGAGCGCTTTTTTTTAAAAAAGTAATTCATTGTCTCTCTCCCCCACAAGCAAGAAGGAAAGTCAGCTCTCAGTGCGGGCTGCTGTACTGAGCACTTCCTTTTGGAGCAGCTTGTGAGAGAAGAATGTTTCCAAATGTATGCGGTCCTCACATTTCCAGCAGAGATTTTTCATTTCCACGTATTTCCTTCTTTGGATCTTTCTATTTGGGGAATCGGTTTAAAAATACAGTCCCTCCGTCTGGAGCAGAAGGGTTGTGAACCGTGAGTTCCACCTCTCCCGAGATTCCAGTCACTCGGAAGGGAAATATAGAGCAAATGAAAGGAAAAGAGAAAGAAATGGGTTGTTTTGGGTTTGGACTCTAACATGAATCCACCGTCGACCGCAATGGATGAGAGAAACCGCCATAACGCTTATAACTGAGCACAACGGAGCCGCCATGTTTCCTCCTGAGGAAAACGAATGGTTGCTATTGGGGATGCACCCGTGAAACAGGCGCCTTTGGTATAGTTGGTTCCTCTCATTGCCTGTTGATCAGATACCTCACTTTAAAAACTTACGTTGGTTGGGGCTGGGGAGTTGCTCGGTGGTTAGGAATGCTTACTGCTCCTAGAGAGAAGCCAGGTATGGTTCCCAGCCCCCACATGTGGTGCAGACGCTCACACTCAGGCACACATATATATATTTAAAATGGATAGCTGAACACTTAAAATCTGTTGGTGAAGGACAGCTAACAGCGAGAGAGAGAGAGAGAGAGAGAGAGAGAGAGAGAGAGAGAGAGAGAGAGAGAGAGCTGGTTTTCCCCAAGGATGAGACTCCAAATTAGTTCTCCAAGTCCACGTAGTCAGCCCTGACACCATTACATACTAAAAACACTAAGGGGACTAAGCAGGTTGCCTTTACATAGATCTATCCATACATGTTACAATATCAACTAATGAGGGCATGAATCAGAGGGGATCAAGTAGAGGAGGCATTGAAGGGGTTGAAGGGATAAAAGGGAACAGGAAACTGATCTTTCCTATTTTAATTTAAAAAAATTAAAAATATATATTGGTGTGTGATTTTGCTTCAGATTCAGTAAAAATGTAATATAGCCTTAAAGTTTATATATATATATATATAAACTTTATATATATATTTTTTTCATACAGAAAAAAATATATACACACAGAATATTTCCCCAAATACCCAAGCAATGGATGACTTTGAGGACTGGTTTATGATAAAGTCTTCAGAACTACCCTGATACTGAAGGAGAGACTTTTTTTTTTTTTGGTTCTTTTTTTTCGGAGCTGGGGACCGAACCCAGGGCCTTGCGCTTCCTAGGCAAGCGCTCTACCACTGAGCTAAATCCCCAACCCCTGGAGAGACTTTTTTAATGGTGTCTCCCCTACCATTTCTTCCTGCCCAGGAAGGTATTCCTTTTTAATGGCATCATTGCTCACTGGGGATCATACACGATTTTGTGACATTTGAATCAGTTTTCTTCACCGATTCTGCCATAGAGACACCAGGAAAAAAATTGTGCATCCACTGGGTAGCTAGTGGGTCCAATGGGAGACCCAATTTCCCAGGGAGCTTTGGGGCAATCTGAAAGCTATTGGGTGGCACTGAGTTTCAGGCAGGAGCTAAGGATGTGTCTTGCTAATCAAGGGACCCAGTGGATCCAGACTTGAGGGCTTGCTCTGAAGGAATTTGGAGCTCGGGATGGAGTGTGTCTTCTGTAGGGTCCCGGGTGAAGGCAACCTACCATGGAAGGACATTGTGTGTGTGTGTGTGTGTGTGTGTGTGTGTGTGTGTGTGTGTGTGTGTTGTGGGGATGGAGGGGCCAGAGCTCAGACATTATTAGTCTTCAGCATATCACTTCTCCTTTAACCTATATAAAAGGTTGGGCTCGGGAGTTAAAGAGATGGCCCAGTGGCTAAGATCACTTAGTGGTCCTGAGTTCAATTCCCAGCAACCACATGGTTGCTCACAACCATCTGTAATGGGATCCGATGCCTTCTTCTGGTGTGTCTGAAGACAGTGACAGTGTGGACTCATATAGTCTAAATAAATGAGTCTTAAAAAAAAAGATTTGAGGGTTGGGGATTTAGCTCAGTGGTAGAGTGCTTGCCTAGGAAGCGCAAGGCCCTGGGTTCGGTCCCCAGCTCCAAAAAAAAGAACCAAAAAAAAAAAAAAAAGATTTGGCTCTATTTCAGACATGTTCAACCGACTCAGCTAGAAAAATTGAACTTACCATAACTCCTTTCAAGATAAGTGAGCACTGAATGGAGTTAGCAAAAACAGCCAAAGAAGTCATTACAGAAAAGTGCATGTAAGAGACACCCCACCACTAGCACATGCACACACACATGCACACACACACGCATGCACCCACAAGAGCAGAATTCAGAAGGAATCATGTGGCCAGTGTACTTGCCCTCTCTGGAAGGTAAGTTCTGGAGACCGCTTCAAAGCTTTTATTTCCTGAGCATAGGCAGCTCTGAACGCAGTGTAAGAAAGCCTTCTGGGGATGGAGAGGCAACAGGCTGCATATGGTACGGAAGGACAGACAGACTCCCCCAGTTCACAGCCCAGCCTAAGAAACATGGAAAAGATATCACACGGGACTTCTTGAAGCCCCAGCTAACTGTCTGAGGTTCTGGGTCTCCAAAATGGATTCTTCCAATCGCAAGAGCCAATGTCGGAGAAAAAAAAACAAAAACAAAAACAAAACCAGAGCGCATTTGTGGCGTTTGTTGAAGTTGACTTCCAAGAAACTAAAGCAGGTAACTGACTGCCAAGATTCACTACAACAAAGTGCAGAGTTAAAACAGAAAAAGGCATATTACGGAGGACTGTGGGAGCCTAGCACAGGTTTCAGAGACATTTCTTGTCCAAGACCACACAGGGGAGCTCTTTTTCTTTTTCACCTGACTATGTGGGCCGCAAGCAGAAAACCTCTCGAAGTCTCAAGGCTCACCGGGGGAGGGTCTGCTTACAGAGGAATAGGCCACTACTACGTAACTTGACAGAAACCAGGACCCCCCGCCCCCAACCAGGTGCACATCATTAAACTTGGTGCTTATGAAGAGCAGACTGACAAACCAGTATAGCATGTCTGTGACTGTCACAAAACCCTCAAGGCTAACAAAAACCTTCTGGTGGCAACATTCCTAGGAATCAATCCCCACGGGTCAGTGAGCAGCCTCCTGGGGTTGACTCTTCTCAGTTGGTGAGGGACAAGGTTGATGGAGACTTGAACAAAGCACGTAAGGGGTGGAGAAAGTCAAAGATGGCTTCCACCACCCAGAAGCTGGTCACGAGTTAGACAAGGAAGCCCCCAGCTGTAATTATGTTTTTTTTTTTTTAAGTTGCTCTCTATTTTCACGGCACATGCTGTGTTTATCTTGCAAGGATTTAGTAAATTCTTGCTAAAAAAAAAACCGTGAGGCTCATTCCAACTGTGGGACGGAATAAGGGGTGCTACTGATCCGTTTAGCAGTTGTGTGGAATGAGGCTGAAACGCAGATAAACTCGTGGAAGGTGGGGTGTAAAGCTCATAGGCGAATGGAGGTGGGGTGCAGGTGATGAGGCGGTGACGACTTGGGTCCGTCACAAAAGCTAGCTGGTGTGCTGTGTGACCATCTGAAGTAAAAGAAAATCCAACAGTCTGCTGCCATCGTGAGACTGTTTCATTAAGACATTTATGGGGGAGTGGGGGTGATGTTTTCCTTGTCAGGGGACCGCTCACACTGCTGCGGGCTAAAAGGGTTTTCACAGATCCCCAGCAAAGGTGCAGAGGACCGCAGGTTGTCACCGTTTCTCGCCTACCACCATCCCACCTGTATGAGTCAGGGTTCTCTAGGGTGTCTCTATAGACTGAGGGAATTTATTGAAATGACTTACAGTCTGCAGTCCACCTAACCCGACGATGGGCGGCTGCGAATGGGAAGTCCAAGAATCCAGTAGTTTGCTCAGTCCCACGAGCATAGACGTTTTAGCTGGTCTTCTGTAGCGGCTGGAATCCTGAAGACGTAGGCTCCAACAGATGTGCTGGCACATGAGTGCAAGCAGAATAAATGCTTCCCTCCTCCTTACATAGGCCTCCAGCAGAAGGTTCAGCCCAGATTAAAATGTGTGTACGGCCATTGCCTGGACCCAAGCTGTTCTATACTTGGAACTTTACTTCTAACGACCCCACCAGGCTGGCCTTCAACTCAGAGATCTGCTTGCCTCTGTCTCCTGAGATTAAAGGTGTGTACCACCCTGCCTGGGCCCAAGCATGGCCACTTTGTTTCAGGATCTGGATCAAAAAGCCTGCCTTCCAGCCTCAAGATCTGATCACAGGCGCACCTTCCGATTCTGGATTGCAGTTCATTCCGGATACAGTCAAGTTGAGTACATTCAAGGGAACAGTCATCACTATACCCTTTCCTCTGAAAACTATTCACGCCACAGGGCCTGCTCCTGACAGCTGTGCCTCCAGTCTCCGTGCCCTGACAACCTATATTGGAAGAGATCATGCTGGACCCTGGACCCTGCACTGGCCAGTTTGCTCATCCGGAGAAACTGAAGTTGAGGGCTGAGAATCTGACTGCTTGGCTCTGTAAACATCCCATGTTTGCCACTGATCTCTAGAATAGGCTGGTTTGGGTATTTGCAAGGCCAGTGATGTAACAACTGTCTAACCCTCTCAGGCACCCATTCTACCTGCCACATTTTGTTTGCAGGTTTCCATCAACTTTTTTCCAAGTCACTGGTCCAGGTACGAGGATGTCTGACTCAATGTCCCAAGGGCTTTGTGGAACCTCGTAGAAATGGCTGGCTCACTGGTTAGTACCACCGGACACTTTGTGGACGCTATTACTAATTTTAAATAAGTCCGTGTCTAAACAGTAGCCTAACAAAGCACTCGATCAAAACCAATGTGACAGAGCCCCAACTATCACTCCGATGTTAACTGCAGAGTCCCAGTGAAAGCCTACTAAAACTCCTTAGTTCTGCACAAGCCCCTAGCCACACTGCTGATTCCGGAAGTCTCAAGAGACTTGGAACCTCTCAAGCGCTTTTCATTTGATTATTTCCTAAACCTTAAAGGACCAGGTTCTACCTAAACTAATCTAGGTGCCTTTCAAGTTCCTAAAGACGACAGATGCCTTCACAAAATGACCATTAAAACCTGACTTGACCTAAGATGTCCACTAATGTCCTAATGTCCACTGCACCAGAACTGCTTTCTAACACTGCTGTTGACTTGGGCGGATGGGTTACCACCAGCAGGGATCAGCCTGGACCTCCACCTCCCCAAGGACTCGGAAGCTTTGTAAAAGTTTCTTCCTCCAGACACACCTCATTACCCAGAAGGAAAAAAGGCCACGCAGGATTAAGTGTTTATTTTAGTTCAGTTAAAACAAACATACATTGTTTCATTGAAACTGGCATAGCACTCCCTGCCAACAAGCCACAGTGGCCTGTCAGCCTCTACAGTACAGCGGGGGCATTTACACTATATACATACAAGGAGTCCACGTGACTTCCATTGAAATCACATGACAAGTTACCAGATAGCCGTGTTGTACCTACTGCATTTTGAAAATTTAGACACCTCATTTAAAGCTTTTAGTTTGATATCTGAACTTGTGTTGATGACCAACCAGTTTATTGCAAATACAATTTAAACAAGTTATTTTCAATTTTAGTATTATACACAATGTCAATATTGAATCCTCTGTACAAGTAATCCGGGGACCTATATATAATGTGAATTCATCAAAATGCAGTTAAGAAAATTTAGGGGGAATATATACACTTGAACCCAAGACCCAATTCCAACAGTATATACAGCTTATTTACAAATACATATGGACAATGTATGTACAGTTTACCATAAATATTGAAAAATAGGTTAGCTTTAATGGATTAATGCTGCTCTATAAATAACAGTACAGTTATTGAAACGTTCCGTGGAAGACAGTAATGCAAACCGAGGTGACGGGACAGTGGTTTTAATACTGAAGACTGCTCAAGACTGAGAACTCGGTTTAGGAACCTCAAGGCTGACAGAGCCCCAAGCGTTGGAATTTGGCCTGAAATTCATTGTGAACCTTCAGTTGTGCTCTCTCCACACTGATCGGCTGTGAGGAGGATCCTGGTTGCCATGGCACCTTTTCTTGGATGCCTGTTCCTCAGCTCCCCTGGCAGACCTTAGCGGCGACTCTTTTTAGGACTTCGAGCAGAAGTGCCAAATCTTTTGACTAAAGGTGAGGTTCTGGACTTGAAGGACTGAAAAGCAGCAGGGTGGAGTGTCTTCTTCTCACTGCCTTTGCGTCTACATGATCCCCAGCAATTTCATCTTCGGGACAGAACTGACCATTGGTTGTACCCAACGTAGCACTACCAGACGTCTTCCCGTCTGCAAGGGTCTTTAGTAGCAGACACATCTTGCCTATGAATTTAGTCACATATACAATACAAGACTGTAACAAAAACCATGTGTGTCACATTTGTTCTGGCCCTTGCCTCGAACCAAAAAAAAAAGTTTAGTTCAAGAGAAAAACCTCAGGAGCCAGATGACGATTCCACTTGCTTCCCTCCACCGCTTAATGGAATTATGTATATTAGATCTTAGACATTATGCCTGATGGGCAAGTACCACATTATTTAATAATATATTCACCATACACCGTTAACATACAGTAAATGTGCTCTTAAAGCCAAGCCTCAAAGAAATGCTTCCACTTGTAACTGGAGCTGAAGTGGAAAGCTAAGCATGCAGCTGGACCAGAACTGGGTACAATCGCTCGTACTGCTTCCCTAACTGATCACTCGTTCCATGTAAACAAGCAATTCTGCATCGTACAATGAGATGACGATCCAGTGCGAGTTCTTAGAAAGCTTACTGCATGAGAAACCCAGTGACCTTTCTGAAGAGAGCTTGCAGTGTACAGCACGGTGCAGCCTGCCGTCTAGACCTCTACTGTAGACACAGCAGGAACACAACTGAGCCGCGTGTTGTCAAGTAAATCACGCTTCCAGTAGGCGAGCGTTTGAAAGTTCTACTGCTTTCTATTGGACAGCTTTGGCCTGCGGGCCATCAAACGCCCATTTTCACTTTTGGAAGCGATGTTTTAAAGGATGGGCCCAAAAGCACGACCCAGAGTTGACAGTAGAACTCTGGGGACAGACGCAACTGAATAAACCCTGTTTTACCCAATTGCACTATTTGGTACCTCAAAATCAGTTATTTCATTTCCTACAGTGTTTCCCAGCCTAATTGAAGACACAAACATTTTAGTTTTAATGAACCAATTATCTGAAGGCAAAGACAGCGATGAACGGAGGGAGGCTCACCGGATTTGGTGCAGCAATTACCAATTATCCTTCAAATGAATCTGAAATGAGCAAAACAAAACCATGCTAACTCATGGTGCAACTTTGCGTAACATTTTCCCGAAAATGATTTTGGGGTAAAAAAGTATTTGGCTTATAATGCCTATAAAAAAGGCAAATAATTTCATAATACTAATATTCATTTTTAAATATCAATGAAATTGTTTTACGGAGTTTATTGACAACTGGTTCTGGATAAAGTTCAAAAAATGCAATTTCTTCAAAGTAAAATAGTGCTTCTGAGGTCTTTTAAAGTATTTTTTTGGTACAAAAAATAAGTGTTTTTCTCAATGCTTATTTCAATACTTTGCTGTAAATTAAGAAGTGTTTCTCACATCGAATGGTTCCGTTAGGCACATTCAAGTAAAATCATAAAATATCCAAGTTAAACAATGAGACAGCCAGACATGTGGCTTTGATAAAAGTCCGTCCATTCTCTGGAATGGAATAAACTGTCACTTCCCTTAACCCAAGGCTCGTGGTTTTTGGTGTTAATATCCATTCCCTAACACACAGATAAGCTTCTTTTAAAAAAAAAACCAAAGAGAAAGAAAAGTTCACTTATTCTGCATCCAGAAGAACCAGCGAGGAGGCTGCACTTCAGAAGGAAGTGACCCGAAAGCATCGGGTGAAGTCTGAGCGAGTTGAGTGGACCCAACGCGGCAGGCAGATGGACCGTTCAGTTTGAGTGGGGCGGTTAATGTCCGCCTGCAGAGGCATCGTGGACCCAGTCCAGGACAATCAAGCCCATGCTTCCAATCATCACGACTACGCCACTCAGGAGAAAACACAGAGCCTGCAAGAGGCAGAGAGAGAAGACGCATCAGCAAACACCCAAACATTTCACCTCATAATACTTAGATACTCCAATTACACTGACTAAACGTTAATACTTATAGACACTCCAATTACACTGACTAAATGTTAATGGGATCAAACTGTGTTACTTGTAGCACAAAAAGCCTGCATGTACTGTATTGTTTGAAGCCTTCTGAATTCTGCAATTTTTCAACATTTTCCTCAAGCGAAAACTCTCCTTTTCAAAGAGTTAAGACTGGACTTTTGTGTTGTGCAGTTTTCTTTCAGAGCAAATTGAGTCAAAGTTGGATAGACGTACTCTTCAGGGGTCCAGAGACTCACGTCCCTCTAATCACTTCCTTATGTAATGACTTCCCTACCATTAAACTCACAGATGTAAGGAGGTAACTTGGTTTTGCAGGTGCCTCCTGGGCTCAACTTTGTTCATTTCCAAGCAAAGTTCACCCCAGATTACTCCTCTCCTCATTCTTTAGACCAGAATAGTTGTGGACTGACACTGGCAGGCCTTTACTCTGAAGTATCCCTTGCTAGGACTCTGGTTCCAAAGTTCATGGCTTGTGCTCAAAGTGTACCTTCCACTTTGAAACAAGAAGCTACCAATCCCAAGAACAGAACACACAATGCCAAATGCATTCAGAGCAGGCCCCCAAGGGCTCTCGAGACCTCACCTTCCTGGAGCCCATATATAACCCCTGATGTGCACTTGTGTGCCCAGACACCGACAATTACGTCAGCACTGTTCTTTGGTGAGTTCCCTGCAATTACATCATCTACTGCACAGGAGTTCCCACACCCCCTGCCCATTCTCTCTGGTGAAAGGCTTCATTACTAAACCTTTATAAGAAGAGAGACAAGGTCCTCGTCTTGTGGCCATCTCACTCACCCCAATCTTTTGCACGGATCTCATGGGTTCTTTCTTCACTAACTTGATGTAGAAAGCAGACGGAAGGATGAAGATCAGCATTGCAGCGGCCGATGCACCTGCAAAGCGACGGTTGTCATTTGAGTATCATTTGAGGGCTCACCGAACCTGTACTTCAAAATAGTGAACTAAAAAATAGTACGGGTACGATCGAAGAAAACTCACCAATGAACCCGAAGATGTCCCTGATAGTGGGGACAAAGATGACGAGCAAATTGGTGAAGGCCAGGATCGTCACAGTAATGACACTGTGCCGGAACCAACTGAACTCTTTTGTAGGGCACAGTAAGTGAGTGACCGAACTCCGGATCTGAAAGAAAGTCAAGTGTCGTTTATTAACGACCCAACTTTAATACCAAGAGTTTGCAAGAAGCTGAGACATATCGGAGGCAGTGATGCATTTCTAGGGACCTGATATGATACTCTTGCCTTCTGCACTAAGATCTGGAAACTATGCTATGTTCTAGTCACTTGTGCCCAACCATTTATACAAGTTTCCTTCTTCACCACACCCCAACTCAGCGCTGTTGCAGGAGCCAGTGGTTACTCACTGGGAAAATGACGACGGGGACAGTGAGGGTGACAGCCACCAGCACAGCCAGGCGGACAACGAGGAGGAGAATGTCAGTTCCCACGATCGCAGAGTAGGTATGTAGCAGTTCTGACTCCACGTGCTCTGTGGGGACACAGACCAGAGACAGGCGTCAGTGCGGTTTCCTCTGAGATCAAGCGGCAAGGCAGCGAGAAATGTACAGTGAAATCTGCAGTGAAATTTTTAGCTACTCACACAATGAGTGTAAACTAAGAGGCTAATAAGATTAATCTGGAATTATGGTTAATGCAATTAAAGTAACATTGGAGGAAAAATTTTTCTAAATACTGAGATTTAGTCACATGACCTCCAGTGAGGTCTACCAGGAGCCAAGCAGATAAACCCCAGCTTGGCTGTGTGTGTGTATGAGTGTGTGTGTGTGTTACATGTTAGTTACAACTAAAGTTGGGAGCAGAGATAGCATGGGCTCCAGAGAGCCAAGAATACCACAGAAACACCAACCAAATGGCTCACGCCCGTTTTGGAATCTGGACCCCAGGAATTGCGGATTAAACCAGATTGGAACGTTTTATAGTAAAACTGTACATACGATGTCAGACTCATCCCTTTCTTAAATTAGGCACTATTTACCGTAAAATGTCAGGTATCCGAAGAGGGCGGCAAGCAAATACATCAGAAACATGGCGAAGAAAGAAATCTTGGACACGTTCATCATCCTTCTCCGGCTGCGGCTGCACACCCACAAAAGAGCACAAGTGTGTGTTTTAGCAAGTCCCATACCTTACGGCTTCAGTCTAGGCCCAACAGGCTTAAGTGATAACAGATCAATTACCTCTTCAGCTCTTCATAGATGGGAAGGACAGCGGGATGGCAGACAAAGGAAAACGTCAGGATGGGCACAGCATACACAGTCTGAAAAAGATACACCACCGTGTTCATACCCCGGCCAATTCACACGGCCGTACCCTCGCTGGTGACACACCCCTGTCAATTCCTAGCTAAGCCTCACAGGACCTTCCACATCAAGCCTGGATACTCCTAATCCAGCTAACTATGATTATACTTTTGCATAATTAACTCCTATCCTCCAGCCCATTTGCCAAGTATAATCTGTATCTGACACTGGAGATGTGCTTCGAGGTCATGCCATTAGTGTGCCCGACTCCCTAGTCTAGGATAGATTGCGAAACTTAACCACCATCTATCATCCGTGCCTGTCTGTCTTAGGAGACATTTCTAAATCCCTAGTGGCAGCTTCTTTTTATCCTCCTCTAAACATTTTCTTTCCAGAAAACAGGACTGCAACCAAGTTACCTGTGAGTTGAAGATAAAGTAACGGGGCCTGCAGGTATCGGCTGCGGTGCTGTTGGACGCCAGCGCTGCCAAAGCCACCTGGGTAAAGGTGCCATTCACCGTTTCGTTAGCCATCAAAGCCACTTCCACAGGGCAAGGAATCTGAAACTTCTTGCAAATCACCTGACAACAGAATATTGCACTTGTGAGCAATGCTGGGTGGCCTGATAGAGCTTTAAGAATGCATTTTCTACAGACAAAAACCACAACACCTACCACAATCAGAAAGAATATCATACAGAGCAGAGAAAGGCCGCTGGTATACCCCAAGTATCCTGGAGGGGAAACAAGAACAGCTTTAAAGGGGGCGACAGAGAGCACAGGACACTAGAGCGCCATCTATGGGGTGTTAACAGTTGGGGGCTTTAAAAGGGTCCCGCCCTGCTGCCACCCCCAAGAGCAGGTGCTGAGAGAGAGCCTTCAGCAGTTTCTAAGAATTCTAGCAGCTGGGGAGAGGCTCGCACCTCAGAAATGTGTTTGCTCACCTAGATTTCTCAGCAGTGACAATGGGAGAATGAGCACGAAGGACACCAGAAGGACCAGATAGTCGCCGTTCAGATACCACAGCCTGAAGAGAGGAAAGCCAAAAATGAATGGACGGCACACCTAACACCTAACACCACCATATGCACTGCATTCGAAAAGGACAGTTTTGGAGAGAGGACTCATTCTGTGACCGTTTGCTTCATGGGCTTCTGCACTACTCTTGTTCTGGGAAGACCGCCAGCTGATTTCTAACATAAAACACTTCTGAAGGCCTGATCCTAGCGCAGGGAACAAAGCGGCTCTGTGCGGCCCTGAGCTTATCTTTAGGACGTTTGGGAAACACTGGACACCAGGCACTGTGGCTCTAGTTTGTAATGTCCAACACCGGGAAGGAGGAACCGCGGCAGCAGAGCTCACCAGATGCTTGTCAGCAAGACTGCTCACGAAGCATTTCGATAAGGAGATTTTCAGACTTAAGATTTAAATGCACGGGCCACCACTCTCCCCCTAAATGAGACCGAACCGAACCCCTACTCAAGCATAACTTATGTTATCATAGTTAACACCTGGACTGACCTAAATGTTCCTATTCCTATCCTTGCCACAGGTGGTGGTGGCACGCAGTTGCACTTTTTGTCCCAGAGACAGAGGCAGGCGGATCTCTTGAAGTCCAGGCCAGCCAGGACTAACCAGTGAGACCCTGTCTCAAAATAGCGCTATTCCTTTTAAAAAGCTTTGTTTTCAAGCCTTAACTCCCCGAGATTTCCACTCCACTCCTGGCCGTATGAGGACCCCACAGAAAAGTCACCCAGAAACACTGGCGTCTTGAACTTAAGTCTCCCAAGGCAGGAGGCAGCAACTGTGTGTAGCTTGGGAAGCCAATGAGCGCTGGCTGTTGACATTGGACCTCGCTTCTCCACTGGCACGAATAACTTTGCACAAGAGCTAATTTTTTAAAAACAGTAACTACAGCTGTACACTCCATGGTTTTCCTTCATTAACTATTTCAAACATGACTGGTTTTTGGAAAAAGAAAAGAAAGTATCTTAACCAGCTCTGTACTCAGCAGCCACAACAAATGCAATCGCAACAAGAGACGAGTTGGGGTGCTAACTAGACAAGTTTCGGGGCTGTGTGCTTGATAGTCCAAGCTACAAGCGGGTCGCTGCAAACATCCTCAGCTTGTGGGACACTTCCTTGTCAGAAGTATTCCCCTGGGACTAGTCCTGGGCAAACTCCCTGGTTAACTGTTTGCTATCCAACTCTGACAAAAAAAAATGCACCTGCGGTTGTTTCTACAGATAACCTTACTCGGCACCTACCCATTCGTATCTTCAATGTTCATTAACGCCTTGATCACCAAAGGTAACTCATATTTCACTATGAAGAGGTAGCTTGACATAGCTGGAGGAAGACAGAATTAAACCATTACAAGTGCAAAATGGGGTCTGCGACGCCGCAGTCGCGGGTCACTACCTCCTGCTACCGAATGAAGCCTGCCCGAAGTGCCCTCGCCAAACTTACCTCCGATGTTCTGCATTGTAATCGATCCGGAGGCTGCCAGCTTCCCAGCCAGACCGTATGCCTTATGTCCCAACTGTTCGTATAATAAAGACCCTGTATGGAAGAATGGAGGGATGAGGCACCCTGGAATCCCTACTCCCCCCAAACTAGGGTGCACATTAAATGACTTGGGAAAGGGGGAGGAGGGAAAGAAAAACCAGGAAAGCTACTGTACCTCCTTCGTTGGCAGTCTTGAGGAGGAGGTGAACGGAGTACAGAGAAAAAATCGACACGAACGTCAAGAGAATTCTGAGAAAAGGGAAAGGCACCCGGTTATAAATAAGCACGGCTTCGCACTCACAAACACTTCCTGCCTGACACGGCTCTGCTGCGGCTCCCTCTCCTAACCCGGGACTGACACCAACTTGCAGGTATCGGGTGAGTCTCATCCTTTTAGAATATCCACACTGCCAAATGCAGGAGACTCTGCAAAGCCTCCAAGTCCCAGAGGAGTAGAAACTTGTAGCCTAGCATCCTAACTATCTATAGGCCTACCAGGAGTCTCCCATAGTTTCGTTTAAAACTTGCCATTAAATCTAGTCCACAAGGCCTTCACCCCATTCAGCTGAGATGGGTCAGGAAAGGCTGAGACCCCATGGACCAGACAGACTGAGAGAAAGAAGATGGGTGGGATGGCAGGAACATTCGTCCAGTAGGACACTAGAATGTACCAAAATGGAGGGGGACAGCTGGGAAGACAGGACCGTGCATCCTGGAGTGCAGGACCTCCAAACTACAAGGGAATCATCAGCTCCACCCTTCCCCTTGGATTGGCAGAGAAAAATAAGGGGGAGCAAGGAAGGCCTGACAGATCTAACACCACTGTCTTCCTTGAGGGCACCGGTCCCACGTTCCTTCTCCAAGGCAGACAAGGCAGTGATTAAAACAAGAAAAAAAAAAAAAGCAAAAACAGCAAACGTGCAAATGAGGCAGCCATGTAAATTTTGACCTTGTATGGGCAAACTGAGGTGCTGGCAAAAATCCAAAACCAAAAAATAAACCCATCAGCACATTAAAGTGCGAGATGTGACTTCCTAAGGTCAGCCTTAGGACACCTGGTTCTGGGGTGACACCGAGAACATGACCCCTTTCGGGGAGCAGTTAGAGCAAATTAGGTGCTGTGTCTTACAGGGATGACAATGCCCCTGGAGGTCACTTTCAACCTGAAGATTAAACTCTCTGTAAAAAGGTCGGCTGGCCATTTCAGCATGTGGCTTTTGGCCCATTTACCCTTATATGCAATGCAAGTTTGGATGAATAGAAAAACTCACACCATCTTGATACCGCTTAGCCACTTATCAAAAGGTTAATAGAGTACATCGTAAGCTATCAGAGCAGGATCCCAAATGCTCAAGGGTGACACCGTTACCTTTTACTCTCAGTTACGAAACAAGTTACCGATGACCGCACTGGTAGAAATTTAAAAACTGTCCCCAGTTTTCATGGCAAGAGCTGGGAAGGGTTTCAAATACTGAACTTTGATTCCAGCCGTTCAAATTCCCAACAAAACCTGGAATTTCAGGCTGTTCTGTACCTAGACTTCCCGAGGCCTTGTTTTGGCAAGAAAACCCCTATTCTACATCTTAAAACTTAAGCCAAGGCTTAACATCCAAGCCAGACTTAACATCCGTGTGGGCTCTCACGAAGCAGAACTTTTCTTATGAACATTCTTTTCTTTAAAATCACGATGGAGAAAGTAAATTGAGCGGTAGGTACCTAGCAGCTAATCAAAACATTTTAACTGTCGCAAAAAAGAAAGGGACAATTGCAGAGTGCGTCTTTCTCATCGGTGTGTAGGTTATGGAAGTCACTGGGGCCTTGGCCTCCAGCTATAGGCAGTCTGAAACTTCTGACAGGAAAACTACACACTCAACGTACACATGCTCAGGTACTTGGAAACAGCAGGTCTTCCCTCCTGACTGCTCTGACAGCACTGGGAATCTCGCACGCCCGGCGAGCACTTTACTGCTGACCCTTCAATCATATATCACCCACAGGTAAGTGACCCCAACACGGGCAACCTCTAAACATGACTTGTGGGAAGAGGATCAGCCAAAATAACTTTAAAAAACAAAAACAAATTGGTAGGCTCTTATTTAAAAGTCAGGCACCAATCATACGGATCTTGAAAGACGGTATTTTTTTTTTAAAGGTGAGTTTGCTTTTTAGCATCCAGAAAATTATGACTCACTTGTTCTAAGACAAATATGTTCTAGGCTAGGTAAATATCACCACACCTCATATACCTCGAACTTGCTTTTCCTTGTGTGTGTATAAGGGTCACAGGGTTTAGGGCAAGACAGTCGACATGGAACCTATTTGGAGCCACTCCACTTCCGCTTAGACCAAAAGTTCCTTACTCTAGACTTATCCGATCTCTTTCAGTTAGCAACACCTTCTGGAAAGACTGGCTTTTTTAACCCGTCAGTTTTAAGCGCTACCCCGAGTTCTAACTTGCTTTCACAAGGACACACGGTACACATTAGAAACAGATTCGGATTTCTCACACTTTAAAATCTAAGTTATTTTTTTTAAACACTTTGAGAACAGCAAGCTGCTTTTTTTTTTTCTCCTGGAGCCAAGAATACGTTTATCATATTAACTGCCCCGCACGGCAGGCTCACTACTTACACATACTTACATAAAAAGAGCAATTCCAGTATTAGCCATGGCATAAGAAAGCCCAAGGATTCCACTGCCCACAATCGCATTGCTCAGATTAAATACTGACATTCCAAAGGAAGTAGTACCTGGATGCTACACAGAGGGAAACGATAACCAAACATATAACAATAATTAAAAGGAGAAAAACCACCTTTGGGCAAGTCAGATTTGAAATCTAAAAGTAACACTATTCGTTTACTCCACAAAGCCAGGCACATAAAGAGTACTGTCAACTTACAAAGTCTGTTTCGTACTTCTTCTTCCCCAGATTCGATTCAAGTAAAAAGTTCTGGTTTTCGGGGTCCACGTCCACATAATGGCTGCAAAAATTAAAAAAAAAATTTTTTTTTAAAAAAGACCATTGTCACCCAACGGAAAGATAAGAACACCACGTTTTTTTTATAGTTTACATAGATAGAGTAAGATAGCCCTTCAGTTCCGCTTAAGTTAATGCAGGACTCGTCACATGGGCTAGGTGTTCTAGAAGGCAATACGATCGGTCATGCAGTAACAACCGGGTAATTTAGGAGGCTACTCTCTCCGGGGCTGTGTGAGCAAGGGAGAAGACCGGAGCCCTGGGCGAGCCTTCTGGTTCCTGGGTGTGAGCGTTAGCCTGTAACCGATAAGCAATCCCTCCAGCCCCGAGGCGACCGTGTGTGCAAGGTCTTTTTTTTTTTCTTTTTTCTTTTCTGCAAAGCTCACTTCTCCCACCTTTTTAGAGCAGCCTGCTTCGTGGGGTATGAGTAGTTGAAGTCACCGTTGGAGCTGTAACTGCTGCTGTCCTCATCCGGGGAGATGTTGAACCTTCCCATTTCGGTCTTCTTCATGCTGATCCGGAGGAACGGTGTTCAGCGCGCGGCGCGAGCTTCCTTTTGTCCTTGGCGGCGCACTGGCCCTCGAGGCTGCCTGCGAAGGTAGAAGGCGGCGCGTCAGGACTGCGGCGCCCGCCCGCCCCCGACCACGTGACGCCGCCGGGCGGCGCAGCGCGGCTGATTCATCCCCCGCCAGGCGAGTGGAAAAGTACCAGGCGAGCGAGGGGCGGGGGCGCGGAGAGGGGCGGAAAAGTACCGACGGCGGGGCCGCGAGAACAAAGATGCGCCGCCGCGGCGCCCCTCCAGCCGCCCCGGCGCCGAGCCCGGTCCCCCCCGCCCCAGCCGGGGCTTGTTTACAGGGCACACGCCGAGCCCTCCCGCGGCCGCGGCTGCCCGGGGTAGCCGGCCGCCGGCCCCTCCTCTGCCCCGGGAGGAACTGATGCAATACCGAGGGGCGATTGTCAAGCCCTCTCGGCTCGCCTCTCCCCACGCCCGGACTTCACGATGGGTTTCCAAGCCAATGGAGTCACAAGACCCCGGCTTGCAGCAGACAAGAGACCCGCGCGCGGCTCCCCCTCCCCCTAACGGGAGGTTGCGGCCGGGTGCCCGCAAGCCCCCACTTCTCCCGCCGCCGGCGCCGCCCGCGTCCCCGCTACCGCCCATCCCCCGCCTCACCTCGGTGCTCTTCCTGCGAGCTGGCCCACCTCACGGCAGCGTCTCCCGCGGGCTGTCTCGGTCACACCAGAATTGTAAAACGAGGCAAAAATAAGTGTGGTCGGAGTCCCCCCCCCCTTTTTTTCCTTTCTTTTTTAAATTAAAAAAAAAAGAAAATCCCCGCAATCCAACAGGCACAAGAGATGGATTTTTTTCTTTCTTAGATTTAATTATTCAAGAGATTATAAAAAGAAAAAAAAAAGCGGGGAATGGCGGTCACGATCCTCCAGCAGAGACTAAGGGGTGGTGGCGCGGGCGACGGCGTGGCGCGGTGTGGAGCTGCCTCCGGAGCGCGAGTTATAGCGGCCTGGAGCCGCGTCAGTGGGCGGGGCGCGGGCGTTCGTCTTTGTGTATCAACAGCACCTGGGCTCCGCCTCCCGCCCTGCTGCCCCGCACCCCGAGTCGGGGGGCCAGCCGCACCCCGCTTTCCCGTGGCTCCGGCTGCCGTGGCACCGCAGCCCCGTGGGTGGCCGCCACCCGCGGCTGCCGTAAGGAGCCAGCTCCTTAGATTCCCTCCCAGCGCGGTCTCCAACGCTGCGTTTCGGGGACACATCCGGCGTGTGTGCGGTACCCTACACCCCCAGACACCCCAAACCACCCCCAGCCCGCGACTTAAGATTTACGTTAAGGGTTTTTCTCCCGCAGAACTTGAGCCAGCGCTGCCACGCTGCCCGGAGGGGCCCGGTTGTGTTCTCGATCTTTCCACCTAGATGTGCTTTCACTCTCCACAACTAGCCTGGTGAATGAGGGGCGGCTCGCAGTTCCGTGGCGGGATAGACTTTGGGGTTGCACGTGTCACAGCGTACTAGGGACGGTTGCGTTGGACCAGCAAGCCCTTAAAAGGGGTTCGGGGATGGGAGACCCAGCCCTTCCGAGGCCGCCTAGGGGCGCCCTGTTCCCTCTTGCCCGACACTTTCCCTCCTGCCTCCACCCCACCCCTGGTGTTAGCGTCTCCTCCAGCTTCCAGCGAGCGCGCGCCCTCGTTGGAATGTAGGCCTGGAGCTTTCTCTGCGGCCCGGATCCCTCGGTGGAGCTGTGGTCTTGCAGAGTCGGGCGACCCGGGGAGCCCCTGAGACTAGAATATTCGGTGCTGCCGGAAAGGCGAGGGCCCTTCCCTTTTGGGTTGAACAAAGACCCCCGAGGAGAGAGAAAAATGCTGCTTGAATGGAGGAATAAACAAACGAGTTTGACCTAGTGCTCTCTTCCTTTGGGGGACGTGGGAGAGATTGGGCTGGGCAGAGAGGAAAGGGCTGGGTGTGATCACCGTTTTTTGCCTTCAATGTTTTCCTGAGGAAATCTGTAACGCTGGCTATTTCCGTGGCACGTAAGACTTGGGGTGCCTTCAGCCTGTGCCAGTGTTCGTGATTGACAGGGCAGGACCCCATTTCCCCTTTACACACTGTTCCTCATCCTAAACCTTTGGTCCCGCCAGCCACACTTAAACAATAGTCTTACATTAATGCTGCACGTCCCCTCGCCCCTCTCAAGTGCCACTGTCGCTTTAGATTTAAGAACCAGGAACGCCCTTTTTTCAGCCTCCCTTGATTAAAGCCCCCCCCCTCAGACCTCTTTTTGGCAGTTCTGTTTTCTAAACTTTGGGGTGTCCCAACTTTATAAATCTGTGCTGTCTTGTACAGTCCTCAGATTGTTCAAATTTGTGGTCTTGTGTCGACAGTCTCCCCATGGAGACCGAACTCTCCTCAGACCGGAGGTGAGGAACTCGACGGATAATCAGAACTAGAAAAGTCTTGATTACCTTCTTTCCAAATGCTCACCCCAGTAACATCCGAGCAGCTCCTCTCAGGAAAAGCTTGGTGGTGGGCTCGAGGAATCCTGGGAAATTCCTTTCTATCGGGTTTCAACTGATAAAAATCAAAAGGTCTTAAACCACTTTTTTTTTTTTTTTAATTCTAGGTAAATCTCTTGCCCTCTGAATACTCCGAGGTATTCAGGAAGTTCTGTAGGTTGTTGGTCATGGCTGCAATTCGAAATACAACTACATCTATTGTCCTTTGGACTTTTTGGTGGTGGTTCCTGCTATAGGATAGTTAAGGGGAGGGAAGAAGAGAAGGAGGAAGGGAGGGAGGGAGGGAGGGAGGGAGGGAGGGAGGGAGGGAGGGAGGGAGATTGATTGATTGATTTAGAGGCCTTTATCCGAGTTTCTGGATGGTCAGAAACAGAATAGTTCGTGACCAAAACAAAGCAAAAAAAAAAAAGTGATTTTTTTTTTCTATCACCATTTTGATTCTTCCAAACAGCGACCCAAAAACACATGAGTGGGCCTGGAGAGATGATGGCTCAGCGGTCAAGAGCCCTGGCTGCTCTTCCAGAGGATCCAGGTTCCAGGTCTCAGCACTCGAATGCCAGCTGACTCAGCTGACTATCGTGATAGCCAGCCCTAACTTGGCGACACTGTACCCAGAAAGACACAATTCTACCCCAGGCCCACCTACTTTAATTATTAATGGCACTTCTTTCTAAAATGGCCAGGTCTGTGTAACACTTTATGCATTGGAACCCTAACACTACCACATCTAACTCCAGCTCCAGGGGATCTAAAGCCCTCCTCTGGCTTCAGGGGCGGTGGCCACAGCACACACGGGGGCGCACAGACGCGCACGCAGGCAAAACACCAATAGGCCTAAAAACAATTTTTTTTAAAGATTCTGACCCAAGTGTTTCCCCACCGAGACCTCAACTGGGTTATCGCTGTTTTCCTTTGTCTAAAAGGCGGGAGACACAACTGTATCACCAGATGTTGCAAAGCTGACTCTGCACTTTTTAAACGGCGAGGAGGGACCAAGTGGTTGAGACTGATGAATTCAATGGCATCAACTTAACATTCTTCTTTGGGAGTAGGCTTGAACGGGGGAGAAATCAGCATCCTACTTGTAGCCATCCTAAGCGTTTTTCGGTGAAACTTGTATTTTGACTAAATATGGTGCATTTTGAGTTGCGATGTAAAATGCACTTGCAGGGTATTTTTGAACCAAAGTTTCCAAAGCATGCCTGGGCTAGACTGGAACTCAGGGTCCCCTTTCCTTACCCCTGCCCCCTTTCCTTAACACCTGGAGTTGCAGCAGGAATTCAGCCTTTGCCACAACACCCGGTTTTTTGTGATGTAAAATGTATTTCTCACCGAGAAGTCTGGAAGAACAATCTGATGGCCAATTCCAGGAGAGAAAGGCAACCGCACAATAGCCCTGGAGTTTTCTTGAGTGCATTGTCAGTGTCGGTGACGGAAAGTTTCCTGGGGTGGTTTTTTGTTTTGTTGTTTTGTTCGTTTGTTTTTGTTTTTGTCCCCCAGCCCCAGCCCCAACCAAGGTTTCCCGGTCTCACTCCGTATACTAGGCTGAACTTGAACTCAGAGATCCACCTGCCTCAGCCTCCCCACTGGGATTAAAAGCGTGCGCCACCGCTATCCGGCACGGTTTTTGGAGGTTTTCAGTGAGAGTGGATGGCTACCTTCTATAGAATTATTTTTATTGCCTTATATAATAAGAGTTTTGTTTTTTTTCTAAGGAGAGTCACGTTACTAGGCTATAATTAGCTAACCTTCCCAACCTGTTAAACAGCTAGGCTTAAGAGTGATCCTCAAAGTTTGTCTATTCAGTGCTTCTGCCTACAGTGGGTTTGCTTCCCTGCTGCCTTCCATTTCAGCAAGTCTCAATCTGAGGTGGGCATCTGTAAGCCTGATTTGGCATGGGCTGCACTTCTACCCTGCTAGTGATGGACCCAGTGATCTTACTTCCTGGTCACCTACCTTCTGGAAATCCTCTAGACTGGGCCTAGTGATGTGGATCTCCTTAGTAAAAATAGCAGCATGTCACTTCGTTTTGAAAAAAAATAAATTAAAAGAAATTCATCCCTGCCACCTCCGTGTGTGTGTGTGTGTGTGTGTGTGTGTGTGTGTGTGTGTGTGTTCGAGCTCGTGTGCACGCATGCGCTTGTGGGCGTGTGCTCACAGAAGCCAGAGGGATGGGATCCCGTGGAGGTAGGGTTAGTGCTGATTGTGGGCTGCTGACAAGGATGCCGAGAAACTCTACTGTTCGGAAGGAACAGTACATGATCTGTTAGAGCTGGGCCCTATCTCCGACCTCCTCACTTTTAACTCGGTTACAAAAAGACACTGACGTCCATGGAAGCTGTTGAGATGGCTCTTAAGAGCACTTGTTCACTCAGAGGACCTAGGTCGGACCCTTAGCACGCTCATGGTGACTCACAGCCATCACAACCCCACCCTGCAGGGCATCTGATGCCTTCTTCCAATATTCACGGCTTTGCACAGGTGTGCACACACACGCCTGTGTGTCACACACACACACACACACACACACACACACACACACACACACACACACACACACGCCCATACACATAAACAAATCTTTAAAATAGAAAGTCCATGGCCTGCATCTTTTTTGTTCTTTGCCGTACCCTACCACACGTCTCTTCCTCAAGCTGCCATCTCTGAACTGCCCTACGGGAAGATCCATGTGGCAAAGGCTGCTGTCACTGGCAAAACCAGGGAATCCCGGAAGCCTGCCGGAAGTCACGAATAAGCTCGTGGGCAGCTCCTGCTTGGTCGATTCTTGAGGTGATTTTTGTCTGCAGGGGAAACCTTCGTCTCAGGACTCTGGGAAGCCCAGTTGGGATTCTTGACTCACAGAAACAAGTGATAACGGATCATTGCTCTAAACTGCTCTGTCCTAGCATACTTTATACTTTACTACTTATCAATAGGTGATCGTTATGGTCCTTTCGTACTCTGTGCTTTTGCCGGAACGCACTGCTTATTGTTTTCAATCACAAACCGCTTTCCATCTAAACCACTCCTACTCATCCTCTTCATGTGGCTTGTCTGCAGCTTTCTAACGCATCTGTCCTTAACTTAAACGCCACATCTTTGATTAGTTAGCTCTTCTGGGTCTGATGATGTCTCCAGCCATACCACCCTGAGCGTGCCCGATCTCGTCTGCGTTTGATGATTTCATTTGAGAGTGATCTTATTCTGTAAAGATGTTTTGGACACTCCTTTGAGTGATGCCTGTATACTGCTTTTCTTTCTCTTCTTCTGTTTGGCGCTAGTGGGAAAAGCTCTAAACCTTTCGGGGCAGCCTCTGTTTAATCATATCTAACCTAGTCATTTATGAGAAAGTTCTCTTCAAATATATGTATAAATGAAATGTCCTTTTCCTTTTTTTCACCCATTGCCACCTACAGTTACGTTTAAGTCATGTTTGTTTGATTGATTGATTGCCTGTTGCCTTCACCGGAATGTAAACGGGTAAAAGTTGGGGCTTTATCTAGTTTGATTGCCTTGTCTCTCTCCTGATTTAATCAATGCAGGAACAAAGAGTTTTGAGTTTTTCTAGGTTTCTCAAAAAAAAAATACTATTGGCTAACATGTCTGAAGGACATCTATCGTATCCCTGACAAGCCACAGCAGAGGTCCTGATTTCCCTGTCGAAGCTGGCCCATGTCTAATCTAGTGGTGATTGATAGTGAGGCTCAACCGCCAGGCAGGTACTCACCCTGGACTCAAGTCTGCTTTGCTCTCAACCTGTCCACAAGTCGGGGGGCTCTGCCTCTGAGAGTACAGAGTCCCTTGCCACTTACGAGCTGCATGTGGCTCTGGCCGTCATGCCCATTTTCCTCCCGGCTCGATTTCTAATCTGTGTGTGGACTTCCATTCTTCGGATCCACAGTCCATTTCTTACCCAGCAGTTCAGTCTCTGAACATGTCAGTTTTCTCGCTTAAAGAAAGCAACCCTTTATTTCTCTTACTTAAAGCCCTCTAGCATCCCTTGATTGCAAACAGATCAAATTGTGTTTCTTCCATGGTGTTACCTGCCTGGCTGGGCCCTTTCAAAAACTTAACTTTTCTACTCTGTTGGTCCTTTCCCGTTAAATACTCTTAAATAACTTAACCTCAGAAATGTTTTTCTAAGTGGTGTAGCCAAGGTTGACATCCACCGTTGTATTTTTATTGTTTTTCTACATGAAATGAAAACATTATGTTTTTTGTCGGGTTGGGGCAGGGATTTTCTGTGTAGTTAGGGCTGTCCTGGAACCCTCTGTAGACCAGGCTGGCCTTGAACTCAGAGATCAGTCTGCCTCTGCCTCCTGTGTGTGGGATTAAAGGCATCTGCCACTATGTCTGGGTTGCTCCTTATTAAGTGTACATTGATTGACTGATTGATTATGTCATACTCAAGAACAATGTACCTTGATGATATCCACCCTGACATTCCCTTCCACCTCCCCAGGCACTCCTAACCTGTCCCCCTCCCTCCTCATGTCGTCCCCCTTTTTGTAACCCACTGAGTTCAGTGAGTGCTGCTTGGTGTCTTGTGGACTCACCCTGTTGGTGTGTAGCAGACAAGCACAGCAGCAGTGCGTTCACGAGTGCAGCGAATGGCTGTGTCGTGTGCAGAAGACGCACATTGTAAGCCCCCCTTCTGTTCTCTGGCTCTCAGTCTTTCTGCCCCTCTTCTACTATGTTCTTCAAGTCCTGACAGTTGGAGGGGTGGGTGCTGCTTGTGTTGGTTGTTTATTTGCTTAGGATCCTTTCACTCCCAGCATTTTCCTTCGCATTCTCATTCTGACCCCATACTGAAAAGGTTGCCTTTCTTCGTGTCTTTGAGTCCACACTGCCTGGTATCCTACACGATATTTTGGATTTTCCCCACTCATCTCTCTCATGAGCTCTGAAGCACTGCTTGTTGTCATGGCTCTGTTACCCACACGCTTCTCTTTTTCTCAGACCCACTCTTCTGCAAGACACAAATATGAAAATAATTGCTAAGACTTGCTTTCTAATGGCTTTCTTTCATCTAATTAAATGTCAGTCTCATTCCCTTGTCCCAAGACAGTGCTACGCAAAGTTCAAACTTAAACACGAGCATTATAGAAAGATAATAAAATGACTTTCCTCCCCTCCCTCTTCCTCCAAAGCACATCCTTTCCTTTGTTCCCTTGAATTTCATGTTTTCTTGTTTTATTTTTAGATTGTCCAATAAAATCATATATTTTACGAAAAAAAATTTTTTTTTTGTTCTTTTTTTCGGAGCTGGGGACCGAACCCAGGGCCTTGCGCTTCCTAGGTAAGCGCTCTACTACTGAGCTAAATCCCCAGCCCCACGAAAAATGTTTTGAGGTATCTTTAAATCATGAAAAGGCTCAAGTAAGCTAAGTCTCTTTTTTGGGGAGAAGTGCTTAAAATCTCTCTTTGAATATTCAGAATAAAATAATTAGGTATAGTCACCATGGTGTACAACATGTCTTGTAAACTTACTCTATTAACTGAAATTTTGTATTCAGTGTGTGTGTGTATGATGGTGATGGTGGTGATAGTGATCATGGTGATGGTGGTAGTGGTGATGGTGGTGGTGGTGGTGATCATGTTGATGGTGGTGGTGATGATGATGGTGGTGATCATGGTGATGGTGGTAATGGTGATGATGGTGGTTGTGGTAGTGGTGATGGTGTTGGTGGTGGTGATGATGGTGGTGGTGATCATGGTGATGGTGATGGTGGTGGTGGTGGTGATCATGGTGATGGTGATGGTGGTGGTGGTGATCATGGTGATGGTGGTGATCATGGTGATGGTGGTGATCATGGTGATGGTGGTGGTGGTGGTGGTGATGGTGGTGATGGTGGTGGTGGTGGTGATCATGATGATGGTGGTGATGGTGGTGGTGGTGGTGGTGATGGTGGTGGTGATCATGGTGGTGGTGGTGGTGGTGATGGTGGTGGTGGTGGTGATCGTGGTGATGGTGGTGGTGATGGTGGTGATGGTGGTGGTGGTTGTGATGGTGGTGGTGGTGGTGGTGGTGATGGTGGTGGTGGTGATCATGGTGGTGGTGGTGGTGGTGGTGGTGATCATGGTGATGGTGGTGGTGGTGGTGGTATGCATACCAGTGCTTGCATCAGTAAAGCTAGAAGTCAATGTGA
This sequence comes from Rattus norvegicus, assembly GCF_021556685.1. Taxonomy (NCBI): domain Eukaryota; kingdom Metazoa; phylum Chordata; class Mammalia; order Rodentia; family Muridae; genus Rattus; species Rattus norvegicus. The sequence continues at coordinate 137,493,196 of NC_141540.1, forward strand.
TGAATCTTCCCCTATCGCTTTCTTCTTGATCTTTTGAGACAAGATCTCTCAGGGAATCTGGTGATTGGCTATTCTGGCTCACTAGCCACGCCACTGGGGTCCCTGCCCCTGCCTCCCTAGGCATCCCATGCTCATCGGCTTTTAAAACCGTGGCTGTGGACCAGCTCCTTGTGCTGGCTCAGTAAGCACTTTAACTACTGAGCTACCTTGCTGTCTCTGAATTTAACCTACTGACTCCAGACCCACAGCTCTACTCCCTAGTTCTATAAATTCCACTGGTTTAGATTTCACAAGAGATTGATTATGCAGTGTAGTCTTGGCTGATTTCACTTATTAAAATGGCTTCAAGTCTTATCCATATTGTCATAGTCTATGTTTTCTCAATATTAATCTCTTCTGGGTCCACTAGAAAAGTCCTTTCTGGACGGGTAGTTGTGATGCATGATTGTAATCCCAACATCCAAGAGGCAGAGGCAGGTGGATCTCTGTGAGTTCAAGGTCAGCCTGGTCTAGAGAAATGTAAAAGATAAAGAAAATTCCATTATGGCCACGCCCCTATCACTTTGTATATTCTATCTTGGGATAGGAACATAGAATTATTTGCTCAACGAACAAATAATTTAACATCTGCAAAATGGCGCCTATGCCCAGAGTAATGTAACGGAGCACTTTGCTGATGAATTAGGGCATGTTTCTGAAGTTGGAGGATACTCCCTTAGACATTAACTGCGGTAACAAAACATCCCAGCTTACTGTCTGAAAACAATTTAAATTATCTCTCAAGGTTTCTGCCAACCAGGAATTCAAGAGTTCAGTTGGGTGCTCTGGCTTAGGGTTCAACACAAAGCTGCAAACTCTAGCGGGGTTCCCTGCTGTCTTTCAGCACCCTTCACTCACCTGGGGGGCAATTCGGCTTGGTCAGTTGCTTCCTCTCTAAGACTCCAGAAGCTGACGAACTTCTCCATGACATGGCTGCTGGCTTATCCTGGTGCAGGCGATTGAGGAGAGACGGGGCAGACACTGCCTTTATGAACTGTCCTTCCACGATACCTTTCTCTCTTCTGCCAGTCTGTATTATCCACAAAGACAAGCCCTGATTCCAAGGGGATGTCTTTTTTTTCTTTTGGTTCTTTTTTTTTCGGAACTGGGGACCGAACCCAGGGCCTTGCGCTTCCTAGGTAAGCGCTCTACCACTGAGCTAAATCCCCAGCCCCAAGCCCTGATTCCATACGGAAGGGCAGTGCTGTAGATAAGCTTAGGTGTCAGAGCGAACTCCTGGGCTATACTCTGGACTCTGGCCAACCAGAAGAGCCAGTCAATGAGCACCAGATTCACACGGGGTTGTCAACCACCAGATACAATTGCAACAAGCATACTATGCAATGCAAAGTGGCTCAGATGAGGTTATAGTACACAGTAGGTCTGCAGATAGAGAAGTTCTGAGGTTAACTTTTAGCCACGGCAGTCTTCTCCAAGACTACTACTACTAGCTTATTTTTCGTTCTGATCTCTTTAATATCCTGGGGGTGTCCTCCAATTGGATCGCAGGTTGATGACTACAATGTGGCTTCAGAGGTCAAAGGGCAGACATCCACAGAGTGTGTGTTGGGGGGAAATGGCAAGTGTCAATTCTGTGAGTCAGTTTCATTAAGAAAGATAACTTCCTGGAAACACTGCAATGATATTTCATACTCCACTGATCAGCGTCAAGGAACTTAAATCATGTTTAAAAAGTACCTTATGCAGTGAAACCATGTATTTGTAAGCCATGTTGTGTGCAAGGCATGCTTGCCTCCACAAGAATAAAATTCTGGTGCCCCTTAGGACATTTAGCCCTAAAGAACATTTCAATTTACAGATATTTTAGTATAATTGTTCAATGCTATTTGGACTGTAAAACTTTCCAGGGAACACTGTTTCTGTTTCCTCCCTAAAAGTGAGGGAGGGCTAATTTAGGTGCTTTTTGTAATGGTCATTGTAGGCATTTCCGTGGTCCCCTTGCTAGGCACAGGGAAGAATGACAGTAAAGAGAAAGGGTTTATGGACCTAGTTCTTCCACCGACACCTGCTAATCAGCAATAAAAGGGTTGAAAGGTACACTCATCCACCACAGGTTGACAGAATGCTCACACTTAGAAGGAAAAGCTAATCGAGAAAACAAGGAGCGTGCACTCTTGAAATGTTTTACGGTGCTACATCCGATTGCTTTGAAAACAAAATCTCAGATAATCGCAATTTTCCAAAATCTGTTTTTAAGATCGGGTTACCAGTATTCTTGTTCGAAGAAAAAGACAAGTATTCATCGATATATTGTGCCTACTTTGAAGCCACAATGGGCTGCCTTCTTGGCCTTCACTCAGTTCCGTGATCTTTGAAGGAAAGAAGGCAAAGAAATAAGGATTCATTAACATACCTTCAATTCTGGTTGGGGTGGGGGGACTACGGGCTTGGGTCTAAGATTGCTCACAGAAACTCTACTCTTGGTAGAAATCTTTGGCACGATTCGGTCTCATGTAGATGCCTGCATCTGGTTTCGAGTAAAACCTCTTTGGGGACAAATGGAGCTAACACCACTTCATTCGCCTCCAATTTAGCCAACACTAACCCGGGTGAACCGTTCGGAACCAACCCGTGGCTAAAGCTGTTAAATCTGTTTCCTTGAGGTGAACCATGCACACACAACACACCCCACCCCTTTACAGCCAAAGAATGCCATGGCCATCTGTCACCTCTGGGTGAGCAAGGTCAAGCTCCTCAAAATTCCTGCCTGGGGATAAATTACGTGAGGCATATTTCTGGACGTGGAAAAAGAAATATTATTTATTTCCCTGGCGAGGGGGAGGTAATCCAGATCGGGCTTTGTCTAGGCGACCGTCGGTTCCCTCAGGGAGCCTCAGTCATCCACCCCAACCACTCCTCCCTCCGTCCAGCTCTATCCAGAAGGTGTGGGATCCGTGTGGAGCTGAGGTGTCGAGGCTGAGGCCGCGGCGACCCGCAGGCGAAGGCGAAGGCGCCAGTGCGCCCTGCTCGCCTCTCAGGATGCCAGGCGGCCACACATTAGGTCTCCCCGCAGGCGTCCGGGCCAGCGCGAGTTGCTGGGGAAGTCAGGGCCCAGGGGAAATCGGCCTTGGTTTCCCCAGGGAGGGCGGGGCTTACGCGGCGGTTTCCCCGGGGAGGGCGGGGCTTGCGCAGAAGCGCGCGGGCGGGGGCGGGGCTGCTTCCCAGGGGAGGGAGGAACCCGCTCAGAGGCAAACGGGCGGGAAGGGGCGTGGCCAGTGCCGCGCAGCCTCAGTAGGTCTCCTGAAAAATTTCCACTGAGGCTGCGGGCGCCAAGGCCCGGCGAGGCGCGGACAGCCCCTGCGCAGAGCGCTTCTGCGCAGAGCGCCTCTGCTCGTCCAGCGCCCACGTGACGGCGACTCACTCGGTCCCGCCTTCCTCCCGTGCGCGTGGCGGGGAGGGATGGAAGGGACAGGGAGCCGCGGTGGGGAGCCAGCGACACGGGGAACCTAGAGAGTCGTGATCCTCAGGGCTGATCCTCTGAGGAAAGCCGCTCCGGGAGGCCCGACCCCGTTTGCAGGGCCGCGAGGGGCTGTGGGAGGCCGCGAGGGAGCGAGGCAGCCGCAGCATCTGCACGTGCCCGCGCTCGGGGCGAGCTTGCACCCCTGCGAGCAGGGCTTCCCGGGCTCGTCACGCTAAATCCCCGGACCCACGAGGAAAGTCCCCGAGGCTTGGCGGGGTGGTTCCACATGCTTCCCAGTGAGCATTTGAAAGTGGCATTCAGAAGAACTGCTCTCGGGCTTCTTTGTTGAGAATACGTTAGGTAGACATTCCGCCCTTATCTTGGCCCTAGGGAGGAAGAGTTATTATTTATTTATTTATTTATTTATTTATTTATTTATTTATTACAGAAATGCTGCGAGCGTTTCATCTCGTGACATTTTAGATTCTTTCTAGTAATTGTGACCTTTTTTGTCCTTTGAGTCATTCCATCAAAGTCTAGGAAGGAAAAAAAAAACCGACCGGGAAATAAACACAAAGACAACACACACGCCTCTTTTTTTTTCTTTTCTTTTTTTTAACCTGCTGACTTTCCTGGGAAGAAATCTTCGAGGTGAATATGTTGGGTTCAGATTTCTCCACAGCCGTGCCCGGGGCCCTTTTCTCTCCCAAAGTGGAGCAAAGGTCAGCATGGCGAAAGCTGCCAAACCTGATGGATGCCTCCGCCCACCCCCCACGCTTGTTCTACCTTCTCCGGAACTATGCATTTTATTTCTTACTTGTTCTGATTTTTTTTTTTTTTTTGGTTCTTTTTTTCGGAGCTGGGGACCGAACCCAGGGCCTTGCGCTTCCCAGGTAAGCGCTCTACCACTGAGCTAAATCCCCAGCCCCCTCTCCCCCCTGTTCTAGCCACCTCAGACATCAGGCCTGCATGCGGAGCAAAGACATACCAACAGGCCAAACACCAAAACTAAAAACAGTGAAAAGACCTTTTTCTATTAATTGTTTTAATTGTATTGGAATATTTAAATTTACCTTTTAGTTGTGTTCTTTTATTAGCTTTCCTGAAGTCTATTTTAGAGAGCCATCTAAGTTTGATTTGTATAGAAATCCACACAATTTAACAAAGAACTCAAGAAGTCATGCATTCCAAAGCAGCGTTAAGTTTTTTTTCTTACGAAGAAGCCTATTGAAGTGTCTGACCTAGGAACTTACTTTCTCCAGGCAAGTATTTGCTTTCCTGTAACTCCAGCTTCTAGCACATGGAGAACAAGCCAGGAAAATGAGGCTCTTATATTTTCGTCATTCAATAAATTTATATTGATTGATGTGTACTCAAGAAGTGAGCACCCTTGAAAGGGTCAGTGATGTAATCCAAGCAAAAGGAAATTTCCATGAAGCACACATAGGAGATAGGAATATATATACACACACACACACACATACACACACACACACACACACACACACATATGAACAGCCAGATACATCTGTTTCTTCTCTCTCCTTCCCTCCCCCCACCTCTCTTTTTCTGGAAGTTTCTTTTCCTGACTGATGTAGGTTGGGTTAGAAGCCTCTCTTGGGTGCTGGCCCCTTTGGAAGTTACTACCACAGAATTTTCAAGACCCATCCACCGGGCTTTACTTCTGACTAAGTACCACGAAAGGCAGGCACTCTTCCCGGTCCACACGATGTCCGGCTGCTCACCACAGTTGTCTGTTCTGAAGTTACTGTATGGGGCTGAGCGGTTCTTGTTGAAAGGATGAGCCAGCACAATTCATCAGCATCATCCTACTAGAATGTGATGTAGAATTCACTTGTAACAGAAATCATGAGGTGAATGCACTTGGGTGTGTAGTCCCTGCTTAGCTTTGGCTCATAATGAACGATGTCCCCCACCCCAACTTCCTTCTTCTTCACATTGCTTTCTGATTATCTAATCAGCCTTCCATCCATCCATCCATCCATCCATCCATCCATCCATCCATCCACTCATCTATCCATCCATCCATCCATCCACTCATCCATCCCTCCACTCATCCATCCATCCATCCATCCATCCACTCATCCCTCCCTCCCTCCCTCCCCCATCCCTCTCTCCTTATCCTTCCCTCCCTCCCTTCCTCTTTACCCCTGTAAATAGTTGATACTGGGGTTGTATTTTGACTTTGTACACACCTCATTGCCCTGTCTTGTGTCTCACAAACGATCGTCTTTTTTTTTTTATATGGCAGCTTTTAGAAACACTTCTATATATGTGTGTGCACCTGAGTAATGTGTGTGCACTGTGTGTGCAGTGACAGCACAGGTCAGAAGAAGGCTCGGTACAGTTGTGAGCCGCCATGTGGGAGCTGGGAAGCAAGCCCAGGGCTGCTTCGAGTGTAGTGAGTTAACTTCTGGGCAGTCTCTTCAGCCCTACACGTGATCTTTTTTTGTTAAAGAAGAAGAAATAAAAAACAATCTCTGAAAAAAAATGTTTCATGTCTAATTACCTCACTCCATTGCCAGTGAATGGCTTGAGATTAGCTATAACCTATGTGCAACGGCCGCAGCCTCACCTCACAGATTAGTCTGTAGACCGGTACACCGGAGAGTTTCCCACCGCTGAAGAGCTGCTTGATTATGAATGAATTAAAAACTAAAATAAAAACTTAAGTTCTCCACTAGCATGAGCGACATTTTTAAGAGCTCAGCTGATTTAACTATTTGAGCTTTTAGTTGATACAACCTGTGGGAGTTTCACCCTTCCTCCATGTTGGTTGTGAGGAGTAAACTCTGGTCATGGAATTTGGAGGCAACGACCTTTATGTGCTGGGCAATTTACCAGTCCTTATTTACTTTTTGTAAGGGTCTCCGGCCACGCTGTCCTTGAACTCACTCTGCAGTGAGTGGAGGGTGACTGCCGTACCTCCTGGGTGTTAGGATAACAGATGTGCACCATCAGGCTTAAGTAGATCACAGATACTCAAGTGTTTGAGTGTTCAGCCTTAGCACCTTCTGGAATGCTACATTCCTATTTTCAATGTCTGATATCTCATAAATAGCCAACCTTTTCTGCTGACAGCACTGTTTAAGTTAGTGACCATTTGAACACATTTAGGGGGGACGAATGGTTTCAGAATATTCTTCTTTGTATTCTTTTCAAGTGAAAATTCACCCTAATTAATCGAATCACTTTCTTTTTTCCTATTTAAATGTACTGTGGTGGACTTGACTCCCTGTACAAATCTGACTTTCATTAGATTTGGCTGTGCCCTTTAAACTTACATATTGGGAAACCAAAAAAACCCGGCCGTGTTGGTAAAGGACAACTGCCAGATAGTTTTAGGCAGACCAAATATATATTTAATGACATCATACGTGGATGCAGACAGCTCTTGATTTACAAAACACCCTCCTTAGAAGCTTCCTAAATATAAACATACTGTGTGCCTTTTTAAAAATCCAGGGCTAGGGGTTGGGGATTTAGCTCAGCGGTAGAGCGCTTGCCTAGCAAGCACAAGGCCCTGGGTTCAGTCCCCAACTCCGAAAAAAAGAAAAGAAAAAAAAAAAAAAGAAAGAAATCCAGGGCTGGAGAAACAACTCCGCTCTTGCAGAGAACCTGGTTTAGTTTCCAGTCCAGCACTCGCACAGACACTCACGTTTATCTCGGATTTACTCCTAGGAGATCTGATGCCCTCACACAGACAGACATGCAGGCAAAGTACCAACACACATGAGATAAAAGTAAGTGTATCTCAAAAAAAAAAAAAAAAAGGAAAAAGAAATCCTTTTTCTCTCCAAGATAGCCCCGCTGTGTAAAGAACCTTGTAGACTGAAAAGCAAGGCCAGCAAGATGGCCCAGAGGGTAAGGGCGTTTGCTCAACAGTCTGAGGACTCGAGTTGGATCCCTGGAACCCACAGGCTGAAGGAGAGAACCACTTCTGAAGGTTGTTGAGAACTACCTGGCAATGCTCACGCACGTGCACGCGAGTGTGCATACACACAGAGGAAGAAATTATAATTCAAAATATGTGTAGGTTGAGCTGTGCTGGTTCAGGAAAGAAGCTGTGGGAGACACTGGGGAATCTGGAGGTTATTTCCACACCAGGGCCCGTTTGCTCATGTGGTAACCCCCTCATAAAATTAGTTTAGTTGTGACTCCACCCCACCCTCCAACCAGGGCACTCTGCTTCCTGCCCCGTGTACCTACCCATGCTCCTGTGTCTTTAAACGATCCAATTTCACGAGGACTTCAGTTCCGCTTCTGCCATGCTGGCCCTGTGGCTTTGGGTAGGTTTAGCTAGTTTCTCTGAGCGCCAGCTTTCTAAATGGTAGAAGAGGAACGTGCCAGAGGGCAAGAATTAAAGACAGAATTAAAATGCAGATGAGAAAAGTTGGGGCTGGAGAGATGGGTCAGTGGTTCAGGGCAATGACCACTCTTTCGGAGGACCCAGGTTCAAGTCTCAGAACTCACATGGCAGCTTTCAACTGTCAGTGACCCCAAGAGCTGACACCCTCACACAGGCATACAAGCAGGCAAACCAGCATTGCCCATACAATATGGATAAATAAATTATCAGGTCAGAGAAGTCATGTATTCAAGAGATTGTGAATAATCGCAATTTGGTTATTATAAATAATCATAAAAATCCAAGACCCGGGGTTGGGGATTTAGCTCAGTGGTAGAGCACTTGCCTAGCATGCGCAAGGCCCTGAGTTCGGTCCCCAGCTCCGAAAAAAAAAAAAAAAGAAAAAAAGAAAAAAAATCCAAGACCCATCCCCTCTTCCAGGATCAAGTTGCTATCGGTCAAGTGCACATGATAGGAATCTGGTCCATCAAAAATTCGATGTTGATTGCCAGTGGTGCCCTGTGGTAAGTCAGAGAGCTAATAAAGGAGCTGATGGTGAGAAACAACACCAAGCAGAAAACCAGTTCCAGCAGGAAGGCACTGCGGGTACAAGGCACGGTTTCCTTTAAGGAACGGAGTCAATTGCTTGCGTTTTCTCCCTCCTTCTTCCTGTTTCATTGATTATTCCTAAGGCTAGCTTTTCTACTGTACACTCAAATCCATCTGACAGAGCATGTTTTTTTTAAAAACCCTGCCTGGCTTACTTTGGTTTTCTAGTAGCCTTTTGCTGATGGAGCTACTGTGAAGGGCAGATTCAAAGTATAGTTGGTGGCCGGAGGGTGGCCAGAGGGAAGCAGTGGCATGGTTACTGCCGATGTCCCTGGCCCCTCCAAGTCAGAGGGGCCAAGTCAAGCAAAGTGAGCAAAACCAGAAAGTAGGGTGCTGGGTGTGGGGAAGGAGGCAACGGTGGTGTCTGAGGCTGACATCTACGCTCTGACGACCTTAGAGCTAAGCGAAGTACCACAGAGTGACCAGGGGGCTGTGCCCAGTGTCCCATCCGAAGTGGCAGCAGTAGGTTGGCTCTGGAACTTGTTCTGTTAACTACTATAATAGCAAACCTCAGACTCTCTGGTCTCAGGAACACCTTGTGTTCTTCAAAGTTATCCAGGACCCAAAGAGTTTTGGTGATGCATTAGGAATGAAGACGGAGGAAGCAAATAGTTAATTCGTTCAAAAATAGCGATGAACTCATGCTAACACAAATAGTGCTTTAAGACGAAAAGAGGGCATGTCATTGTGCCTTGCGTAATCTCCAATAGATCGGATGTTCTTGTCTCCCTTCCCACATATATTTACGGTTCAGCAAAAAGACTTCGAGTCAGAGCTTTGTGTGCACAGCACACATGCAGGCAAACTACTATTTCAAATACTTAAAATAAAAACAAAAACAAAAACAAAAAGCAGCCAGAACCAAAGCTGCGAGTGGCAAGGGAAGTAAACTGAGAAGGATTCTGAATTATGCATGGTTGCATCTAAGGCTAGGGAGATGGAGCACATATTGTGGGTTGGGCCGCTGGGTAGTGGCAGGAATGGGGATAGAAGCCAAGCCTCTGCCTACTCTTTCCTACCCATGCCATGCTGTGGACGTTCGTAATCTATCCTCTCCACCATTAAAGGAACCCTTGCCTCCTAGAGGACACATGCCATGCCTCGTTACTGCCTCTGTGAACATTCTTTCCTGCCCAGGTTGCCTCTCCCCCAAAGCTTGGTCTGCTCCCTATTTGGTTAGGACTTGTTTCAACTCCCTTCTTATTCCTCTTCGTTTCACAAACATCGAGGAGCTGGGTTTGATACTGGAAAGAGAACTGGCAGCTCCGTGATGTGCGAGACCATGACCTTGTCCTTGTCATCTGCAGGCTACTATGCCTTTCTTAGGGATGAGCATGTTTTGGTCCCCAGGTTTTCAAGATGACCACATTCCCGCCGACACAATGCCCGGCCGTACTGGCATTTGAACTTGCTACTGAAAAAGGGTGAAGTCCAGGACACATACACAGTAGGGGGTGGACCATGGTTGGCTGTGTGAACTCCTTATTATACAACAATTCCAGAAGAAAGTGATTCCAGATGTGCTGTCAGCAAGTACACAGGGAGGATGCTTTTAGCCCACTAGGCTAAAATCCACTTGCAGCATTTGAGGAAAGCCCAAAGTTAACGAATGCGTTAGTAATCTTTAGTTACTTCAAACATTTGGTTCTCTGTTTAATTTATGTTATTTCAAGTTCACCTCAAGTGAGAGGATCATGATTGGAGCTCTATAAAACATATGCACGTATGTACACATGTTCTCACACACACGTCTTTGACAATAAAGGAAAAGTGTTCATGTGGTGAACTGGATTAGATGATTAAGTTCTGTTGTCCTGGAAATTGCATTTAGAAAAGTTAGTACTCTCAGTAGTCATTGTAATTCCAAAGAGTCGATCAACTTCATGGCTAGGACCTCTCTCCTTTCTTGGGTGGAGGGGTGAAAGAAGATGGAAACATTTTCCTTCCTAAGTTTCATAGCCTTGGGACCAAAGGTGGTGGAGGCCTTTTCTGATTATTTATGTTTTTTGAGAGTATGGGATATTTGCAATTGCTTGAGCCTTCAGGGTGTGTGTGTGTGTGTGTGTGTGTGTGTGAGAGAGAGAGAGACAGAGAGACAGAGACAGAGACAGAGACAGAGACAGAGAGAGACACAGACACAGAGATACACAGAGAGAAAGAGAGCATTTTGCTTTCAAATAATTTAGTTTTGTCTGGTGGAGGCAATGGAAATGTTTTTAACTGATCTCTTAAGTACCTTAGTTGACAATGACATATCCTGGTATACTCCTTGATATGCTATTCATATATGGCTTTAAGGAAAAATATTGGACCATACAGTCTTCAGTGGCCCCTGATTATTGACTAGAGGGAATTCCTCCACAAGACACCTCGATGTGCCAGGCACTAGATTTAGACTCGATCCCTGCTGCTCCCTTTTCCTCGTTGTGTGCCTCGGTTTCACAGATGCAAAGGGTGTGTCCTAATTCTTGAGGATGTGTTGAGCCTGTGTTAGTGAAGAACCAGCCTAGATCTGGCTATGGCGGTTTGTACTGTAACCCTCGACATTCTTGGATGGGAGTGTATATGTGGAGAATCCGCCTGAACCAAACTAAATGTCCAGCTCTGTGCCTGGTGTGTACTTTGCAACATATGACTCTTGGCTTAAATAAATTATAAAAAGGAAAGAAATTGAGAATTTGCCTCCGTTATCCTACAACCCCACACCATCTCAGCGACTGAAAGTTAAAAGACATTGAAATTGGCGCTCGGAAGTAATTCTCCTTGGGGCCACTGCTGGAGGGTAAGAAGGTGAGGAGGGTACAGCAGTAGAATACTGTGACCTTGACTCGAGACTCAGCATGTCGGGCAGATGTGGGGCTGGGTAGCTTGCTACCAGACAAGTTATTCACTGTATTTACAACGGGAGAGAAGGACTCTTGTTGTCCCTGGCCAGGAGAAGGACTGCAGTCCATGTGTGGACTGTGCCACTCTTTTGGGTGGATAAAAGATTGTGGATTTCCTTTGGAAGTTTAGGAAGTTACCTCCAGCAGCCAGGCTAGCCCGGTAGCCTATGCAATAGTGTGTGACAATTAGCTTTGTGCTGGAGACTTTTGCTCAGAAAGTACCTTTCCTCCTGGCTCATACAGCCCCAACCTAGAGTCCAGGGAGTAGAAAGGGTGTGTGTGTGTGTGTGTGTGTGTGTGTGTGTGTGTGTGTGTGCAGACTGGCTTCCAGCTCACAGTGCTCCCCCATCCTGGAGTGCATGAGTACACACTCTACCCTTGGAGTGCACACTATGCATCCACACAGGAGCTGAGAAGACAGTTGCTGCAGTTCTGGGGTCAGCACCGTTCATTTTACTCCGGCTCAGTCAGAAAAAGAGCTGGTTGCACTTTGTCATCGAATCTAACAATGATTATTATTTATGTTAATCCCCAAGGGTATTGTTGCTGGCCTAGGACTTCTGGAGTCTGACTAAGCCCCTTATTTTAGGTTTAAGGTCCTGTGTGAGTCAAGAAACAGAGAGAAGGGCAGAGGAATAGATCATTTTAGTTCCAAGGCACATTTCTCTGAGGCCATCGCTGCCTCCTGCACCTCTGTGCTTTCAGGTTTTTTTTTTTTTTTTTTTTTTTTTTTGGTTCTTTTTTTCGGAGCTGGGGACCGAACCCAAGGCCTTGCGCTTCCTAGGTAAGCGCTCTACCACTGAGCTAAATCCCCAGCCCCGCTTTCAGGTTTTTTAAAAGTTGACTTTTAAAAAAAGATTTATTTATATTATGTGACTACTCTCTCGTCCTCGTTAGACACACCAGAAGAGGCCATTGGATCCCATTACAGATAATTGTGGTTCCTGGAATTGAACTCAGGACCTCTGGAAGAGCAGTCAGTGCTCTTAACCACGGAGCCATTTCTCCAGCCCCTGCTTTCAGATTTTAAACTGTGCGTTTTTCCCCAAGAGGTCAGCAGTGTTGGGAAGCCCTGGCTAACGCCGGTCAGTTTATTGACACAGGATCCGAAGCGGCCTTGTGAGGTCTACGGGTTTTGGCTTCTGTCGTTTCTCATCTAATATTTCTTTTCAGTATTATCGCAGTTGAATTTCTCACTGGACACACAGTGGATTAAAATCACATTTCACTTTGGATTTGACAGATGCAGCAGAAAGTCTGGGTTCTTTGACAGGACCTCCCCGGATTCCTCCCTAGGTAATGGGGTCCCCAGGCATCCGGAGATGAAAAGAAGCTAGTAGTGTCCCCTCTGGGTGTAATGCCTCTTGTGGGAAAGCACCCAGGGGTTTAGTAGTCCAGGGTGTGTTCTCAATGTCTAGGCCCACAGAGGTCTGCCTTTGTTCCTTTCACTGGCGCCCCCTTCCTGCCCACATCCTGTCCGTTCTGAAATGGGCGGTAGGAACCCTGCTGTTGTAGTCACTCAGTGTTTCAGTTTGCCTTCTACCACTGTGCGTGTCTGATGACCAAAAGCGACCTGGTCAGGAAAGTGTTCATTTCATGTAACTCCTTTTAGTCCGTAAGGAAGGGAGGTCAGGACAGGAACCTGGAGGAAGGGATTGAAGAGAAGCCAGGGGAGTTATGAGCGAACTGACTTATTCAGCTGGCTTTTTTGTATAACATAGGACCACCCGCCCAGGCGTGGCCCCACCCACAGGGAGGTGGCTCCTCCCACATCAATCACTAAGGAAAAAAAAATGCCCCACAGACTTGCCTACCGGCCCCTCACTTTGACAAAGCACTTTCTCAACAGTGGTTCCTTCTTCTCGGATGATTCTAGCATGTGTGAGGTTAATAAAAAGAAACAAACAAAAACAAATAGGAAAAAAAAACCCTCCAGGACACATGGTATAACTGTGCCTCTAGTAAAACTTGTTCCAATCAATTAATTAATTATGATAATTAACTATGACAGAGTCTCGTTACATAGCTAAGGTTAGGCTGAACACAAAAATATCTGTCTCATCCTACTCTGTGTCGGGAAAGACCGGCGTCTCACTGCAGCCAACTGTCCCACTTCTATCTAGAGCACCTTTTAAACGCATTACGGACTTAAGTATCAGGACCCTTTGAGAGGGCCGTGACAATTTCCTCTGCTCTTGCAAATCGGAAAGCCAAGGTTTACAGCTCCATAAACTGTGTTCTCCGAAGCCTATAGGAAGAGAACGAGGCTTGCTCCTTCATTGGTTAAAAGTCAGCTGTGCCTCTATGTCTCAGATGTGGAAATTTTAAAACAGTTTTGATCACTTAGTTACGTGTTACACAGTAGTGGCCTAATGTGGGAAATAGCAATAATTTGTCTCAACTTACTTTGAGCATCTTTTGTAATGATATAAAATTCTTAGAGTTTTCAGTTCAAGTTTTTTACACACAGAGAGAGAGAGAGAGAGAGAGAGAGAGAGAGAGAGAGGGAGAGGGAGAGGGAGAGGGAGAGGGAGAGGGAGAGGGAGAGAGACTGACTGACTGACTTTCTTTTTTTTTTTTTTTTTTTTTTTGGTTCTTTTTTTTGGAGCTGGGGACCGAACCCAGGGCCTTGCGCTTCCTAGGCAAGCGCTCTACCACTGAGCTAAATCCCCAACCCCCTGACTTTCTTTTTAAGGGGATGGCAGTTAACACAGAGATTCACAACTGGCCAGAAAACAAGTGAGTGAGGAATGCCCAGTCCTAAATGGGACATCTGCTTCCCTAAGGCTTAGGAAATATCATAGGAGAAGATGTGGAAAGATTGCTAAGAGCCAAAGACTGGTCTGGGCCGCCACGCTCAAGACCCCACAGTAGCTGTGGCTGAACGAACAAGACCTGTACCAGATCAAGCCAATCAGAATCGCAGCATGAACTGGAGGGGGTAGAACCATAAAGGCCCACGTGAGCCAAGAGTTGGCTGTCTGCACTGGGAGAGTCAACTGTGCTGTGGCTTGCCCTGGTGCTGTTTGTACTCTGATGCTAATTCTGCTTCTTCGAGGTGGGCTGCCCCAACGAGGAGTCAAATAAAGGCTAGAGCCTGTGGTTGGGCAGTGGAAGGGAAAGGTGGGGCTGGAGGTTTCAGACACTGAGGGAAGAGTAGGGAACAGGGGAAGGAGGATGGAGCAGAACCACAGGACCTGGAGAAGCCAAGTAGTGAGGCTCTCATAGCTGGGGAGTAGAGTAGCACAGTGATAGGTCTGCCCAATCTAGGCATGAAGCTTATAAGTAGAATAGCTGAGCTGTGTGTGTTTTTATTCAGGCTTATTGGGGTAAGAGATTCTTGTAACACTGTTGTCTTTGGATTTGTTGCTCTTGGAAGGCTGCTCGCGCCCCAGTGGGTAATGCTACACCCATGCATATATGAGCGGCACTCACTTGGAAGTTTACTGGAGAGAAGGACATGAGGTTGGGAGGGTGACATGGTGAGGAGATCTGGGAGAAGTTGGAGAGAAGGGGGCGGGTATAATCAAAACACATCGTGTACATGCATAAAGTTCTCAAAGGATAAACGAAACAGGGTAAAGAGAAAAATATCTAGTGCCCGGAGCTGGAAGCACACCTGAGAGGCTGAGGCAGGAGGATCACGGATCAGGAGCTCAAGGTCGTCCTCAGCTATAGTTAGAGGGAGACATAAGACCTTGACTAGAAAGCCAAAGTGCAGAAGGAAATAGCAACCTGTTCCTAGAACGTCACAGACATTTTATACATTTCAGCGATGACTGAATTGTTGGCCACTTGTGATTGGTCTCCCTATGGGATTGGAGACGGGCAAAGGTCTGGGATTCGCTCTCTGCCCTTCCACTTGCAGCTGCTGCTGCTGCTGCTGCTGCCGAGACTGTGGTGAGGTAGTCCACATGGCTGCCCTGGTCAGCAGTCACCTTGCCTGCAAGTGTGGGGATCATGTTGAATAGCTCTCAAGACTGCTGCATGGGTCATCTGAAGTGTTTGCAAAGCTTGCTGTAAAATACACAGTGCGTAAAGTACACATTCACCGTTTGGTGAAGACGAATGGAGCGACTGTGATTAGATTGCTGTGCTCTAAGACAGGCATTGCTAAATACTGCTGTGTGTTAAGCGTGCAGAAGCTTATGAAGATATATATCTACCTAGTGCTGTGCGAGTCTTTCATTCTGACCGAGGCACTGACAAGAAACTTACTGACGTAAGAAAAAAACTAATTGAAGCCTCACCTCAGAAGTACGGCTAACGCCGAGGGCTTAGTGGAGCCGGTTACTCGGAGGTGGTACAGGACGCATAGATCGGTTTTCTGTCTTAACATCTAGATGTCTGTGGTGGGCCTTCATTCTCTGTCTTCAGGACCTACTGAAGCTGAAGCCAGACGATATTACTGATCAGGAGGGGAGGGCATTCTTAGCCATATTGCGATGGTCAGAAGACACTAACGGAAGACAGAAAACCAGAAGTCCGCCATAATTCATATAGTAATATGGAAATCATTTACATATAGCCATCATATATATAGTCAATAGAAATCATTTATTATTATTATTATTATTATTATTATTATTATTATTATTTCCTGAGCTGAGGATCGAACCCAAGGCCTTGCGCTTGCTAGGCAAGCGCTCTACCTCTGAGCTAAATCCCCAACCCCCAGAAATCATTTTTTGAAGATTGAGGAACATGACGATTTTGTGACTTATTTCTATATACAATTTAGTTGGCAGTCTACGTGACAATTAGGAGACTGCGCAATCTACGGTTAACCTTCATATGTGAACATTCAGCTGTGTAATCTGGAGCTTGGAACGTCTATGACGATACAGTGGCATTTCAGCAAGCCTACGCTAAATACGCCACAGGAGAGCAAGGGCCAGAACGGTAAAGGCAGTTTCGACGGACTAAGGGAGATTTGTACCTCACAGACACAGACTCGTGAAGCTGCGGTTACTGAAGTGGGATAGCAACAGGAGAGGCACAGCCGTGGGCTCATGCAACAGGATGGGGCTTAGGAAGCAGATCCTGGGGGTTGGGGATTTAGCTCAGTGGTAGAGCGCTTGCCTAGCAGGCGCAAGGCCCTGGGTTCGGTTCCCAGCTCCGGAAAAAAAAAAAGAGGAAGCAGATCCTGGGCTAGGGCGTAGATCAGTGGAAGAGGCCCTGCGTGGCATGTGTAAAGCCTTGAGTTGAGTTCCTAGCTCTGAAAAAAAACAAACAAAAAACAAACAAAACAAACAAACAAACAAACAAAAAAAAAAAACCAAGCGGACAAACGATCTACTTCCACCAACACATGGATACCCAAGATCTATGAGAGACGATTGAGGAGGTATGTTTTGTGATCCCAGGTGGATGACACCCAGCACAGGTCACAGCGCCTAATGTGGAGAAGCTCAGTAAACAGATGAAGCAGAGGGAGGCTGAGGGGAAGGAGGCAGGATGTTTGGGTTACTGACCTCCTGCTCTGTTCTTGGAATTGTGGGACTGCTTCTTCCTCGCTGTCGCAGTCTCAGGCGACCCAAAGGGTCTGTCAGGTCCAGTGCAAACTTCACGATCACAGAAGATTAGTCCCTATGTCTAAGGTTCTACTGTGAAGGAAGAGTTTTCATAACCGATGAATACATTTTACACACAAGTCACAAGTGGCCCTCTTAAAATAGTAAGTGCTAATTGAATGTTTAAGAAGTCTTTGAAGGTATAAATGGAAATGTGTTGGTATATTATGGGTGGCATGAAATGTCAGTTATTACTGCATGGGTTCAGTTCCACTGGCAAAGAAAGATGAGACTCGGTGTCCTGAAAAGATAAGATGTTTTTGTCAGGCGTATGGATAGTGATATTTAAAAAATGTGTTTATAAGACTGTGTTTTCGCTTTAATCCCGGGTGTGGGGATACGAGTCTGCTTCTGACTGACTCCAGCACTGACTGTGATCCGCCCCGTGCTCTAGCGGAAACATGGTTTTGCCAGTTGCAGATAGCTCCCGTGATTGCGTTTGGCATGCTGGGAGCCTTTCAGAGGGTCCATAAAGGCTAGAGCCCTGAGAGGCGAGGGGTGCTTGCTGGTCATTTAGGGGAGGTTGTTTGAGGCTTGTTAGTAGCCATGGTCAAAGAAGAAACGAAAGGAAAGAAATCAGATTCAGGGATTTTCCTAACTCCTCTCTCTCTCCTCTCTGCTTCTTTCTCTCCTATCCAGTGTCAGGGGGTGGTGCAGGGAGCGGGTAAAGGATGGGAAAAGAAGAATCCACAAAGTAGCGAAGACCAGCTACACGTATAAATATTCTAAATACATTTCGCAGCTCTATAAAGAAATCGGCGTTGTTTTTGCGTAGTAAATATTCATCCGCACTAAGCCAATCTTTTTATATGTATTCCCTCAAGCGTAGGAAACATGTGGCCTGTCCCAATGCTGGGAAAATGTGTGGTTACCTTGGCAACAGCATCTTTGTTTCTGCTTCCAAGCACCACCAGGTGATTTTAAGTCTAACAGCTCTGCGGCATCTGTGTTTCCACGGAGGAGACAAACTGCAGTCATGGGGTGGGGGTGGGGAGAGAAGTGAAATAGTGGAGGCTACTGAGGGTTTTTTAAACATGATTTTTTTATTTGCATTTTCACTGATGTTCTGCCTGTACATATGTCTGCAAAAGTGTCAGATCCCCTGCAACTGGCGTTACAAATGGTTGCGAGCTGCCATGTGGGTGCTGGGAATTGAATCTGGGACCTGTGGAAGAGCAGCGGGTGCTCCTGGACTCTGAGCCATCTCTCTAGCTGTGGCTAAAAGTCCTAACTCTGCAGTCTTGGCAGCATGCCCAAAACAGCTAAGACCCTTTCTTTAGGTCTCTAGACCTGTGAGACAGGAGCTCATAACTCTGAATGTTCACGTAGGCTGTAGCCTGTGAACATTTTCTTGCCCCTTACTTGAAATATATTATTGTAATTGGAAAGTGCAACACTGTTTCAGCAGGCATCTAAGCCTTCTGACATTGTATCTGTCGCTGTGCCAAGCAACGTTCTATGAAGAAAATGGTGTTCACAGCTCCATTGTTTCTCGGTGCTCCTAATTTTCCCTACAGTTGAGAGCCTCATTAGATGCCTTGTATTTAAAAATAAAGGATTTATTTTTTACTCGCCTGTACGCATGTGTCTGTGTGAATATGCTCGTATGTACATAGGCGCCGACAGAGGCCAGAGAGCTCACCAGAGCCGATGGAGCAGCGGTGACCTACCTACCGTGGTTCTGGGGACTGAATCTGACTCTTCTGCAAGAGTTAAATGTTCTCAGCGGCTGAGCCATCTCCCCGGCTTCAGCAACCCCATGTTTTAAGAAACAGAGAGTGATGCAGACAGCTAGACTGAATACAAGATGTAGCAACATGGAGCCATTGAACCATTGGCAACTCAATGAACCATTTCCATGAAGCCAAGTGGGTGAAGGATGAGTAGGCTTGCAGAAGCAATGGGAGAAGCTGGACTGGGACACCTGGAGGATACGCATTAGTCAAGCTTTTCTCTAAAAAGAAGGAGAAGGGGGTGGTAGCTGGAGGGGGATGTAAACCAGGAGTTTTATGACAGCAACAGTTGTGCTTGTTGTGGTCATTGCTCCTAATCAGAGACTCGATGAGCGAAATCATTACAGCGCCCCTGACCTGCCTCTACAGCCGCTTCTGCTCTCTTCAGTTGTCTCTGTTGGCATTGTGGGTTAGGATTTGCATCTAGAAATTTCTGCATTCATCGCAGGGAAGCATCGACATACATAGACAAACAGACGCGGGGCAGGGGAGCCCATTTTGTTCACCTTTCGAGGGAGTCGAGGTGTGGGTGTTATTTAGCCTGAACGCAGCCCCTCGGCACAGTGATGGTAGCCGCTGCATTTGTCAGGTACGGTCCCCGGACACAGGGCTCTGATGGGTCTCAGGCAGTTGCTCAGTCTATGGTACAGTCTCAGGATCTGCTAGCCCAGGTCTACATCAAGGAAGGTTTTCCGTTTGCACAGATGCAGTTTGTGTGCAGTCTCTGGAGAGGAGCGTGTGTCAGTTGAAGCTCCTCCGTAACAGCAGACATTCCTTAAATGTTCGTTACACGGTGAGAGGAGAGGGGGCTTGAAGAATCGAAACAGCGCCTGTAATGGAGTCTGTTCAGATGGCACTTAACTATGTCTTAAAAATTAAAGTTTAGGTTAAATGGTGTTTTGAAAATAAAATGAATCAGGGCACGGTGGCCCACACGTTTAGTCCTAGTGTTCTGGATGCAGAGGCAGGGGAATCTCTGAGTTTGAGATCAGCCTTGTCTACAGAGCAAGTTCCAGAACAGGCAGGGCTACACAGAGAAAGCCTGTCTCAAAACACATAATGACAACAAAACTTTTTAGAGTGTTTGAAAACGCGTAAATGAAATGTTTTCAGATGCTTCTATGAGTCAGCAGTCCTCCTCCCCCCAAAACATTCCATCCCTCCACAGCACGAGTGCTCAGATGGATTTGTGGGCCTCTGCAACCTCCCGTCCCCCTAGGCCTTGCTCTTCTGTGGAAATATTCAGGCCAGGGTATGAGGAGAGTCAGTCATTCTGGAGAGTGAGATGGTGACTGTAGGGGCCTTTCCACATGTGCTGGATGTGTGGGGGTGGGGGAGGGTTAGGTGAGAGCTCGAATTAGTCACATGAATTATGAGTTTATTTGGATCCTGGGGTGCTGCTGCCCTAATCAGAGCCAGCAAATCCTGCAGCCAGCTTCAACACCGCCACCGTTTCTGTCTCCCTTGTATAAAAGTTCAGGCCAAAGTACAAACCACAATCCTCCCTTTCTTGGTTTTTTTTTTCATGCAACAACTATTTTAAGATAAATTTAAATGTCAAACCTTCAAGCTCTTCGAACAGAAGAGGCTTCAGCTCCTTCAGTTCACAGCCCAGCTAAAAAATTCCAAAAGCAATTCTGACGAAGGTGCAAACCTTCCCCCCAGAGGTCTCCTTTTCACCGAGCTCAAGTTTCAGAAGGAAGCAGAATTGCTACCTCGGAGAAGCAGGATCTCAACAGTGGCACCTTCGTGTGAGGAGAGGCTCGGGGTCCAGCCTGTAGAGGCTTTATGCAGTGTCAGTAAGCACCGTGCCCACACTGGTAGGAATAGTCAACATGGACCTAAACAGACACACGCATAAAAAGCCACCCCAGACACAGCAATGGGTGTGCCCCTAGCTCGTCTGCAGGGAGAACATGGCACCTTTTCCTAAGTGCTTTATTATGTACAGATTTCAGGTTGAATACACACTGGGTTTTCGTAGTCGGGGCGTAGAAAACATAGTTTTAATCAGTTCTGGACAGCAGGAAAACTTCCTGAGGGCTTCTAGAATGTTGGTTCTTCAATCGACAGATGTTTATTGATAATAAAAGACAGGAAGCTATACAATATGAGTCTAACTTCAAAGACCTTGAAAGGTGGGACTATTCTTTAGGGAGTCTGGTGAGCCAATGTTTAAGAGAACTTTCAGGCGGCTATGAGAGGAAAGCAGAATGCCGTGAAGAACAAGGAGGCCAAATTACCAAATGAGAAAGGCCGTCCAGGCCATCTACGGAAGTCTCGAGGTAGAAATAACTGGACCAGGAACAGCACTCCGCCTTCATTAGACTATTGTCTCTTCGGTTGTGGAATGTATTCCAACGGACTCTTGAGAAAGCGATGAAAATTACGGGTCTAGCTGTATCTGCCTGGCCTTCCATTTTCGCACAGCTCATCAGGGGCTTGGGATGGAGACCATGGCTTTATTTATATTTTAGAGCTTGCCCAGTTCCAGTTACTGTGTGTGTGGCCGACAGTGACTTACATTCTCGTCTCCTCTCAGGATCACGTGTGTTGTCTGAACACCTTCCTGGTTAGCATTGTGCCTACGGCACAGGAGGCCTAACGCCGATGTCACCGCTTGCCTGCCCACATTAGTCCCTGTCAGGATAAGACAGCATCTTCCATGGACCCTGAGTTTCATCCCTGACACAGTATAAACAGGGCATGGTAGCTCGTGCCCATCAGCTCAGTACTCATCAGGTAAAGACAGGAGGACCAGAAGCTCACGAAAGGCCGTTTGAGTGGCAGACATGTTTGTTTACACCTATTCCTATACAAGGTAAAGGAATTTTGGGTTAAGAATTACCAAATTTCAGGGTATGAATTATGTATGTGTTTATTCTTACTCCTTTTCTCTCGGTTCGTATCACTCCGGCGTATCTTATTATCTCTCTTACATTATCTGTTGTTGTGTAACGAGAAACAGTCAATTCACAGTGGTTAAAAGAACAGTGCCTTAGCTGGATTCTGTGGGTTGGTTGGCCTGGGGCAGACAATTCTTCTCCACATGACGATGGCTGGGTCATTCCTGTGGCTTGGGAGCGTGCCTGGGCTGGAGGTACAAGATTGCATTACATCTCAAAATAGCTCAGGTTGGAGGTGTAGCTCGCCAAGCATGCATGAGCCCTGGGTTTCATCCCTGGTACTGTATAAACACTGCATGGTAGCTCATGTCTCTCAGCTTGGTAAAGAGAGGAAGAAGCTCAAGGTTGGCCTGGGTTAGAGACCCTGTTTGAACAGCAACAATAACAAAAAGAATAAACCACCCCAGACCGTTATTATGGTTCAAGGGTTGTTCCTTCCGAATTCCCACGTTGAGACTTTACATCTAACGTGATGCTATAAGAGGAGAGGCGTTTAGGACTCAGTTAGGTCGTGGGGCCTCTGCTTTTCCTTATAAGGCACTGGGGACCCCCCCTGCTGTGTGGGTATGCTGCAAGACGGTGTCATTTAGGGATCAGAGTGAACTTTCACCAGTTATTAATCTTACAGCACCTCGGTCCTGGCCTTTCCAGCCTACACTTCTGTGAGAGACGCATTCTGCGGTGTATGTACCCCCAGACTCAGGTCCTTTGTTGTAGCAGTGGAAACAGAACAAGATACCAGTGCATCTGACAGCCAGCAGAGGTGGCCGGAAGAACTCACTGGCAAAGCCTCACCCATCCCTCTGCAATCACTTGGGAACCTGGTGTAAGCTTGTCTGCATCTCGGCTGGAACCCCAGAGAGTGAAAAGGGAAACTGCATAGTTTCCTGAGACCAGACTGGGGACTTAGGAAATGTCACACAGTTGAGAGGACAGGTCTGGACTCACAATAACCACACGTCTTTGGGGAGTTCAGTGGCAACTGTGTTTGCTGATGGAGGGATCTTTGGTAAAGAGTTTATGAACAAATAAGATGTGTGTTCATCTGTATTCAGCGCTCTAGAGCAGGAAGATCCTAAGTTCAAGTCCAACCTCAGCTACATAGCAAGTCTGGGGCTGGTCTGGGCTTCATGAAACCCTGTCCCCCAAATATAAACAAACTACACAGTGGTGTAAATAGTAGGACCTGTCATATCTGATGTGACGAAAATGGTGGGATTATTATTTTTTCTTTTTTTTTTTTTCGGAGCTGGGGACCAAACCCAGGGCCTTGCGGTTGCTAGGCAAGCGCTCTACCACTGAGCTAAATCCCAACCCCAAATGGTAGGATTATTATCGAAATGACTGACACTTGCCTTAACAAGGTCCTGCATTAGCTTGGCAAATGAATTTGCATTGCACGGTTTTCAGTTGGTGTGTTTTAGAACCCAGTGTGCACGGCCATGATGCTCTAGGCAAAGCTTTCCTCCTTCTTGTTTTTTAAACACGTGATAGGTACCTGCCCTTCTATTCTGGCCGGTAAACAAGAGGCTACAACACAATTCACATGTCGTAGTAGAGGGGCTTCAAATACACAGTTTCGATGTTGATGCTGAAGTCTGAACGCATATAGGTTTGCTTTGGAGTATAGTTTTTTAACCAAGAGGGTGAAGCCCTAAGATCTAAAAGCACTGAAAGACCCTAAAAACTGCATTGTGAAGCAGAGATCAAAGCTGTTATGAGGAAAAGGCTTCAAGGTGGGGACGTTTCCACACGCAAAGGGCGGATGACCGAGGAGGAAGCACCGGCTTGAGCTGGAAGCCAATTAGATGTGGGAGGTGAGGTGGGCATGAGGGAAGGAAACCACGAGGGGACAGGAATTCCGGGGCCTGGGGAAAAGAGTGCAGGAAAGACAGAATCCAAGTCAGCGGGGAATGGTGGATGGTAGAAGCCACAGGAGTCAAAAGCTTTCTGAGACCACATTTCCAGAACTGGGCTCTGTCCGTGTTTCAGTCGAGAGCTTTGCGATGGACTAATGCACACCACAAACACAGGTCTGCAGCTACCTGTGCTATACATCGTCTGGGGAACCTCAGCGAGTCTGAGCACCCCAAGCAGGGTCACAGAGCTCTTGAGTGCCTGGTGGGGGTGGGAGAAGATGGTGCCAGGAAACGTAATACGACAGAGGCTAATACGACCTCTACCAAATCAAAAACTAAATCTAATCAGCGGGCCTCAGGGGTTTGGAGTACTACTTTTCTAGGGTAGTGTGACAACTGAAGAAGCTTTTTGGAAGCAGCACCACATCTGTGAATCACCAAACAGAGAAGAGTGGGAAAGGGACTGATTCCATTTGACTTACTTATCGAGACAGGGAAAGCACATGGCAGCATCAAACACTGAGATCTAAGTGGCCTCTCCTGACACCAGATTATTTCAAGTGACTTTCCCCTCCCCACCTCCAACCACAGACATCTGGATCTTTCTCTCCGGAGGCAAGGGAATAACACAGGTATCCTGTGTAAGTGAAAATCCATCCTGGTGGCCAGGATACCTGAGTAGAGAGCTGTCGACGAGAGAGGGAGAGAGAACATCAGGGGTCGTCATCCACTGGATGTTGATGGGATGGAAACCCACAGCCGTAGTCAGTGGACAGGAGCGAGTCAACCTATCCAGTGATGCCTGACTCAGTACCTCACAGGGCTCTGGGTGATCTTCAGGGTGGATCCTGTGGGACTCTGAGAGAAGATCTTATTGTCCTGCCTTCAAGACTTCTTTCTATCTGGGGCCTAGAGAGGTAGCTCAGGGGTTAAGAGCACTGGCTGCTCTTCTAGAGAACCCAGATTCAATTCCCAGCATCCACATGGCGTCTCACAACTGTCTCTAGCTACAGTTCCAGGCGATGCAACACCCTTGCATAGACACACTTGAGGCAAAACACCAATGTACATAAAATAAATAAATGCATCATTTTTTTTTAAAATGGCTTCTATCTGAAAGGAAGGGGTTTGGGCCCAGGATTTAGTTGAGATGGCCTGTCCCCTGCCATACACTGTCGTTCCCCTCTTCAATCTATAAACTGGGTGTTGTTTCAAAAACAGATGTTGTCAGAGTTCAGCAAACACCTGCACCACCTCTCTGAATCACTGGACAGAGAAGAATGGGAGGAAATCTGGGACAGTGACATGGTGCCTCCTCTTCCCCCCTTCCTGCTGTTTGTCATGTCCCGGCATGATGTGGATCCATAGGTTCGAATCACAGACATGCTTGCGATCTTTATAACGTCAGGGTCTTTTTTTTTTTTTTTAAACACGAAGCATCTCCTTCCGAGAGACAAAACCGTCCTGGGGAATCCCAGTCTACTGACACCAGGTTGTGCAAAGTTCCTTCCCCTGAGCAGACTTCTACAGTTGTGTCCAGGGTCAACACACCAAGTGAAAGGGTTGGACGCAGGGGTCACTTGTGTGGGTGACAGACAACAGTGACACTCCCGCCCTGGGCAGCACTGACAACCCACAGTGGCTGGCAGTTGTTTGGAATCCACTGGTTCCAGCAATTGCTCTGGCACCTTCTATACGCTACCGGTTTAATTCACACAGAAGCGGCCAATGCACTGCTACAGTCTTCTCAACAGTGAGCAAGCAGATCCTGAGGGGGTCGCATAGCTTTCAAACAGAGGAGCTGGGCTCTAAGTCGAGGCCGACAGGCGAACAGTACTGAGGGGAACAGTGAGGACTCAGAATTTTCCAGAGGGTGAAAAAAAAAAAAGACCTGAGAAGAGATGGCTCCATCCATGACGTCACCGATGACGCCAAGGATGATGAACATCAGCCCCCAGACTCTGCCCTTGCAGCTGCCTGGGTCGTTCCATACTTCTATGAGAAGGGGCCTGTGATAGGACAAACTTTTGGGGGATGGGGGTGCTGCTCACAAGACCTTTCTCAGATGTAGCCATACATCCCAGAATCCTGAAACACAACAATGGCAAGGGTCCCCCCCAAGCCCCTCACCACGCTGACATTGACATCGGGCGGCTACAGGGACACTTTTGTTCCCCTCCTGGGAAAAGAGACGATTTCAGGGAGAAGTTAGCGGAGAAGGCATCTGGAGTCCCATTTCTTTGAATCTTTTGTTCCTGACAGACAGGAATCACAAAGATGAAAGTTAGATAAAAGATTAAAGAATCAAGCGGTTTTTTTATTATTATTATTTATGGAGAAACATGTGAACAGGAAGGAGACCTTCAGGCGGGATTTATTTATAGTGCTGGGGGACTGTATGGATCCCTGTTTGTGAGCAGGGAGTATTCAGGAACTCTGAGGCTTAAATTCTTTTAATGTTCTTGGTAGGTGCCTGGAGGGTTCCTAATGATGCGTTCAGTAAAGTCAGAAAGTCCCCCCCAGAGATCCTCACCGGCTCCCCTTCTGCGTGCTGCCTTCTTGGGCATTCCTTGTTCTTACGTTTTGGGCGCAGGCTCATATGACTCTCATCTGGACACTTGGGGTGACGACTGGTTGACCTGGAGCACGTTCCTAAGACATGGTCTCCTCCTGCTGTTGGCTTTTACTGCAGCCTTCTCATTACTGTACCCAGGAAACTGTTCCTTTGTCACCTCTTGATTGTGCCTCTGGGTACTTTATGCTAAGGGTGACATTTTTCTCTTGCCAGGCATATTGTAGTATAGAATCGTCCTTGTTACTCGTTATTGCTCGTAATAACTATGAAATCTCTCGCTAGATGTCGAGCACTTCGTAACACACATTGGTGACACTTTTACCCATCTTGAGATGGCGAAGGTCACAGACAATGTGCTGGAGAAAGGAAGACAATGGGCACACTATTATAAATAGATATGAAGCTCAGAACGGACCTTTCAGACTTGAGAACATTAGTTGGCAATTAGGAAGGAAATGATGAAATGCAATAACAATTTTGTGTTTTTTAGGAAATTCTCCAGATGTGTGCCATAGACAAGCTATTATGTCTAATCTGGTAGACATTTCAGCATGCCAGAGGCTGAAAAAAGTTATTGAAGTTGTTTTCTTTATATTGAAAAGAGAATTCAAGTGGTTTCCATCTGTGCCCGGAGCTGACCCTGTGTCATAGCTCTCCATACCCAAATCCTGCTTAGAGAGAGCTGGTCTCCCAGGTGTGCTGATACACAGGCTTACAGGAGGGACAAGCTGGAGTCAGAGACAGCAAGACCAGCTAACACCAGAGACAACCAGATAGCGAGAGGCAAGTGCAAGAACGAAAGCATCAGAAACCAAGGCATCATCAGAACCGAGTTCTTCTACCACAGCAAGCTCTGGATATCACAACACATTAGAAAAGCAAGATTCTGATTTAAAATCACATTTCATGATGATGACAGAGGAGTTGAAGAAGTACATAGATAACTCCCTTAAAGAAATACAGGATAACACAGGTAAACAGGTAGAAGCCCTTAAAGAGGAAACACAAAAATCCTTTAAAAGAATCACAGGAAAACACAACCAAACAGGTGAAGGAATTGAAAAAAAAAACCATCCAGGATCTAAAAATGGAAATAGAAACAATAAAGAAATCACAGAGACAGCCCTGGAGAAAGAAAACCTAGGAAAGAGATCAGGAGTCATAGACACAAGCATCACCAGTAGAATACAAGAGATAGAAGAGAGAATCTCAGGTGCAGAAGATACCATAGAAAACATTGACAAAACAGTCAAAGAAAATGCAAGATACAAAAAGCTCCTAACTCAAAACATCCAGGAAATTCAGGACACAATGAGAAAATCAAACCTAAGGATAATAGTATATAAGAGAGTGAAGATTCCCGACTTAAAGGGCCAGTAAATATCTTCAACAAAAGTATAGAAGAAGGGGCTGGGGATTTAGCTCAGTGGTAGAGCGCTTACCTAGGAAGCGCAAGGCCCTGGGTTCGGTCCCCAGCTCCGAAAAAAAGAACCAAAAAAAAAAAAAAAGTATAGAAGAAAACTTCCTTAACCTAAAGAAAGAGATGCCCGTAAACATAAAAGAAGCCTACAGAACTCCAAAGAGATTGGACCAGAAAAGAAATTTGCACCCTCCACCCCCCATCATATAATAGTCAAAACATCAATGCACAAAGCAAAGAATATTAGAAGCAGTAAGGGAAAAATTTCAAGTAACATATAAAGGCAGACCCATCAGAATTACACAAGACTTCTCAACAGAGACTATGAAAGCTAGAAGATCCTGGGCAGATGTCATACAGACCCTAAGAGAACACAGATGTCAGCCCAGGCTACTATACCCAGCAAAACTCTCAAATACCATAGATGGAGAATCCAAGATATTCCATGACAAAACCAAATTTACACAATATCTTTCTACAAATTCATCCCTACAAAGGATAATAGATGGAAAACTTCAACACAAGGAGGAAAACTATACCCTAGGAAAATCGAAGAGGTAATCTTCTTTCTTTCTTTTTCTTTTCTTTTCTTTTCTTTTTTTTTTTTTGAGCTGAGGACAGAATCCAGGGCCTTGCGCTTGCTAGGCAAGTGCTCTACCACTGAGCTAAATCCCCAACCCCATCTTCTTTCAACTAACCCAAAAGAAGATAACCACACAAACATAATTCCACCTCTAACAACAAAAATAACAGGAAGCAACAATTACTATTCCTTAGTATCTCTTAACATCAACGCAATCCCCCAATAAAAAGATAGACTAACAGACTGGACATGTAAACAGGACCCAGCATTTTGCTGCATACAGGAAACACATCTCAGTGACAAAGACAAACACTTCCTCAGAGTAAGAGACTGGAAAAATTTTCCAAGCAAATGGTCCCAAGAAACAAGGTGGAGTAGCCATTCTAATCTTTAATGAAATTGCCTTTCAACCAAGAGTTATCAAAAAAGATAAGGAAGGACACTTCCTAATCATCAAAGGAAAAATCTACCAAGATGAACTCTCAATTTTGAACATCTGTGCTCCAAATGCACGGTCACCCGCATTCATAAAAGAAACCTTACTAAAGCTCAAAACACACATTACTCCTCACACAATAATAGTGGGAGACTTCAACACCCCACTCTCAGTAGTGGACAGATCATGGAAACAGAAACTAAACAGAGACACAGAGAAACTAACAGAAGTTATGAACCATTTGGATTTAACAGATATCTATAGAACATTTCATTCTAAAACAAAAGAATATACTTTCTTCTCAGCATCTCAGGGTACCTTCTCCAAAATTGACCATACAATCAGTCACAAAACAGGCCTCAACAGATACAAAAATATTGAAATAATCCCATGCATCCTATCAGATCACCACGGACTAAGGCTGGCCTTCAGTAACAACAAAAACAGCAGAAAGCCCACAAACACATGGAAGCTGAAAAATGCTCTACTCAATGATAACTTGGTCAAGGAAGAAATTAAAGACTTTTTAGAATTTAATGATAATGAAAGTACAACAGACTGAAACTTATGGGACACAAGGAAAGTAGTGCGAAGAGGAAAACTCATAGCTCTGAGTGTCTCCAAAAAGAAACTGGAAAGAGCATACACTAGCAACTTGACTGCACCTCTGAAAGCTCTAGAACAAAAAGAAGCAAATACACCCAAGAGGAGTAGACAATAGGAAATAATCAAACTCAGGGCTGAAATTAACCAAGTAGAAACAAAATGAACTATACAAAGAATCAACCAAACCAGGATCTGGTTCTTTGAGAAAATCAACAAGACAGATAAACCCTTAGCCAGACTAACCAGAGGACAACAGAGACATTGTCCAAATTAACTCCATCAGAAATGAAAAGGCAGACATAACAACAAAAACTAAGGAAATTAAAAAAAAATCTTCAGATCCTACTACAAAAGCCTATACTAAACAAAACTGGAATACCTCAGAAGAGGGAAATGACACCCTTCACAATAGTCACAAAGAACATAAAATACCTTGGTGTGACTCTAACCAAACAAGTGAAAGATCTGTATGACAAGAGCTTCAAGTCTCTGAAGAAAGAAATTGAATACCTCAGAAGATGGAAAGATCTCCCATGTTCATGGATTGGAAAGATTAATATAGTAAAGATGGCCATCTTGCTGAAAGCAATCTACAGATTCAATGCAATCCATATCAAAATTCCAACTCAATTTTTCATAAAATTAAAAAAGAGCAATTCTCAAGTTCATTTGGAATAGCAAAAAACCCAGGATAGCCAAAACTATTCTCCACAATAAAAGAACATCTGGGGGAAGCACCATCCCTGACCTTCCTGACCTCAAGCTGTATTACAAAGCAATAGTGTTAAAAAGTGCAGGGTATTGGTACAGAGATAGACGGGTAGATCAATGGAATAGAATTGAAGTCCCAGAAGTGAATTCACACACCTATGGTCATTTGATCTTTGACAAAGTAGCTAAAACCATCCAGTGGAAACAAGAAAGCATTTTCAACAAATGGTGCTGATTCAATTCGCGGTCAGCAGGTAGAAGAATGCAAATTGATCAATTCTTATCTCCTTATACAAAGCTCAAATCCAAATGGATCAAGGGCCTCCACTTAACCAGATACAGTGACTCTAACAGGAGAGAAAGTGGGGGAGAGCCTTGAACACATGGGCATAGGGGAAAATTTCCTGAACAGAACACCACCAGCTTATGCTCTAAGATCAAGAATCGACCAATGGGACCTCATAAGATTGCAAAGCTTCTGTAAGGCAAAGGACCATGACAATAGGACAAAATGGCAACCAACAGATTGGGAAAAGATCTTTACCAATCCTACATCTGAGAGAGGGATAATATCCAATATATACAAAGAACTCAAGAAGTTAGACTCCAGAGAACCAAATGATCTTATTAAAAATCAGGGAAGAGAGCTAACCAGAGAATTCTCAACCGAGGAAACTCAAACAGTCAACAAGCAGCTAAAGAAATGTTCAACATCCTCAGTCATCAGGGAAATGCAAATCAAAACAACCCTGAGATTCAACCTCACACCAGTCAGAATGGCTAAGATCAAAAACTCAGGTGACAGCAGATGCTGGTGAGGATGTGGAGAAAGAGGAACACTCCTCCATTGTTGGTGGGATTGCAAGCTGGTACAACCACTGTCAAAATATCTGGTGGTTCCTCAGAAAATTGGACGTGGCATTACCTGAGGACCCAGCTATACTATTCCCGGATATAACCCAAAAGACGCTCCGACATGTAATAAGGACACAGGCTCCACTATGTTTGTAGCAGCCTTATTTGTAAATAGCCAGAAGTTGGAAACAGCTCAACAGAGGAATGGATACAGAAAATGTGGTACATTTACACATTGGAATACTACTCAGCTATTAAAAGGAATGACTTCATGAAATTCACAGGGAAATGGATGGATATAGAAAATATCATCCTGAGTGAGGTAACTCAGCCACAAAAGAACATACCTGGTATGTACTCATTGATATGTGGATATTAGGCAAAGAGCTTGGGATACCCAACTCACAGACCACAGGAAGCTCAGAAGGAAGGAAGACCAAAGAATGGATGCTTTGGTCCTACTTAGAAGGGGGAACAAAATAATCAAGGGAAGTAGAGGGTGGGAGAAATTTGGGGGGGACGACAGGAGGGAGAGGAAGAGGGGCAGAATCAGGTATTAGAGGAGATGGGGGAGATGAACTGAGGGTCAGGAAATTGAACAGAGATGTGTAGCAATGGGGGATGGGGAGCTGGGGGTAGCCACCAGAAAGTCCCAGATGCCAGGAGAGCAAGGGCCTCCCAGGACCCCACGGGGATGACATTAGCTGAAATATACTATAAAGGGGAGGGAGAATCTGTTGAGACCCTATCCAGAGGTTAGGCCTGGGTCCTGGTTGAAGGATGGGGCCATCCACCCATTTCCAAAATTTTAACCCAGAATTGCTCCTGTCTAAAGGTAATACTGGGACAAAGAGTGCAGCAGAGACTGAAGGACTGCCCCACTGGGGATCCATCCCACATGAAGACACCAAACCCAGACACTATTGTCAATGCCAAGAAGCACTTGCTGACAGGAGCCTGATACAGCTGTCTCCTGAAAGGCACTGCCAGATCCTGACCAATACAGATGCGGATGCTTGAAGCCAACCATCGGACTGATCACAGGGATCCCAATGGAGGAGTTAGGGGAAGGACTGAAGGAGCAGAAGGGGCCTCATACGGCGTCAATGGGAGTGGAGGCCCTTGGTCCTGTGAAGGCTCGTGCCTCAGTATAGAGGAATGCTAGGGCAGTGAGGCTGGAGTGGGTGGGTGGGAGAGCACCTTTATAGAAGCAGGGTAAGGGGGATGGGATAGGGGTGTGCAGAGGGGAAACTGGGAAAGGGGATATCATTTGAAATGTAAATAATAAAATATACAATTAAAAAAGAAAAAAGAAAAAAGTGAATTCAAAATTAAGATTGGGCAAAGTACAGTTCAATAGTCACAATTTAGCATTTGATACATACACACATAGACACACATATATGCATACATATTTACATATATGCATATACATGTACATACACAATACTTACATGTACACACATACACACATGCATACACACATACATGCATGCATGCATACACACATGCACATATACATACATGCATGCATACACATATACATACATGCATACATGCATATACATACATACATGCATACATATACATATATACATACATGCATGCATACATGCATTATATATGACAGGGTATCATTATGTAGCCCAGTCTTGTCTAAGTGCTGGAATAACAGGCATTGGCTGCCACAAAGCTTCCACCTTATAATTTTAAATAATGAAATCTATCAGAAACATGTTAAACACTTTCCCTTAAGTTTTCTCTGAACTCTTAAGACTGCACACACAGGAGACCATTTTAGTTAGCGCCGAGTTCCGCTTAATCTCTCAGCAATCCTCAGAAATACATTTTAATGGAAGACGTTTCATTTTATATTAGGTTTGTTATCTGGTCCTCAGTAATGTCACCAGGCACTAGTTTAGAATATCGAGAACATGTGTTGCTAATTCGTGCTTCTTAGCAGCTGGTGAGGGACCGTGACTGCATTAAGGTAGTGACAATGACTGGGCCTGGAGGTGGCAGACTCCTGGGGTCCTAGCATTAGGGAGCAGGGGCAGGAAGAACTGGAGTCCTAGCTTAACTTGGGCTACACATCAGGTCCCTTTCTCAGAAAAGAGAAGAAAATGAAAGCAATGGCGGTGCCACTAAGTTGCCGTTAGTCCGCAGTCAGTGACTGTTAGCCTGCCAGTGCCTGTGTGCTGTCACCGTAGTTAGTACAAAGGGTCAGGGCTGGAGGTAAGTCCCCTAGAATTCCAATTTCTTCATCTGTAAAGGAGGAACCTCTGGTCAATTACTGTTGTTAATACTGCCGTAATGTTCTTTTGCTGAAGATTAAACAAACAGTGTGTGCCAAGTACTTGTACAACCCGTTTTATGAGGAGTCGGTATAATCACTACCACCTCCATCCCATTGTCAGAGAAACTTCTGGTTTAGAGTTTCAGGAAGCTGGAAATGGCTAGCAGGAAAGTGCAAGGAGGTGCCCAGCTCCTGAACCACCCCCCCACCCCCACACCCCCACCCCGCTACCCCGCTGGACGCTGGTTTCTCCTTCTCCTACTGCTCTTTGGAGTGCTGCATTGTGGGAAAGGAGGGCGAGGGAGTGAAGCTTAGTCTCTGGGCCAGAAATCGAATTCTAACTTTGGGAAGAAGTGACAAGGTGACTGGGAAAGCAGTTATTTATTGCCAGGTCCCCTTGGCACTTGTCTCTACTTCTGTACCATTTCAATGTGTCATACCTGTCCAGCCTTAGGGAGAAGGTCAGGGTAAAAGACCATTTTCTCTGAACCTGCTCGATCCTCTGGAAAACAAACCGGCCTGACGAGTAATAACCCGCTGGCCGGTTATCCGCTGCTGTCACGGTCATAGAGCTGGCGCTCCATCTCTACCCAGCTCCGTCAGTTTGCGGGTTTAACTGTACGATTTTCAGCAAAGTCAGCATGAGGGCTACTGCCGAATCGAGGGCGTCACCCATCGGAGCAGAGCTCGTAGAGTGACCGACCTTGTTCCCTTTGTGTTAAACAGCGAGGACTCGCACTGCGCAACTCCCTGCCCCCCTGCGAAAATTTATTAGCACAGGTGTTTATTTGAGGCCGAAGTTTTCTTTGCACGGCACCCAGATAATCTCGATTTTGCATTCTTGTCTTTTTAAATGTTCTCTTTGCAGTACAATGTTTGGGGGGCGGGGATGAATAAAAAATGTCCCCCACAGGCATGAGTATTTGAACGAAGGTGTGGCTCCCAGTTGGTCATGCTGTTTGGGGCTCTTCAGATGGTCCAGCCTTGCTGGAAGACGTGCACCCCTATGGGCGGTGCTAAGAGAGTCTCTCCCTACTTCCGGTTCAATCTCTATGCTCCAGGCTCACGAGCGCTCGGTTTCCTGTTCTCGCCACCATGATAGACTCTTCTCCCTTTGGAACCATAAAGCCAAGCGAACCCTTCCTTCGCCATGCCTTAGCTATAGTGCATTACCACAGCATCAAACAGGGAACTAACGCAGAGGGTTTAGTGAAATCTCATCCTTCTCGGGATTTGGTTGCGTGTGCTTCCCTCTGCTTCTGTTCTGGGTTTCACTTGATATTAGAGTCGCCTGTTGCAATTTGTTGGAGCTCAGCCT
The DNA here is from genome assembly GCF_021556685.1 of Rattus norvegicus. Lineage (NCBI taxonomy): Eukaryota > Metazoa > Chordata > Mammalia > Rodentia > Muridae > Rattus > Rattus norvegicus. Next base: position 137,527,390 of record NC_141540.1, read on the forward strand.
TCTGGCAGGCACACACAAAGGGCCTCCTCTTCACTGTGTAACGTCTATGTAACTCTAGCCATTTCTCAATGAGTCACCAGCGTTCTTAGACAAGCCAAGCACTTCACACTAACTTAGAATTAAACTTGGTGGTCACTCCCTGACAAATGAACGGAGAGGAGAAACCACCTCATAGTTTTGACTCTAAGTGATTTCTTTTTTTTTTTTTTTTTTTTTTTGGTTCTTTTTTTTTCCGGAGCTGGGGACCGAACCCAGGGCCTTGCGCTTCCTAGGTAAGCGCTCTACCACTGAGCTAAATCCCCAGCCCCGACTCTAAGTGATTTCAAATACTGGCTTTTCCAGTTGTTGGAACAACATTGACAGGAACGTAAGCTATACAGTGAGAAGGGCACAGGGGGGAGGCGAGATGCAGGGAGGACCTGGTGAAAAGAGAGAGGAGGCAGGAGCATATCTTACTGGTTATTCCCATGCCTTGGGCCAGTGAATTCCTCCATTCTTAGCTGCAAATGCCTTCAACTTTTTTCTTTTAAATATTTATTTAGATTTCAACTTTTTTTTTTAAAGACTAAATCAAGAGAATGGAATTCTTTAGGTTCTCAAGCCAGAAAAACCAAACCATTTGGCTAGTGAGAACTGTCCTATACTACCTTTCCATATTTTACTCCACCATACTAGACCCTATCCCACCTACCCTACCTGTCTCAGTCAGGGTTTCTATTCCTGCACAGACATCATGACCAAGAAGCAAGCTGGGGAGGGAAGGGTTTATTCAGCTTACACTTCCACATTGCTGTTCATCACCAAAGGAAGTCAGATCAGGAACTCACACAGGGCAGGAAGCAGGAGCTGATGCAGGGGCTATGGAGAGATGCTGCTTACTGGTTTGTTTCCCCTGGCTTGCTCAGCTTGCTTTCTTATAGAACCTAAAACCACCAGCCCAGGGATGGCACCAACCACAGTGGGTTCTTCCCCCTTGATCACTAACTGGAGGCATTTACTCAAGGGAGGCTCCTTTCTCTGTGATAATTCCAGCTGTGTCAAGTTAACACACAAAACCAGCTAGTACCCTACCCTGCCCTACCCTGCCCTACCCTGCCTCCTATCCTACCCATTCTTTTTTTTTTTTTTTTAAGATTTATTTTATTTATCTGAGTGCACTGTAGCTGTCTTCAGACACCAGAAGAGGGCATCAGATCCCATTACAGATGGTTGTGAGCCACCATGTGGTTGCTGGGAATTGAACTCAGGACCTTTGGGAAAGCAGTCAGTGCTCTCTCTCTCTCTCTCTCTCTCTCTCTCTCTCTCTCTCTCTCTCTCTCTTTTGGTTCTTTTTTTCGGAGCTGGGGACCAAACCCAGGGCCTTGTGCTTCCTAGGCAAGCGCTCTACCACTGAGCTAAATCCCCAACCCCCAGTCAGTGCTCTTAACCGCTGAGCCATCTCTCCAGCTCCTATCCTATCCATTCTTACCCTCCTCTCCTCTCCTCTCCTCTCCTCTCCTCTCCCCTCCCCTCCTCTCCCCTCCCCTCCTCTCCTCTCCCCTCCTCTCCCCTCCCCTCCCCTCCTCTCCCCTCCCCTCCCCTCCCCTCCTCTCCCCTCCTCTCCTCTCCCCTCCTCCCCTCCCCTCCCCTCCTCTCCCCTCCCCTCCCCTCCCCTCCTCTCCCCTCCTCTCCTCTCCCCTCCTCCCCTCCCCTCCCATCCCCTCCCCTCCCATCCCCTCCCATCCCCTCCCCTCCCCTCCTGCATCCTCATTTAGTTTTGTCAGCCAGATCGAGTTCCGGTATTCGTACTGAGCTAAGTTACATGGCTGCAATTCTGAACTTCTTTCGTTCGGGATCCAGGACAATGGACAGTGATGGTGAGGAGATGGACAACAGGAGGCAGGAGTTACTTCAGGGTAACCGCAGGGCATCCATCCATTTGGGGGACCAAGTAGCTCTGGAGTGATCCTGAGGTGACCTGCTGTGGCATGGGTCACACCACTCCCCAGTGGGTTTCAGGGACTGGAGCTCTTGCCTGACCACAGCGCTAAAGGAAACAGCTTCTCTAGTCCCACAAGGAACGTAGAGAATTTTATTTCTTCTTTCTTTCTCCGCTAATGTCTTCCTGGGCTGGTGGGATAGGAAAGAAGGGTTGGTTTGTCAGCGTATGAAGAAAGAATGACAAGTGTCCTAAGGCAGGCAGGAGAGTCAGCCCCGGTTTCTTCATTCTTTTTTTTTTCTTTCTTTCTTTTTTTCTTTTTTCTTTTTTTCGGAGCTGGGGACCGAACCCAGGGCCTTGCGCTTGTTAGGCAAGCGCTCTACCACTGAGCTAAATCCCCAACCCCCGGTTTCTTCATTCTTGAATATTATCTCCAGGCCATTTTTTTTTTTTGCCATTTTTGGTAATCTTAGCTGCACCTTTAATTAATTTAAGTGTCTATAGTTAACGTGGCTTCAGGGAGTAGATGGGTTGGGTCTCCTCTACTTTGTTGAAAACAATATACCTTTATTTCTTAAACTTCTATAGTTAATGACCATTGGAGGAGACCCTTATGCCTTCTTTCTATCGGTGTCTCTGAAGACAGAGAAGGAATGAGGGACAGCAAGCTGCAAGAAAAGGAGGCATTTACTTTTTTCTTGCCTTTACTTTTATAAGTTTTTTCGAACGGCCCGACTGGAACCGCAGGTTGCCTTTGAAACCGTGGTGATCCTTCTGCCCTGGTTTCCCCGAGTGCGTGTGTGCACCAGCACACCCGGGAGGAGACATCAAAAGGTGGGGCTCCCTTCGCAATGGAGCCGTTTGCCTCCTACTTAGTAGAAAGCACTTGGGTTCTTTCACGTTCTCCAAGAAGACCCAATTCTCTTGGTTTGCTCTGCACACTCCGTGTCAGTCCATGCCGGTCCCCTGCCCCTGTTCCAGCTGCCTCCATTCACGGACAACGGATGGCAGGGCAGTGGGCAAGGCGGCAAGGCAGCGTTCTCGGTGCGCTCCAGCTGTGCTTCCTGACGCTCAGTTGCCAGACCGCTCGAAATGGTCTTATGTGCTCCTGAGGAGAATGGCGTTGTGCTGCTGGCCCCGGGCTCTGCCGCTCCATTGTCATGAGAAACACTGCTCTAAGAGAATCAAGATTGGACAGGCGGAGGTTGGACGGAGCATGCACAGGTGCCAATGCGGGCATCGTTGCTTGCTCCCCCTTGGGCACGTTTTCCATTCAGACCACTTCACACATTCACGCCAAGGTTACCACTAATCTAACGGAGGGAGGCGAGGCTTGTCTTACCCTTGTTTGTGAGGGGCAACCTAGGAACTAAAATAATGGTTTGCTTTTGACTTTTTTTTTTCAAACTCCATTGTAATTGGCTACTCAGTTAGCTGTAGAGGAGCACAGTAGGTCCTAAAGCTCAGTTGGCTGTAGGGTAACACAGTAGGTCCTGAAGCTCAGCAAAAATGGTCCAAAGTCTTGGATTCTCTCAGGTTATGTCCCTCCTAATTGTGTTTCTATACAGAAGCTGTCAAGATCCATCCCAACTTCGCTAAAGTCACAGTTAAGATGATTGGTTCTCCACCTGTGGGTCATGACCCCTTGGAGGGGGTTGAATGACCATTTCACAGGGGTCACAGAGCAGACGTAATGCATATCAGATGCTCACATTTCAATTCACACCAGTAGCAAAGTTACAGTTGTGAAGTAGCAACGAAAAGATGGCTGGGGTCAGCACAACACGAACACTGTACTGGAGGGAAGCCTTGGGAAGGTTGAGAAACGCTGATTCAGACGAAGGCTAAGGAGGTGTCAGGTCAGGTTGAGACAGCGTCTATGACTCATGGTGCTCTAGAGGAAATCAATCAAGGCCCAGCATCCAAGAATAGAGTTATTAATCAGAGTTTGGTAATACAGAGGGATATGGGAATCTTAGCGGTAGATATCACTTGTTCGAATCATAAGAGGGTGAGGGGAATTTTTCCTTTAAATTTTTTTTATATGAGGAAATTTCAGACTCACAGGAACATTAGGAAGACTGTACAATGGTACTTTTACTACACACAGCGAGTGTTAGTGACTGTGTTGATGTTGTTGATGTTGTTGATGTTGTTGTTGTTGTTGGTGGTGGTGGTGTTGTGTCCTTCTGCAGGAGCCGTGTGCTGTTCTGAACCATGAAAGACATAGTGACACATTGTCCTCCATGAGCAACACGTACAGTTATGCCCTAAAACCAAGTGACCCCACAATATGACCTTGGATAGAATCTATGTCTTCATTTCTCTAATTGTTACATCTGAATCATTTACAGATATTTCCTCACCCCCTATATATATAATTTTAAAATGTACAATATAATATATACTATATACAAATATATAAAACACATATACATTTAAAACTGGAGGCTTAAACTTGGGCCTTGCCAGTTTCATTCTACCACTGAAGCACATATCCACCTCTTCCACGTTCTGGAATTTGACTAGGAGCCACGTGACTTTAATTATGATTTTTAGTCTCTTGAGATTTATACTTTTGTAAGGTTAAAAGAATGTGCCGGGTATTAGGTTCTGATGACCTTTTCCTTTGTCTCTTTTTTCCCCTTCCCCTCCCTTTCCCTTCCCTTCCCTTCCTCTCCTCTTTAGAGACTGTTACACCAGGTTGACTTTAACTCATTGTGTAGCCCAGGGTGACCTAAACTTCTGCTTCTCTTGTCCCCACTCATCCAGCACCGAGTGCTGGGGTTAAAGGTACACACCGCCATGCCACATTTTTGTAGCGCTGGAGATTAAACCCTGGGCTTGGTGGGTGTTAGGTGAGCACTCCACCAGCTTAGTTATATTACCATCCTGACGATACCTTCATAAATAGAATCATGTAAACCTTTGGGGCAAAGGTCCTGTCTTAATTAGGGTTTCTATGGCTGTGAAGAAACGACATGAGCAAAGCAACTTGGACAGGAGAGGGTTTGTTTAGCTTACATTTCACAGCCCATTGATGGAAGCCAGGCAGGCACTCACACAGGGCAGAAACCTGGAAGCAGGCACTGAGGCAAAGGACCTGGAGGAAGGCTGCTTTCTGGCCTACTACTTTTGGCTTGCTCAGCCTGCTTTCTTATAGAACCCAGGACCACCGGCCCAGGCATGGCCCCACCCACAATGGGCTGGGCCCTCCTCCATCAATCACTAAGGAGATGCCCTAAAAGCCAGCCTCCAGCTCAATCTTAAAGAGGCATTTTCTCAACTGAGGTTCTCTCCTTCCAGACGATCCCGGCTTGTGTCAAGTTGACATAAAACTAGCCAGCACAGGTTTGTCAGAGTTCGTCATGCTGCAATCACATTAAATCTAGAGTTTGTAGGTTTATATTTTAAACTATGAAAATATAAATTTAAGATATAAATTTTAATTAAGTTTATGAGATGGGTATTCTGTTGGCATTTCTGTCTGTGTACCAACTGCGTGCTTGCCTGGATCCCTTGGGCCTGGGATTACAGACAGTTGTGAGCTGCTGTGTAGGTGCTGGGAGCTGCACTCGGGTCCTCTGGAAGAAGAGTCAGTGCCCTAACCTGCTGAGCCGTCTCTTCAGGGTCTCCTGTGTTTTCATACGCCGGCCAATATGCGTCTCACTGTGCAGACCTTTCAGTTTTCACTAAGGTTTCAAAGATTTCCAAAACTTGAAAGTCCCCAGAGGTCGGGGTTGGAGTAAGCTATTCTCATCAGGAATGAATAAAATTTATTTATCCCATACTCATATCTTAAACTTGCATACGGCTCTGGGCCACCTGCTGTGGGTGCTGGGAATGAATCCAGGTCCACTGCAAGGGCAGTGTTTTTAGCCACTGAGCCATCCCTCTATCCCTGATCTATTTTTTAAAAATAGTAACTACATGATATTCTGTTGCTCAAGTGCACCAGACTTTATTCTATTCCTATCCTCTGCTGTGAGCTATGCCTGCTTCCCTGCTATAATTAAAACGAAGCAGCCGTTGAGACTCTTAGCCGGCCAAGCACAGGAGGACAGTTAGAAACCATGGCTGTCTGGACTTGAAACTACACGACAGATTTCCTTTTTCTGATTACTTTTGCGTTAAGACCCTTTGTCCCTTGCTTTTACTACCTCAGTTTTGAAAAACAGGATTAAAAGTAGTATCAGTTAACCTTTAAGAAGCCTAGGTTGACATGGTTTGAAGTGTCATGTCATTAGGTCTCCAAAAGATAACTTACCAAGTCTCTCTACTGGTTAGAGTTTGTTCCGTGTATCTGCTTCTGTATGGCAGCCACTTCATAGCTCCTATTTTATCGAAACAATAAGGAGAAGAGGAAGGGAAAGATAATAGTGCAATTTTATTTTAATATTTCCTAGGGCGTAGATACACAAACTGTAGCTCCTCCTTCCTCCAACTCCGTTTTAAAAAAAATGATTATGCCAAATGTCCCACTTGATTTAATTTTAACCATTTCTGTTTGCCTGTGCATACGTGTGCACCAGTGCACCCATGTAGATGTGTGTGTAGAGGACCAAAGCTGGAGTCAGTGTCTTCCTTAACCACTCTGCACTCTATTTACTGAGGAGGACTCTTGTTGAACCTGGCTCATCTGCCTAGCCAGCTTCCTCAGGGATCTCTGCCTCTACCTCCCAAGTGCTGGACTGACAGTAGCTTCTACACCTTCCCTGTTTAAGCCTGAGTTCTGAGACCCACTGTGGCAAGAGCTTTATCCACTGAGCCATATCTCCATCCCCATGGTAAGTGTTCTGAAAGCCATGATTACCCCAGATTACTAGTGGGAAGCTCTCCCATTACATCACGGTTTTCTGTGGCAGAGATAGAACTCATTCCAGGTTAAGGTGATCAGCCCAACACCTACAAATGGATCCCAGATACTGAAACACAACATTTTCCTTAGGTTTACAGAGCAGAAAAACATTACAAATTTCACTTAGCATCTGCGTATTAAAACCATTTATCATTTTAATTGTGCCCATGTGTGAAATAATTTTTTTAAAAGAAGACTATGTCATGTGTACTGGGTGCTGTGTATGGACGGATGCTCAGCACAGGCATGAAGTGCCTTTAGGGACAAGAATAGCCTGTCCCATCCCTGAACTGAGTTCAGGTGGTTGTAAGCTATTCTGGGAACCGAACCTGGGTCTTCTGCAAGAGCAGCGAGTGCTCCTAACTGCTGAGCCATCTCTTCTAGAATAACGAAAAAGCATCTAGTTTCGTTTCCCGGAATCACGCATCCAGTCCCCGCAGAACTGTCTGGGGTGGGTACCGCTCTTGGCCCTCTTTCTTCTCATCTTAAAGTTTTAGTCTGCATCCCAGCCCTTCCTGACGCAGCTTACATCACCTTTGACATCTGTCAGCCTGGCTCTCGCTGTCTGCTCGTTTACTATGGTCTTACATAGGAGTCCGTCCAAGCTGAACGAAATCCTATTAGAGAGAACTTTGGTTGTTGTTGGTGGTGGTGATGCAAAAGTATTTTAAAATTAACTTTAAAAGAATCATTGTCTCGAGATGCCAAGTCTGTTAAAACAAAGCCACGACACAACTTTCTGTTCTCTTGAGACTTTTTAAAAGAGGACTGCTGTCCGTCTTGCTGGCTTTGTGAACCGAGTAATTCTGTTATAGCTTAATTTCATCTCCCTCCCCTCTCTCTTTCCTCTCTCTTCTCTCTCTCCTCTGTCTCTGTCTCTGTCTCTGTCTCTCTCTCTCACATGGGAGAGAGAGGGAGAGAGGGAGAGAGGGAGAGAGGGAGAGAGGGAGAGAGGGAGAGAGGGAGAGAGGGAGAGAGGGAGAGAGGGAGAGAGGGAGAGAGGGAGAGAGAGGGAGAGAGGGAGAGAGAGAGAGAGAGAGAGAGAGAGAGATTCTGTCCTTCTACCATCCAGGCCCTGGGAATCAACTCAAGGGTACTTGGGGCTTAGATCATTAGGTTTGGAAGCAAAGGCCTTTCTTCGTTGAGCTCTCTCTGTGGCCCGCCCTGTTATGGCCTCTGGTTGTTCACATGCACGGGGATTATTGATTTCTCCATAGTTTGACAGTCGGGTGTCATGCTGGATCACTTCTCACCGGGCGAGCTTTCTCACCAAGTCTCTTGAGCTCTTCAGCTAAGTCTTCCTTTCATCTGCATGTCCCCACGGCTGTACCAGGTAAACAGTGGTGACCTGAAGGTGTAACTTGTCTGTGTGCACATCCAGCAGAGTCTCCCTGGGCACCTGCCTGATTGCAAAAGTGACGTAAACTGTCAAACATCAGCACACGCAAGACAACTAAAGTTACAGACGGCGTGAGGCAAAACAAGACACGCATGTGGCTGGTTAATCAGTTGTTTCAGAGCTGCTGGGGACAGGATGAAAGGACATCACTGCACACCGCTGTCCCTGAATAACCGCCGCTATCCCCAAATAACCGGTCTTGCGTTCTCTGTGTTCCTTAATACACCATTTGTCTATAATACAGATTTGAACCTGTAAAGCACTCTGATGAGATTTAATTTACTGCCTGCTGCTTATGTTATAGTCCCTCACAACTAAAACCAAGTTTAGTGGACCAGGTCTAAAGGACTCTTGCCTCTCAGTTTGGGGACACAGAGCTGTCACTGGGAGCCCAGTGCCAGGGTGTCAGCAAGCCACAGTCTCTGTACTGTATGTATTACACTGCAGAGAGGACATCTTTGACTCCTCTAAGTGATGTTTGGGACAATGCCAATTGTGTGCCTTTACCTGCAGTGTATGGAGAGTTGAGACATCGCTGCCCTGCCCAGTCCTATCCGAGAGCGTTGAAGGAAGTGATTCATTGACAGCCTTGCTCGGAAAACACAACTCAGGATTGCATCAGCCAACATTTGAAAACAGCGTGTCCCAGGAAATTATTTGGAAACCCATCCTGGCACTTTCTCTTATTGGTCTGAGTACTGGTTGAGTTAACGCAAGCAGCCGCCGCCACTTCGCTTTGCTGGTTACGTGTTCTGGTAGCTCTGGAAAGGGGTGTGGGAGGGCCGGCTCTCTCATTTGCTCACTGAGGGAAATGAGGCCCCACAGAGGATCTGGGGTGTGTTCAGTGCTGCGTAAGCAGAAGGTGGTGGAGCCAGGAGTTCCTAAATCCCGTTCTGCCAAGGTAGCACGAGGACACACGTAATTGGATCCCTTAGGAACGTGGTTTTCTGACTTGGAGAATGGACGTCACGCTCTACAGTGGTGGTGTAAGGATGAAAGGGAGCCCTGGTAAGCGCATGTAAGCCATTTCAGGCAGTGTTTTCACATACACAGAGCACGGTGTATTTATGTATCATGTCTGTATCATACCTCAGCTTCCGCTCTTCGAGCATCGTGTTGACAGGCACAGGTTTAATTTACACTTCTAGACATCCACCCCTAAATCTCTTTACCTATGTCATAGCAAATTATGGCACAGTTTATCAGATCCTCAATGGGATGATTTCCCCGGGGTCTAAACTTAAAGCAAGTTTCTCCCAGTACTTTTTACTTGTTATCCTCTTCGACCACTTTGCAAAGGCCAGGAGTGTTTCCCGATGGTCAAGATGAGGCTACGGTTTATTGGATCACACCATCAGGTGGAGTTAGATTGACGCTGTAATATGTGTGCCAGTTGACACATCTGAATAAGGCCATAAGCATCAGGCAGAAGCAGAATCATAAAAATGCACTTATCGGCCACTGCATTTGTGTAAGCGATTACACAACTGGTCAGGAATTTCCTGCTGTGCCAATTTCTTTTCCCCCCTGTGGAACTTTTCGACTGCTTGTAATGGGTCCCTGTGCTTCTTCCTGAGGCCTGGCTGTTATCAGCTAGTCCTTCCTATGTGGTTTGGCGTGCTCGAGACACTTGTGAATGGGTGTGCCCGGCTTCCAATGATTAGAATGTGTGGCTGTGTCACAGAAGGCTGGCTGTCATCTCTGCTCCTTCACACACAGGAGTGTTGTAAGTGACTTTTCAAACACATCTTAGTTCTTCAAACCTCTAGGAAAATGGTTTCATAAGATCAGAAGCGCTGCACATTCTATAAGAAATAATTTTCTTAAAAAAAAAAAAAAAAGGATGTGTGAGGTAACAATGAAGAAACTTCCGGAGAGCTGAGGAAGGTAATCTGAGTATTTTTTCTTTTTAATTTGTTTTTAGACTTATATATGGGTATGGGTGTTTTGCCTGCTTGCCTGTCTGTGCAACAAGTGTACATCAAATACCCTCGGATGTCCGTCAGAAAAAGGCGTTGTATTCGTTGAGACTGGAGTTACAGATGATTATGAACCACTATATGGGTTCTGAGAAACAAAATGGGAGTCCTCTGTGAGCATCCAGTCCTCTTTTTTTTTTTCCAGAGTTGGGGACCGAACCCAGGGCCTTGCGTTTGCTAGGCAAGCGCTCTACCACTGAGCTAAATCCACAACCCCGAATCCAGTCCTCTTAACTGCTGAGCCATCACTACAGCCCCTCATCTGAGTGTTTCTAGTTAGAACTGTGATGCAAAGTGAAACAAGACGTTGCAGAAGACGGCCAGCCGGCGGGCAGCTTAGCGGGCCACAGGCTCCAGTCCAGCCCCACAGCCAACTCAGTGAGCTGGGAGAGCACTAGGGGATTCAGGTCTGCTTTCTTCAGCTCTAGAAATGAGGGTGCTGGTCAGTGTTCATCATCTCTGACTTATCTAATGAAGTCAAATGAAACACCCCGAAAAATCCTCTTTTAGAGATATAGGGGGAAACTTACAACAGCCTTATTTTAGTGCGTAGACATGCAAATTAACCTTGAACCTATTTTAACATTCGTTCACATGGTAAACAGGAAGTAGCCTAGAGATTTAAGGTTTCTTAGCTTTCCCATGGAGAAGCCCGGACCTTTGTTAGTTTGTTAAATTAGATTCAGCAATAGCAGATTTAATGAGCTATCAGCTTCCTAAATCTAATCTAAATCTAATATAATCTAAATATATATTTTTTAAAAAAATCAATTTCTGGAATTGGGGATTTAGCTCAGCGGTACAGCGCTTGCCTAGGAAGCGCAAGGCCCTGGGTTCGGTCCCCAGCTCTGAAAAAAAGAACCAAAAAAAAAAAAAATAAAAAAATAAAAAAATAAATAAATCAATTTCACAACAATCTACCAGGAAAGGGGGGGGAAATCAGTATTTTCTTAAAATCTCTCTGCATATGTAGCTATCAGTTGAACTTTACCAAGTGTTTTAACTCCCTTAGATTAAAATTTCTGACATACTGCACAGGTGAGCGACAGTGATACAGTTGCATAATCCTTGAGGCAGAGGCAGAGGCAGAGGCAGGGGCAGGGGCAGGGGCAGGGGCAGGGGCAGGGGCAGGGGCAGGGGCAGGGGCAGGGGCAGAGGCAGGGGCAGGGGCAGAGGCAGAGGCAGAGGCAGAGGCAGGGGCAGGGGCAGGGGCAGGGGCAGGGGCAGAGGCAGAGGCAGGGACAGGGGCAGGGGCAGGGGCAGAGGCAGAGGCAGAGGCAGGGGCAGGGGCAGGGGCAGGGGCAGGGGCAGGGGCAGGGGCAGGGGCAGGGGCAGGGGCAGGGGCAGGGGCAGGGGCAGGGGCAGGGGCAGGGGCAGGGGCAGGGGCAGGGGCGGGGGCGGGGGCGGGGGCAGAAGCAGATCTCTGAGAGCTACAGGCCAGCCTGATCTATGCAGGGATTCCAGGCCAGCCAGGGCTACACATTGAGACCCGTGGGGGAAAACATAAAAGAGAACATGTTAGTGCTACTCCCCTGCTGTACAGAGGAGCCAATGTCTAGAAATGCAAACACAAATCCAGAGATCTCACAGGGCAACTGGACAAAGGGTGAGCTAGGAATGTGTATCTTGGGAGGAGCAGGAAGAATTACCATGACCTCTGCAAGTGACATAATGGTCTATTCTGTCAGACTGGAAACTCAGCAACAAATATGTTTAGAAACAGAAGGCGAACTTACTTTTCAAAAAATAAACTTCTTAAGAAGTAGGCATGCTAAAAATGAAAAGGTCGGAAACAATAGCTTTTGTAACTGCAATTGCCACTATTTATTTTGTCTTCTCCATACTGGGGATTGAACAAGGATCTTGTAAGTGCCAGGCAGATGTTTGCTAGCTGAGTTTGCTACCTCAGTCTTCAAAACTATAACATATAGGAAAACAGGATTTCACTGTTATAAGAACAAACTGCGTAAGGGCAAAGGCTGGTTTTACACAAAGCCGTAGTAGAATAGTCTTTAGTAAAGACAGTAGACCGACACAGATGTGTGCCGATAAGTGGATTACAAAATAAGTATAAGTAATCATATTATAAAATACATAGGTCCGTAGTAAGGAAATAGTTGAACCATACTGAAGGACGTGAGAGAGGACTTGAATGAATGCCTGGCTCTTTTTTTTTTAAAAAGTTTCAAAACAGGATCTCGGAGCATACCTGTGGCTGTCCTGAAACTCACTATGTAGACCGGGTGGCCTGGAACTCACATAGATTTGCCTGCCTCTGTCTCCCAAGTGCTAGGATTAAAGACTTGCACCACTACATAGGTCTGACCAGAGTAACTTTTTTAAAAAAGATTTATTTATTATATATAAGTACACTGTAGCTGTCTTCGGACACACTAGAAGAGGGCATCAGATCTCATTACAGATGGTTGTGAGCCACCATGTGGTTGCTGGGATTTGAACTCAGGACCTTTGGAAGAGCAGTCACTGCTCTTAACCACTGAGCCATCTCTCCAGCCCCCAGAATAACTCTTAATTTGTACTTGATACTGTATTTGATACTGTAACAGCTTCCATTCTTTCTAGAAGAATCTAATTGGTTAACATTAGTGGAATTAAAATATCCCATAGACATTGTTTTGTACTTGTGAAATTACTTGTTTGGTGGAAGAAGCCTGTGTAAAAGAAGCCAGTGGGTGTTCAGAAAGAGGAACAGCGGCTGAACATAGGTTTTTCCTCTCCTAAGCCTTCACCAGTTCACCAAATACGTCCAGACTTCACTATGAACATGGGGGTATTTTATGACTATTGATACAAAAAACTCAATCAAGTAGACCCAAACTCGGTCTCTCTTAAAAGTACCTCGGGGGGAACAAACACTATGCCAATAAACAAGAAACTGTGCAAGGTAAACGGTGGTGACCTGTTAAGGGGAAGGAAGTGAAGAAGAGGCCAGACTGGGAAGTTAGAGTCGGAGGCGGGGGGGGGGGCATGAAATGGTCAATGCTAATTGTTGGTTGGGTGTCTGGAGAACTCTTAGCAGTAAGGTCTGAAGTCAGTGAGCCGTGAGGTCTTCTGGGATAGCAAAGTGCTGCACTAGACTGAGGGTGCAGCCAGCAACAGTGCTTTCTAAGCAGTTCGTTCCCTGGGTTCGAGCCCCTGCACTTCAGAAAACAAGTAAAGAAACTCAATGTGGCAGTTATACAGTTTGGTCTTGGCCCCGAAGAAACACCGGGGAATGGATGAAATATTGAGTTCAAAACCAGCCCAAACTGGCCAAATACATGTGAAGAGTCAGAATAAACTGGCTAAGAATATGAACTGTTCACTCACAGTGCCGGAATAAATTGCTAGCCATTTGGCTGGGGAGTTGGGGGTGGGGAGCTTTCTGCAAATCAAACTTACCAGTGCACATAAAAGGCCTCTTGCTAAAAAATATGCATTAAACTGTTAGAATATTAATTAAAAAAGCAACCCATCCGCTCTTTGACTATGGAAAGATACTTAGAGCAAGACAGCAAAGCCAGGACATAAACGAAGAAGTCGACGGAGCTGATGACAAGGAAGTTTATGGAAAGCCGTAGAAGCTTACGGTAGAGTTACAGCTGGGGAGGAAGGGAGGAGCGGTCAGAAGAGACATGGCGGGAGTGATGCAGCGAGAAGTTAAGGCTTCTTTCCAGAACCTAATGAAAACTCTGACCTTGTCATCCAGAAAAATCCTCAAATAGACACACGTATTTTTGCGTGTAGTGTTAGACATGGCAGCAGTCCATCCGTGGACCTCAGATTAAGGACCTTAATATAGTTCATTTATTTACTTATTTCCAGGGCTGGGTAGGCACCGAGCCACGGAGCCACACCCCCCCCCGCCCTTATGTTTGACTGTGACACAGGACTTCAAGTTTATTTATTTATGCAACGTTGAATAAAATTATGTCACATCGTTTCAAACCCCCCAAGACTGCCGAAAGAAAGGAAGGATTTGCTTATTTCATTTTGACTGCTTAGAGGGTTTAGCAGGGCTTTCGAGATGGATTGGCGCCTGATCCTGCCTGGCCGAGCAAGGACTTGACACTGGAACTTAAGTCCTGTCTTCTGATGGTGAACTGATCTTTCTGCCTCTCCCCTCCTAAGGGGAGGCTCAGTTCTTCAGGCTTGGGACTCTCTAGAGTTGAGTAAAACGATGTCAGGTCCGACATTTCGGTAGCAGTTCATGCCCACACGGAACGGTCGCGCAGTGGACACTCGGTTTGCAGTGTTACTGAAACCCTGATATTCCATTGCCTAGCTACATAATTTTACACCACGTCAGGTCTGGGGAAGAATCTGGTTACTTTGGCCAAAGCAGTTGCTGGTAATTGTTGCTTTTAAGGTTTTTTTTTAACTTCCTAGATTATGTGAAAAATATTTAGTGTATGTATTTGAAGATATTTTTATGACTTTACTACAGAGTTTTTTTGTTTTTTTTTTTTTTTATACCAAATAGTATCTGTGAGGAACGTTGAGGCTAACGGGGAGAGGCAATGCCACAGAAAACAGTTCCTTGGGATGAGTCTTAGGAGATCATTCACTCAGGTGCCTTTTTGGATGTAATTTTTTTCTCCCAGTAGGGCCAAGCAAGGCCTCTCTTTATTCACTTGACTTCTGATCACTCAGTGGTTAGCAGTTAGCCCATCCTTTGCACACATCCACCTGCTTGTCTCAAAAGCATGCAGACTTCTCTCTGTCAGTAAAGAAACCAGCAGGTTCAGGACATTTCTTTGCCAAGGTATTTTATCAGTCACTGTGGCCTGGAATTAATGTCTTCGTTAACTAGAGATTCATCTGGTGGGTCTGAAGAGGAAGAGAGTGGATGTGAGAGAGGAGGAGGAATCGCAGAGTTCTCTGGGAGTGTGGCCACTAGAACTATGGGGGAGATTCAGAAGCGGCTGCTGGAGCTTCCCGGTCTCTGGGCTATGTGCTGTGCACAGGTGGGCTCTCCTCACATTCAAGGAGCCTGTGAGGTGGTCGGTGTCACCATTTATTGCTAAAGTAGGAAGGAACAGACTCAGGGATGTCTTCAGAAGTACTTCGAATGGATACTGTTATCAAGTAACAGTCAGAATTTGAACTCAGGAGCATTGAGGCCCCAAGTCTGTAGTGTGCGTGCGAGCGTCTGTGTGTGTGTGTGTGTGTGTGTGTAGTATGTATATGTGTTGTGTGTTGTGGTATGTGAGTGTGCATGTGTAGTGTATTGTGTGTGTGTAGTGTGGTGTGTTGTGTGTTGTGTGTGTGTGTGAGTGGGTAGTGTGTATGTGTATAGTGTGCGTGGTGTGTGGTGTGTTGTGTGTGTATGTGTGTATGTGTGTGTGTGTGTAGTGTGTTGTGGTGTGTGGGGTGTGTGTATGTGTGTGTGCATGACCTGTGCGTATGTGTGTAGTGTGTTGTGTGTTGTGTTGTATGTGTGTGTGTGGTGTGTGTGGTATGTGTGTAGTGTGTTGTGGTGTGTGGGGTGTGTGTGTGTGTGTATGTGTGTGTGCATGACCTGTGCGTGTGTGTGGTATGTGTGTAGTGTGTTGTGGTGTGTGGGGTGTGTGTGTGTGTGTGTGTGTGTGTGTATGTGTGTGTGCATGACCTATGCGTGTGTGTGTAGTGTGTTGTGTGTTGTGTTGTATGTGTGTGTGTGGTGTGTGTGGTATGTGTGTAGTGTGTTGTGGTGTGTGGGGTGTGTGTGTGTATGTGTGTGTGCATGACCTGTGCGTGTGTGTGTAGTGTGTTGTGTGTTGTGTTGTATGTGTGTGTGTGGTGTGTGTGGTATGTGTGTAGTGTGTTGTGGTGTGTGGGGTGTGTGTGTGTGTGTGTATGTGTGTGTGCATGACCTGTGCGTGTGTGTGTGGTATGTGTGTTGTGTGTTTTGTTGTATGTGTGTGTGTGTGTGTAACCATGCTACCTATGGCCATCTGAGGTATGCCGATGTAAGTTCTCCCCATTCATCTCTGATTAACTGCCCGGCATTCTTTTCCGTGCATGTGCCACATGCTCCTGGTTTATTTTCACTCAGAGATAAGAGAACACGAGAGCTGCAGGTCCTTTTATGGCTCGTTGAAATGTATTCAGTATTTACTACTTGCTGTGCATCAGAACGACTTGATTAGTTGAAAATAGAGGCATTAATGCCTGTGTGGAATCTGAATAATGCATGGTGTGTAAATTTCTGGTTCCTCTTTCGGAACATGCTAATTTGTGTCCTCTCTTGTGCTTCTGGCAGAGCATGAAACCTTCGAGTATTAATCAAGGAACTGCTATGTATGGCTTTCTATACTCCATGAGAGGACAGTTGTGAGCCTGGGGACAGATCCAGTGACCCGGGATTGCAGCTCCTACCCGTGTCCCTCTGGGGACCATCACCGTGGTCTGAAGGTGTGTGAAGAAGACTTTGTTCCACCAGACGTCAGCTGGCTTGTTTACTGGCTGATATCTGCCACAGGGCTCTAGGAAGAACACTTGCTGTTATCTGTTGTGTCTGTCTGTCTGTCTGTCCATCCATCTGTCCGTCTGTGACTCTTTCTCACTCAACAGGCTCTCAAAAACTCAGCTGGCCTGGGATTGACTGTGAACTCTTGATCCTCCTGCCTCTGCCGCCAAACTTTGGGATTATAGGTGTGTGCACTATGCCTGGCTTAGCAGTTTGTCCTCTGCAAAGTTATAAAGCAACGATACAGGACTGGAGACGCCGAGAAGGTTCTGCCCAGTGTTAGAGAATCATTTACTCATCAACCGTGGGAAATGCAGTGATCACCTACTCTTCACTTCTGCTTTCAAGGAACCTATGAACTGGAGGGAGGGATACAGAGATGAATTCCAGTGTGGAGGTGTCGATGGCCACAGTCACAGGGCCAAGTGAGGGCACAGCGAAGAGGTGCTTGGCATCACCAAAGGGTGTCAAGGGAAAGGTTCCAGAGGGGAATAATCTATTCCTAGCTAGGCTGGCCACATAGTTTGTGGGGCCCAGTAACTGAAGATGTTCATTCACTCGAAGACTTTCAAAACATTTCAAAACATGGGCACTTTGAACCCAAGTTTCTACCGCTTGAGAGTGTAGCCCTCCACAGTGGGAAGATGAAGCCAGCCTGGGCATTGTTACTGTTTGTTTCCTTTGAAACATTCTTACAATCTAACTGCAGTCCAGGAGAATATATTTAAATCATTTTGCGGTTCTGGTAGTTTTGGGGGAACCAAGGACATCAGAAAGGGTCAAGGGGATGTCTGTTGCTTTCCCCGCACCGATGGGCAGTTTCTGAGAAGTTTGGGGGAGGGCAGGGAAGTGGCGATATTTATGACCTTCTCCAGCAGCCTTTGCCTCCAAAAGGAATAACATGTCAATGGCAAAAGGCAAGTTATTAATAGCATGCTTGCTGGGAATGGAAGAGAAACCCCACCTGCCAATGAGAGAAAGCCAAGGGCGTGACACCTGTGGCTCTGTTTCCCTTCCACCTCCCCTCACAGCCTGTAGCTGTGCTGTCTATGTATAGATAGTGCCCTGTCTGGAGGGACACTGCTTATGACAGGCCGGGCCATGCATCTGTCATGTAACTCCCTTTGGCTATCGGAGCAAGAGGAAGCCATGACGGCTGGGTCTGAGGGGAAGTTCTGGGCCAGTTCTTCAAAGGCCACGTGAAGTTGGTGGTGCCTTTCTCATCCCCCACCACAAGTCCTAGAGTCCCCTGTCCTTCATCTCTCCCCCCCACCCCCCACCCCCGACGATGAGGAAAGAAGCTTCAGGGAGGCGTGGCCAACACACAAAGGAGAAACCATGGAGGTCAAGAGCTTATTTATAACCCAGGGAAAGGGGACTGGCACACTCTTATCGTGACCGAATTCTTGCAAGGACAGCACTAAAGGACAGGGTGGTGGCCCCATCCTCTGGGGAGCGGCGTTGTCCTAAGGACAATGGCAGCTTCTTCAGTGGAGGAGACCGAATTCTGCTGATGGGTACAGGAACTGCTGGGAAATCAAGCTGGACACTGGGTGCAGGAAAGGGCTTGGTATCTGCAAGTCCTTGCCCTGGCTTCCCCACCTGGCTCAGCGGTCTGTGGCCTGCTTGACCTTGGACAAATCGCTTAGCATCAACTTCCCCATGGGTAAACCTGGGAGGCTGCTCACCTTCTAAGGCTGTGAGGGCAGAGACACCGCCTGCTATTCCTTTAATATCAAAGTCCCCTTCCGTCCAGTTTACCTGTCTGGTGATGCAGTCAGCTTTTGTGCTTTTTGCATTATCTACCCTTCATGTAGACCAAAATAAAGGGGGGTGGGGAGAGGCAAGAGAGGCCAGCTGGGAGAATACCTAGTTGGTAGAATAAGTCTCTAGGACTTTCAGGGCTCAGGATTTATTCTCAGTACAGGAGACAGAAACTAAAACCCCTCCGAAACAATAAGTGAAAACCAAAACAAAATGAAAAGACAGAGAGAGAGAGAGAGAGAGAGAGAGAGACAGAGAGAGACAGAGACAGAGAGACAGAGACAGAGAGACAGAGAGACAGAGAGAGACAGAGAGAAAGAAAAGAGAACAAAAGCAAAGAAATGGCTCCCTCAAATGAAATACAACAAAACTCCAAATCAACTAGAGTGTCAGGATGTTTGCAGGTTTGCAGGTTCCTGCCCAGTACTCCTTCTTCCTCAAGATCCTCCTTCTCTAGTGACATCCGTGATCTCATATACGGTGTCCTCATTTTGCTATCTTATGCGTGTCACTAAAGTATATTGCTTATTACCACAGTATACACTGCTCCAGGTAGATATGTACATACAGTTAAAAACTTAAAAACACAACTATATTCTTTAAAAAGTACAAATCTAGGATGAAAAAGTTAAGGTTGGATATGCTGGTGCATGCCTGGAATCCCAGGGCTTAAAGAGCCAAGGCAGAGAGATGGTGGGTTTGGGGCCAACCTGGGCTACGTATTGAGACACCCACTCGCCCACCCCAACTCACAAAACAAAAAAGAGGGAAAAAAAGTTAGCAAGACATGCTACTTCTTAAAAGGTAAAGATGAAGGAGATTTCTGTCAGCATTAAGTGGTAATTTTTTGTTATTGTTGTTGTCTTGTTTTGTTTTGTTTTTGTTTGGTGATTGTTACTAAAGCTCAGGCCCTGCACTAGTAACTGGAAATCAAGCAGAGGGAGACAGAGAAAGGCTTGTCCTCTTTGTGGTTGCTTTCTAGTTGAGGGCAGGACGGTACATTAGCAAGCAAATACAGTAATAGCCCCTGAAGTGTCAAGTGAGGGTCCTCAGGGGCCTCACAGTAGTAGGCTCAAAGGCTACACTACGGCTGTCTCAAGGAAGGAAAGCAGTAACTTAGAATGTATGCGCTGCAAAAGCTAAGCACTAAAATATGATAACACAACCAAGATGGCTTATGGCTTGCCAAATAAGAACTTAAGAGAAGTACAGAGGGTCAGGAAATCGAATAAAAAATATATCAATGGGGGATGAGGAACTGGGAGGTAGCCACTAGAAAGTCCCAGATACCAGGGAACTGCGAGGTTCCCAGGATGCAACAGGGATGGCAGAGGGGAGGTATAACCTGCAGAGACCACCTACAGTAGATAGGCATGTGGCCCCCAGTTGGGGCCACCCACCCATCTCAAAATTTTTAACCAAGAAGTATTCCTGTCCAAAGGAAAGACAGGGAACAAAAATGGAACAGAGACTGAAGGAAAGGCCATCCACAGACTGCCCCACCTGGGGATCCATCCCATCTGCAGATGCCAAACCCCCACACTATTGCTGATGCCAAGAAGCGCTTGCTGACAGGAGCCTGCTATGACTGTTCCCGGAGAGACTGTACCAGCACCTGACCAATACAGATGCAGGTACTCACAGCCAACCATTGAACTGAGCCTGGGGACCCCACTGGAAGGGTTAGGGGAGGGACTGAAGGAGCTGAAGGGGTTTGCAACCCCATAGCAAGAACAATACCAACTAACCTGGACCACCCAGAGCTCCCAGAGGCTAAAAGACAAACCAAAGAGTACCCAAGGAGGGAGCCATGACTCCAGATACATGTGTAGCAGAGGACGGGCTTCTCTTAAATCAATGGGAGGAGAGGTCCTTGGTCCCGTGGAGGCTTGGTGTCCCAGTGTATGAGGATGTTAGATTGGTGAGGCAGAGAGGCTTCGTGGGTGGAGGAGCACCCTCATAGAGGCAAAGGAGAGGGGGGGAAGGGGAGATGGGATGGGGGAGTTGTGAAGGGATAACTGGGAAGGGGGATATCATTTGAAATGAAAGCGAATAAAAAGATTAATAAAAAATCTTGGAAAGTATTTCACTATCCCCATCCCTTGGGTACAAGCAAACAAACTAACTTGGGATGTCTTCTCGCACTGGCCAAAATGAGAAGGGAGAACTCTCATTCATCGCTGATGGGAGTGTAAGCTTGTCCGGAGTAGAAATCTGTGTGTGGGCTCCTCAAAACCCTAAAAACAGCTGTCCTGGCTACAACTCTTTGGGGAGTATTCGAGAAAGACGGGGAGACCATAGAGATACTTGTCTATCTGTGTCTTTACTGCAGCACTCACAATAGCCAAGCGATGCATCCAAACTAGGAGTCTATCACTGCGAGAAGACAAATGGGGCCCATGTACACAGCGGGATCTTTTTCAGCCATAAAGAAAAACGAAATCATGGCACTCGCAGGAAAATCGATGGAACTGGAGACCATTATGTGACATGAAGTAAGTTGGAACCCGAAACACGAATACACTCTTTCCGTTATATGTGCAAATTATATTTAAATGCATATATGTTTGTTCAGGTTACAAAACCTAAACAGGAAGGGGGATATGAGGGAGGAGGAAGAGATCGTAAGGGGGGATATGTGTGATTGCACAGGAGGAGAAAGGGACACAGGGGAGAGTGGCAAGGAAGGCGAGGGATGAGGGGTGACAGGGAGAGCGCTGAGGGAGGGGGAGCAGGGTGAGAGAGGGAATGGGTGATAACAAAGTATCAAACGTGTGCAGCACAGTGCGGTAAAGAAGCCTGGAGATGGACAAAGAAGGAGAAGTGAAGTAACATTTGTTGGTTACAAGCTTTGACTGGTTCTTCTGTTTTATTTCACTAACTATAGCTCCTAGTGGATCCATTTTTCAGGGAAGAAAATATAAAGTTCACAGTGGTGAGGCTACTTTCCCCGAGTGAGCCAGCTGGTGAAGGGGGACCTTTGGTCCTTACCTTTCAGTTCCTCAAGCCTGATGAGTTCTTACAAGCAGGCAAAATGTGCACTTCTCTGTCCCACCCCCACAATTTCTGCCACGCTATTTTTAGACGATCGATTATTGTGTCTTAGAATAAAGTTCAACCTCAGCTTCCTGTGCCCTTAGAGGAAGTCTCCTCCAATTCACTGTGTGGTCGGTCTCTTGTTGGCTGCTCCCCCCTCCCCGCTCCGCCCCCCACCCACACCATGCGCCTGTGAAAGGACCCTGCCCAGTGAAGTTTCAGGATCTTATGCTCACACACGCGGCTCTGTGAATGGCCCAGCGTTGGTTGCACATGGCTATTGATTCTCTCAGATGTGCTTAACTAGCTGACCACTTGTTCTCTGAGCCCCAGGAATTGAAGAACTGAGTCCTTCTGGCTGCAGTAGAAGCCCAGAGGATCCCTTTTCTCTGAGTGGGAAGAGGTGCCCTTGGAGGGACTCAAGAGGCTGCTGGAGGAAGGCAGGCACCCTATGGTAGCTATGGCTCAGTTTGAGATGGGATGGGAGAACTGCTCTGGAAGCAACCTAGGCAGTGATACAGTTTCAAGCCTCAGGTCAGTCCCTGGGAGGTGCTAGCGCTACCCATGCCTCTCTGAGAATGAGTGGCACAAAGTTCAGGTGACTCAGAACCTCTCTCTCCATGGAGGTCACTAATGTTCAGTACTGGAAACTACCTAGCCTTGGCCTCGAGGGAAATCTCACATGCCCGCCCTAAATGGCATGATCTCATTTGAAATGCAAAGATCTCATTACCATGAGCAACATGGGGAGAGAAAGGCTCTCCTCTGGGTCAGGCCTTCTCAGGATGGTCATTTCCAGCAGAGAATGCATTTCAAGGTAACTTTCGTATTGGGGATGCAGTGTGACATATGTCATACTGGCAGTGTGCTTACATTTGTCCAAGAAAACCAGGCAGCAGAGGAAAACGGGAATGCACCCCTCAGTAATGCTCCCGATGACGGCGCCTCTGCTGAACACACATCCCTCCATGAGAAAGCTCAATTTTTGCTTGCCGGTTGGGGATACTGAGTCCTACCCTAGACAGGGGTGTGGCATCCGTACATGCCGTAACGTAGACCCAGCCTGCCGGGTGTGTGACAGCAATGGATCAATGCCAGCTTCGGCCTCTTGCTTGCCTCTGCACACGCCCTTCTGATGTCTTAGAGGCACCAGGCTCTGTGCCTTCCAAGTCCAGGCCGAGTTCAAACTTGTCTTCAAATGTGTGCGATTTGGGAGGGACTGAAGTGCATAAATAGACAACTGGTGGTGACTGAGGAGCCCGAGAGTCTGGACCCTTTCCTGGCCAAGCTGGGATTAAGACCTGAGATTGATCTAGAGTCTCAGAGAAAGTGGCCTGGAGCTGGGAGAGGACATGGAGCAGTGGCAGGAAGCCTAAGGCAGGGAGAGTAAGAACAGGCCCCCACTGGAGTTTGTTTTCAATTTAAACCAGGGGCTCAAAATAGCTGGCATTAATACCTCATTACTGGCTGGTTTATTTGGTTCCCCAATCCTGGCTTTGTGTTAGAATCACCTGTGGAGACGTAGAAGGGTGTAAATGCTTGGTTCCCTTTTGGGGAATTTGTGGATGGTATCCAGACATCTGTTCTGAACAAACCCTCCATAGGTTTAATATTAAGGAAGCAATTCTGTGAGTGTCTCCTCTTTCAAAATACAGTACTTTTCAAAAGGGACCAACACTGATCACATGATTACTTTTTATGAGGGAAGTCCCTCAACTTTATTGAGACCTTTTTGCCAAGACAGAATCTCAATGGAGTAGCAGACAGTGTTCATTACACACAGACACACACACACACCCCTGCAAAGATATGTTTGTTCCTCTTCTTTTTATTCTATACTTCAAATAATTAAGACAGTAGTGTGTGTGTGTGTGTGTGTGTGTGTATCTCTGTGCGTTTATGTATGTATGTGTCTGTGTGTGTGTAAGTGTGTTTGTGTGTCTGTGTCTATGTGTGTGTGTGTGTATCTCTGTGCGTTTATGTATGTATGTGTCTGTGTGTGTAAGTGTGTTTGTGTGTCTGTGTCTATGTGTGTGTGTGTGTGTGTGTGTGTGTGTGTGTGTGTAAGTGAGGAGGTCAGAGGCGCATGTAGGCTATCCTATACGAGATAAAACAGTGTCAGTCACCGAACCTGGAGCAAGACTGGCAGCCAGGAAGCCCCAGTGACCCTCCTCTCTTTGTCTCCCACAGTGCTGGGGTGACAGGAATGTGTGACCATGCCCAGCCTTTTCTGAGTGACTGAGATTGCAACTCAGGTCGCCATGCTTGAGCTACAAGCAAGCTCAGCTACTGAGCCACTGTCCCAACCCCTGCCATCCTTTTCTTGTGCTGGCCTTGTGCTAACCACCTGCAATAGGAAGAATTTGGACAATAGGCTCTAAACTTATAAAACATGTTTTTTAATTCTACCTAGAACCTGCCAAGGTTGATAGTTGTTTGTTCTTTAAAGAAAGCTTTCCTACTTTCTGAAATACTAGAACATTTCGTTCTGTGTAGATGCCACCTCGATGAATCACTTCCCATTACATTAGGGATAGAATTTTGGTACCCATTGAACTGTCACTTCCTCTCACGCCTTTTTCTTTTCCTTCAGCATCAGTCACATTAACTGTTTGCCCATATCCTGCTTCCGACAATAGACAGCTGGAGAATGCTGTAGAAAGAGTGATGTGAACCACAGCGGGAGCTCCAATCTGCACAGGGCAGAAAAATGTGGGGGAGTTATGGGGAATTATGGGGGTTGATATATGGGGAATTCCATAATACAAAATAATTAACTGATCACATACTAGGCAGTAGGGTCCAATGGCAATAAAAGCAAACCAATCTTAATATGTGTTCATTACTGATTCAGTTCCTCATCTTGTGCCCCCACCCCACATCGTTAGAGGAACAGAGCTAATCTAGATGTAGAATTCATTCAGTGCTTATTTACTTAAAGGTTTCTGCACAAGGACAGTGTGGCAACAGCCAGCATTTACTGAACTTCAACTCTGCCCTTTCATAACTCAGTATTTCCTCTATTTTACCTGATACAGAAACTGAGCTGATTATAGAGCCAATGGGTGGGAGAGGCAGACCAATGCCAGGAAAGTGTGGCCCCTCACTGCTGCATATTGCTGTTTGGATAATATTGTAAGAAACCTCAGAAATGTGGGATCTGGTACTTAAGATGTAGCTATCTATCTATCTATCTATCTATCTATCTATCTATCTATCTATCTATCTATCCATCCATCCATCCATCTACTATCTACCTATCTACTATCTACCTATCTACTATCTACCTATCTACTATCTATCTATCTATCTATCTATCTATCTATCTATCTATCTATCTATCATGTAGCTATCTATATCTATCTGTCATCTATCTACCATCTATCAATCTATCTATCTTTCGTATCAGATATATAAGCATATATATGTATGATTTATTTTGCATATGTGAGTGTTTTGCCTGCACGTATGTGTATGTACCACATGTGTGCTCAGAAGAGAACGTCGGAACTCCTGGAACTGGAGTTACGGATGATTGTAACCCACTATGTGGGAACTGGGAGTCGAACCCAAATCCTGCAAGAACATTAAGTGCTCCTAACCACTGAACCCTCTCTTCGGCCCCATTAAATATTTTTTGAAAAAAAAAGTATTTGGCTAAAAATAGGTTGTGAAATCTAAGGCTGGCTGGCCAGAAGAGATGATGGGGGAGTCCCCTCTCGACTTTCTGGACGGACGTTAAGCTCAAGGGAATGATTTTCTGAAAAGCCCAACACATCCCTTGCTGCATGCATTCAACAGAATAGTTGGTGGACTAAAGGCTCAACTTCCATTTTTCCTCCTGCCTCCCCTCCTCCTTCCTGCCTTCCTCCTTTCTCCCTTCCTCTCTCTCTTTCTTTCTTCTTTTCTTTCTCTCTTTCTCTCTTTCTCCCTTCCTCCCTCTCTTTCTTTCTTTCTTTCTTTCTTTCTTTCTTTCTTTCTTTCTTTCTTTCTCCTTCTTTCTTTCTCCAAGACTAGTAAAGGCTAGTGGGAAAAAAAAAACAAAACAAGTCCTGATGCAAAATATTCCCAAGGGCACTTGAGTGTATCCAGAAGGAAAGTGTCCTGAATGATTGACAAGGACACTGAGTGTTGGAAAACAAGCAGAAATTCTTCAATGAGCATGGGGGCATGAGGTAAGTGTGGGAAAGGATGTTGTGAAACTGCTAAAGTCACCCAAGAAGCCCTGAGAATTTCGGGTATCTAAATGTACAGGGCTTAGGAAGAAGGGCTATGTCAATCAAGGGAAGATACTGGGATTTCCCTTCAAGGGCAGGATGCTCAACCCCTTTTAGTTTGCCTGCATTCAACAGGAAAAGTTACTTAGCAAGTCCTCTTAATCATGTATATGGGTACTTATTTACATACAGGTTTCAACTGATGTAACAGTACAGTCAGAAGCAACTTTCTCTCCCTCCCTTCTTTTCTCCTTTCCTTCCTTCCTTCCTTCTTTCCTTCCCTCCTTCTTTCCCTCCTTCCTTCCTTTGAGACAGGGTTTCTCTGTGTAGCTCTGGCTGTCCCGGAACTCACTCTGTAGAACAGGCTGACCTCAAACTCAGAGATCCACCTGCCTCTGCCTCCTGACTGTTGGGATTAAAGGCAGGTGCCCCCACTGCCCAGTGTGATAGGATATTGTCAATGACTGGTTCTAAATTCAGTTTATTCCGATTTCTAGTTTTAATAAAAGTAAGATGCCTCACAAGCAAATATAGTTCCAGTTTCAAGGCTGTCTTGGCAGGACTAAGTCAAGACACTATTATTCCTTTTCTTTCATTTTAGAATCTTTTCTTTTTGAAAGTATACATAATTTCTCCCTTCCCTTTTCTTCCTTCAAACACTCCTATATATTCCTTGTTCTCTTTTAAATGCATGGCCTCTTTTTTCATTACTGTTGTTTCATGTATGTGTTTACATGTGTGTGTGTGCGTGTGTGTACTATGTATTGTATGAGTGTCTGTATGTGTTTAATGTGTGTGTTTATGAGTGTCTGTATGTCTGTGTGTATGAGTGTGTGTCTGTGTGTAATGTGTGTGTCTGAGTGTCTGTCTGTGTGTCCGTGTGTATACGTGTGTGTATGTGTGTAATGCGTGTGTCTGTGAGTGTGTGTATGTGTCTGTCTGTATGTGTGTCTGTGTGTATGAGTGTGTATATGTGTGTAATGTGTGTGTCTGTGAGTGTGTATATGTGAGTGTCTGTCTGTGTGTCTGTGTGTATGAGTGTGTATATGTATCTGTGTGTCTGTCTGCGTATTTGCGTTCTTAAATACGACCTGCTCAGTGCATGATGATGCTCACGTGTATGTTGCGAGGGCTGACCACTGGGCATTAGATAGTCCACTGGTGTGCTGTTCCCCGGAGAAGACTGTTTCTCCCACTCTTAGCATTCCTTGGTCGTCTATAGTTTTCTGTGTAGGACTGAGACCTTGGGACTTTTCCCCCATCCATCTTGGCGTGTCTACTGTTGTTCTCTGCTCATGTTTAGGGGGCAATGCTGGTGGGACTTTATGTGTGTTGCTTCTGACATTCCTGGGAGACAGTCTCACCGCCAACTCCCTGACACTCTGGGGCTCACAATCTCTCCACCCCACCTCCACGGTGTTCCCTGAGCCTTGGGTGCTGGGCTTGTTTTGTAGACCAATCTATCAGAACTGCTTTTTTTTCCTTTTAATCTAAAGTGCTCTACCCAGACTTCCTTAGTTTAATTATTAACTTCCCACCTTCCAGTCACCCTTGCAAACTCTTTGGAGGATGATTCTATTATATTTTTAGCTATTGATTCAAATCTATGAATAGGTTTCACTTGGAATATTTAAACAGATTAGAAAATTTTGTTTCTAGTTTGTTTTTTTTTAAGTGTTCAGATCAAAAAGAGAGAGAAACTTATTATTTCCCAGCATCAAGCCAATGAGGGAAACATTTCCCTGTAGCATGAGCTAGCTCTTGCCGAGTAAGAGAGCACCCAAAATCTAGTGTCTCAAAACAGCCAGGATTTCAGGAGACACTCAGCTGTGCTTTTGTGGCTGGAAGTCTCTCTTAAGTTTGCAGTTGGGATGATGCCAATCCCCTAGTCAGCTCAAGGCTGGAAGACACGGGGTTGGGGAGGGGGAGCCTGGTTCCCAGGTCACTCATGCGCCCACCATCAGGTGTGTGATTTTCATGGACTGATTGACTACTGGGCTTGTCTATAAAGAGACAGAGAACAAGTAGGTGGGGGTCGGTCTCGGTCTGGTACGCACGCCATGTTCTCTTCGTTAGACTCACTATCTGCCGTTCACACTTAAGGTGAGGGAATCTCTCGTAATACGCGGTAACCGGGGAGATGGGATGGGGTGGGACTACCCCAAAGGTTCCCAATCACACCCATTTTTCAAAATTAAAGATTTCTTCAGAGAAGCAGCTTCTTTCCCAATCACTGTTAAAAGGCCATCTTTACTTAAAAGAGACACATTAAGCCTAGTTGTTTGTATGAAGATATTTGCCCAGCCCTGGAAGATGCTACTCACGCAGAGGACTGTATCAAACCGTCTGCATAAGAGAAAAAAGGTGAAAAGGTCGACAATTATTTTAAGTCTTTGAACCTCGAGTAACTAGTCCACTATAATGAGGTATAAAGCTTTTCATCTGCCTTAGAAGAATTATGAAGAATCTACTTTCTGAAGCACTTAATTATATGCAATTAATTATCGATAGGACCCTCTAGCACAGTGGCTCTCTCCTCGTTTCTAATGCTGCGACCCTTTAACACAGTTCCCCATGTTGCTGCTACTTCTTAATTGTAATTTTGCTACTGTTACGAATCTCGAGTCAGTCGACCCCCAGGGGCTGCAACCCACACATTGAGAACCACTGCCAGGTAGGTGGAAAGCAGTCCGCTCTGATTTACTGAAAGTGAAGGCATGAATGGTCCTCTCACACGTGCTAACACTCATTTATCCTTAGGAAGGCTTGGGTATGTGCACGAAGGACAGACAGGGTGGGCGCCATTCCATATAGTCATGTCTGAACGTAGTTCATGTGTCTGAATGTAGTTCATGTGATTGAACGGGGTTCACATGTGATTGATTGAGTGCAGTTCATGTGATTGAATGTAATTGTTCATGTGGTTGAGTGCAGTTGCTCGTGTCTGAATGCAGTCCATATGGTTGAATCTAATCTATATGACTACACTTAAGCTCCTTTCTTGTTACTTGCATTTTGGTTTTATTAAAGATTAGGATATATGGAAATCTAACTGCTGACCCACTGTGGCTAACTCAGAACTCGTTAAATGTGTTTCCATTGGGATTCCTTCTGCTTGACATATCTTTACATGATCTCAGGTATGGAGGCATACAATAGGTATATCAGTCAAGCACTTAATCATGCAGAATACATATTTTATTTTGTATACATGTAATTTTACAATGTATTAAAGATTAAAATAAACTTGCACGCTGATAAGATGGGAGTCCTTATTTGTTCTTACATAAAGAAACAAATCTTGTGTGAGTGCAAACCATCAACAATGTTTTTCCAAGTTGATTGATATTTTGAACGATTAGATCGCATGCAGAGAAAGCCACTTTGCACACATGCATAGTACAAAATGGAGAGGTATGATCGAGGCTGCGGGAGGTTCCACCGTAATCCCATGCCGAAATTCATTTAATGCTTTTTGTAAAATGAAGCTTAAGTCAGCAACTCCAACAGCAATGTTTCAAATCAAACACTCTAATATGATACAATCCAGAGAAACCAACTTGATACTCACGGCCCTGAGGACCAACGATAGGAGAATATGGGAAGTCTAGAACAGATGGAGGAAGCTTCCTCCTTCCTGGCAGCTCTCATAGGCCCAGGCTACTGGGGTCAGGGGAGGCATCAGGGTCATGCCTAGCTATTACTAATCTCCTGTGATCTACGAGACTGACTTGCCAAGCAAGTGATAGTAACACCGTGGCAACGCGATGACCAAGTGCTCACTGGATTTGAGACCTAAGCCACAGGAAAGGAGTTCAGGAGTGTATTCCTACTACTTGAACCTGGTTTCAAAACAAAACAAAACAAAAAATGGGGTGGAGAAGGTTGAAGGCCTTAGGCTTAACCCTAACCCTAACCCTAACCCTAACCCTAACCCTAACCCTAACCCTAACCCTAACCCTAACAATCCTAACCCTACCTGCTATTTAGCCAAGTTAACACAGCATCACGCTGCCTTCTAACTTGTCGTACTCATAAATAAACACTACTCTCACCCTGATTCAGAAAAGCTTCTCTTTCCAGGGGATGGTGGTGAATGTGGAGATTTGTAGCTCCACAGATGCTGAGAATGAGGGCTGAGTACTTGGTCTCTGTCAGACATTTATATCATCCTCCCTGAGGCTCTAGGACTGCTGCAGAAGAGGGAGGAAAAAGAACGGACGCGCTGGAATATAAAGTGAAAGACCGTGGTCTGCTTCTCTTTATAGCCGTCCACCAATGGGAAAAGACAGGGCAGGAACTCAAGGCAGGAGCTAGGAAGCAGGAAGCAGGAAGCAGGAAGCAGGAAGCAGGAACAGGAAGTGAAGCAGAGACCATGGAAGTCCGAGCCTTGCTGGCTTGCTTTTCATGCGTGCTTAGTCAGTCTTATATAACCCAGAACCACCAGCGTAGGGGTGGCACCGCCCACGATGGTATGGGCTCCCCGACATCAATTGCTCTTCAAGAACATGTCCCCTAAACTTGCCCACGTGCCAATCTGGTAAAAGCCGTTTCTCAACTGGGATTCCATCTTCAACACGGAGCAGCCTTATTTATAATGGCCAGAAGCTGGAAAGAACCCAGATGCCCTTCAACAGAGGAATGGATACAGAAAATGTGGTACATCTACACAATGGAATACTACTCCGCTATCAAAAACAATGACTCAATGAAATTCATGGGCAAATGGATGGAACTGGAAAATATCATCCTCAGTGAGGTAACCCAAACACAGAAAAACACACATGGTATGCACTAATTGATAAGTGGATATTAGCCCAAATGCTCGAATTACCCTAGATGCACAGAACACATGAAACTCAAGAAGGATGATCAAAATGTGAATGCTTCACTCCTTTAAAAGGGGAACAAGAATACCCTTGGGAGGGAATAGGGAGGAAAAGTTTAGAACAGAGGCAGAAGGAACACCCATTCAGAGCCGGCCCCACATGTGGCCCATACATATACAATCACCAAACTAGATAAGATGGATGAAGCAAAGAAGTGCAGGCTGACAGGAACCGGATGTAGATCTCTCCTGAGAGACACAGCCAGAATACAGCAAATACAGAGGCGAATGCCAGCAGCAATCCACTGAACTGAGAATGGGACCCTCGTTGAAGGAATCAGAGAAAGGACTGAAAGAGCTTGAAGGGGCTCGAGACCCCATATGTACAACAATGCCAAGCAACCAGAGCTTCCAGGGACTAAGCCACTACCTAAAGACTATACATGGACTGACCCTGGACTCTGACCTCATAGATAGCAATGAATATCCTAGTAAGAGCACCAGTGGAAGGGGAAGCCCTGGGTCCTGCCAAGACTGAACCCCCAGTGAATGTGATTGTTGGGGGGAGGGCGGCAATGGGGGGAGGATAAGGAGGGGAACACCCATATAGAAGGGGAGTGGAAGGGGTTAGGGGGATGTTGGCCTGGAAACTGGGAAAGGGAATAACAGTTGAAATGTATAAGAAATACCTAAGTTAATAAAGATGGAGGAAAAAAAAAAGCCGTGGTTAAATGGTACAGTCCACTGGAGACCTTTGCTCTAGAGTCAGAGTTGTTGGCGACCCAGGGTCTAATTATTATTATTATTATTATTATTATTATTATTATTATTATCCATTATCTAATAATAATGGATGATTTATCTAAAAATACAGTGGTTTAAAAAAAAAGCAACCCAATCTCTAATCAGATATCAAGAAGGAAAACAAAATAAAACAACCAAAAAACTCCTAAAAATAAAATAAAAACAAAACAAAACAAAAAAGAATCAAAAAACAAAGCAAGAGAAAAAAATGTTAAAAGTAATCCTATGTGATGGATCAACAATAAAAAGTATTTTAAAAATCTTTTTTTTTTTTTTTTTTTTTTTGGTTCTTTTTTTCGGAGCTGGGGACCGAACCCAGGGCCTTGCGCTTCCTAGGTAAGCGCTCTACCACTGAGCTAAGTCCCCAGCCCCTTAAAAATCTTTTTATGTGCGTGCATGCGTGTGTGTGTGTGTGTGTTTGTGTGTGTATGTGTTTGTGTGTATATGTTTGTGTGTTTGTGTGTATGTGTGTGTGTGTGTCTGTGTCTGTGTGTATCTGTGTATGTGTGTGTGTGTGCATGTGTGTGTGTGTGTTATGTCTGTGTATGTGTGTGTTGCCTGCATATGTACTACATGTGTACCTGATGCTGCAGAGGCCAGATGAGGACATTGGATCCCCTGGAAGGAGAACTATAGGCTTCCTATGTACAATTTATGTTTCTTAGCTGCCAGGTGGGTGCTGGGAACCGGATCTGAGTCTCTGGAACAGGGCTCCTCAGTCTTTCTAACGCCGCGACCCTTTAACACAGTTCCTCATGCTGGGGTGACCCCGTAAAATTATTTTTGTTGGTACTCCATAGCTGTAAATTTGCTGTTATGAATCGTAATGTAAATATCTGTGCTTGACCCTCCCCAGGGGGTAGGGACCTACAGGTTGAGAACCTTTGCAATGGACTCTTAACCACTGGATCAGTTTTCCAGCCCAACCACCTCCTCCCCCCAAATTAAGACGTAGAATGCTGTCATTTCAACCTAGAATGCTTCCAGAGCCCTATGTGCCAAAGGATTGGTCTCCTGCCCATGGTACAGTTAGGAGGTGCTGAACTGGTAAGAGGTAGGGCCTGGTGAGAAGTCTGTTGCTTAGTGTGGGGTGAACTTGACCAGCTGGGACCCAGGCTCCTTCCTAACGCTCCTTTGTTTCCTCTCTGTCACCAGGTAAGCAGGGTGCCTTGGCTTCACACTCTCATCATGACGAGGGCCTCCCCCACCATAGTCCCTCACTAACGGGTTCAATTAACCTTTCAGAGTGACTGAAGCTCTGAAACCATCAGCCAAAGACATTTTTTTCTTCTTCAAGTTGTTTCTCCCAGGTATTTCGTCACAGTGAGAGAAACCATGAAGGGTTTTAAGATTATTTAGCTCCCTGGGCTCCAGTGTAGAGGCAACCTTCAGGAAGAAGGCCTAGAAATGGGAAGAGTGGTGTAGGGCCAGATCCCTCAGCAGAGCAGAGAGGGCCAGGGATCAACCAAGCCATGTCTGTAGCACAGGAGGGGAAGTGTACGCAGGACAGCCAGGATGTGCCACGGAAAAGTGCAGCGCCATGAGGCCACCGGGCGTGTGCTGAAAGGGCGCTGTAGAGAGTCTGTCTTCAAGGGGAGTCAGTCTGAAAGATGGCTCAGCTCCCGTGCCCTCAAGGCAGACAAGAGCAACAGAACCCTCTGAATATTTCATCCATCCATCCATTCATTTCTCTCTGGATGATTCAAAGTAGGAAAGAAGAGAGATTAAGTATCATCATCAATGGCTGGGCGTGTGGTACACACCTTTAATCCCAGAGCTCAGGAGGCAGAGGAGGGTGGATCTCTGTGGGCTCGAGGTCCGTCTGGTCTACAAAGTGAGTTCCAGGACAGCAAGGGCTACACAGAGAAACCCTGTCATGGAAGGAAGGAAGGAAGGAAGGAAGGAAGGAAGGAAGGAAGGAAGGAAGGAGAAGAGGAAAAAGAGGAGGAAGTAGAGGAGGAGGAGGAAGAGGGGGAGGAGGAGGAGGTGGAGGAGGAGGAGGTGGAGGAGGAGGAGGAAGGGGGGAGGAAGAAGAGGGGGAGGAGGTAGAGGAGGAAGAAGTGGAGGTGGAGGAGGTGGAGGAGGAAGAGGAGGAGGAGGAAGTGGAGGTGAAGGGTCTAAAGAATGACACTGGACCTCTGTATAACCCTGAGGTCTGACAAGTTGGGAGACACAGCTAACCCGAATTCCAACCTGTATCCTGTTAAAAAGGCAAAGTAAAGATTCATTCCCCTTTAGATTTCATTTTAGTGAGTCCGAGTCTTGCTACTGTAACTCAGGCTAGCTTTGAACTCACTGGCCAGCCTCAAACTGGCAACCCTGTTGCATCTACCTCCCAAGTACTGAACTCTACTGACAGGAGTTTCTGTCACAGTCAGCCTTGCTCTGGTTTTGTCTGGATTGTGCCACAGCTGCTCAGTGGCCTCTCATCCCTCACTCACACAGCGCCATGTCTGCGTGACCTCAGACCCCACGAGCCCCTTCCTGCCTACTGCCTCATTTCGTTCATCTCTTGCTCGCCAGTGACCGAGTCGATCTCTTTCCATGGTGGTTTTATCTCCAAGGTTTCTCAGGGCTGTAGGTGTAGGGTTTCAGGAATTCAACTGAGACGGAGGTGGGAAGGAGAGGTGGGCTTCACGCTCATGGCATGCGAATTGTTTCAACAAGGGCCTCTTTCAGCCCTGGGTGGCCTCAAGTTCCCCAGCGTAGGCTTGCCCCGCTTCCAGAAACAGCACTGTGAACCTCTGCCTTTCCTGTGCTGCTGTGTTATTCCTGTGGCCCAGCCAGGACCCATCCTGGGGAACACGGAGCCAGTGTGCTGTGGGAGTTAGGGCTGCTGTTGAAGTTGGCCCATTGCTCCTTAGCCACAGCGGTTCCCATGGGGGTGAGCCAGGGCTGGAGGGTGAACAGGGAGGTGCCTGTGCCATGGTCCTCTCTCTCTGAGTGGCAGGTGTCCCTGAACACAGTGGATTGCACCCTGTGGGAAGAGCCCAGTTATCAGTGACCTCAGGCTTGAATTGTTTAAATCTCTGAATGCGCGTGGGTAGGGCTGCGGGGAGGGTGTTTGGGAACCTGAAGACATCTGACCTTCATTTAGCCCTGATTCTTGGGGAATGGAGAAAAAGGGCTTTAACTGTTTTAACTGGCCTGAGAGTCTAGTTCTGACCTTGTGAGGTGCCTGGTGAGGGTGATGTGTAGAAATCTGTTCCCTCCCTTCCCCTCCCCCTTTCTCTCCCCTCCCCCTCCCTTCTCCTCTCCCCCTCCTTCCTCTCCCCTCCCTCCCCCTCTCCTCCCTCCTTCCTCTCCCCTCCCTCTCCCTCTCTCCCTCCCTCTCTCACTCCTACCTTCCTCCTTCCCCTGCTCTCTTGCAATTCTGGCTGGCTCTTAAGCAGGATTGTGTGTGTCTGTGTGGTCTTTGTGTAACCTTGTATATGCTAGGCACTCTCCGTGTCTCATCCTCAGCTTAGTTCTGGCTGGTTGACCAGGACTGTACGACTTGGGTGGAGTCAGGCCCAGCCAGGCTGCAGCACCCTCTCAGGACTTGCCTTGAGGAAACTTCTTAACCCCAAGGTGGTGCTTTCTCCAGTGCTACTGACACCTGTGTCCCCCTCCCTCCTCCATCCCCCCCCCACCTCCCTACCCCCGCCCCTGGGAGCATGGCTCCACACAGCACAGTGCCCAACATATTGAAAGAGCTTTCAGGATGAGGTCGTAAATTTACTGTAGAGATTGTCACCCGAGGGCCAGTAGGACCTTGTAGAGGAGTGAATCAAGGGTTCTGGAAAGACATATGTATGTGAGCCTTAAGATCTGAGTCAGACACACAGTGGGTTTAGTCAGCAATGAAAACGCATGCTCTCAGCGTGTGTAGCATTACAAATCATCAGGACAGAAGCAAGCATACAGACTTTCTAGTCACTAAGCACTTAGAATATTCGGCAAGGCACGGAAGCATAACAGTATCTAGAACGATTAATTTAAAAGTTTAAATCCAGGCAGCTGTGTAATTCTCTAGACCCTCTTGTACTTGATAGTGAGGAAGAGGCCTGCCTTTGCCCCTAGACGCCTGTGCAGCCTCTGGGAGGCCAACAGCTCATTTCCGGCCTTTGACATGGTCGGCTCTGTGCTTGGGGCATTCCAGCCCCACTT
The DNA here is from genome assembly GCF_021556685.1 of Rattus norvegicus. Lineage (NCBI taxonomy): Eukaryota > Metazoa > Chordata > Mammalia > Rodentia > Muridae > Rattus > Rattus norvegicus. Next base: position 137,562,793 of record NC_141540.1, read on the forward strand.
GAGATAACCGTGAACAAGCCGGGCGAACACACAGCTTGAAGCACGTCGTCACCTCTCCTCCGGGATGCTCAGCCCACAGCCCCTTGGCCTGGGTGGGTAGCAGGGTAGTGTCCGAAAGACACTACCACTCCTCCTCTCTCTGTTCCCAGGGGATCATGTTCTCTGCTATTTCTGGGATCGCAACTTGCTGCCACTGTCTCCTCTGAAGTCACAGGGCTGCTTGCCACCCCACTGCCCCCCAACCTCCTTCCCTAGGAGCTTTTTGAGCCGCTGCTCCCTACTGGAAGTCACACCCTGGGGTGTCCTCCCTCCCCCACACTCTCATGCCTTACCTAGCCTGACCTTCCTCCACACAGAGGCCTATCACTCAGTGTTTACCAGGATCTGTTTTGGTTCCCCCCAGGAGGACTCTGGGTAGAGGTCCAGGTTCTTCCTTCATGTGAGGGTGTCGTGTGTGAAATTGTGTGGAGAGGTCACCGGTAAAGGGTGGGAAGCTCACTACCCAGACCTTCCACAGTGTGTGTGTGTGTGTGCGTGTGTGTGTGTGTGTGTGTGTGCGTGTGTGTGTGTGCCTGTGTGTGTGTGTGCCTGTGTGTGTGCATGTGTGTGTACCTGTGTGTGTGTGTGTGCATGTGTGTGCATGTGTGTGTGTGCGTGTGTGTGTGCGTGTGTGTGTGTGCGCGTGTGTATGTGTGTGTGTGCCTGTGTGTGTGTGCCTGTGTGTGTGCATGTGTGTGTACCTGTGTGTGTGCATGTGTGTGTGCATGTGTGTGTGTACCTGTGTGTGTGCATGTGTGTGCATGTGTGTGTGTACCTGTGTGTGTGTGCATGTGTGTGTGTGCCTCTGTGTGTGTGTGTGTGTGTGTGTGTGTGTGTGTGTGTGTGTGTAACTTTAGTCCTAATCTTGGCCTGATGTCTTATTATTAACTAAAAACTTATTAGGCAAGGGTTCTGTATGGGGCAGGAATGTGCACAAGTTTGGGCTGGTGCATGACTCATTGGTTTTAAGGAATTCAAAAGTGGTGGCTCACTAGGAAAGTCAGCCTGAGAAACGACAGAGAGGGAGGCAGAGAGAAAAGAGAAGACGGGAGGGGGCAGGGGAGTGAGAGAGAAGGTGGGGAAGAGGAGTTCAGTGAGCCTTTGGTGGGTAGAGCTGAGTGAACAGGGCATTATAGGGCGCCTTGCGGCCCATCAATAGTGCTGCCTTTCCTACACGACGGATGGTAAGAAGATGGCGTTCTGAAGCTGCCTGAGGGAGGGGAAGGGGAAAGGACAATAATTATAACTTTCCTTATAATGTCTGCCTGAGTTCAGCTCCAGGTAGAGGTGAGTGCTGCTGTCCATCCATAGAGTCCCTTACTGACCCTTACCCACAGAGCTCTTTCCTATGTCCAGACATCCCATTAGAACAGACACAAGCCAAGAGCAACAACCAGAGAACAAGAAGAAACTGCTATCTCATGTAATCACGCAGACTCACGCACTCGGAGTGTCTACACGGAACACAGAAACCTGGGGTCACGCAGCTGTGGTGACGGGGACAGGACGTGGATATGGGGATCTGGGCAATCTTCGCACGGTGCACGCGCTCACCTCTGTATCTGTTCACGCCGACTTTTTCATCTTTTTTCCTTTTTGGGAGGGAGGGGGGATGGTCACATTCTTTGGCGATGAGAATTTGCCTGTCCCTGGGGCTTTCTGAGGTAGGTCCTCAGCGCGGTTTTTGATGAAGGATTGAAGAATGCCGCCAATGGGTGTGGAAGCGAACCTGGAAATGGGTTACACAGAGGAGGGGGGGACATTGGGTTATTGTTCTGTCTCTCAGATCCCTTGGTCTTCAGTTCTGAAGGGAGCGAGGAACAGTGTAGTCTCCAGAGGGGGGTTCTCTAGAGGCCAGGAGAAAGCCACCAGAATCCCTTGAGTGAGTCATCCAGGGGGACTTCTGTGCAGTCTTTTTATCTCACAAACCTGTCCCTGTGCTTCACCCAAATGCTCCTCCTTTTCCTGTACTGCTTTCTCTGTTTTGGCAAAGGACGACCATCTTGCTCACTGCTTGTCAGGATCAGAGAGTTTTGTAGAAGGCGAAAATTCAGCAGAGATTTAAGAAGGCTTGGTGACCATGAAAAGACTGAACAACGTCATCTGACGGGAAGTCAGCAAACGCAGGGAACAGCTACGGCTACCCACAGAGGTTTTGATACCAGGTACACATCAAAGAAAGGTGCCGATAAAATTAGATCATTCAAGCACAAACTAATTCCTCCAAGTCTACCCCACAACTGATTTCACTGACAGCGCCTAAATTGAAGCAGGCTCAAACGGAAGACTTGTTCTTCCCTATGAAGTGAGAGACTGTATTCAGAGACGTAGGCACTTAAGAGGAGCGGACTTTAGACAAATGGAGAATCAAGCCTGCTGATCTTGACCCACTCATGTTTTCTGCTGGGACCATAGCAACCAGGGCGCACACAGTCTGGAAACAAAAATGCCTTTAAGAAATGACGCAAAATCTCGAACATGTGTGACTCATGGAAACGCTTATTATCGAGGCCGCAGGTACGAGGGGGAAAACAGACCGTGTGCCAAGCACCCCACTCGTTATTTGGAACACATCGAGCAGGAGACATAAACATGTCGATGGGGAGAAAGCCCTGCAGGTACTACACGTACTGCAAGCGGCAACAACCACGAGCTAGAACCCAGGTCCTGTGGCCTCTGCAGTCGCCGTCTACTTTATCTTTTTTTTTTTTTTTTTTTTTGGAGCTGGGGACCGAACCCACGGCCTTGTGCTTCCTAGGCAAGCGCTCTACCGCTGAGCTAAATCCCCAACCCCGCCGTCTACTTTATCAATCCCGACGTTGTTCTTCGGTCCTTGGACTTGCAAGGCTAGGACAGAGGAGTGCTAACTGGACGGCCATCGATGGGTCAGAGCTTCCCTCGCTCCCTGAAGACAGAGCACAGAGAAGCGGGGATGCTCTTGGGGAGATGGGTGAGGGAAAGCCGTGCGTGGAAGGGATACAGCAGGCAGCTCACAACACCGGCGAGAGTGGGGACTGGGGAGCCCAGGGATGTGTAGATGCGGCAGGAAGGTCTTCCAAAGCAGCAGAGCTGTGTGCCTTTCCGGGCTCTCCCTCAGAGTATTTGGGTACTAGGAAGAATCATGGCGGCTAGTACTTCTGAGTCTACTTCAGAGATCCACGCAGTCTGCTCTTGCTCCTTCTCTGCCAGCTTTGACATGTGCAGACGATCCCCAGAGTCTCGGGACTGCATTCTTTCTCCGGCAATGTAAACTCAGGCCCTCTGCCACCACTGCTTAAACTGATACATCACCTCACCTAGGGCAACCCCAGGAAACAGCTTAGGACAAAGACGTCCACTGGAACACCCGCTTGGCCTCCTTGCCTTCATAATCCCTTTTTTTTTGTAGGGCATTTGTTTTCTTGGTCTCCCCTATAATTAATTGCTTTGGAAGCCTGTCTGTCAGCTGCCCCTGTCACTCAGCCCTCAAGGGCAAGCCGTTGTCATCCACCAAGAATTGGAACAGGTGGAACTCGACGCCAGCAATGTGACACATAGAGGAAGGTCAGCGGGTGACTCAGTTCTGGAAGCTTGAGTCAGGTGTGGTAGAGGTGACCTGGAATCCAAACCCCTCCTGGAGGTTCCTGCAGCAAAAGGCCTTTAAGCAGCTTTGTTACTGAAGGGTCAATTCCAGTGTTAGAAAGGTGACCAGTTCAGTACAAGCGCCCCCCACACAGCTACCTGCTTGCCTTACCCTGGCTTCCACTGTGAACAAGAGTGGTTCTGGAAACTCATGGGGGGAAGAACTTGGGGGTGGGAGGGTGGAGGGCTTGGGACTGTGAGGAGGCTTGCTCCAGGGTTCAGACACACACACAGAGCTCAGGGCCAGGGCAGGCCTGTGTGCTGAAGCCAGCCAAGGAAGGGGTTCATGAGAAAATGCTCCCGTTTCTCGCTTGTTCTCCTATGGTTCCGTTCTGTCGTCGACTTGCTATTTATGCTTTGTGAGTCCCAAATCTCAGGCCAGGTTGACCCAACCTCAAAAGAGTCCGCTTGTACTTTGCTCAGGTGGTCAGTCCTCCCTACTTTGTTCTGCTAGCCAAGCTGACAGCTTCAGTCTATGGAAGAGAAAGAAGACGACCTCTCGGGCGCGAACCTCTTGCATCGAGGGAAGGCCCACACTCTAAGCCAGGTGTCCCTGACTGGTGGCTGTGTCACATCTGAGGTGTGACATCATCTCCCAGTGTCTGGGTCTGACTTCTGTGTCTTGAGGGACAGTGACTGCAAACGCCCTAGAATGCTCTGAGGTGAGGGGCTGATGCATACAGAGCTCCTGGACACCCCTGAGGTCAAGTCTACACAGTGCAAGCATTGGGAATACTCCGCTCATGATGTCAGGGCTATATCTGCTTGACAGGATTAGTGGAGGAAAGTGGTAGGGAGGTGCTTTGTGTTGAAAAGAATGCAAAGCCGGGTGATCTCCCTTTCCCCGTTTTTTTCAGGGTCCGTGTGTGTGTGTGTGTGTGTGTGTGTGTGTGTGTGTGTGTGTGTGTGCGTGCATTCTGCTTTAAAGCTCCCAATTCCTTTCTTGGGAAGGTTTTGCTAAAATCTGTAAGTTTAGACTATGGTGTGGAAAAAAAAAACCCACCCATATCCTCCGGTTATTGATGTTTTAAAACATTTAAGTATTTTGACCTAAATCCTAAAGAACAAAGCCAATTGTTTAACTAAAAAAAGCAGAAGGTAAATATTTAGGTTAGATATTTGCAACATCTATTTTCACAATTGCCGAGCTTCCTTCCAAATATCAGAGAAAGAGTTAGGGCTTGGGCCTTTGAAAAGCGTGGGAAAGCAAGGATGAGAGGTAAGCCTGGTCATAAATGTCCTTCCTTCCATTTCAGAGAGATCCTCGAGCCTCAGAGGTGGGCCCCGGCTGGCTCCTTTAAGTGGTTTCATAACGTGTATCTTTGGAAATCCTAATTTCATTTAAACGGAGAAGGTTGACGGTGAACGAGGCAAAGTGTTAAACAAAACACAGCTCTGGGAAAACAGAAAGTGCTTTTCATTCTGCCTGTGTCTTTCTCCTTCCCAGTCTCCTGCAGGTCAACTTAGGCTCAGTGGCCTTGCTTTCCAGCTATCATCTATCTGCTTTCTTTCCTGCTCTTCCATTTTTCCTGCGTGCAATCATTTATACACTAACCACCCAGTGTTTGCCCGCCTCGCGTACACACCAGCTACCGCGCAGGGCGCTGTGATGGTTCACACCGGCTGGCCCTTCTCCTTCAGGCGTATTTCTTCATTATTTGACAAAACGATTATTTCAAAGCACAGCCTGAATGCTAGAGAGCAATGAATCATGCCTTGTGTGGTAACCGGAGAGTGAGTATCTGCAACTTAGGATGGAGACCTGGGTGAGGAAGGAAGGTCAGAGGTCAGAGGTGAGACAGGTCAAAAGTGATAATGGCTCGCAATGACAGAGCCCCAGACACAGCAACGTGACCTAATCTGCATTCTTTGCATCCATAAACTAAAGTAATATTCACGATGACTGTTCGCTAGGTCATTCGTTGTAGGAAGGGGGAAACTGAGTCAGAGAAACCTCACTTTAAGTAGTGTTCTTAAGAATTAGAGAGGCCCATAGAGCCCCGAACACAATAATATGAACCTCAAAAGTGTTTTGACAGGATTAAAACGAGGCAGTCGTGGAAAGGGTCTGCATTTGAATAGTCGAGGCGGGGGTGGTGGGGATACAATCTACCAATCATCCATGGAACAAGTAATTCTATAGCCACACCGCGTGGCACGCTTAAAGCAGAGTTTCTTGTGGATTTTAATGCTAACTGTGTGAGTTTGGGGAAGTTGCCTTGCTTCCCTGAGCCTTGGTCTCCTCAGCTAAGGAGAGTAAGGAGCCTGATCATGAGGACGAAATGAAACAGTACATATGCCTAATTTAGCATGCCTAGCCCATGATAAACAGGCCATAGATGTTAGTTTATACCAGTAATCATTACTTCCTGAGAAAAGGGAAGAGCGGTGAAAGTACAAATGACATGGAGATAAAATCTAATTCAAAGTCAGAAGTTTGGATCTCGGGCAACTGAGACAGCGTGTCTTAGGAGACCGATACATTTCCCAGAATAGATGATGGAGCTTTCCGTGGGGCCATAATGGGGTAATGTTTGTCACAGAGGAGGAGAACAGGCTAGAGAGTGGCTGACTCTTTACAGTGGTAGTGAGCACCTTTTGTGTGTCTGGCATTGTGGGTTGGTGGAGAGTAAGGCAGAGAAGCCCTGGCTGGCTTTTCCAGTTAAAAGTGGGTGAGGAAGATCATGTCTAGAAAAAAGACACCCACCCAAACAGGAAAGGCTTTGGAAAGTGAGGCGATCATTGGATTAGGATCAGGATAGACAGTGTGTGTGGGGTCTTCTATCAGGTTCTGTATAGACTATGGGACCCTATTGAGCAACAAGAAGTTGAGAGGTACAACAGAAGACACAGGTATTGCTACAGTAACTAAAGGTTGAGGCACCCTAAGAGATGGGTTTGACCGAGGAGGACAAGAAAGCTGAGATTTCATCTCTTTAATATTAAGACCTCCAGACTCAGATCTCATTTGATGGAACCCATGGTCTAGAGGTAGGGTGGAGGGAAAACGCAGGTTCACATGAATCTATTTGACTTTCTCAAATCTCAGTTTCCCCATCTGTCCCATGTTAACTCTTGAGCCTCCTACATGGGTATAGGAATAACTCAGTTCCGAAGGGGAGCGGGGACAGATAATAGTGTCTCATAGACCACAAAGCCAGAGTGTGGGGATTCTACGGCAGTGTGATTTTTATAGTCCCAACCACTGCTAGGACCTTTAACAAAGACTACAGGGCTGAAATAACAAACCCAGCAATCTTTTCCAGTGAGGCAAAGCCTCTGGATCCTTGTTCTTAGTCCTTCCATAAGCCACTCCCTTTTGTTGACGTCTTGAACGGGCTATTGGGGTGTAATCGGTTTATCTTAAAATGTCATCTTAAAGCGGCACCCAGGTCTTTGTGGAAACAGTAGCCTCTTCTGGTTCTCTGTCACGGGTGATGGCTCTCCTGCCACCCTCCTCCGTGCCAGAAACTCATCCTTAAATACTTTTAATTGACTGCATCTCTCTGTCCTGTAATTCTAGCTTGCAAAATAAGCTCTCCTAAAAATATCATCCGATGACAAGTCCAGCCTGCCATGCTTTCAGTTTCTCACGTCTTGGGTGACTTGAAGGTGCTCACATCTCCCTAATCCCTTTAGCAGACAGGGTGTAGGGCGGTTCCTCTGTGTGTGCTTCTTCCTTCTATTCGTTGAAGCGTTGTATTTTTTTTTTAATTTAAAATATTTGAAATTTGTTTGCCTATCTACTGGATGCGGACAAGGGAGATATGCACGCCATAGGGCACATGCAGAAGTTAGAGTACAACTTGTGAGCGTGGTTTTTTTTTCCCTTCTGCCATGTGGGTTCCAGAGGGTTGAATTCCGGTCACCAGACTTGGTGACAAGTGCGTTTACGTTCTCGCCTGTCTTGCTGTTCCTGACACAGTTTTTCTTGTACCTTCATCCCTTGGTCTATAGCTTACTGTTCTAGGACACTGCTCCATAAACACAATAGGAAGCCCTACCTTCCGCCCCCCCCCCCCCCAGATCACATTTCCATGCTGGCCCCAAATAGCCTAAAATAAGACTCAAAACAGAGGCACTGTAAAGTGCCATGCCACCCAACAGAAACCAGCTCGCTATATGACTGACCACCTTGAGAAGTCAAGAGAGATGACATCCAAACGGGCCACTTTCCTTCAGTGTGAAAGTGATGTCCTCCCCACTGTCACTCTCACACACCAAGGCTAGTGGAAATGGCACGGTGACAACCAGTCTCCTGTGGCTCTACTGATCTCCCCAGTGTCCATGAATTACATGGAAAGAGCAGTAAAGGCCAACTACTTTTTCTTAGTTTCTGCTTTCCTCACCCATTTGCTGCCTGTGAAGCCAACCTTGGCTGCTCACCCCCTTGGAATTCTGTCTCCTTTATGGGATAAAGGTCCTTATCCACTCATACCCCCAGGGATAGCTAACCAAGGCTGGTAGATTTGAAAGGATTTGCCTTTTGTGCCTTTTGACAGCGGCGTGCGCTGGATCGTCTTTGTTGCTGAGGATCCTGGTGGAAAAAAATGTCTTCAGTGGTGGAATCTGGCCCTTCATCCTACCCATTACGAGCTGGCACTCTCTAAACACCTTTGGCCTCTGGGGTTGAGAATTCCAACATGGAGCTCTCTGCACCTTGACAGCGCTCTTGACAGCTGCCCGGAACTAGAGTTCTGTGCAACCAGGCCAGGTGCACTCGGTGTTTTGGTGTGCTTGCACCACTTCCGGTTGCATGGTTTAGTAACTTCGAGAATTGAAACACTTCCCCTGATTCTCCACATCAAAGTAGGGGGTGGTCCTGGAAGGAAGTAGGGTATGGTGTGCTCCCGTACATTCTGGGGTACAGAGACATGGAGGTCAGGGCCAGAGAGCTAAGGCTAAGCTAGGCTGTCTAGATTCAAACGCTGTTCCAAAACCAGAATTGAGTGGAAAAACAAAACAAAACCCCAGATCTGCATAAAAAGCTTCAGACACCACTTGGCTCGTGTCTACTGATATTATTCAAGGAATACATCAGACTGCCCCTGCAGGATGTGCACCCCCCTATGCTCAGGTATGCACGAGAGTGGGCAGGCGCATGTTCTGCAGGACCCCAGTGGGAACTGCGCATGCCAAGAACTCGAGCTTGAGTATCGCGTTGGATCTTGCTTCTAGGATGAGGCTCCTCTTTTGCAGCAGCCCCTGCTTTGGCCGCAGCTGGATCGCTCTCCCATTTGGCGCCCCTGGGTTCCTGTCCAAATCTATTTTGGCAGTCATTTCTGTGGAGACGGGACTACGTCTGTACTGTTCAATGTTATATCTGTAACTATTAGCTTTTGGCAGAGGAGGATGTAAAAGCATGTTTAACAAATGATACATGGAATTCTAGAACGTGCTATTGGACGTAAGCAGCTTCCAAGAGATATTCTTGCATTTAGTAAAGTCAACATGCTGTGATGGGGTTGTGTGGGTGGAGGGGGCGGGGACAGGGATACTTGAGAACATTCTATTAGCAGAAACACACTGTAAATTTCAATTACAGGGTAAAACAAATATGAAGGTTTATAAACTGATCTAGAAAATGGTTCTATAATGTTACAAAACAATACAATACAAATACAAATATAGGTGTGCAGTTTAGCACTGACTTTAGAAAAGGACATCGAATGGAAGATTCCATGCATAAGAATCACACAATAAAGATTGAGAAAATATTATAATTGTCTCAAAGCAAATTTTGATGATGACTATTTCTTGTCTATTAATTAATTGGTCTGGTGTCTAAGGAGAACAAGGCCAGGAAAGTTACCCTGCCGTATTTTTAGAAGTACTTAAGTGACCTACCTATCTGACAGCGCTTTGAGAGCTAGACCATGTCCAGAACGTTTTGTATCTTTGTGGAGCATAAGATACATTCTTGCCACCCGCCCCTTTCTTTTAAGGAATCCTGCAGATCAAGTGTCGGGCCACAGTGGGATACTTGTTCTAAAGCAATCATCAGCCAGGTTGAGACAACATGAAAAGTATTTCTAAGTTTGCCAAGAGTTTGTTCCCACACTTGAGTCCAGATATTTTCTTTTGCTCCTTGGAGATGGTAGAGGCAAGTCTCTGTATCACAGGATGCTTGGTAGTGGATGTCACATCAGGTTGAGTGACTGGCTTGTAATCCCTCCTGTTTTAGCAGAGTAATTAAAAAAGACAGGAAAATCCCTTTTGATCTCTGACTGTACCTATTTATAAAAACCTCTTACGGACCAAAGAAGCTCCATCTCACAGATAAAATGTAAAGACATATAGATACTAAGTGTTGGAATAAGTTGAAATTTGGAGACAAGGTGTGCTGTCTAGTTTTGTGACAACTTGACACAAGCTAGACATCACAAAAGAGAGAGCCTCAGTTGAGAAAGTGCCTTCATATGATTAGCCTGTAGGGAATTTTCTTAATTAGTGATTGATAGAGGAGAGCTCAGCCCATTGTGGGTGGTGCCATCCTTAGGCTGGTGGTCCCTGGTTCTATAAAATAAGCAGGGTAAGGTATAAGGAACCAACCAGTAAGAAATCACTCCTCCCAGACATCAGCTCCTGTCTCCAGGTTCCTGCCCTGCTTTAGTTCTTGCCCTGACTTCCTTCCGAGAAGGACTAGGAAGTAGAGACGTAAGCCAAGTAAACCCTTTACCCATACTTGTTTTTGGTCATGGTGGTCACCACAGCAGCAGTAAACCTAACAGAGACCAATGGTGTGAACCGCTGATGTCAATAATTTTAACAAATTATGCAAAATTTTTGTATGTACAAAAAAGTACAAAGTTCCAATTCTTATTTTCCATAATCAGCCAAAGGAAACTAAAAGAAGACTATTTTTGCTTCAGGTTTAGATTTATTTCAGGCATATTTGTTGGTTTTTGGATGTGTTTCCAGCCTCCAGTGGGAAGAAGGCTGTTCTGGCATTGGGAGGACGAAGCTTGAGGTCTGTTTTGCACCGGGAAGGCTTACACGCACTAGTATAGGTTCCCTTAAGGGTCCCAGGGCTGGACCCTCACTGAACTATCTGGGGTGGCATCCCTGACACATATAGTAAGCTATAATGATGTGAGAGTCTGAATCTGGGTTGGTCTTTAGCATACATATCTATAGAAAGAAAGCCAGCCTCGTGGCAAGCACCCAGACGCATAGATCTATTTATTCCACAGTGTCAAACTGATAATCCAGATATAAAAATCTAGAACTCGAAGAATTTGGGTAGAGATCGTCTAACCTGTACAGAGCAATTGTAAAACCAAGGTGTAGAAAAACTAGGGGCTTTCTCTAATGGTGGGCAACGAGCTCATGACCGGCTACTGACATAAAAGATTCAGGAATCAGTGACCTCAGGCTTTCAGGCCAGCTGAATTAGCTTGCCTTCAGGTGAAGAGCTACATGGATTTCTTATAAAATCATCCTTGTGTTCACCTGGTTTTTGTCTTCTGAACTCCAAAATGTGCCTTCAGGCCAAAAGGGGAAACAAACCATCAGGATTATTTGACCAGGACAGGACAATGGAGCACAACCCTGAAGAGCTCAGCTGTGGCTCAGATGACTCAGGCTCTGAGGGGAAAATAAGACACGGGATGCCAGGATTCTACATTCTCTACATCACGATGGCCTTGAAATAAAAATTAAAATAAAGAAGGTTCCATTGTGTATGTGTGAGAGAGAGTGTGTGTGAGTGTGTATGTGTGTGTTTATATTATATTATGTGTGTGGTATGTGTGTTCATGAGTATGTGTGTGAATATGTGTGTGTGAGTGTGTGTGTGTGATTGTGTATGTATGTGTGAGAGTGTGTGTGAGTATATGTGAGTGTGTATAAGTGCATGAGTATGTGTGTGTGAGTTGTGTGTGTGTGAGTATATGTGAGTGTGTATGGGAGTATGTGTGTGTGTGAGTGTGTGCGTGTGAGATGCCTTGGTCACGGTGTCTCTTTACAGCAATAGAACCCTAACTGAGAAAACTTCTTTCCATCTTATTTCATTTTTTACTCTTTTTGTAACTTTCTTTCTTATTATTTCTATAGGCTGGACCTGAGAGAGATCACTACATTGAATAAGAGTAGGGAGAGGCAGGGTTGGGGATTTAGCTCAGTGGTAGAGCGCTTGCCTAGCTCCGAAAAGAAGAAAAGAAAAAGAGTAGGGAGAGGCATGCTTGCCTTGTTCAGATTTTAGAGGAAATGCTATTCATTCCTCACTGTCTGAGGTGGGCAGCTTTCTTTTCTTTTTTTCTTTTCTTTTTTTTTTTTTAGTTCTTTTTTTCGGAGCTGGGGACCGAACCCAGGGCCTTGCGCTTCCTAGGCAAGCGCTCTACCACTGAGCTAAATCCCCAGCCCTGGTGGGCAGCTTTTTTGACACACACCTCACTGTGGTGTCCAGTTTCACCAGAGACTCAAAAACAAGGTCCAAAATGCTGTGGACGGAGACCTAGAAACACGAGCCAAATGTCTGCCCTCCATTTTTCTGGCGTTTTGTCTCATCTACAGAAGGATACCCAACCAAGGAGAGTGCAGGCTATGCAGAAAGACCTGTAAGTGAAATAGGAATTTGACTTACAACTCTGGCCAGAGGAGGCCTTTGATTCCTGTTTCTGTCATATGAAGAGTCGAAGAGATTACAATCCTACTTAAAGATGGGATGAGTGGGCTACTCACAAAGAGTTATTGGAGGTAGGCATGGCCAGAATTGATAATTTACTCTAGGAACCACTTTTTTTTTTCTTTTGTTAAGACAGGGTTTCTCTGTGTAGACCTGGCTGTCCTGGAATTCAATCTGTAGACCAGGATGGCCTTGAACTCGGAGATTCACCTGTCTCTGCCTCCCGAGTGCTGGGATTAAAGGTGTTCTTTTACAGACGACTTCCCTTTTTCTACAGGTTGGGTACCCGAATGCCTACATAACTCCCTCAGACTTCTTTGTGAGTAGGAGTCCTGTGTGACTCAGTGCTAGCCAGCGCTCTGAGCGGGAGGTTGGAAGCTACGTGGAAATCGCTGTGTGTCTTCTCTATTTTCTCCTCTCAGCTGGCTGAGAGACAGCCAGCCATTGCAGCTGCTCTTGACTTCGGAGAGAAGTGTTGTGATTGTACATCCTTGGGATTGTACTCCCTCTGGACCGCTGCAGGAACTATTATGACCTTCTGTCTACAGAAATATAGGCTTTTTTTTTTTTTTTTGGTACAATACAAAGAAGGAGAAGTAATTGCATTTTAGAAGAGTTTTAATTGAGGAACTAGCCACTCATTAAGGGCGCTCACTAGAAGGGATGAAGAACCAGCTTCTTCTTTTTCGTTCTTTGATCGTCTATAAGTTACACAAAACTACAAAACTACTGACCAGGAGCGCTATGCTCCCGGAAACATCCCTGGAGCTGCACTGTGACCTGGAACCATTGCTATCTAGCCTTCCCAGCACCAGACTTGGAAAGCCAGGGACCTCGCCAGGCCAAACAGTGGGCAGCCTAGGAAGGTACCTGCTACCGCTTTAATTTTATTTCATTTGGTTTGATTTGGTTTTTAGAACTGTGTGTGTGTGCCCCTGCACTGTGGCATCAATGTAGAGGTCGATTCTACTTGTGGAGGTCAGTTCTCTATTCGCTCCTTGGGTTCTCTTCAAGTAGGGTTGCCGGGCTTATTCAGTGAGTGTTTTTACTCACAGCCATCCTGTCAGCCCTTGGCTTATTCTTAACATATAAGGTAACAGGCTTCCTTGGGACATTTTCATACATATTTTGTTTCAGTAGAAACTGCCCCCCCCCAAGTCTTCCTACCCCTATCTCCTGTCCGCACCCCCCATTACCCTCCCAAACCTTTTTCTTAACACCTCATTTTTTCTCTTCCCCTGTACCACGCCCTCAGTCCACGCTCTCACAAAACCATACATATATAAAAGATGGAAATCTCTGCTCACAAGAGAGAACCCGCGGTATTTCCCTTTCCCAGTCCGGAATGGTTCATTTAATAAGGCATTTACAGTTCTATCTATTTCCTGCCTCGCCCCCCCATCTCATTTTTCATTACAGCAGCATAAAATCCCGTCTGTGTCTGTGTCTGTGTCTGTGTCTGTGTCTGTGTCTGTGTCTGTGTCTGTGTCTGTCTGTGTATCTCATTCATCTGTCGATTGACAGATGTCTGGACTGATTGTCTTTCCTCGATCTTGTGAATAGAGAGCGGCAAGAAACCTGGATGTGCAAATATCTTCGTGGCAGGAAGCAGTCTTTTGGGTATATATAAAGGGTTGCTTTGATTGGGTTGGATGACCAGTCTATTTTTAGTTTCTTGAGAAGTCTCCACACTGATTTCCATAGTGGCAGTACCAGTTTACACTCCCACTGACGGGGAGCAGGACTCCTTTCTCCACAACCTCACAGGCATCTGTTGTGATTTGTTTTCCTGTTGGTCTCCATTCCGAAGGGCGTGAGACAGAATCTCAGAACAGCTTGAATTTGCATCCGCATGGTGGCTATAGATACTAAACACTTAAAAATGTTTATTGATTATTTAAATGTCATCTTTCTGAGACGCGTCTTCTCAGTTCGTTGGCCCTTTTCATTGAACAGCGAGTATTTTCGGTTTTCTCTGTTTTCTAAAATCTCACTCCTGCCTCAGGCTGGCAGAGGTTTTCTCACCTTTTGTAAGCTGGCCGTTTCCTTTCCTGTGCTGTTTAGGAGCTTTTTAGTGCCATGGGTCCTGAATTGTCGACTTGAGTCATCTGAAAGGAGAAGCCTCAACTGAAGAATTGCCTAGGTCAGATAGGCCTATGGACATGTCGTCATGAGCTTATAATGGATGCAGAGGGGCCCAGCCCACTGTGGGCGGCACCACCCCCTAGGCAGGTGGTCCCAGGCTTTGGATGAAAGGCAGCTAAGCATAAACTGGTAAGTGAGCCAGCCAGCAGTATTTCTCCATCATTTCTGCCATGAGTTCCTTAGCGGTAGATTGTGAGCCAAATAAACTAAACCCTTTCCTCCCCAAGTTGGAGTTTGTGGGTTCTTTTAGGTATAGAGTCAGGTCTTTTTTTGTTTTGATAACTTGACTTCTGTGGTTGTTTGAATAAGCTTAGCCCAGGGAGTGGCAGTATTAGGAGGTGTGGCCTTGTTGGAGTGGGTGTGGCCTTGTTGGAGTGGGTGTGGTCTTGTTGGAATGGGTGTGGCCTTGTTAGAGTGGGTGTGGCCTTGTTGAAAGACGTGTGTCACTGTAGGGGTAGGATTTGAGACCCTCCTCCTAGCTGCCTGAGAGCTAGTCTGCTCCTGGATTCCTTTGGATGAAATGTAAAACTCTCAGCTCCTCCGGCTCCATGCCAGCCTGGACGCTGCCATGTCATGTGTCCTGCCATGATGATAATAAACCGCACCTCTGAAGCTGTAAGCCAGCCCTAATTAAATGCTGTCCTTTATAAGAGATGCCTTGGTCATGGTGTCTCTTCACAGCAATAGAACCCTAACCGAGAAAACTTCTTTCCTTCTTATTTCATTTTTTACTCTTTTTGTAACTTTCTTTCATATTATTTCTATAGGCTGGACTTGAGAGAGATCACTGAGTTGAATAAGAGTAGGGAGAGGCATGCTTGCCTTGTTCAGATTTTAGAGGAAATGCTCTTGACCCACCCCTCCCCCCATTTAGTACAGTGTTGATTATGGGTTTACTGTGTACATTCCTGATTCTGGCGGGGTATGTCCCATTCATTCCTACTTTTTCCAGACGTTTACTCATGGGGACATGTTGAACTTCATTAAATGTCATTTCTGCATCTATCACAAAATATTATAGAGATCTCTCGCCATGGCTCTTTGGAGTTCTAAATATTCCCTTGATTTGCCTATTTTTATCTCTCTACAGGTTTGGGAAAGTTATAGTCATCATTTCGTTGACTTGACAAGATTGTGTAAGTCACTTGACTTTTACCTCATCTCCTTCTACCTTGTGGACTCTTAAGTATAGTTGTTCGAATGGATCCCAGAGTTCATAGCAGTATGTTATTGCTTTGCCTTTGTCCCCTGTCCCCGGCATTCGATCTTCTGTTTGGGCTTATCTCCAATAATGCTTTCTGATGTTCTTTATTGGACTGATTGATTCTTTTATTCTTGCTTGATTCTTTTCCGGTATCTCAGCTTCCTTGCTGAATCCCCCCCCCCCCCCCCCCGGCTTTTGATGTTTCCGCTCTAAATTCCTAATATGTTCATCCATTTTGGTAGCTTTCTTTTTTAAGTCATAGATTGAATAACTTTACTTCATAGGTTGTGAATTACATTCTGTATTTGTTTTCTGTTTGTCTGTCTTTTGTTTTTGTTTGTTTGTTTTGTGGTCCTCTGTTTGATCATTGGCCTATTTTAGAAATGGGACTGGCAGTGTGTATCAATATTTAAGTAATAAAGTGAAAGAAGAATGGGAGGAAGAATCGGGACTGGAAGGAAGGAAAGCATGTATGTATGCCAGAGTGTAGACAGACTTAGAGGGCTGACTCAATGAGACACGAGCTACAACATTGCAACTGAACACTTCAGGTACCAAAGCACACCTACTAAAAAGTTTTAAAGACTTAAAATATTTTTAAAAATTTGGTATATATACACATATATAGTATAATTATAAATATATAATATTATATTATTTAATATATACTATATTAATTATGTACTTATTTATATATCAAATATATAATCAATATATAATAAAAATTAAAAATTCAAGATTAAAATGATATAAACCCCAGTGAGTAGCAGCATGAATTATAAGGTATATGTTCCCAGTCACTGCTTCTTTGTTTTTTTTTTTTTCCAGAGGTGGGAACCGAACCCAGGGCCTTGCGCTTGCTAGGCAAGCGCTCTACCACTGAGCTAAATCCCCAACCCCCACTGCTTCTTTCTAATTGGGAGGCAGTTCCGTTTACTCTGCTTAAACCCATCATGAGCTGTACTCAGTTTCATCTCAAACTTCCGGTCATCTGTGGCGCTCCTCCCATTGTGATGGGCTGGGTGGTGCAGAGCCGTGGCTTTGAGACTGCCTTGCTGCTGTCTTCACAGTGCAGTTTGGAGTCTGCGGTTCCATCAGGGTGCCGGAGTTCTAAGATCTGTGCCACTCTTCCCGGCTCCCAAAAGATCCCTAGGGATGGGGGATGTCCTACTATGTTGTGGTTTTCTCAGCTTCAGAGGTTCCGGAGTTTGTCTGTGAGTCTTTGCTGAGCAAGGCTTTTCTGTGGTAGACTCGGGCAAGCCAGATCTAGCTGTGGTGGAGTTGTACCAATAGTCCTACAGCCACTTTGTCCCCTGTTTCCCCCAGGCAACAGTGGCAGACAGGTTGGTGAGCATTGGCAGGCTTTTGTTTCCAGATTCCTATACCTTGGGTTTCCAAGGTTTGCTGTGGCTCACTTTCCAGTCTGGCCCTTGAGTTAGCCTTGAGTTGACAGCAATGCAAATTGTGTCTCACAGTGAGCTGTGCCAGGAGCTAGGAGATCATTAAGGCACTTCCTTGTTAGACGGCTCAGTGTGCACCACGTGGTACGGCTGCAAGCGCCTGCTGGCCCTTTAGTGCTGAACGCTTCACCTAGTCTTGTTTCACCATTTATAGTTCTTACTCTGTCTTATCTGTCTGGCAGCCTCTGCTTCTGATTGGCCCGAGAGACTCCCATTTGCTTTCAACAAAACTCAGGCCGACGCCTGACGTCGCAATGTATTGTTGGAGGATGGCACTAAGGCGGAAGCTTTAGGGCGATGGCGCAGAGCCCTCGCAAGTGGATTCATGTTTTCCTCATGTGATTCTTGCTTTCAGAGAGTGGGATGGATTAATCACCGGGAGGGATGGCTGCTGTTCCTATTTCCCTCTTCTGCTCCAACGTGGTTTGAAACAAATGTCACCCTCAAAGACTCAAAAACATTCATTCCGATGTATCCAATTAAGTGAGAGGAAAAGTCATCTCCTGTGGGTCTGCAGCTGCGGAGGGAGAAATGTTACAGAACACTGCCTGTGAAGTAGATCCTGAGTGTAAGAAGGTTTTCAAACTCGATGCACTGTTTCTTAGTAGTGGCCCAAAGGTTGATACATTATTTTGCATGACCGGACACTGATGATTTTACTAAAGCTGTCCTGGCAAGGTGCAGAGCACAGGAAAGCCCCGAGGCTACGCACTGAGGATAGTCCAGCTGCGTCAGCTGCAGGTAATCCTGCTGGAGTCCCATTTCACGGCTCTGCTCCTGAGCGGAAAGAAACGACCCTGGGATGCTATCCCTATTGTTCCTTCCGGAAGGAGCAAATTCTAAACAACAAGTGTGCTGTGCCCTATCTGGAAGACAAATGAAATCCAAAGCAATTCTGGGGCATAGCAAAACCCCTGGTGAGGTTAGCAGGTCAAACGAAAAAGAATCTAGCTATGTGGTTCGCTGGTGAAAAAGAAATCTGTCAGCTTGGGGCTGGGTCACCGCTGCCAGATGTCAGTGGCACTGGCATCCTTACAGGTAAAAGGTCAGTGACATATTCAGCTTCCTTGTCTCTAGTGTCTCCTATGCAGGCTAAAAATATGCTGGGAGAAAGTCACCCGAGTCTACACCCCGAAAAGGAGACACAGGGTTTGCTCTTCCCCAGTTGAATGGTGGACTAGTAAAGAAATGTCATCATGCAGCAGTCCCCCTCCTCCCAACCTTCAGAATCCGTCAAATGTAATTCTGTAATCAGACGGGTGCCTATGAGCATTCTGACCACCCCAGTCTGTTTGCAGCCTTCCAACCTTTGAATCTAAGGAAAGAAGTTACATCTCAGGGGAGGCCAGGCTCTAGAACGGATCTTGAATGGCGAAACCTCAGAAGTTTCATTCCTCCCCTCCTTTCCCCCTCCCTTGGTCCCCCTTTCCCTCCACCTCCCACAATTGTCCTATCCCCCTTCCATGCAGGACAAACCCGGGTCTTCCTTCCTTCCACACTCCGTATGCTCTGTGGGTTGTATCACGGGTATTGTGGGCTTTTGGGCTAATAGTCACTTATTATCATACCGTGTAGATGCGCACGCATCAGAAAATGTAAACTAGATGCAAATAAAACACAAAGGAACATTCTCGGTCAATACGGTAATATTGTTATATTTGTATGGAGTCCTTGAAATGGTGTTTAGTTTCTCTACAAGAATTCACAAGATGAGCCAGGTAGCTCAGTAGGTAAAGGTCCCTGTCACCAAGGCTGGTGATCCAAGTAAGATCCTCAGGACCCAAGTAAAAGAGAACTCTTGTGCGCACACACACACACACACACACACACACACACACACACACCCTTGAAATAAAAGAATAAAATACCCTTTTAAATAGAATTCACAAAAGTGAATAGATACATTGAAGAACACAGGAAACTGATTTGGAGAAATTTCCAGTTCTTCCTGCATACTTAGTGACTTATTACAAGTCTCACGAACTTATTTCTAGATTTAAAATTACCGAGAAGTACAAGAAGACAAGTAGGAACATGTAGAAGTCTGACCTAGAGTCGCCTGGCCTATGCTAAAATGCACATAAGTTCCTTTATTCCTATTTCGATACTTACAGCACATGTGCTTAAATGTCAGCCTTCTAGCTCTATCACCCCTCCCCCCAGGCTTATAATATTTATTTTTCAATCGCCATAGAATTCGTGTCTGTTCTTTCCTCTAGATATGGAGATACTAGGTCTTGACTCCCCACCCCATCCCCTCTCTCATGATAAAGCAGAGATTGCAGGGCAGGAGAGCATTGCCCACGGTTCATGACCCTTATCTCACCTGGGAATTATGCACTGACCATTGATTTTGGGGTGCCTTTTCAGATCTCTTTCTGTGCTAGCAATTCCATTTTTAAGACGCAATTACACTCTGGAAAGAAAAGACCACAAACTCATTCCACTTTAGTGAGGAAGAATCTGCAGACTCAGGAGTAGAGAGAAAAAAAAATGGGTAAGGTTAAACGTCGTGATCAGGTGGCACCATGATCTAAATGATGAGAGTCCCTGTGAAAAGAAGGCACCGGAGCTCTCCGAGTTTCCCCTGTGCCTGCGGGAAGAGCTGAGCTAGCATCACGCAGCACCAACGTGGCAAGCCTACTAGGCAGGAGAAGCAGCTTCCCAGGTTCCTCAGCTTCCCCAGAAACCTGCTGTAAGCATGCGCAGGAGTCCAGGCCCAGCCGTGGCTCCCTAAGAGCTTACCTACCTCTGGAACTTCATTCAGTTGTTTCTTGTCTGGCCAGCCCAGAACATGGAGGCTTCTCTTCAGGCTCCAATCCTGTTTATGTCGTGGGTTCAAAACATAGTTTGGACAAAAACATTTACTCATAGGAACTCATATATCTCAAAATATAAATCCGTAGGATTTCAGAATTTGGGCAAGAGTGGTCCACAATCCCCTGCTGCGGCAGAGAAGGAGCACAGGGAACTCAGTCCCATCCCTCTGGTTACTCGATGCTCGCAGGGAACTAGAGTTTGGTCAGGAGTCTGTCAACTGCACTGTAATCACGGGAAGGCAGAGTCTTTAGATAAGTTAAACTTGGGAGCGTTCATTTGACAAACGAGAATAAAGGATAACTCATGAGCCAGAGTTTTTTTTTTTTTTTTTTTTTTTTTTTTTTTTTTTTTTTGGTTCTTTTTTTCGGAGCTGGGGACCGAACCCAGGGCCTTGCGCTTCCTAGGTAAGCGCTCTACCACTGAGCTAAATCCCCAGCCCCTAGCCAGAGTTTTAATAAACAATGTTATTCCAGCTTTGGAAAGGTGGAAATGAGGCATAGAGAGCATCTTAATCGACTGCAGCTTGAGCACCCAGCTGACTGATTACAGCTTAACTAGTTAATTGGCTAATATTAGGTAATTGGCTACAGGGCACCCTTTAAC
Source organism: Rattus norvegicus (assembly GCF_021556685.1). Classification (NCBI taxonomy): domain Eukaryota; kingdom Metazoa; phylum Chordata; class Mammalia; order Rodentia; family Muridae; genus Rattus; species Rattus norvegicus. The sequence goes on from NC_141540.1 coordinate 137,583,311, forward strand.
AAACCAAAGCCCCGTTGGTGTAAATTAACGGTTTGATCTGTCTGCCCAGACCTGGACCCTCTCCAGACTGCTGGCTTCTCTCAGTTTTAAGATTACCTTGGGGGGACTAATTGGGGTGAAGTGACGGGCACCTAGGATTTGGGGCTACTTTAGAAAGAGAGGAACAAAAATGTCCCTTTGCGAGTCCTGAGCTCTGAACTAAAACCCAGCTCTTCCAAGAGTGGACAAGACGCCTGTGTGTGGTGGGGAACGAGTTGGCTGGGTCTGTTGATGGGGTCAGAGTGAGAGAGTGACCAAGGGTGTTGAGGAAGAGGACATGGAATGAGACAGAGATGGAACCCCAGGCATAAGCTTGGCTGCGTCAGCCCACATTCTATTCTAAATCGTGGGAAGGTCAAGCTATATGGGGGCCATCTTGGTGGCTATTGGAGAATGGCTTTGAAGAGGGCAAGAAGGAGAGGGGAAGGATACATATTGGCAGGTGTGATAGTGATCTAGTGGGAGGTGAGTTTGGCTCAAGCCAGGGCAACAGGAGCTGGGAAGAGCTGGACAAGAGGGATATTTAATAGGTATCCAGAATGTCAGATCTTGCCAGGGTGCGTTCAAGACCCTCCAAGGATCCTGCAAAATCCACAGATGCTCAAGACCTCTGTTTAAATTCATATCTTTACACAGGATCCAGATGCCTGGGAGCACCTCGTGTGTGCTCGAGACCATCTTTGAATTTCTTACAGGATCCCCGATATAACATAAACGGCACGTCAGTAGCTATCACGTATTGTTTAGAGAGAGATGACAAGAAAAGTTCATGCATGTTCTATACACATAAAAATGTTCTGTTGACTCTGTTGATACAGGATGAGGAGAGCTGACATTCTGGGTTAGTGCTGATGAAACTTGTAGGGAGGTTGGACGCTTTCTTGAGAGAAAGTGAAGAGGATCTTCGCCAGAGGGAAGAGTTAGATTTCAGTAGCCAGGAAAAGGATGAATATTTAGAAGGCGAGAGACCATGTTAATGGAGTACATGAGGGGCAACGTTTATTTTAATACAATAACAATTAGTATATTATTTGGCGGCGATACTACTCGTGTGTGATGGAGTTTTCAAATACTCCTGGTCATTAATTTACATTAGGTGTTCTTCTCCTGGTACAGACTCCACTTAACATAGACTCTAGCTCTCTGTGATAAGATTTTGCTTTGCTTGATGGCTTAGCTCGTTTTGTCCTGGATTCAGTGATTGCTTCTACATTAGCTCAACAACTCACAGCAACGTTTTCTCAGCGATTCTCAACATTTCAGATAGATTTATATTCCAATGTTTGCACTCCTCACCAAGTTCTGTCCCTCTTCGGAGACCGTAGAGCTGAGCAGAGATGACATCAGACAACGAGGCCAGTTCACTCTGCAAGGGGAGAGGAGGACTGGATTTGCTGCTCTATTCGAAGGATTTCAGGAAAGGAGACAGGAGTTGAGCTCAGAAAAGGCTGAGGCTGACTCCCTTGCTGTGAACTGTGTGCCGGTTTTTGTGGCTTCCACGCCTGGATATGGCCACCGTGGCCCATGGAAGTGGCGACCGACTGGGATTGGGCCCTGACCTTGTTTGAGGATTCGACTTGGTCACATTATGATGATTAATGTTTACTTCAATACCCAAGTCGGGAGATTTGCCTGTCAGCTCTGAAGACCGAAGCCTTTTCAGCGCTGAGCTCTCCAGAGCATGATAGCACCGGAAGTAACCGGAAGACAGGTCAATGTGTGTGCTTCGTATCGATCTCTTCATGAATTTGAGGATGGAGAATCGGCCCTACTATTTGATCTTCAGCTCCTGCTGAATTCTTAATTAAGTTCATAATATACATTAACTACAGTGGCAGAAGAGACTTCCTAGCTGAGGGTTAACATACTCTCGATTGCATTACCAGGGGAGGATGGATTGTGCTGTCTCCTTTAGCAGACCTCTGTGGGGTACCTCAGAGATGGTCTGTACCTCAGCGCATGCGCTCTCGTGCCTGGTTGTTTATCGGGATGTTTGGGACGGACAAAAGGCTAAACGTGGAGGAGCCTTCGGAAGCATTGGGAGAAGAACTAAGAGGCTGAGCTCACCCTGACTTCCCAGTCACAATTAGTCACTGAGGGAAACGTCAGTGTTGTCTCGTGGAGACGTCCACCCAGTGGTGAAGTATTTGTTAAATTCTTGTCAAATGTTCCAAATGACAAGCGATATTATCATTGTTTCTATTCAAGTGAAATTTCAATTCAATTCTTTCCTTCTTTTAGGAATTCGGTTGAGTTTCCTGGTCTGATTTCAGTGGAAACAATGAAATCGCAATCAAGTGAGACTATTATATCCATTTTCTAAGGTGCCATTTGATATTTATATCTATAGATACAGTGTTTTTTGGATTTTATGTGCCTGCTTTGGGAGAAGTTATTACTTTATAGGTTTAAACTTACCTTTAGGTCTTAACCTCCTTTGCCTGTGGAAACACAGCCTCCAGGGTCCACTTCCTTTGCTGCTCTCATCTCTGACATTCTGCTGTCAGGAAAGAGGGTGGCTTCTAACTGGCATCCAAAAGTCAGAGGTGAAGACTAGAAGCCTCCCTTTGCAGTCAGTCAGTTGACAAAGAATAACCAAGTGCCTAACACTGACTCCTCCCTGGAGACAAGTCGGATGGCCATGACTGAGGAACCAATGGCTGGTCACATGCGGGCATCTGTTTGTATAAGGAAGAAAAAGAAGTTAAGGGGTCCAAAGGGGATTGCTGTGTTGGATTAAATTTAAAATGAAAGTTATTTGAGCCTTGAGATTCTGCCTTTCACACCCTGAATAAGAGACCAGGCAGGACTCTCTGTTTTTGAGGTCATGGATATTATATTCGTATGGTGTTCTTAGGAGGACTAGAAGGAGAAGCTACACAGAAATCTGCCCTCCCTTGCCAAATTTGGCTACTGTTGTAGCTTTGCACTTACATAAAGTCACCTGTGTATCTAGAAAAGCATTCTTTAAGAATCAACAGTTGTCAGTGTCAACAATGAACTTAGGAATCACTGAATTTAGAGGTCTTCCAGCCTTGGTGTATGTTAGAGCCTCTACACTGTTTTAAAATATCTTCAGATGCAGAGTCTATTCCCAAGGCATCCAGGCCCTTTTTGTACAGTACTCTTACTTTTCGAGGAAGACAGTGGCATTCAAAGGGTTAACGCACTGCTCCCACTCCCCTCCCCCTCCCCCAATTGCTTTATCAGTTATTTTCTAGCTTAATCTTCATTGGCTGTGTGCCCAGGCAAAGAGGGGAAAAATCATATTTGGGAGGCTTCCAAGGATAGTTTTATTTTAGTTTTTATGACAGAAAGGGAAGGAAATATATAATCAAATTAAGACAAAATTCTATGAATACATTAGTGGGTATAGTGGAACAGAGAAGCTTATAGCTATAATTTTGTGATAAAGTTACAATTTCAGCTGGTGGTGGTGGTACACACCTTTAATCTCAGTACTTGGGAAGCAGAGGCAGATTGAATCTCTGTGAGGTCAAGGCCAGCCTGGTCAGCAGAGTGAGTTCCGGGACAGCCAGGGCTACACAGAGAAACCCTGTCCCTACCCTCTTTCTTTCAAAGGGTCTCATATATCCCAGAAAGGTCTTGAAATCACCAGGTCATTGAGGAGAGACTTCAACCCCTTTCCTTATCCCCTTGCCCTGACCTCCCAAGTCTTCAGACTACAGGAGTACCACACCCAGTCTGTGAAGTCCTGCGGATCAAATACAGGGCTTGGTGCAAGCTAATCAAACACCCTACCACTGAGCTAAATCACCAGATCCCCACCTGACCCACTCCCCCCTAACAGTAGCTATGCGCTCCCTCCCTCTCTCTCTCTCTCTCTCTCTCTCTCTCTCTCTCTCTCTCTCTCTCTCTTTTCTCTCTCTTCTCTGTCTCTGTCTCTCTCTGTCTCTCTGTCTCTCTGTCTTTCTATCTCTCTCTCCCTCCCTCTCTCCCTGTCTCTGTCTCTCTGTCTTTCTCTCTCTCCATCCGTCTCTGTCTCTGTCTCTCTGTCTCTCTGTCTGTTTTTCTCTCTCTCTATCTGTCTCTGTCTCCCTCTCTGTCTCTGTCTCTCTCTGTCTCTCTGTCTCTGTCTCTGTCTCTCTCTCTCTCTCTCTCTCTCTCTCTCTCTCTCTCTCTCTCTCTCTCATTTTTCAAGACAGGGTTTCTCTGTGTAGCCCTGGCTGTCCTGGAACTCAGGAACTTGGTCTGTTCACCAGGCTGGCCTTGAACACAGATATCCACCAGCCGCTACTTCCCAAGTGCTGGGATTAAAGGCGTGAGCCACTAAGGCCTGGCCAACTATGCAATACCTACATTCTCATCTTTATCTATTAAGTTTTGAAAGATGGCTATTTTATGAGTTTTCCACATCATGCTGATAGAGCATTAAGCACGGAAATATGAATTACAGCACAACCCGAGCACAGGTGAATCCGGCTTACATTTTATACGATGAGACAGAGAGAAGTGGTGTTGGATCTAGCGCCATAGGAATGATTATCACAATGATAACGAAAGCTCTTGATATTCGAGTTAGCGCTGGGCCCGCAGTCCCGCCATCCACCTAGGACCCAGCGTCCGAGGTCCTGCACTGTACTCCTGTCCTTGTGACAGTAATGGACACCGCTCTTTACACGCATGCTCTGAAGTACGCTCTCCTCTCTTACCAAACAGAACTTCCCTTTGAATAATGAGTCAGCACACTGGAGCTGCTTCCCTGGTGGTGGACATAGGGAAGCTATGGCCAGGGTAAATATCCACATCCCAGTGTGGCTGTTCAAAGTGCTGGAGGAGAAAAATCTAAGAGATGAAATTGCCTCCCCAGCCTCACGAGCCGTCGGCTTTGGCTGGCTCTGACTTAGCTCCAGTAACTGTGGTCCCACATCACTATTAGGTTTGCTCGAGAATCACACTAATCCTTTCTTCTACGAAACACGCCAGACTTCTTTAGAGACAGAATCTCCAAGGGGTCTAAGACCAGCCTTGGGCCTGAGATTCAGACTGGTCTCAAGTTTGTCTCAGGGACCATTGTAGCTTTGTTTTGATTGGGAGCAGAGAAAAAGTGCCTCAAGTTTGGTGCAGGAAAATTTAGTGACGTTGTTTTAATGTCCTCTTTGTTTTAATTTTTCTGATGCAAGTCATGGAAACAAAAAAAAATCCTTTTAATTTACATGGGGACTAAGCCATCATCACACAATCGTGGCTTGCTAGGGAGTCCAAGGTTTGTATGTCTGCTGCAGGAACAGCTTTGTCCTGTTCTCCAGTGAGCAGGGGTACAATGACCCTTGATGCAATGACCCTTGACTCTGTGACCCTTCACCCCATGACCCTTGACTCTATGATCTTTGATTCTGTGACCCTTGATTCTGTGGTTTTCTTTCTGTCATAATACAATATTAAGCATTATTGGTAAGCTAGAATTTATACTTAAAGAAAAGTCTGCAGAGCTGACATAGTCTTCCTGACGTTTCATATACTGTTGAGGGAGCTTTGTGATTACAGGACTTGGTTTATTCTTATTTGGTCCACTATACAAGGGTGACAGACACTTTGAGTCTGTTATCAGTCGTTAAAAATTCAATATGTCCCCAAGGACTAGAGAATCTTCTTCCAGCTTTGGTTTCCAGGCACCTGATTTCTTTCCAAACTGTTAGTCCTAGTTTCATACACACATATTTCTAAGTGTACACTGTATGCTCACAAGTATACGCATATATACATACCTGTACATTTACAAATACGCTATGCAGATGGCTTCATACTACACATGCTCTTCTGAGTCATGCATGGTGTTGGAGGTCTACCCATCTAAAGGCAGAACACTGGCTTAGCCTTCCACCAGGGGATTTAGTTTGTTTCCAGTATTTGCCTGTTGCAAACGAAGACACACTTCACCTGTGAGCATGTATTTACCAAATAAGTACTGGGAGTCAGTTTCAGGTCCAAGTAAGTTTAGCGATTGTTGTCAGATTGCCTTAGATGGAGATGGGTGAGCTCTCGTAGAAGATGGCAATTCAGACCTTCTCCAAACCACTCCCACCTACCTGTAACTCCGTCTCTGAGGAAGGAGATTCAGACCCTTTCCGGTCTCCACATGTTACGTGTACCATGTGTGCACAGGGCCACACACATATACATGCGATTAAAAATAAAGCCAAATCTTCAAAAAATTTTGACCTTTGCCAACCAGATTGTTGAATGATGGTCTCATTGTTGCTTAAATGTGGTTTTTTAAAAGAATTACGAATGATGCAGTGTCTCTTTGGAGTTATTAATGCCTCTCCTTACCTTTTCTTCTGATAATTTCATTGCTTCATGTTTCCGTTTTTAATATCTATTTGATTCTGTGTGTATGCGTGTGTGCCTGAGCATATGGATGGACACTGTGTGCATGAAGGACCCTGTGGAGGTCAGACTGGTGTTGAATCCTGTGGAATCGAATTACAGGCAGGTGTTGGCTGCCTTATAAGTGCTGGGAACCGAACTGGGCTCATGTCTCTCTTTTAGATGCCAATCGAATCGGGATATTTTGGGTGTGGGGAGTGAGGTAAGAGTCTGCCAAGGGTTTTAAGGGTCTCCCACATACTCGTCAAGCTCTGTTCTGAGCAGCTCTGAGAGCAGCAAGCACCATGACAAAGTGGAAGAGGCTATGATTCTGCCTTACAGAAGCAACCGTGGCCTTTCCCTTATCCTGAAAGAACCTTTAGAGAGGGCATGAGGGAGTGTGCACTTCACTGTCAGTCTGCGTGCGATAATGGCACCTGCGGGCTCTGCAGAAGACGACAGCTCTGTAGCAAGAGAATACTGACATATGGATGGGCAGTGGGCTAAGGGGGTGGAGTCAATAAATGTGTCAAACATTTCCCACCAACTGTCAGAGCTGGTTTTATTATTGGGGGTGGGATTGATGTGCATATTTCCTGTTCATACTGAGTCGCCACGAAGTGAAGGGGAGCTGATATTCACAAATCCAATGTGGGATAACTGAACGATTTAAAAACTCTGTGTGTGTGTGTGTGTGTGTGTGTGTGTGTGTGTGTGTGTGTGTGTGTATCAGTCTGCCTCATGTGCTTGGGAGCCCATAGAGGACAGAAGAGGGTGTGTCAAATCTCCTGGAATTTGAATTACAGGCAATTGTGAACCGTCAGAAAAGGGTAATGAGAACTGAACTTGGGTCCTCTGCAAGACCCAATGAGCCATCTCTCCAGCTCCCTGGACCAACTTTTGATAACACTTGTTTTTTGAACTTGGGATAACTGTGTCCTGTTAATGACATTGTATATACTTGCAAATTCAAGACTGGGGACTGTGCTATTCCTTCTCTGCTGCTGTCAGAGGATGCCATGGCCAAGGTGACTTATAGAACACTGTTTATCTGGGCTCACAGACCTGAGGAATGAGTCAGTTGTGCCGGGAATGCATGGCAGCAGGCAGCAGGAGGAACCAAGAGATCACATCTTCAGCTGCAAACACGAACCAGAGATAGTAAACTAGAACTGTGGGGAGCAGCCATGTAACCCAAAAACTGCCCCCCAATGATGTATTTCCTCCATGAAGGCTACACCTCAAACAGCACCACCCCATAATTCTCAAATAGCACCAAAACTTAGGGACTAAGTGGTCAGATGCCTGAGCCTGTGGGAGCATCCTAATTCAAAGAACCTCAGGAACTATCACTGAAGGCAAAAAATGCTCAAAAGAGTGTAAAAAGGTCCATCTTTGATTTGGACGTTATGCACGAGAGGCTTTGGATAAATTCCACAGGATGTCTGTTCAGTATATGTTATTCTTTGGCTCTTTGCTGAGCGTTGGGTTATCTGTAAATGTTCACAGGCAGGATGACATCAGGCTCTGGTGATGAAGCATCCACTGTGTTAAACAGCTAAAGCAGATGGAGAGATTTTCGATTATTTCCAGGAAGTTTGCTGACCTGTGTCACTGGAAGTTCACAGATGCCAGCCTTCCTGGAGTCCTGTAGGGTGTGCAGTGACCCAGCTCCTCCAGACAGCCCCTCCTTCATTCTCACCCTACTGGAGCTCACTCCTTTCGACATTAGGTATTTCTTTTCCTTCAGTTGTGAAGGGGTTGTTTTGGTTTTGTAATTTAGGCCTACGAATACATCTATATCCTGAATGTATAGCCTTGCTGATGTGTAATTTTCTGAGACACGGTCTTACTCCGTGGTTCAGGCTGATCTCAAACTCACAGTAATCCATCCCCTGCCTCAGCTCCTGAGGGCTAGGATTAAAGCTGTGAGTCACCATTATCTTTCCCTTATCCTGAAAGAACCAGAGAGGGTGCCCCAAGGCTGGTCTCTCCATCTCTCATCATATTTTATCACCTTCCATATCTGTAGGAACTCTGATCCTTTCATGTTCCTTCTGTTTGTGTTGTCCTCTCCTTTCCTGACAATACACAGATGTTCTCAGAACATTCTATGCCAAGAAAAAGGTGCAGAAATTCTGCCTTCCCTGCACCTTCTGTCCTTGCAGAGAAAGCTAGTTGAGTTCCTCTACAGCCAAGACTGGTTGAGTTGCTCTAGCAAGACTGGTTGAGTTGCTCTAGCAAGACTAGTTGAGTTGCTCTACCAAGACTAGTTGAGTTGTCCTAGCAAGACTGGTTGAGTTGCTGTAGCAAGACTGGTTGAGTTGCTCTAGCAAGACTAGATGAGTTGCTCTATAGCCAAGACTGGTTGAGTTGCTCTAGCAAGACTAGTTGAGTTGCTCTACCAAGACTAGTTGAGTTGCTCTACAGCTAAGACTGGTTGAGTTGCTGTACCATCAAGACTAGTTGAGTTGCTCTACAGCTAAGACTGGTTGAGTTGCTCTACACTCATCTCTCATTTACCCTCACACTCTAGCCGTTGCATCCTCAACTTGCTGTTATTCTCATTGAGTCAAGTCTTCAGCTTGCTGAGCTTTCAGTCTTCCCTTCCCTGAAGTTGGGTCCTTCAGTGTTTACCATTCTTCCTTCTCGTGTGCTCCCCTCCTTTGGGATTTTATTCTGCTTGCTCTTTTAGTGTTCCAGGGCCTTTCTCCCTGCCCATGCTCTAAAGGCCAAGCTTCTCATTTCTCACACTGTGTGAGCTTGCCACATCCACCCACTCTAGAGAGCCAGTTGTGGTTTTTATAATGTTTATAATCTGCAAGGCCCAGGTTTTACGTTTGACCCAGTCTTAGAAGTTTTGTTATCTCAATAAGGCACTTGACATATATATCATTAACTTTCTTATCTTTAAAATGGGCATAATAATTTTGACTTCACAGAGCTGTAGTTAGAAGTAAATTAAGTTACATATGTTTTAGAAGATATGTCATTTACTGAGTCAACAAACAACACTAAGCCCGCATTACTATGGGTAATTATATAGATAAGTTTTTATTTAACCATCACATACAGTAGTAAATACACTTCATAATCTTTTTTTTCTTTTTTTTTTCGGGGCTGGGGATCGAACCCAGGACCTTGCGCTTCCTAGGCAAGCGCTCTACCACTGAGCCCAAATTCCCAACCCTTATACTTCATAATCTTATCTAGGAAACATATACATGATTTTCTTTGACAAATTCTTGTATCCCTTCTGTTTGATGTGATATGCATTCTCACTTTCTTCTGAATTTCAACAAAACTTATATCAGTTAGAAGGCAACTAGGCTTTTGAATGAACTAATGTATTAACTGACAGTTTGGGAAACATCCTTGTGTCTCTGGTGGTAGAGGGTGTCATGGTTTGAACATTATATATTTCACATGGGCTCAGTCATTTGAACTTGGTCTCCAGTTGGTGGTACTGTTTGTGGAGGTAGCAGAATTTTGCTGGAGGAAGATACCACTGGGGATAGGCTCTGAGAGTTCACAGCCTCCACTCGCTTCCACTCTCTCTGCTTCATGTTTGTGGTTGAGAATGCGATCATCCAGTGCCTGCTATCTGTTGCCATGTCCCCTCCACAGAATGGATTCTTTCTAAAAAATTAGTTGTTTAATTTTTAAAAACTAAAATATAATTCCCTTCCTTTCTAATTCCTCCGACTTTCCCATGTACCACCCTTGTTCTTACTCAAGCTCATGGCCTCTATTTCTTTAATCATTGTTATACACACACATTATTATTATTGGTTAATAAGTACAACATGCTCAATCTGTACGATGTCGCTTGTACGTATATGGCTTCAAAGATGTCCACGTGGTATTAGATATGCAATGAACATTTATCCCTTTGGAAGAGTATGTCCAGATAAACTCGTTATTCCACAAGTTGCTTTTCAACATGGTCTTTTATCACAGTAACAGAAAAGTAGCCAATACATCTTAGGAAGAGAGAGCCCCTCTGTGGAGGTCACGTCTCGGTTGATGTCAGAATTTGGCCATCTATACTGAGGAGATTCCTATCAGAACAGTGAAAGCAAAGCCATAGAATCAGATATGAACAAGTCCTGTGTGGCTGGATTACAGGACACTCAATATCAATAACATAAAGAAAAGAAAAGTCATGGCACAATTCTTCGCCTTACTGCTAGATGCTCCACCAGACAGCCCCAGTGGCATCCCAAACTCATGACATATTGAGTCTTCAAAAGTCATTCTCCTCTGTGTGTCCTGTCTTGGTGCCATTGCCATTAAACCTGCTATTGTCTCCCACCCTCCTTTCTCATTTTTCTCTCCTCTTTATTGCTAAGTCTTGTTATTGTCCTTCCTAAATCTCTCTAGAATATGTCTGTCCTTAAATCATGGACTCAAAGTGGTATCTTTCCTAATCTAGTTCTCATACTATGACCATATTAATCTCTGTAAAAGATGAATTCAATTATGCCACCTTATTAAATTAAAAGCACATAGTGATTTCTGGTATCTCTGTTTTTCAACACTTGAGAATTTCATGCTTTGTACTTGTCAGGCACCTGCAAATAATGTCCCTTCTATATAGGATTCCTTTTGTTCCCATCCTCTTCCACTTTCATATGGCATCCTTGAAGACAGTATATATTATATCTCCTCCCACAGCCTTTCCCACCTGCTTACACATGCTTGTCCCTTCCAGGAGCCTTGTGGGTACTCTCAACTTTCCCCATCATGGCGCCCACTAGAGTACACTGTAATGTGAAGTACATTCTTTGGAGAGACAGTTGTGAAGGACTATGTTTTGCTGGGGCAAACACATGGAGGAATGTTTTCCTGAAGCAGACACAGGTGAAAGAATGTTTTACTAAAGCAGACTCATTAAGGAATGTCTCACCGAAGCAGACACAGGTGACAGGTCATTTTGCTAAAGCAAGCTTGTGAAAGGATACGTGATGAAGGATTCTTAGCTAATGACAGAAATGAATTGGTCTGCCATATATTGTGTATTTGAGATCCATTTGTTAGAACTCCATAGAGAGAAATGTACCAAAAAACTTCTGGCAGTGTGCTGTATCTTCTTGTCAGTTCCACAGACTCAGGATAATTGTCAGTGATGTCAGCTGATACAGTCACACGTGGAGTTTTGCTGAGACAGACTCACATGCTAAGGCAAGACATGTAGTAAGGTAAGATCCGTGGAGGACACATGATGTTTGGAGGGAGTATAAGACCATCCTGGATATTAGATATTTACATTATGATTCATAACAGTAGCAGAATTGCAGTTATAAAGCACCAAGGAAATAATTTTATGATTGGGGATCACCACAACATGAGGAACTGTATTATAGGGTTACAGCATTCAGAAGGCTAAGAACCATTGCTCTAAATGCAGGTGTTATTAAAGATAGAAGTTTCTGAGAATTGCTGGTCACTCGCTGAGGTTACACAGCCCTCAGGTGACAAAGACAGACAGCGTTGGGAACCTAATCGAAAAATCCATATTCTTTATTCTCATGCCAGATGTAGGCTTGCTCAAGAGTTTTGTTCTAACAGAGCATTCACAGAAGATATATACAACCATATTTGTTCTGAGCTTATCTCCTATCCATGCATTTAAAAAAAAACAGCTTTTGCATTCTAGGTTTGAAATGAAAATACCAGACCACGCTGTTATCTGAGTCAACCTCAGAAAGCTTTTTTTTTTTTTTTTTTTTTTTAATTTAGAAGTCTCCTAGGAGGCACTGGTGGAGTGCTCCAGGAGTGAGTTCCTGTGTGTCAGAGGCTGTGTCTGTGGAAGGAAGGAAGCCTGGAAATTGGAAGCTCATGGGTGGGTCATTTTCTGCTCCAATGGGTTCTACATTCTCTTGGTAATTGCAGTCTATCTGGGTAGTGCCCTTCTTTCTAATCTTACTTCAGGAACTACCACCCTGAATTCTAATCCTGTGATTTATACTGTCATTGTACTTGGTGGAAATTCTGGTGGACTGTTGTCATCGTCCAGCAGTTTGACGTGACTCCAGGGATTTCTGATTATGCCATTTTGGCCCATGCCTGTCATCTTTATGATGGGCTGAATAGTTAAACAGAGTGCCTTTCATTTGTAAAATTCCAGACTCTTGCCAGAATTCATTTCCTTTTTTCTTTACTACCTCTATCTTCACCAAGAGGGTGGCAATTGTTGGTTCCCTTCTTAACGAGAAGGACAATAAAGGTCAGGAGGTTAACTGGCCTACCTCTGTGTAACATCCGGGTTACAGTCAGCCAACACAATGGGGTTATGCTTTGAGTCAAATTGTGTTGCCTGACTGGGGAAGAAATGTACACTCTATGTTTATATAGATCTATAATGCTTTCATGAATATTCATTTATTCGTTCAACAACTATTATGGAGACCTACTGTGTACCAAAAGGTAAAGGAGTAGGGAATAAGATAAATACATCGCCAGTGACCTGACTGCTGCAGGTGGGACAGATGACATCTTGGAAGTATATGTGTTACATAGATTCACAGCAGTGATCTTCTGTAGGTAAAACATCAATAAAAGGATAGAAGATGTTTGGGATAGATGAAGAAAGGGCCATCCAGGGCTTCCATGGCATAGCGTCACGTGAGGTAGTTACAGAAAGATGAAAGCCAGTTCTTAGAAAGCATGAGAGGAACACTTCACACAGAACAAACGGCAGTAACAAATGCCCCTAGCATGAAGCTGACACAGACAAGAAGGGAGAATGACGTCACCGGACCATGGGTAAGATGGATGTCGTAGCACACATTATGGTCTCAATCAAGGATGTCCTCAAAGACCCCATGTTGAAGGCTTGGTCTCCAGCTGGCTGTGTCATTGAGAAATGATGGTATCCTGAAGGCACTGACTTCATCAGTAGATTCATTCATCGATGAATTTAGCAGTGAATGGGTTATTAGGACATAGGTTAGGCCTCTCTCAAAGATCACAGGGTAGGAGGGTGGACATGCATGCATTTGATGTGGGTAAACTGACCTTGGTCCTTCTAGGCTATCATGAGGTGAGTGTTGTACTCTACCGTGGTGTCTCTGCCTTACCATGTACATAAAAGACAACCTACCATGGGTTAAACATTTTGAAACTATGGGCTCAAATAGTGCTTCCTTTAACTTGTTTATCTAAGTTTGTTTGGGTTTTTTTTTTTTTTTTTTGGTCATGGTGATGGACAGCTGACAGCTTTAAGGAGGAGTGAAGGGAACCTGTTGTTTCTACAAGATCTCTTGGCTTGTCCTGCAGAGGTGAACTGAGGGAGACAGGATAGTTGACTTTTGATGTCGCCTTGTGCCAGATACTGCAAGAGCTCCTTATACATGTGTCTTACTATTCAGAGCCCTGCAGTGTAATAATCACTCTCTCCACTTTTCAAATATCAAAACCAGAAGGCTCACCCAAGGCTATTCAATCTGAGCAGCATGAGGGTTTGATTTCACTAATTAATTTCATTAAAGTTTAATTTAATTTTGACGAATGTGCCATCGAACTGTCCTTTTGAGCTTTGGTTTATCTTCAGTCTAGTGGGGTGCTTCCCATACATATCCCATGAATATCTCAAACTGAATGCCCACCGTAGGCTCTTGTATCCAATTATTTGGTCCCTAATTGGTGGCACTGTCTGGGAAGGTTTAGGAGGCGTGGCCTTACAGGATTTGAGAGCTTAGAGTCTCACCTACTTCCAGTTTGCTCTCTCTCTGCTTTGTGCTTGTGGTTGAAGATGTGAGCTCCCGGCTTCTTGTTTCTGGTGACTTGCCTCCCTCTTGCTCCCTTGCCTTCCCAGCACGATGGAATCTTATCCCTGGGGAACAGTAAGCCAAAACTCTTTCTTCTATAAGTGCTTTTGTTCATGGTGTTTTATTATTACACCAACAGAAAATTAACCCATACATATCCCACGTCTTACCTCTTTCTTTATCCCCTTAATTGACTGTATCCCTTTAAACTCATTTCTCCATTCTATTTCCATTTCTCTGTCCCATTTCCATCCCATTGTGTTTGTACAAGTAAATCAAACTATTCCGGCAACCTCCTCTCTGTTGCCAATTCTGTCTTTACCCTCTGCAATCTGAATTCACTCCACTTCTACTTTAATTTCTCATCCTGCCCCCAGATCATGCTATCCTTATCTTTTTCGAAGGACAACAGGACTTCTCTTCATTGTGGGAAATGTGTTGAACATTTTGTTGTTTTAAGAAGATCGTTTTGGGGGTTGGGGATTTAGCTCAGTGGTAGAGCGCTTGCCTAGGAAGCGCAAGGCCCTGGGTTCGGTCCCCAGCTCCGAAAAAAAAAAAAAAAAAACCAAAAAAAAAAAAAAAAGAAGATCATTTTGTTTGTTTGTTTGTTTGTTTGTTTTTTGGTAGCACTGCCTTAAAAGTTCTAACCAATGATTCTCACCAAGCCTAACCCATGCCATGAAGAAGTAAGTTAGGTGTGCACAGCCCATCCACTCCTGACTCGTCTATGTAGCATGAACTGGGTGACGTTATGATGAGCCACTGCATTCAAAAGTTCTTAGGCTTTTGCAAAGTTCGAGTTAGCTGTAGCCTCGTGACTTTTGCCGGCACTTGGGGAAGAAAATGCAGTTTAGTTTTTTAAGTTAATTTTTAAAAATCTGCGTACAAAGTTACAGCTTTCATGCTTCCTTTGCCTTGGTCGATCTTCCTCCACCCCTACCCTGTCGTCTCCTTGTCCTTGACTTCTCCCTTTTTAGCCTACAGCAGGTCCTTTCCACTCTCACATCGCATACATTCGGTCACCCTCCCTTCTCTTTCTTAAAACTTCTTTTCCTCCATTATGGTTCCCTTTAGAGGAGCATGACCCGTACCTATCTCACTCATATTAATGCACATTCATAAGAATTCGAGGGGCTGGAGAGATGGCTCAGCGGTTAAGAGCCCTGACTGCTCGTCCAGAAGTCCTGAGTTCAATTCCCAGCAACCACATGGTGGCTCACGACCATCTGAAATGGGATCCGATGGCCTCTTCTGGTGTGTCTGAGGACAGCTACAGGGTACTCATATAAATAAAACTTAAAAAAAAAAGAATTCAAAGCTAAGATCTTAATATGAGACAGAATATCTAATATTTATGTTTCTGATGATAGTTATTAATCTTATCAATCTCAGTTTGGGATACCTCACTTAAATCATAATTCTCAGACCCATCCAGTTTCATGAAAATCTCATTTTTCCTTATGGCTTAATAAAAGGCTATTACATATATGTATCACAATTTCATTATCCATTCCTTCTTTGATAGGTATCTTAGTCAGGGTTTCTATCATTGTGATAAAACACCATGGATTGCAACTTGGGAATAAAGGGTTAATGTCAGCTTAGCTTAGCTTCCTCCATGTCTGAGGAAAACAAGGAACCTGGAGACAAGAGCTGAATCAGAGGCCTGGAGGGTGCCGCTCACTGGCTTACTCAGCCTGCTTCCTTATACACCTCAGAGGCAGCTTATTCAAGGGTCGTACCTCCAACAGTGGCCTGGCCCTCTCACATCAATCAAGAAAAGTCCCTGTAGACTTACCCAGAAGCAATCAGGATGGAGGCATTTTCTCAATTGAGCTTCCTCTTCCTGGATAATTCTAGCTTGTGCCAAGCTGACGAAAACTTAGCCAGAACAATGGACGTGTGGGATGATTGCATTTCCTTGCTGTGAATGGAGCAGCCACCAACTGTGGCTATGTAAGAATCTCTGGGGTGGGTAAGCTTTCGGGCATATGCCAGAGAGGGGTTTCACTAGACCCTGTGGTAGTTTTGTGAGCAGTGTCCATCCACACTGATTTCCACAGTGGTTCCAGTTTACACTTTCACTAGTAGGGAATAAGGATGTATTTCCCATACCCACATCCTCACTGGCTTCCCTGTCCTTTTTGATAATTGTAGTTCAAATGAGACTCCGGTTCCCCAAACAGCAGTCCAAATATCCAAAAAAGGGCTCAACACAGACTAGAGGGGGGTTTCTGGTAGTTAGATAAAATCCAGCATTCCTCAGAAACTCGTGAAGCCAGTTTCCCTCTGCCAAAAGGAATCATTTTTCCTTTTCACTGGCGGAAGGGACAAATGGCTCTCCAAGGTGCCTACTAGCACACCAAATAACATGCTGGCCTCCAGGCTCCTGTTATCATGATTTCAAAGTCCATGCTGGGATCCCAGCCCTTCTCCAGCTCATGGGCTTCCCTACCCACAACTACTCATTCTCCTTATAACCCTGCTGTTTTCCCTATCCCCTGCCCCTGTCACATACAAGCACACAGACACAGACACAGACACACAGCACACAGACATAGACACACAGCACACAGACACAGACATAGACACACAGCACACAGACACAGAGACACATACACACAGACACACACACACACACACAGGTGCATAAACCCAGAAACACACACACACAGAGATACAGACACACACACACACACATAGACACTCACACAGACACATATACACAGACACATACACAGATATACACACAGAGATACAAACAGAGACACACACATGACACATACACACAGACACAGAGATAGACACAGACACACAGACACACACACACAGACACACAGACACACATAAAACCACGCAGACATGCACAGGGACATACAGACACAGACACAGACACAGACACAGACACACACACACACACACACGCACACACACTCTGCTCACCCCCACCCCTCTGTTTTGCCCCTGGTTAGGTCCACTCTGTTGGCCATGTCCGGTCCACTTCCTCTCACTACTCTGACACTTCCAGGTGTGACTGTCTGTCTCTGTCTCTGTCTCTGTCTCTCTGTCTGTCTCTGTCTCTGTCTGTCTCTGTCTGTCTCTGTCTCTCTGTCTCTCTGTCTCTGTCTCTGTCTCTCTGTCTCTCTGTCTGTGTCTGTCTGTCTGTCTCTCTCTCTCTCTCTCTCTCTCTCTCTCTCTCTCTCTCTCTCTCTCTCTCTCTCTCTCTCATACCAATAAAAACTCTTCCCTTACCCAGACCAGCAAGTGGCCATGTGGTTGGTTTATGCTAGCCCTTTGATTGACATAATCTAGAATCTCAAAGTCCTTTCAATTTGGATTTTCCTGTTGGCTAAGGATGCTGAACATTAAGAAACAATGCCCAGGAGGCTGGGGATTTAGCTCAGTGGTAGAGCGCTTACCTAGGAAGCGCAAGGCCCTGGGTTCGGTCCCCAGCTCCGGAAAAAAGAACCAAAAAAAAAAAAAAAAAAGAGTGCTGACTGTTCTTCCAAAAGTTTTAGGGGTTGGGGATTTAGCTCAGTGGTAGAGCGCTTGCCTAGCAAGCTCAAGGACCTGGGTTCGGTCCCCAGCTCTGAAAAGAAAAAAGAAAAGAAAAAAAAAAAAGAAAGAAACGATGCCCAACTGTTGACCGTCCTCATTTCCTCTTTTGAGAGCCGTGCATTCAGCTCATTGGTCCGTTCACTGATTGGCAGTCTGTGACCTGTGCGAATGTGTGTGTGTTACCTTTGCAGTTTTTTATGTGTTCTAGATATTAGCTCCCCGTCTGAAGCTGGCAATGTTCTCACACTGTCTGTTCTCTCTGCTGACACCTTCCCTGGTTGGACGGAGAAGTCTTTTAGTGAGTGTCATGTGGGTCCATGTATTTTTTGCCCATGCTCTTGAACCCTGCTCAGGAAGTCTTACCTATTGTCTGTATCACGAAGTGGTTTACCTTCAGATCTTCTAGTGTTCCCAACTTTAAATCAATGTTTTTCGTCCACTTTGTTTCCATTTGATCTTTTGTGCAGGGTGAGAGGTTTGGTTGACATTCTCTCTTCTTTATGTGTGTCTATAATTTCGCCAGCACCATTTGTTGAATGGGTTGTCTCTTTCTCCTCCTTTTTAAAAAGCAAGCTGTCTGCAGCCTGCCCCTTGTTTCTGGGCCCACAATTTTGTTCCGTTGGTCTGCAGGACTGTTTTGGCTGTCACTAAGGGTCTGTATTATAATGGTGGAGCGTGTGGGAGCACTGGCCATGAGCTTTCTTCTTTGTCTTCCTTTGACTGTGTGAGATGTTTTATGTCTCTGTATGAGTTAAAACGCTTCTTTTCTAGTTCTGCAAAGAATGCCACTGTAATTTTGGTGCAGACTGCATTGATTCCACATTACCTCGTTTGACAGAGGTTTTCCCACGCTGAGCTATCAAGCTAAGTATGAAAGGTCTTTCCGATCTCATTCGTCTTCAATCTTCCCGAGAAGCCTTAACTTTTCACCGTAGAGACCCTTTACCTCCTTTGTTAGGTTTATTTTTAGGTATTTAATTGTTTTCGATGCTGTTCTGGATGGTGTAACTTTCTGATTTCTTTCTCAGCAAGTTCGTTATCGGCATTTATGAAAACTACTGATTGTTAATATTGTATCCTGTGATTTTACTGAAAGCGTTCATCAAACTTTACAGTTTTCGATTGAGTTTATGGGGTCTTTCACGTATAAAGCCATGCTGTTTGCTAATGGGTAATTTTACTTCTTCCCTCTGATTTGTGTTTCAGTCTTTAAGTATCTTGCTTGTCCTGCTCTTCTGGCTAAGACTGGAGAGAGCAGGCACACTTATCTTGCTCTAGATTTCAGAGGAAGTTCTCTCAGTTTTCCCTCATTTAGTATAAGGTTGACTGTGGGTTTGTTGTAAACAGCTTAAATACATTGCAGTGTGGTCCATTAATTCTTATCTCTTCAGATGTCTATCATGAGAGCATGTCGAACTTTGTCAGACGTCCTCCCTGCATGTATAGAGACGAACACTGACGTGTTATTTATTGATTGGTCTACCTTGAACCAACCTTGCATCCCTGTGATGAAGTCAGTTTGGCCACCATCTGTATGATCTTGTTAGAGTGTGGGATTTGGTTTGTAAGCATTTTGGTGGGAATTTTCACATCCCCATTCATCTGGGGAATCGGTCTATAGTTTTCTTCCTTTTGGGTCTGTGTCCTTTTCTGGTTTTGATTTTTTTTTTCTTAGTTACTTTCCTACTGCTTCGGTGAGACACTATGACCAAAGTTAACTGGGAGAGGAAAACCGGAAGAACTTTATTTGGCTCATGTATTCTGCACCACAGTCTATGCTGGGACGCCAAGGCATGAACCCAATCCAGGCAAGTGCCCAGCTAGAGGAAGGAGCTGACACAGACAGAGGTCGTGGAGGGGTGCTGCGTACTGCTTCCTCCTCATGGCTTGCTCAGCTTTCGTTTTTTATACACCTTAGGACCACCTACCCGGTGGCACCCCCCCACCCCCCAGTGGGTTGGGCACTGTCCCATCAATCACTAATTAAGGAAATGCTCTTCAGGCTTGCTTGCCTACAGCCTGGTCTTATGGAGGCTTTTTGATTTTCAGTTGAGATGTTTATTTTCCCTCTAAGACGACTTTAGCTTGTGTCAAGATGACAGAGTTGGCCAGGACAATGTTGATGTAACACTGACTTCAGAGAACGAGTCCAGTTTTTCATTTCTTTCTGCGGAACAGTTTGAAAATGGTTGGCGTTGGGTGTTCTGTCAGAGTTTGAGTCAGCAGTGAATTCATCTGGCCTAGGACGTTTTCTTTGTGTGGGGGATTCTTAGTGTCTCTTCCAATCTCACTGCTCGTTATGGGTCTGATGACATCGTCTATGTTGTCAGAATTTAATTTGATGGGTCATAGCAGGTAGAAACTAATCAATTTCTTTTAAGGCCTTCAGCTTTGGGGAACGTACCCAAAGCCTTCCCAGTAAGTTGACTCATCACTGGAGTCTTTATCTTTAATTTAATCAATTTGGGTCGTCTCACCGTTTTGGTTAGCTTATCCAGGCATTTGCTGACTTCCTCAATCTTTTCTAGGAACTAACACTATTGATTAATTTCATGGATTGTTCCGAATCTCACTCCTTTCTCTCCTAATCTCTCGTCATCCTTTCCAGTTTACTGCAAGTTGAGTTTGGCTTTTTCTTGTTTTTCTAGAACCTTGAGGCCCACCAGTAGGTCATCCCTCTGAGATCGCTCCGCCTTTTAAACCACGAGCTTCCTCTTAGGACAGCCTGCACTGTCCATCAGAGGTGCTGCTGGGTTAAGCTCCAGTTCACTGGATTCTAGGAACTTTGAAATGTCCTCCCTGATTTCTTCAATGGCCCGCTTGTTCATTCAAAAGTGGATTGTTCGGTTTCCCAGTACTCGGGTCGTCTCCGAGTCTCTCTTGGTATTGATTTGTGTGTTTAGTGTATTGTGGTCCAATAGGATACACAGTGGCTTCTTTCCTTGCTAAGCCTTGATTTGCACCCTGTAACGCGATCCGTTTTGAAGAAGGTTCCACGTGTAGAAGACTATGTAGTCCCTGTCTGTTAAGTGAGATACCTGTTAGTCCCCTGTTAAGTCCACTGATCTGTGGTATTCTTTAGCTCTAAACTGTCTTTACTAATTCTTAGACTGGAAGACTTATCTAAATAGGATGGGGTGGGGGTAGTGACATCTCCACTCCTCTTGTGTCAGGACCCATGTGTTGTGCTTTCTAATACTAATTTCATAAAATTTGCAGCTCCCAGTCAGTGAATAAACATTCACAAGTCTATATCTTCTTGGTGTACCGCGCTCTGCACTAACACGAAGGGACCCTCTCTCTCTCTGCTCTGACCAGCTTTAGTTTGAAGTCTATGCAATCGGGCAGGAGAACCAGGACACTAGCTTCTCCCCTTCACGGGGCAGGCAGATCGACTGCCAGCATTCGACTTCATTCTTCGGCGTCTTTGGTAGTAACTGTGAGCTTTTCAGGGATTGCAGATAATTGGGTTTTGTTTAAAATCTTTCTTTTCATTTTTTTTCCCGGGGGGTATGTCTATGACATGTGGGTGCATGTGTGACATGGGACAAGTGTGCAGACCAGAGGACACCTTTCAGGAGTCAGTGCTTTCCATCTACAAAGCAGGTTCTATGGATCAAACTCGGGTCATCGGGGTTGGGCAACGAGCACTTTCACCCCACTGAATCACCAAGCTGGCCCCAGATCTTGTTTTACGATCTAGTCGGTCTGCATCCTTTAATTGGTAAATTAACGCCGTTTCCATTTAAGATTACCACAGAGAAGTGCGTGCTATTTCCTGCTTTGATGGCTGTTCATCTGGTTGGGTGACCTGAGGCTGGCTCCCCGTCTCTTCCTTGCTTAGGATCATTCCCTTGTAGGGCATAATCGGCTCCCTTTGGCGGTCTTCCAGGGCCATAGATCATATGAAATATATTCTTTCCTGATTTCTTTTTTTTTTTTTCTTTTTTTCGGAGCTGGGGACCGAACCCAGGGCCTTGCACTTCCTAGGTAAGCGCTCTACCACTGAGCTAAATCCCCAGCCCCCTTTCCTGATTTCTTAAGAGTGGAACGATCTAACAGATGGTCTGATATCCTCCTCGTGGCTCTCCCTTTGTATGTGAGTTTTGTTTTTTTCCCTCACAGCTTTTAGCGTAGCCCCTTTGCTTTGCACTGTTGACATCTCGACTATGATACATAATGGAG
This sequence comes from Rattus norvegicus, assembly GCF_021556685.1. Taxonomy (NCBI): domain Eukaryota; kingdom Metazoa; phylum Chordata; class Mammalia; order Rodentia; family Muridae; genus Rattus; species Rattus norvegicus. The sequence goes on from NC_141540.1 coordinate 137,605,195, forward strand.
TCTTCTCCAATCCTATCTGCCTGGAGTTCTAAGGGTCTCGTATCACTTAGGGCTAGACCCTCCCCTTTTTCACCAGCACTGGGAAATTCTCGGATATAATTTTATCGACTAAATTCTTTTTATACTTTATCTTGGCTCCTCCTCCTCCTTACCCATGGATTCCTTCTGACACCTTTTTAAAGTTAAATTTTATCTTATGTATATGGGTGTACCGCCTGTTTGCAGGTCTGCATACCTTGTGTATTCCTGGTGCCCTTGAAGGCCAAAACGGAATGTCTGCTCCCCTGGAACTGGAGTTGTGAGCCACCATGTGGTTGCTGGGAATCGAACTCAGGTCCTCTGGAAGAGCACCCAGTGTTCTTACCTCCTCAGCTGTCTCTCCAGCCCCTTCGGCCTCTTGAACATACCTCAGAGCTCTTCTTCTATTCAACTAGGCCTTTTTGTTGATTATGCATTGCTGATGGCTTAATTCTTTCTTTCTTTTATTCAGTTCTAGAATGGTTGTGTTTTTGTTTTTGTTTTTGTTTTTTTGTTTTTTGTTTTTTGTTTTTTTTTTGTTGTTGTTGTTGTTGGTTTTTTTTTTTTTTTTTGGTCTTCAAACCTCCTTGCTGTTGTTTTTTTTTCCCCCTCCATGTTTTAAAATCTTTACTTAAGTTACCGTTTCATCCACCTTGACGTCTTTCTCATGAAGGCTGTAGATTGATTTTGCAACTTCCTTATTTAGGTCCCGAATTGATTTTCTCACCCCACCCTACCCTCATCCCCCCACACACCTTAAACCAAACTTGGAAGTTGGTGGAGAGTGTGGCTAGTCTCAGTGAGTCAAGCATGTTAAAGCAGCAAATCCCACCAGAGGGAAGGTTTCTGTGGTTGAAGACCCCAGTGCTATTAAGGGTTTTTCCTGACAACTTGACGTAAGTTCAGGTCCTCTGGGAAGAAGGAACTTCCACTGAGGAACTGCCTCCAGCAGACCTGTAGGCAAACCTGTGGGGCATTTCTTGATCATTGATTAGTGTGGGAGAGCCCCGCCCATTGTGTAGGGTGCCACCTCTGGGCAGGGGGTCCTTGGAGTGTAGCCAAACGTGAGTCCAAGCGTAAGCTAGTAAGCTAGTTTCTTTCTACTCCAGCTCCAGTTCCTGCCCCGAGTTCCATCAACGGTGGTCTGTGATTGGATGTGTGAACCAAACAAACCCTCTCCTGCCAGTGCTGCTTTTGGCTGTGGTATCTGTGACAGCAAAAGAAAGTGGGCCTGGAGAGCTACTTTCTGCCAGACTCCCCAGTGTCTGATTTCTGAGGCCGATACTTTGGGGCTCTGTGGGATCGTTTTATCTCCACAGGGTTTCTTTGCCCGAGACGTTGAGGTCCTAGGAAGGGCTCACCCACCTTTCCTCAGTGCCTCAGGACACTGTAGGAAATGCCGTTACACACACAGCTAGGATCCCAGCGTGGGCACGTGGGTGGAGTGGAGGTGTAATGTGTTACAAGCTATGGAGACTCTCCCAGCCTCAGACTCCTAACACAGTTCTGCAGTCCCCACTCTGTGTGCTGTTGGGGATCTGCTGTCATCAAGGTGATACCTCAAGTTCCAAGTTCTATTGCCCCCCTCCTCCCTCCCTCTCTCCTGTGCCTCCGATCCCTGATCCCCTTGCTCTTCTGGGCAGTGGTGGAGGTGAAGGAGAGGTGGGCATTGCACATCCTTTAGCTGCAGACTCCCATGCCCCTTTCCTGTGCCTCAGTCTTCTGTCTGTCCAGACAGACTGAATTCTGTCCAGTTTGGGTTTCCAGTAGCAGACACTGTTCTTCCTACTGGGCTTTTATGGTCACCTGTGTTCAGAGTCTTTGAACAAGCTTCTCTTGGGGGGGACCCAGGTCAGCGTGAGCCTCTTAACGTGGCTGGAGGCGCTAGCTGGCCTTTGTGGGGAAAATTCCTCCTAGCCTTCTTCCTGTTTTCAGTTACTGTTTTCCTCACTTCTCTCTTGGTGGCTTTTCAGCATGACTTTCTTACATCTGATCCCACGGGGGTGGTGGGGTGGGAGGGTGGCTTCTAATGACTACCCCGACACCACCTTAAAGCACTGACAGTCTGGTTTGGCTTTGTTTTGTTTGCTTGTTTGTTTTGGGTCAGGGTCTCACTGTGTATCTTGGCTGTTTCAGAACTCTCTAAGTAGAACAGGCCGGCCTCTAATTCACAGAGATCTGCCTGCCTCAGTCACCGGACAGCAAAGATCTGACCAGCTAACAAGTCTGTTCTTAGGGATAGGAACTATTTAATTTAAAAGGCAGATGTCTGGAGTGACAGTGTCTGCTAACCCTCTCTTCAATGCTGTTTACTGGCAGTAGGTTGTGGGGGTGGACGAAGGACTGAATAAACAGGGACAGTGCAGTCTCTTTTTCTGAGTTCAATCTGTAGACCTGCAATTTAGTGATTCACGTCTGGCTTTTTGCATTCAGCCAGCATCCTGTCTTTCAGTGCTCATCATAAGCAAATGTAAGATAAAATATTTTCTGGGTTACTCCCAATCAGGGTTTCTCCACTTCGTGGTAGTTCTCCCCCAGCCCCCAGGGAAGTTCTCTGATCTATTGGGTAATGAAAAGAAAACTTAATAAAAACTACTCTGGCTCACCCTCTCTCACTGAAGGAAGTAGTTTTGAGGCTGCTGTCTCTGATGCCCAAGGAGACGAATGAAGTTCATTTTAGCTGATTAAAAAAAAAAACAAAAAAACTCTAGGGGTTGGGGATTTAGCTCAGTGGTAGAGCGCTTGCCTAGCAAGCGCAAGGCCCTGGGTTCGCTCCCCAGCTCTGAAAAAAAACAAAACTCTAAAATTCTTCTCCGTTTTATTTTGTAGAATAAGTAATAGCTTTTGAAGAGCAAGGAAGAAAATTGTCTTTTTTGCATTCAATTTTAAGGTGGATTATAATGTTAACATCTGCACTGTAAGTATATTATGCTTTCCCACAATAACTTAAGCTTAGTGTATACGCTGGGCTGACAACCTTTTATTGTGCAGATAACATTGTAACGGCAAGAGCAGAAATCAAACGAGAGAAAGAAAAGACCCTCTCTGATCTGCCGCTTTAGTAAATGGTTCTTGATGTTTCTTTCTAGCTCCTGTCAATCTGGCTGTCTAATTCTCAGATGGCTACAATCTTTCACACCAGTCTGTCTGCAAGGCGAAGGTTGCTACTGGTGTTTTGTAGACCTTCCCTTAGCCGCTTCTGAACTCTTAAACGCCAAGACATTTTGTTAGGAGGTTGCCAGATGGTGATGGGTTTCTTAAGAAAAAAAAGTGCCTTAAGCTCTGCGGTCAAAGGTTTCAGTTGTCAGCGTCAGTGTTACCACAGAGCACTGTTGGACTGCACTTTTATCGCCTCAACAGCAGCCGGCCAGGGACCAAAGAGAAAAAGCATCCGAGGACACAGGATTCTGCTGGGGTCCACGGGAGCTGAGAAGACCGAAAGACTCCCTTTTCCTGTTCTTAAAAAAAAAAAAGAACAAAGGGAAAGATTTTCAGTGCTGCTTGATTGTACGTGAGGTGGCCTTCCAGAGGTGACGAGTCCAGCTGGACATCTAAGATTGCCGGCAGCCAGTCTTGGAAAGTCATCTTCTCACGTGTGGATCCCTCCTCTCAGATGGCTACAGGCTGACACAAACTAACCAGCACTCGGTTGGCACAGGCATTGTGATAGGGGCTGGGATCTCCATATGTCCCCAGCTTGCAAAGCTCTGCTCTGAGGAATCCACCAGCCTAGCGGAGGATCTCACAGCATGGTATAAGAGCCAGAGTGCAAGGGACTAAAGTTCACAAGGAGGTCTGTGATCCGGGCACGAAAGCATCTTCAAGAAGTTCAGGCAGACTCATCAGAAAGAATAATCTTGACTAGGTTATGGTTGCTATGTGGCTGTTATGTGCTAGGTCCAGATGCTAGTAAAAAAGTGTCCCTGTGAGGTCTGGACTTAGATTAACATGTGGGTAGGCATCAGTCTAGGGACAGCATGGGATTTGGTACTGAGCAGTCAGTCACCCAGTTGGTGGTGAATAGAGAATAGGGTTAGCAAAGAGGACACATGGAGGGACCCATGGCTCTAGCCATATAGGTAACAGAGGATGGCCTTGTTTGGTTTCAATGGGCAGAGAGGCCCTTGGTCCTGTGAAGGCTCGATGCCCCATTGTAGGGGAATGTCAGGGTAGGGAGATGGGAGTGGGTGGGTGGGAGGGGGAGCACCCTCATAGAGGCAGGGGGAAGGGAGGGGACTGGAAAGGAGATAACATTCGAAATGTAAATACATAAAAATCCAGAAAGGGGGGGCAGCAGGGAAGGCAAGCTGTGAAACCTCAAAACCCCCAGCTTTCTGGGGGAAAGAGAAGAAAATAAAGGTGGTGACATTTTAAGCTGGAAAAGAAGAAAGAAAAAGAGAGGGAAAAAAGAGGCTAGGGTTAGTACCTGGTTGATTCCAAAGCCCGGGCACTGGCCTTGCGTCATCCTGTCTACTGTCCTGGCGTCATGCCAGCAAGTGAGGAAGATGCCGGGAGGAGGTACCAGGCCTGTAGAACAGCACGTGGGGAGCTTTCCGGTGGAAGAGAACTGGCAGTGAGTGAGGAGGCCAAGGGAGGCTCTCTCCCCATTGTCTTAAGTACTATTGGTGGAATGCAGAGGCATTTCAAGGGAACCGAACTGTCGGATCTTCTGGGCTGTGTTTGTTAGGTGTGAACAAAACCAAAACCAAACACAAACCAAAATAAGACACCCAAACCAATTCTTATTCTCAGTGGCAGTTGGAAGACTTGCTATCCATGCACAGTGCCTGGCCCTCCGCTGTCCCGTCCCAAGAACTACTCCCTTGGCTTAACCTTTGGGAAATGGGGCTGCGATTTGCCTAGATTTACTATCACCCAACACGATGGACTGCCTGGGACACGGGCTCTTGGCATCGGTTGACCAAAATTAAGCGGCGAGATGTACAGGCCAGGCACGGTGCCTTCCACTCTTGAAGAAATGGGTTCGATATTCAGATCTGTGTTTATTTTATTTCAGTAAGCTGAGGAAAAGTGACAGGGTTGGTCTCAAAGAACCGGACAAAGGATGGTGTGGCCATATGGATTCCAAGCCCCATGGAGAAAAAAGGGAGAAGAGAAGCAGTAGATAGTGAAGGTTGGACAACAGCCGGCAGGAGTCCCTGTGGTGGGAATCTCTGTGGGATTCTTTCCTTCACAGCACACCAGCCCCTGTAGAGAGGGGCTTTGTTTCCAGTCAGGGCTTGAGGAGTTGGTTACACAGAGTTTTGTTTTCAGAAGCCTGTGTGTGAGCTGAGGTTGGTGACTCCACCGTCTCTGAGTGGAAACAGCTACAACACTCATGTGCCCCTAATTATCCCCGAGGATATAAAACATCTAGTACCTTGCAAGGCCTTTTTTTCTCTCTAGGACACAAATTCCTCTTTCCTCCCTCTTCAATAAACCAAGTTGTGATTAAAACCTTAGGGAGGAAAAAGGGCGCCACCGAGCATGTCCTCCACAACCCTCCCAACGTGGCCACTGAGTCACAAGAAAAACATTCAGGATGAGAGACCTCGGGGCCCCTGGAGGCAGGGGTGGATCCGACTATTGATAAGCTTCTTCTCTCTATTTAGAAACTTGCTTTTTCCCAGAGAGGTCCTTTAAAAGTGTTGGACCACTGACTGCAGTTCCGTTCACGGCCACAGACAGTGGCTGGGGTGGTTGGCAGGAGAGACACGTGAAGGACTGATTTGCCTTTCCATGACACGCAGGCGGGTGGCACGGTGCCCAGGACTGCAGTACAAAGGCCACCCCTAGATCAGGTAAGGCCCCATCTGAGCACAGAAAATACATATTTGAGAAACGTCAGCACCAAGGATGTCATTTTTTCTGTTCCAGGATATTCGTTTGAAAAAACGGGAACAATAATAAAACATAACACAGTGACTCCTGGGCCTGGACTATTTTGCCATGTGACCACACTGACCAAGAAACAGAAGAAGGGGCAACACAGCTAAAGCGTTATAAAAAAAAACAACGTGAAGTGCTAAACGTGTTCCCTTCCATTTTGAAAGAGGCTCCATCCTTCTCGGCTGAGCGTACCAAAGACTAAGCGTGCGGGTGCCCGAGAGTATAAACATTGCTCACAGCCTTGCGCCCCAGAGAAGCAAGAAACATTTTTTCTAAAGTTTGAAGTCTCTGCCCAAACACAGTTTGCAATGTTTTGGGAGTAGGATCCAAGTTCTGTTGAATGCTTATGAGACATTTTGCTTATTAAATAATCTTCTGAAATCTGCCAGGTTTCAATGACTCATGGATTCATGCAAACGAATGCATGGCAGTTTGGATTATGGAATCCGAGGGAAGAGAATCCTCAAATGTGCACTTTACAGGGAGGAGACCGGCTGCCAGGACACTGGAAATGATTTGCCCGGACCACGCCCTGGGAAGTGCCCATGTTTGGAAAGCCGGGCCGGAACCCCAAACCTCCGAGCTCAGGACTCTTTCTTCTGAACCCAGTTTTCCGTGGGTATTCTGGTCTCATGGCTCTATTTCCAAAACAAAACTCTAGAAAGAAATCAGAAATGACCTGCCCCCACCCCCGTACCCACCCCCGCCTCCCGCTGCCCATCACCCCCTCCCCCCTCCCGCCCCCCCGTGATTTTAAGATGAGAAAAATGTTTAGAACCGCAAAGCTGTGTGCCTCCAAGGAACGCACGACATGCCGTAAAACGCACAACGCAAAGCATGTTATTCTTTACAGCCATCTTGGCGATGCTGTTAGTGACACCAGACAGGGAGATGAACATGTGAGAGGCTTGCTCAAGGTTCCTAGAAACCAAAAGTGGGACTGACCGGATGGCTGGGCTTCCAATCTCGGAACGTTGTAGTACAACATGACCCTAGACAAGTGTTTTTAAAGATGAGTAACTTCTGCCATGGAGACGGGACTTTCCCCAGTCCCATCCTCTGTCCCCCGTGAAGAATGCTGTCTCCCACCATCCCCTCGTGTAGCACGCTGCGGGCCATCAGCAAGAAGGGCTTGTTCTACGAATGCCCGTGTGTGGATTGTCTGAGTGTCGGCAACAGCTGTGATAACAGCAAGAGGATTTTTATTAAGCACACATTTCTAGGTTCTACCCTAGGTTCTTTACGAGTACTAACTAATTTGATTTTCTTAGCAAGCATATTGTTATCTCAAATTTACACATGACGGACTTGAGGCACAGGGAGTCCGGGCAACACAGATAACAATGGCTAAGGAATAATATTTACATTTTTTTCTTTTTCTTTTTCTTTACAGTGGGGGCCAGTGAGAAGTCTCTCTGGGTAAGGACGCATGCCAGCAAGCTATGACCTGGGCTTGATGTCTGGAACCCACACAGTAGAAGGAGAGAACTGACTCTCACAGGCTGCCCCCCTGATCTCAAGAGGCTGTGGCATGCAGGTACCCCTCCCCCCACATAAACGTATTCATGTAAAAAATAGAAAATGTTTTCAGTGATTTTTTTTTGTATGCTAGTGTGAGGCCTTTGTCCCCCCATCTCTCTCTCTCTCTTTTTTTTTTTTTTTGGTTCTTTTTTTTTCGGAGCTGGGGACCGAACCCAGGGCCTTGCGCTTCCTAGGCAAGTGCTCTACCACTGAGCTAAATCCCCAACCCCTGTCCCCCCATCTCTTAACCTTAGCTGCACACACCTAGAGCAGCTAGTTTAAGCCCCTTGCTCCCACAGTTCACCCTAGCTCTATGTATTTTGCGGTCCTGTCCGCACACCCTGTTGTGTACGCAAAGACTTAGGTATCCTTTCTCTACCCAAACTATACTCTTTTTAATAAGTTGTTATCACTCTTGTACACAAGCATAAGCTGTGCTAGCCCTTCAAGACAGTTGAACTCGTTTGAAGAAAAAATAGGAAACAACCCCCTCCCCCACCTGCACACACACACATCCTGATCTTCCCTTTATTCCAATGTGTTTATACAGACCAGACCAGGTCCAAGTGAACAGAGGGCAGACTGAAGCAAAGGGAGGGTGGTGGGGTCACCAAGGCTGTGTGTGTCACAGTTTGGGCGAAGCTGGAAAAGTGCACTCTTGGGGCAATTCACCAGATTGAATTTACACCCCATTCCGGAGTCATCTCTAACAAAACAACCCACCTTCCCACAGGTTTCCGAAATGACCCCCAGCTGTGAACTCAATGATAGGTTTGGAACTGGGTTACCACAGAATAGAACATCCTTGACTCAACGCGCTTCAATAAAAATAATGAAAAATGCTTAAATGTGTGCCTTTCCGTACACAAGGGGACGGTGTGTCTACCTAGACCTGAGACAAAACCAAGCACTGGTATAACAAGTGTTTGGGTGCAGAATGTCTCAGGCAGGAGAAACGGTCACAGTGGCTAATGTATGTTTGATATTACAACCAGAAGGGTTAAACCCCCTGCTCGGGTCCATGTGGTTTCCTCCTCATGAATTAATCAGGAAAGTATGTCCGTTTCATAATGTTCCTCACACACCTGGCTCTCAGCGAGCTCTGTCTCCACTTGTCTGCAGACAGACCTCTCCGTAGTTTGTTGACCTGGAGCCATGAGCCCTCCCGATGAGAGAGCGTTGGCTCAGGAGGTCAGATGTGAGAGTTCTGTTTGGCTTGACAAAGCCATGCCTGCCTTTTCTGTCATGTGACTTTTATCTTCTGGTTGAGAACGTCGTTCTCACACCCTCCCCTGCTTTTGCTCAGGGTTGCTGTTGCTATCTGAGGACTTAATTCTTCAGGTGAAGAGAGCGGGATGGAGCTTGGAGGGCAGGTGATGATCGCACCCCTGCTGTGTGTTAACCCCCCCCCCAGTCATTCCATGGGGGATAGTGTGGCGGGCTTGTCTCCAGGAGGACAAGGGGTTACTCTTGCTTTGTAGAACGGCTGTAAGTGCTGACTAACACCTCAGTTCCGTTCTTCTCTCCATATAGGAATTCTGGGACTCAACTGGATTCTGTCAGAGAGGAAGGGATGTGCTGAGCTCTGCAAACCTCCTTCCGCTATTGACAGCGGAGCCTGCTGGTGAGGGACGGGTGACCTTCACCTGCTCTGCCTTAGTCAATAACAACCCAGAGACAAACAGTCGCTTCATCTACAACAACCACTTAATTTTGTGCCCCACTCTATTTACAGTCAGAAAAAAGAAAAGCAAACCAAATTCTGTGATATGTATTTTTTTTTCTTCAGTCAAGGATGTACCACAAATGTCAACAAAGTGTCCTTTTGGTCAATACTTGCTAGGGAAAGTACAGTGTGTTCTTGGGATGATTATGGTACACAAGGCTTCTCACAAACTAATGAAAACATCGAACTTGTTACATATTTATACACAAGTACTTTGGGATGTTGTAGGAAGGCGAACTCCACAGATCTACATTCTAATAAAGCCCCATTCACACATAAACACATACACACATAACTTTTTTGTATTTACATCAGCCATGGGTGGAATTTTCTGCCCAGTCCTGGGGGTGGGGGCAGCTTTAAATATTTCATGGGAAAATAAGAGTGCTTCTTTACTCCCTTAAGACGAAACGGAATGGATAAATAATGCATATGTCTGAGGCCAGTTTTAAAAACCTCGTGATTTGTACTGACTGAGGGGAACCAACCGACACGTGAAGCCAGAAACTATGAAAATTGAAAGGGAAATAGGTGGAAAATTCCACAAGCCTAAATCCCAGCTCCCAGGACGGCAGGATTGTCACCTGAGAGGCATCTGCTGAATTTTTGGCAGCCTTGCATTACCTTGCTTTGAAGACAGAGTGTAATATCAAGGGCTTCCAGAAGGAGACTGAATTATATTTGCTGGGAGACTTCTTGGTACCATCAATTTATCTAAATCTAAGTGAACAGCCAATATCGAGAAAGACGTCAACCCCGGAAGCTTCCCCTAGTGGACAGTATTAACTGGGGACAAGCAGCTAAGGTGCCCATTTGACATAATCAAAGTGGACCTGGGCTGTCAGGTTCTCCCAGCATCCTTCAGTCCCTACTCCTCAGGGTATAGTTGACAAACCCCCACGACCTCTACTCTGAAAGGTCCAGCCCAGGGGCTGGGCTGCCTACCCCCCAGAAGCTCTTCTCTGTGTAGCCCAGACTTTAGCTTTCCAGCTGCTGCTCTTGGTTTCCTTTTCCCCCCTCTCCCTACATGGTACAGGGTCATGAACTCTATGGACTCTCCCAGATGCCTCTCCCACATATCTATAATAATTTTTTCCTCCACCATACCTAGGAGCAGTCACAGTCTGTTCTTTCCTATTCTTTTTTTTTTTTCATTCAGAGAGCACTGTCTTTTGGTGGGGAGGGGAAACCTACCCTCAAATCTGCATTACAGAGTTCTTGTAACCATGGGTCCAGGCAGACAGATTGTTACTGCAAAGGCTTTCTGCGCTAGTTTGTACACCACCTGAGGAATACAGGGGAAGGTTCACCTACAGTAGAAGTTGGGACTTCCCACAGCGGGAACAATGTCAGGCATTGTAATAAATGTGTCCTTCGGACCTTCATCAAGTGCAGAAACATTTCATGTATGAGGAGGGTGGGGCCGATAAACTCTCAGAGAGGTGAGTTCAGTTACCTTGACTGCCACAATGTGTTACTTTCTAGGCATAAGAAACATTCTATCTGAGTCTTTTCTATTCTAGGGAATGAATACTTTAAAACCAGTGTTTAAAACAAGTATTTTTACAAGTCTTTTCTTTTACACTCCTACCCCACACTGGGAAAACATTTCTGTAAATGTTTTATCCTTCTTCCCCACCCAGTAAAGATTTTGTGCCTGCTGTGTTCTGGGCACTTGATGTAGACCTGTGATCCCTTTCTCCCAGGAGCAGTAAACCCGATTTCCCATTTCCTGTGCTCACAGTCTTAAAAGATTAGTCAATCACAAAAGACTGTGAAGTCGCCAATCATAAAAGACTGTGAAGTCGGATTCTAACCAACAGGGAAAAGACACAGGCACTACTTACATTAGAATAAAAATCCAAGAACAATTCCCATCCCGGTGTGTTTGCTCTTCCCATTGGCGAGCAATGTTCCCTGTTGATTAAGAGTAAAGTTTTACCTTAACTTCATTTAGAAGGGCTATCCCATTCTTAGTTCTAAAGTAGGCATCTGAAGTAGCTTTTGAGGAAAAACCTAAGCACAAAGGAAATATCTAATAAGAACCCAACCCCTTCTTACTTGGATATTTATTTAAACAAATAGAGGGGAGACTTTTTTGGGGGGAGTTGAAAGGGTTTTTTGCTTATTTGTTTCTCACTAATTTTTATTTTAAACTAAAAAACATTATTTTATGTGTATGGGTGTTGTGCCTTCATGAATGCCTGTGTACTATATGCACGCCTGAGTAGCCAAAAACAGGGTATTGGGTCCTCTGTGAGCTGCTGTCCAAGTGATGGGAACGGATCCCTGGTATTCTCGGCAGAAATAAGTTCGGGGTGGCAAGGAAAGAGACTGCCACCCCATTGGAAATGTCTGGAAGAGGCAAAACTTTACTCTTGGTCAAGAAGACCGAACTCCTGTAAAACCTGAAAATTTCAAGGAGAAAGATCAAATCCACAATTGCACAATTAAAACAATTACGTACTCGCCAGGAGGATGGACACTGGCCAGGTCCACGCCTGGGACTCCCAGAGAATGGCACTTAATCAGGTTGCTGAGGTGCTGGTAAAAGCAAACCTCACAAGGGAATGGTACTTCCTGCCTTCGTCCAAGGAGGGCAAGCATACATCCTGACGTACTTCCTGCCAGTGCACCTCTTGCCTGTGTCTGATCAAGCACATCCTGAGCAGTTGGCGCAACCAACCTTGTTTACTGCCATGAAAGCACAGGACCATCTTACCTGAACAACAGCCCCCAGCATTCCAGGAAGTTGTCTGTCCTCAGGCAATTAGGGCTTCCGGGTTAACTTTGGCCTTTACTCTCCCGAGAGTGGGCACACAGGAAACACGCTTGGTTCGATCTAACTCGGTGGTGCCTATGCCTTTCCCACAGTGGCTGGGGTTGGATCTCACAGGCCTTTGAGGATTGGCTACTTTTAAAAGAATCAGTGCAAAGGAAATGAAGGGAGAAAGGGTTAGCTACTCTAATCTCAGGGTAGAACAGGCTCTTTGTGTTAAAAAAAAAAAGTTTTACCAGGTCAAGGTTAGATTAAAAACACTTGCATAAAAGTTTTTCAAGGTGAGGGAGACAAAAGGCTCTGCATTCCTTATAATAAAGTTTTATAGTACCTTATAAAAAGGACTCATATTTAATACTTCTTACGTTCTTCAAAAACCACGTGTGCTCTTGACCACTGAGCTATCTGTCCATTCTCAAAAGGGTATATATTTTTTTAAAGATTTATTTTATTTATGTGAGTTCACTGTAGCTGTTTTCAGACACATCAGAAGAGGGCATCGGATCCCATTACAGATGGTTGTGAGCCACCATATGGTTGCTGGGAATTGAACTCAGGACCTCTGGAAGAACAGTCAGTGCTCCTAACCACTGAGCCATCTCTCCAGCCCCCTGTAGTTTTTTTTTCCAATGCTGTTTTCTTCTATAGTTAAGTTGGCAGAGGAGCTCAATAGAGCATGAGTGTGGGACTTCAAGGTGTGTGGTGTTTCCCTTTAAACGAGAATGGATGGGGCTTTCGTACAAAGTTGGTTTCCCTTCATATTTAGAATACTAACAGAAAGGCAATCAAATCATTTCTCTTTTGCCATGTGGGTTCTATAGGGTATGGAATAAAAATTCACCAAATGTAGCCTTTGAGAAATTTGAGTCAATAAAGAGAAGTGTTCCCAGTTAGAAGGTCACAGGCCTTATCAGACAGGCTGGGGCCAATCCCACATAACTATCAGCAGACTACTCCAAGGGGCAAGGTAGCTCACGCCTTTAATCCCAGCATGTGGGAGGCAGAGGCAGGTAGATCCCTGGGAGTTTGAGTTCAGCGGGATGCACATAAAGTGTTTTTCAGGACAACAAACAAAACCAAACCCAAGCCAAACAAACAAAAACACCACACCCCCAACCCTCCAAACCAAAACAACAGCAGTAAACAACGAAAGCCAAAACAAAACAAAACCAAAAACCACTCCCATTATCCTGTCTTGGTTCTCCATAATACCAACTTTCAGAGTCAATATTTGGACTGGGACACTGTAACACACACACACCTCTCCCCCTGCCCCTGAGAGTAATCTTGTAATCTTAATTGCTTCATTTGTAAGGGACATTCTTTTGGTTAAGGAGTCATAGAAAGTGACTTAAAAAGTACTTGATTTTTTTAATATTTAGATTTATTAATTTATTCTATATGAGCACTCTTGTCATTGTCTTTAGACACAAGAGAAGAGGGCATCGGGTTCCATTACAGATGATTGTGAGCCACCATGGGGTTGCTGGGATTTGAACTCAGGACCTCTGGGAACGCAGTCAGTGTTTTTTTTTTTTTTTTTTGGTTCTTTTTTTCGGAGCTGGGGACCGAACCCAGGGCCTTGCGCTTCCTAGGCAAGCGCTCTATCACTGAGCTAAATCCCCAGCCCGCAGTCAGTGTTCTTAATCACTGAGCCATCCCTCCAGCCCCATACCCTCTCCTTTTCCAGCTCAAAGAGCTGGATTCCTGGCCACCTTGGTCAGAGGAGCACAGCTTGAACAGTCTCAGAGCTGGAGAAACACAAGCATCCGAGGCACTGGCTTTGCAGACAGCCTCTGGGATTCTGAACAATGAAGCACTCTCCGGCCTTGTCCGGGGACAGACCACGTGGTAAAGGCTGCACGTGGCTGTGGCCCCCCTTTGGCCTTATCGTTTCTTCTCTGCTTGGTCATCTTAGATTCAAGTCTCTGATGAACTGAGTTTAGTTTCCCTTTGATATGTGGTTGCTTTCTAAGACCTTAATCTTTAAGATGTCACGCCTAACTGGGGCGGGGGTGGGAGGTGGGGGTGGGGAAACAAAGCGAGAAAAATAAACTCCGCTCAGTTGTAGAGAGAAGGGTGTATAGCAGTGGGAAGATAGACGTGTGCGGGGCGGTGGCTACAGCCTCTTTGTGTAAACCCGTATGGTCAGAAGCAGAAGTCAGGAACTGGAGTATGAATGCAGGTCCCTTTTCCAACCTGTCAAGGTCTCTACAGACGGTTGCTGCAGGTAATATGTATGACTGTCTGGAGCTACACAGATAGCTGTTGTGAAGCTGAGAGCTGAAACGGACTGAAATTAGTCATATTTTTCATCTAGTCCATAGGGTCTGCCTTCGTAATTGTTCTATAGGTAGGAGACTCGAAACTTCCACTTCATTAACTTCCTAGATTCTTTTTACTGTGTTTTTGAAGGTTATATTTTCAAGAATAGCTATGTATGTATGTATTATTTATTTATTTGTTTGTTCTAAATAAATATAAATATAGCCCAGCCTGGACTTACCACCTTCCTGTGTCAGCTCCCTGAGTCCTGGAGTTAGAGGCCTGCACCACCATGCCCAGTTAAGGAATAATCCTTTTGTTTGGTTAGTGTTTTTGTAATTTCTCTTAGCATTTTGAGTATACGTTCTTCTCTTTGTCTTTTGATAAATCCATTGACAGCCATGAGTAGTTCCCACGTAGGGCAGAAGGTGTTTTGGGTTCACTGGTCACATCTCCTGGATGCTTTTCAGACTTGCGAATTTCCGGTTCAGCCATTGTGTCCCATTTCTTTTGTTCGTTTTAGTGTTTCCCTCTCCCTTTCTTGAAATTTTCACTTTGCTCACCCACATTTTTCCTCACCCAACGAGAACATTTTTTCTCTTTTATACTTTTTGATTCTCTTTCAGCTAAATCACATGATTCCATTTTATTGAGGCCCAACTCTGATGATCTATCTCATTTCTTTGTTCAGAATAGCTCTGCCCATTTTCTCTGCTTCCTTACTTCTGTGTGGCTTCCTGGGCATCGGATAAAACCTACAACTGCCACAGTCTCCATGGGGAGGCTTTATACAGGGAAAACCCCCTCCCCCCAACACACACACAACCACACCTTCCACTTAGTCCTACAGCCACTCCGTTCTTCCTCAGGGAGAAGGGAGCTGCTGTGCCCTTCGTTCATTTTCTGTGTTGGGCCTGGGACTAGAGGAAGCTAATGGTGTCTTCCAACCCAAGTCATTGTGCTGGGCCAAGCAGAGCTTGCAGATTGGCAAAATGTTAGCCGCTTGTGAAAGTTTGGCGCTTTTCTACACCCTGTTAGCTCAGAAGTAATGGCCAGGAGATCCGGTATATTTATTCACAAGCTTCTTCCACTATAGTTGGCCAGGGGTCTCATTTGTTCTGACCTGACTGTGCTGTCATAGCCTACTTCCCAGTCATGGGGCCATTTTTTTTTAATTTTATGTGAGTACACTGTTGTTATCTTCAGATACACCAGAAGAGGGCGCCAGATCCCATTACAGATGGTGTGAGCCACCATGTGGTTGCTGGGAATTGCACTCAGGACCTCTGGAAGAGCAGTCAGTGCTCCTAACCGCCAAGCCATCTATCCAGTCCCGTTATCTGCCATCTTTGGCTGCCTCTGCTCCACCCGTCCTCTGCTGGGGATCCTCCTGTGCCCACCTCTCCTCTCTCCTCTTTCCACCTGAGACCCCTCACAGGGATCAGAAGTCCTTCATCTTCCTCCCCTGCCCAGCTATTGGCTGACCAATCCTTATTAAGCAATCAGAGGTGATGGAAACAATTTTTACACAACTTTGAGACAGGACATGCTTGACACTGCCAACATCTGACTGCAACCAGATCTCTGGGCTCCGGACAGAAGGCAGCTCTTTTAGATTTTGCAGAGGCGAGGAGATTGAGCGCAAACCTTCTCTTCCCTTGGTGAAGCTAGAGGACATCTGAGGTATACAGTTGTGCTTAGAACAATGTCCTTAGCAGGAGGGTTTCCCAAATATCTCTTCAAGCTCTGATTTGCCTAGTTTTGTGTTCCCCTTGAGTTCATGGGCCTTTCAGTTCATTTCTCACAAAGGTAATATTTTTTTTTCTGAAACGTATTGCCGAATTGTAGTTTAGGGTAGCCAAATTGGAAGCAGGACAGGTGGATGACAATGAACCAATTCTTAGCTAGAATACACAATATCCCAGAGGTGCCAGGGGCTGGTACCATTTAGAGAGCTACAAAGTGTCCAGAATGCACCATGGTTGACTTAGGGTTTCTATGGCTATAATGAAACATCATGACCAAGAAGCAAGTTGGGGAGGAAAGGGTTTATTCAGCTTACACTTCCACATTGCTGTTCATCACCAAAGGAACTCAGGACTGGAACTCAAGCAGGTCAGGAAGCAGGAGCTGATGCAGAAGCCATGGAGGGATGTTACTTACTGGCTTGCTTCCCCTGGCTTGCTCAGCTTGCTCTCTTATAGAACCCAGGACCACCAGCCCAGGGATGGCACCACCCACCATGGGCTGGGTCCTCCCCCATTGATCACTCATTTGGAAAATGCCTTACAGCTGGGTCTCATGGAGGCATTTCCTCAAGGGAGGCTCTTTCCTGTCTGCCTACTCTAGCTTGTGTTGAGTTGACACAAGACAGCCAGCACTCTGGATGATAGGTTCGGAGTGGCATGTGAAGCTAGAGAGACAGAGGTGATGTGAAGAAAAAAGAGCGAGCTAAACTGTTCAGACATGGAGGGCATCAGTGAAGCATCTCAGATAGAGGGTGTGTGATAAGATGTTTCGGAATTACTCTACGCGCTGACACGGGGCATGAGAGAGAGTTGTAGGACGCCATCTAGGATGGCAACCATAGTCAAGAGAGGGTAGTTTTAATGGCGACCCAACGCAGGAGGCCGGGAGTACGTATGTGCTGATTGATAGTAACAAGTGGAGAACGGGAATCAAGAATGAGCAGAGGAAGGGGCAATGCCAGATAGTGCAGGAAACTCTTGGGAGAGCATGGCTTCTGTGGTCACTGAGAATAAGGTGGTTTGGGACAGGGATAGTGACGTTGGCTAATGTCATGGAATGCTTTAGTGACAGACAACGCGCAAAGAGCCGTATCCAGCACTTACTACATGTCTGGTCCTCAGGAAAGGATCTGGCATAGAGACGTGTATTTGAGAGGCAGTGAGAGAAGCTAGGAGTGCCTTCAGAAGACTTCTGAAGAGATCCATCGCTGTCCTCAGTTTTGATGTGGCTTGCATCATGCCATAAAGAATGGGTCTTATGAGGCCTTACTGGGGCACGCATCTGTGTGTGCGTTTCTGATATCGACACCTGCATGAACAGTCGCTCGGGAGACAAGCTAATACAATCTGCCCAGGAAACCCTCCGCCTTTGAAAGGCAGAGCAGAAGTTAGTATTCTCCCTTCCCACGTACTCTTGATGCTCAAACAAGGTATGGAAAAGAGAGAGACACTGCAGTGCTCACTTCCATCTCCTTACGTGGGTTTACCAAACTGGGCCACGCCCACTTCCTCTTCCGCTTGGCCTTCCATGGCTAGGATGCTGAAGGGTTAACACGGGTGCCTTGTGCCCTGAGGTGCTAGGAGCTTCTGAAGACAGAGGTTACACTTCATATTCATCTGGAAACTCGGTTTCTTGACCAGGCCTCACAGTGTCTGGCAAGGTGTCTGGACATTGTCATTGTCGTCGCCGAAGTTATTTCCTCGTCTCAGAGTGCAGTGCGCATGGCAGGTAGGGTGGGTTGGAGGCATGGGCAGACGGTCCAGAAGCTCCGAGTGTGGGGTGCCTGCTCCGGCGTTTGGGAACCTCAGAATTGTGGAGAAAGACCCTTAGGGTTCTACCAAGAAATCACCCTCAAGTTTGATTTGTCGTCTTCCTTGGAATAAACTGATTTTTTTTTAGAGATTATTAAACATCACAGCTGGGGGAGGGAAATCGTCAAGGGCAGGACGCGTCAGCATTGCGCAGGTAGTAAATAGTAGACTACCTAACCCAAACACGAGTGAGCGAAACACACTCTGCTTTGTGCCTGATTTAAGGTGCTAGATGTGCGTGGCTGAGGGCAGTCACAGGATCGGTTTTCTTTTCATTTCCTCCGGTCTCCATTTACCTATGAACCCCTCTTCCATGGTTGCCAGGCAACTACCAAAGTCCTCTAAACTGAAATTCCAACGTAAAAAAACAATGACTCTTTGTCGCGGCACCTCCTCACCAAGGTCCTCGGTGGCCCCACCCATAAACCTGTCACGATGGTTAGTTAGGTTAAATGCTCTACTGTGAGGTCAAAGTACCCAGCTGCCTTGCAGGAGACCCTGTTTCTGCAGAGGGAAGTGTAGTTTCAGCCTCCAGAAGTGAGGAAGGAATGCCACAAGGCGGGGGTGGGGGGGGGTGGGGGTGGGGGAGTCCCGTGACCATTTTCGCATTCTTCACCCATGGCAGACATTACTAATCACTGACTGAGCCTTTTATTATGGCTGTGCTTGGCCATGACTGCAGCAACTCTGTCAGGGTGGTGCCCAGGACTGACTCAGTACGACATTGCTGGTCTAGAAATAGAAAATACCCAGAAATCCTTAAAACAAAACAAAACAAAACAAAACAAAACAAAACAAAAACAAAAACAAAAAAGTGTGCTTTTCCTCACCAGTAAACCCGGGTTGAAGCAGTCTATAGTTCTATAGTGGGATCAATGCTGATCAGGGATGAGCATTTTCAGTTACCCGATGTCATGCGCATGTGAGTTAGCTTGTTAATAAGACCTATGTTATAGTTTTTTATATATATATATGTATATATATAAAAACCCGTATATATCTATATCTATATCTGTATATATCTCAGTGTGTGTGTGTGTGTGCGCGCGCGCGCGCGCGCGCGCGCGCGTGTGTGTGCGTGCGTGCAGGCGTGTTGTGGAATAGTAACAAGTTTGTTCTTTTCAGAGCAGTCATCAAAATCTTGTGATTTTAGTGAGTACGCTATGGCCAAAACCAACTTTATTTTTCTGGAAGAAAGGGGAAAAAAAGCAAATAAAAGCAAAGTGAATAGGGCTTAAACAGACTGGTTTCCCTCAGGGGCCCCACAGTTAGACTTAGGGGATTCAGAGCCTGGCAGCCTAGGCACCCTGCATGAGCATGGGGCTCCTCTACGGCATGGCATGGATGTATGTCCCTTGGACCCTGCCCTCCCATACTGCCTATTCCAAAGGTTCTTATGTGGGTGCCCTGGGCTGGAAGGTCCAGAACCAGACATTCCTCTTTGGGATCTAAGGCCTAACTTCCTTGCCTCCTCTTAAGCAACCTTTAGGAGGTCCCAGAGAGAGAGAGAGAGAGAGAGAGAGGAGGGGGAGGGGGAGAAGGAGGGGGAGGGGGAGGGGAGGGGGAAGTGAGCAGATCATTAGTTTCTACTAGACTTCACAATTCTAGCAGGGATGTTAAATTGTTCTTTAAATCGAGTTTTACTGTACAGGAGGAGAACATTGGGGTTGGGATGTCACAAATGGATAAAAGCATCAGAAGGAGGTTTCCCAAGACAAATGTCCCTTCTTATCTGTGACAGGACCCTAGCAATAGCCTTAGGGAAGTAGCTTGGGAGCCAGCACACTCAGTGTGTTTATTCTGCGCACATTAACTTAACAGGTGCTCGTTGACACTAACGAGGTAAGACACCTTGGGTGGCTGACCCCCACCAGGTCGTGGTTTTTGACAGAGGAATCTAATTACTTACTTTATCATATGAAATGGGAAGTAGCCATGTCCCCTTATTTGGCAGAATTCAAAATTTTACAAGTTAATGATTGTAAAATTTCCTGCAGGTCTTGGTACCATCCTGTCTAGACAAGAAACTATTTTCTCTATGGCCAAACATGTTTTCTTAATACTCAAAGTTTACCAATGTGTCAACACAGCACTGAGAACTTTTGTTCCGCCAATCCTGTACCATGTCTGTGTCATGGTCCTCACATAGCACTGAGTCCTGGACCACATCTATGTCTTGACCCTCAGTTTACCTTTCTTTCCTCCCTCTTTTCTCTCCTACTGTCTCAGATACCTTATTTCTTTTATTACCTCCCTTCCTTTCTTTCGATCTCTCCTTCTCCCTCTCTCCTCCCTCCCCACCCGGTCTCCCTACTACAGAATCCATTTTTCTCCTCTTTTCTTTTTTCCTTATTGCCTCTCTTCTCCCCTTTCCAGTTTGATCTTGTTTTGTTCTGTTTTTCCTCTTAGAGCCGCCCACATGTGAAAAAGAGGACTTTGACCAGAATAGATTCAGGATCATACCAGTCCTCTGCGGATTTTGGAAGATGAGGGTAGCCCACTCTGGGAACACGTCTATAAGTTGCTCCGATTAACCGGCCTTGGTGAGGTTAGATGACATCCATGTCAGTCACTGAAGAATGAGGACCGAGATGGAGTCTACCCTGGGTTTGGTCCCTGGAGACCAGAACCATAATTATTCCTATTGGCAGTTACCTCAGAATGAACAGGAGGGCGAGGAAGATTTGTTGGGTGCAATCTCTCCCAACAGAGCGTGGGAAGTGATCCAGGGAGTGTTCTTATCAGGGAAAAACGAAAGGTGCACTGGGCAGGAGGAGCAATGGTTGTCCCTGCTCATCATGTCCAGGAGACAGTTGTTTTCAAGATGATACCACACACGCATGACCTTAGGGACTGAAGGATTGCTTCCGGAGTGAAATCACGGAACACGGAAGTCCACAAACGTTTATTTTCATGTCCTTGCATGGAATGTGGTGGCTGGACTGTTTTTTTTTTTTTTTTTTTTTTTTTTAATATCTAGTGAGAGTCTCTCGAAGCCACCAAGAACAAGCTATTTTAGTACTTGGGTGTTTTAGAACACGGTCTGTGAAAGCCATCATAAGCGATGAGAATGAATAAGTAATTGAGATCAATTTAATTCCACTCAACGGGCGCTTTGACGAGTGTGTGGTTTTGATCAATAGATCAAACGTTTCAAGGAGAAAATGGGTGAACAACTAAGGCACCTGGAAAGTCATGCTGCCGGCTGAGTGGTTGCAGGGTCTGCCTCAGACTCAGGGAGGTAGAGCCGGGCGTTGCCGGTCAGAGAGTGAGCCCCACCCATCCTCAGCATCTGGGGAATGTTGGGTGTTCTTCAGCCTCGAGCACACACACAGCTTCCCCTTAGCCTTCTTCGTGTCCTGTGGTAATAATACTTCAGGTTCTCTTGAGGTGGTTAGGCCAATAACCTACCTTCACACAAACCATCTCACTGGACTCTGGATTCTTGCTGGGGGCGGGTGGAGTGGGGCAGGGCAGGCAAGGGAACAGGGACAAAGGAAGTCCAGGGAGGTGGTGCGACTTGCCTGCTGGATCACACAGGTCGTTAAGGAGAGAGCTAGGACTCAGCTGAACTTTTCCGAGCACATCACTACCAAGTTCTCTTTCTTAGCCTCTCCTCTGCCCTTTTCTTCCTTGGACTATGAGGGATTCCTCTTCTTTAGCTCATTCCCTGGTCTTCCTTAGCGTGTCAAAGGCTGGCATCATTTAAGGCAGGGGGACTCCAAGTTCACTGACAACCACACCTTCCTTAGGGAGAGCAGCATTCCTCCCAACATGTCTCCAGAGTTCTGAGCCCAACTTCGTCCTCACCTCTTCTAACATTTTGATGGCGTTGCAGGTTACATAGTTCAGAAACCAGCCCCTGGCACAGGCATGTGAAGGAAGGACAACAAAGAAAGGAAAAGGAGATTCAGGCCCAGGCCCAGGAGCCACAGACCTGCAGAGAAGGATGAAGCCACTGCCGTCTGAAGGCTGGCTAGAGGAACGCTCACTAGATAGATGACCAGGCCCGTACTGTTGAACTGTTTCCTCAGGGCATCATCTGGGGGACTCCTGAGCGGAATCTGACTTGATTTGGAAGCCAAAGAAGCCAGCGGTCGCGCAGTGAGTTTCTCGGAACTGTACTCCACAGACATCTTTGGCGTGCTGGTTAGTGATGGTTCAGTTGCTTTAGCTCTTTAGCTTTTTACCTCAGTAATAACGAAGTAACCTGATTAAGAGCTGGGGCTATTTTATGGGGCTAAGAAAACACCCCTTCTACCAAGCAGCCTGGTAGATTTCCTATTAGGTCATTGTTTGAGTTGGGGAACAAAATGACTAGCTGCCCCTGGAAATAAAAAAGAATGACGTCTTCAAAACCTACACAGAGGAGAGATAAATATTACCTCCGTCGGAGGAACCTGACAAGCCGGGACAAAGAACACATGATAAATATGGGCTTTGTTTAAAATTTAATTAAGTTTCTGAGTCTCTGGTCTGTTTGATGGTCAATATTGAATGCACCAGTGGAAACAAATTCTGGAAGTTTACAGCTGGAAGATGAATAACTCCAGGGTAACAAGCACTGGGCTTGGGTTTGATTGACTAAGGCTGTCTCACAAAAGGTGGCTCCCTGTCCTGGTGGCAGCTGGATCTGGTGCAAGCCACCGATCCCAGTCTTTTCCTTCCCAATGTGGTCACCACCGAACTTCTCAGCCTTAGGATGGATCTAGGGACCGGGTGTTCCGAGGGAGCCTTCCCATAGGAGAGGGGGCTGAGCATTTATGAGCATTGCCAGACATTTCCTGTCAGCCCTCAGCAGCCTTTCCCCATGTCAAATCTTCCTTACTATTTAGGAGTAACGGCCAAAGTAATCCTTCCGACTCACTTCATTTGACAGCGTAATTTAAAAATACATTTCCCCAGGGGCAAAAATATGCCTGATACACAGAAAGAACTATCTTTTTAAAAGGGGGATTTTTAGTGCACAAACAGCTGTCTTCCATTTTTGGCATTAAAAAAAGGACCAAATAAAATGACTAATCTTGCTAAGTATTAACAATAAAAATGCTGACAAAATCTTAACTATACACCTCACATCCTTAGTAACACTGTAATTATAGCTCTGGCAAAAGCATGCATACACACACACACACACACACACACACACACACAGTTCGCACAACACCCCCGACACAAGCACACAAGCGCCACCATGGTCTCACCCATCCGCACACATGAGCACATGCCCCCGAGCGTGTTTGAGAACATATAGGATTACTGTCCACTCTTACCACTGCCGCCCTCCCCACGGAGGGAGCATACTTACACGATGACTCCCCACATGAGTCATTCAACTGCTCTGAAAAGGCCAGCGTGGCTTTTAAGAAAACGTCTTTATGTAATGCCAGTCTCGGCAGATGATACTCCGAACCAATGATTATTGACATATATTGATCAGAACTGGGATTCAGTTATGAATACTTGACTAACGCATCAAGATGCCATATGTCTACGGTTTGGGGGCTTCTTATGCATGCAATGGGACCCTGACACGAGGGTGAGCCAGTGTGGCCCACGATGCTGAGACAATGAAGCTCTTCTGAGAGGTCACAAACAAGCCGCCAGCAGTAGGTTCTAGGGCTTGGGGAAAGGGCTGACCCAAGAGAAAGGCTTTCTGAGTTCCTTTGGCCCAGTCCCTTCCAGGTCTGGTTTTCCTCTCTGTTCTGGAACGGGGGGAGGTAGACTTTTGTCTGTGAGTTTCAGCCAAGTTTCATCCCCCAAGGGCACTGAATTCTGCAGAGAACTGAACCAGTGCCAGTGAGGAGAAGGCTCTGCAGTTCAGCCTGCCAGGGAGCGCATCTGCGAGGACCCATGGTCTGGAGACACCGACTGTGCTTAGAGTGAGGCAGGCAGAGGCGTTGGAAAGGAGGACTAGGCCTCGGAATAACCATAGCACCTTCAGCCTTCAGGTTTTGACGAACATCCCTATGTGTTCGTTGTAGGCAGGAAGGGTGGTTGGCTGTACGACTCTCCTGTCTCACTTAGCTGTAATGGCCTTTTACCAAAATAATATGACTCATAGGTTTGAGTGGATGGGACAGGTTCTGTCTTCTTTCCTTTTCTGGGCGGTACCCACCTCACCTTGGCCAAGAGAATAAACTATTTGGGTTATAGGTCAGTGCCCTTCTGCCAAAGAAAAGGGTGCTAGTGAGGTGTGGCTGGGGGCTGGGGGCCGGGGTCGTCTGCACGTAGAAATGATCATACGTCAAGCAACGAAAACAGATAGAATTTATTTCGTACTAGCTAATTGCAGGTACTTTCGCATATGCCGTTTCTCCCCAAAGCAGCCAAAGCACCCACTGGAACAACCGTGGAAGGAATCGATAAAAGAACAAGGCTCAGAGGGATGAAATCACTCATCCAAGCCATACAGGGTTCCAAGTTCTAGTCTGACTCCAGGTCTGTCTGATGCCAGGCCCGCAGGAGTGTGGGAGCCATTCTTCGTTCTTCTAGATTGAGGCCCTAAAAATAATAAAGAAGAATATAGATAATAAGAAAAGAAAGACGTAGGGGCTGGGGATTTAGCTCAGTGGTAGAGCGCTTACCTAGGAAGCGCAAGGCCCGGGGTTCGGTCCCCAGCTCCGGAAAAAAGAACCAAAAAAAAAAAAAAAAAGAAAAGAAAAGAAAGACGTTGGGTGGTGGTGGCTCATGCATTTAATCCCAGCATGTCAGAGGCAGAGGCAGGCGGATCTCTGTGAGTTCAAGGCCAGCCTGGTCTACACACCAGGTTTCAGGACAGCCAGGGCTACAAAGAGGAACCCTGTCTTGAAAAACCAAAATATTGAACTGAAGACCCAAAATTAAACACGCACCCCTACAGACACTTGAGTTCTTGGCAAAGAAGCCAAAACCATACGGTGGGAAAACAAAAAGCATCTTCAGCAAATGGTGTTGGATTAACTGGATGTTTGCATGTAGAAGAATGCAAACAGATCCACATTCACACTCAAGTCCAAAGGGATCAAAGACTTCAACATCAAACCAGGCACACTTAATCTAATAGAACAGAAAGTGGGGAATGGCCTTGAACTCGTTGGTACAGGAGACAGCTTCCTAAACAGAACACCAATGGTTCAGGCACTAAGTTTAAGAATTAATAAACGGAACCTCGTGAAACTGAAAAGCTTCTCTAAGCCAAAAGACACTGTCGTCAGGACAAATGAACAGTCTGCTGATTGGGGGAAAGATCTTCACTAACCCTACACTCAACAGAGAGCTAACATCCAAAATATATAAAGAGCTCAAGAAGACCCCGACAGTCCAAGTAACCCAATCTAAAAGTGGGGTACAGAGCTAAACAGGGAATTCGCAACAGAGGGATCTCAAATGGCCGAGAAGCACTTAAAGAAGTGTCTCAAAACAAAACCAAGCCAAACCAAACAAAAAGCAAGAAAACAAAAACAGAAAAAGAAAGGAAGGAAAGAAATTTGGCTTGGCAATGGAAGAGCAAAGAGAAAACGAGTCACCGTGTCAGCTAGGATAGGAAAGGAAAGGTGTGAGATGGGTGGCCGCAGGATGTGGCCAGAACACAGTCACCAAACAGAAAGTTCAGTCACCCGAATTGCCTGGGCTGAGGAGGAAAAGATAGAGCAGGTTAGACCCTCTGCTAAGGGAAGAATGAAATCTGGTTGGAAGATAGGAAAATGGGCAAAAACAAACAAACAAACAAAAACAAACAAACAAAAACACCATGTACTTTCCCCAGGATCACCTTAATTCAAAAGGAGTGCTTTATAGAGTTCAGAAAGGGAGTGCAATGCCTTTTGGGCATTTGCTCATGTGTTGTTCCAATCCCAAACCCTATCTCCTATCCCTAACCCCAAGCCTCACCCACCCCCAATAACCCACCCCCAACAAAAAGTAATGCACTTATCAGCACCAACGTTGCTGAAAGTGGGAATATTCTGCATAAGAATAAGACTAGATTTCTAAAATATCTAAGTAGGTTCACGGATGCAAGGCCATATGCAAAGTTAACAAGATGCCTCCCCCCACCCCCATCCCCAGCCCCACCCTCTGGCCCATCCTATTAACAGCAGACTGGGGAGGCCGACAAGTTTAATGAATGCCAGGTGCCCATCCACGCATGGGATTCTGAGATGTGACCTCTTCTTTTTGGGACACTGATGATTTTTTAATAGAAATAATTGTATGGAGAAAAATTTTGGAGATGTATGTGCATTCTGCTGCTTAAGTGAGGAAGTCCCAGAATTTCTATACTATATTCTGTATGAGAATATTGGGCTATGAGTCTCTCTAGTTGAATACATTAAGTATGGGCAACTTGGGGATGAAGCTTTCATAATAAATCACAGTATCTTATTTCAGAGAATGTCCACAAAATTTTCAATACTTTGGATAATTTTATAGAAGAACAGTAGATCAAGGAACATAATCACTACACTCGTGAGATTAGTCAACACTCAGAACTGTTGGCTCATTAAAAAGCAAAACAAAACAAAAACCGATATACTTTTCTTTTACATGTGTGGGTGTTTCGTCTGTGCACCATGTGCATGCAGTACCTTCAGCAGCCAGAAGAGGGCGCTAGATCTGCTGGAACCGCAGTTATACAGACCGGTGTCTACTGAGAATCAAATGGAACTCATCTGAAACAGCAGCGAGTGCCCTTAATTGCCGAGCCATCTCTTGAGACCCCCAGAAGTTTTGATTTGGATATCTCTGTTGACTACCTTGGGTATTCCTTGGTTAACTGACCTTGTGCTTTCCTATCTTTTTGTCTAATCTCTTTGTTTGATTTTTACCGCCCCTCCCCTTGATTTGTAAGAACATATTACTTATATGGATACAAGTCAGTTGGCAGTTTTATGTTTTGATAACATCTCTTCCCCTTCTGGTACCTGCCTTTTTACTGGTTTTAGTGACACATTTAGACAGCTCCGTGGATAAAGCAAGGACCCAAGTGTGGATCTGCAGCAGCCAGGTGAAAAGCCAGGTGTGGAGGGGGCATGCACCTGTAAGTGCACCTGTAAATGCACCTGTAAGTGCACCTGTAAATCCTGGCGCTGGAGAGGTGGGGACAAACACATCCCTGGGCTTGCGGGCTAAATCGGTGAATTCCAGGCTCAGTGAGAGAGCCTGTTTCAAAAAGTAAGAGAGTACGTAATAGAGAGAAACACCCGGCATTGACCTGTAGCCTCTACGCACGCACGCACACACGCACGCACGCACGCATGCAAGTATTCATAACTGTGTGTACTCATACATACATGCACGATATGTATATGTGTGCACATATGTGTATATATGTATGTGTATATGTCTGTATACTTATACTTACATACGATATAAAAATATATATACATATATGTATATATGTGTACATGTATATAGATGGGTATATATGTATTATATGGGTATATATGTATATTTATGTGTATATATATTTATGTATATATATACATATATGTACACACAGACATCATATTCCCCCTCACATTTTTACAGTTAATATCATAGTCAGTGTTAGAAAGCTCTCCTGCTAAGCATTGCAGTGACTAAACCCACTTACAAACTAAAACATCTCTGTAGACCAAGACCTCACAGACTTCACAGAGTGAGGGTGTAATGGACAGGGGACATATATAGAACATGCAAAATGGTAAAACTCTCTGGAAATAACACAGCTGAGTGTTAGAATGACTTTGGGTTTGGTAATAAGCTTTTGGTACAACACTAAAGGCCCAGACCTAGATGGAAGGATCCATAAGTTGGCTGTCAATAAAACTAAACACTGCCATTCTGTGAGAGATACTGTGAGGGACATGCCAACGAGATGTGGGCCGGAGGGACTTATTTTAAAAAAGGCTTATTTGGTAAAGAACCAGCATATAGAATGCTTAAATCTCAAAACAAGAAGACAGACACCCCAGCTTAAAAGGTAGTCCAAAGATTTTATAGGCCTTTTGTGAAATGTATGCACATGCACACATGTATACTGTTTGTATGTTACGTACAAATGCAGGTGGCAGACACTGGTGAGATGCTGTCTATCACCTAGGGTCAGGAGACCGTGATTTTAAGCAGCTGGATGTTGCCACACATCTGTAAAACGGTCTATTCAGAAAACTGGCAGTAACAAGTGCTGGAGAAGGATGCTGGACAGCAGAAAGTGTTTGACGATGTGCGTGGAGAACAGTGCCACAACTTTGAAAGGCAGTCTGGCGGTTTGTCACAATCTAAACAGACTCTTACCATAATATCTACTGATTGCTGTCTGGAATTTGCTCAGAGGATGAAAACTATGGCCACAAAACTCTGCAGATGACCTATTAGCAGCTTTATTTGTAAATGACCCTTAAGACACACACATATAAAATGCGATTTGTCCACACAGCGGGATGCTTTTGATGGAGCTGTGAAGGATGAAAAGAAATGGCAGAGGGGGGGGATCTTAGCTGCATTATTATGACGTGAGAGAAGTCAGCGGTGAATGATTGTGACAAAAGGCAAATCTGTGAAGTCAGGATCAGGTTAGAGAGGACAACCAGGCGGACCCTGTGAGATGCTCTTGGCAGGGAAATCACTCCGTGCGATGTCTTCACAGCGAATATGCAGTAAACACTTCTCAAGATCGGCAGAGCTCACAGTGCCAAGAGAAAACACCAGCATAGACTTTGGGTTTGGGGATGGTACTTGTCAGTGTGGGGCCCTCTGCTGAAGTGTGCGGTTCATAGGAGACTGTGTATGGGAGAGCAGGTGGGGTGAGATAGATGCCGGCCTTTTCCGTTCAGTTCTACAGTGTCTAAAGGCAGTCTACTGAGAATATTCTCCATACACAGAGGAGTGTCTACTGGGGCAACACATAAACTCAGCCCCTCACCTTAACTCCTCTGCTGACAGATGCCTTGCCCAGTCAGACACCAGATCTCTTGGCTTAACCTTTTAATCTATTCATTTCCTGTTTCTGCGGTTTGTTGTTTGTCTTTTTTTGTTCAACTCCCTAGAATATCTTTAATATATTCGAAATTTCTCACCGGTTTTATTTGCTCCTGTAGCCTTTTAAAGTTTTGGCGATCAAAGAAGTATTTGACTTTTCCTTCATCTCTTCACCACCTCCTGGATTTTAATTCTCATTTCAATGTGTTCAGTATTTTTTCTTATGCATATTTATCAATATTCATTCTAGCTTTACGTTACTGATTCATCCTTGTTCTTAAAATGGATGAAGTTCTGTTAAGGGCAATTTAAAAAAAATGTGTGCGTGTGTGTGTGTGTGTTTGTGTGTGTGTTTATGTGTGTATGTGTGTGTGTTTTGTGTGTGTGTTTATGTGTATTTGTGTGTGTATTTATGTATGTGTGTTTGTTTGTTTATTCGTCTCTTGTGTGTATACGGGTGTTTGAATGTACATTGGACACAGGTTGTACCAGTTGACATTAGATATCTCCCCTTATTGTGGTCTACCTTATATATCAGGGCAGGGTCTCTTGAGGAACCGAGCTTGCTGTTTGGTTGAATCTGGCTAGCAAGTTTTCTTGAGATCCTTTTATGCACCTCCCAATACTCAGAGGACAAGTGGATGCCATACCCTCCTGGCTTTTGCAGTCTGTTCTAGAGATTCAAGCCCCCGCCCCCTGCTTACACGGCACATACCCTTTCCTTCCAGACATCTTCCCAGTCCAAACCTATTTGTATGTTGCAAGCCTTCCTTCTGGGCGTGCAGTTTGTCTCTCCAGTCTTGTTTCAGAGTAGTGCTGCTGAGCCCCTGAGAACTGAGGGCATCTTTGTGGGGCGCCAGGGGAAAGATCGGCTGTCAGTCAGTTTTCCCACAAATACTAGTCACTCTGGTCTGTCAGCATGAGTTTACTTGGTTTTCTTCATCTACAGAAGGATTCCACGACTCCATCATGTCCTACTTAGGTTTTATTGCCGTGAAGAGACACTATGACCAAGGTGACTCTCATAAAGGCAATCATTTAACTGGGGCTGGCTTGCAGTTTCAGAGGTTCAGTCCGTTATTACCACAGCAGGAAGCATGGCGGCATGTAGTCAGCTGTAGTGCTGGAGGAACTGGGAGTTCTACTTCTTGATCCAAAGGCAGTCAGGAGGAGGTTCTAATTCCATATTGGCCAGAGGAGACTTCAAAGCCCACCTCCAAAGTGACACACTTCCTCCAACAAGGCCACACCCACTCCAACAAGGCCACACCCACTCCAACAAGGCCACACCCACTCCAACAAGGCCACACCCACTCCAACAAGGCCACACCTCCCAACAGTGCCACTCCCTATGGCCAAGCATTGAAAGACACAAATCCATGGGAGCCAAACCTGTTTGGACCTCACAGGAACCAGTGGGTGGGCTCTTAATTTCCACGTTTATTTCTCCTCTTTATAATTCAAGGCTTTGGGGTCATCCCTAGCCTACATCTTAGCCCATGATTTCTGTTCTCTGATTCTGCTGGGCTCAGGAGACAGTTGCTCAACTTTCTGTTCTGGGGTGAGAAGGGGTACACACTGGGGCCTGGCTGTCTATTGCTGGTAAAGATTTGAAGCTAGTTTGTGCTTGGTTGTATGTCTCACTGCCACATCTGGGTAAGGTCTTAGGGACTTGGGGGGAGGTCACAGTGAACTTGCTTTCTCGTCAGTGGAGATACTTGGTCTCAGCCTTTCCTGTTCCTTGTAGCCACCATTCCTTCATCTGATTTCCAGTCTTCCCAAAAGGGAAGAGTGAGGCTTACCCTTCAATTCTCCTCGCCCGTTCTAGCTTTTTAAGCAAGCAGCAAAGAAAACGCATGTGATTTTACTCTATGGATAAGATACCTGTACCCATGTGTGCACAGGAAGAGAACCTTTTTAGTTGAAAGATTGGGGGGCAGTAATGGGGGGTGGATGGGGAGGGGAACACCCATATAGAAGGAGAGGGGAGGGGCTAGGGGGCTGATGGACAGGAAACCTGGAAAGGGAATAACATTTAAAATGTAAATAAGAAATAACCAATTTAATAAATAATGGAAGGAAAAAAAAAGAGTTAATCACATGACTGTCATCGTAAGGCAGGGAAGGCAGAGCTAGGTGGATCTCTGGATCTTGGTAGCTGATCAGTTTTCCTGAATCTGTCAGATTTATGTCTAGTAAGAAATTTGTCTCCCCCCAAAAATTAAGACATAAAAAGGTATCAACTCCTGGCCTTTACACATATATCCCTCTCACACACACACACATGTATGCTTAAACATGTATTCAACACACACACACACACACACACACACACACACACAGAGAGAGAGCAGTAAAAACGTCCCTTCTTAGCAGATGTGTTGTATTCTTGAACCACAAAATTCGTGCACATGCTGCACAATTCAATTTGTCATCCGACCTCCATGGACACAAATGAACTGTCACACATACATACACTGCACACATTCTCAGAAAATAAAGGAAGAAAAGAACAAAAAAGAAAGAAAGAAAGATTAGGAGAGAGACATTGTGCAAGGAAATAGGCCAAGGTTTCCTCTCCAAGTTGTGACATTACTCATAATGGTAATAAACCTGTCCTTTCTTTTTAAAAACTCTCAGGGAGGAAACTTGAAGTTGCGCTTGAAGCATCCTACCTGGTCAGCAAGAGGAATGAGTATTAGTGACCTAGAGAAGGAAACGGAGTTCGAGTTTTCCGGACCGAAGGTTAAAGCTTCAATAGCGATCGAAAGGCAGGGGGTAAAAGAACAAGCTCTACCCCTCTGCTGTGAGGGAAGCCCCTTCTCTTCACTGTTGGCGTGACTTCAAATCCCATACTCCGTGTGAGCAGCGTGCACGTTGTGGTTATGAAATGCGTGAGTTGGTGGGGATCTAGTGGAAATGTATGTTCTCACAATATAGTTTCTGTGGTGTTGGAAGATGGTTTTCAACACCGGGCTGTTACACGGGAACACTCCGAACTCTTCCTTTCCATTGAACACATAGTTCTGATGGGTCCTCTGCAAAGAAATCATGTGATTTTAATCCGCCATGCTTAACCATAGATAACATGCCTGTGTCTGTCTCACAGTTGCGTGCGTTAGTGTGCTTTCTTGGTGAGCGCCTTTGGAGACTCTGACCTGTGGACCTGAGGTAGTGCTTCCGTGAAGAAATTTGATTAATCTTCTTCCTTTGCTTTTAATCATATAAGACTATTTGAAGCTTTTTTTTTTTTACCACAAATACCCTTTCCAAAAGACCCCTCCATGTGATTATCATTATCACTATTGATGCCTACATTTAAATGCCCTGTGGCTAACGTATCAGAGGTGAGAGGAAGATTGGCTCTGCCGGCCCGTCTTGCCCTCTGTTCTAGTGGCAGATTGAAGAACGTTTATTGCTGCCACATCGGAAAGAGGAGGGGTTGTCGTACTTGTTTGCTTGGCTTTGCTTTGAAGTTTTGGACACATCTTTGTAGGTCCCCAGCCGTTTCCAGCAGTCATAGCTGTTGTAAAAGCCTGAAGCGTCTTGTGGGAGCCCACTTGTTAAAATACACGTGCAGGGGCTGATAATTGTCAAGTGTACAGCTGGAGCCCTGAGATAGGACGGTTTATTGTCTAATTTTCCAGCAAACACAGTTTTAATGAAAGCCATCATTCGAGGATTTCCCCTACGGCATTGGCTTTCTATGCCTGGACCCCTCTCATGAAATGAAATAGGGAAAATAATTCGGACTCTAAAATAAGCCAGACTTTATCTGTCGATATTGGTAATCTTGACGGTGTGCGTGCACACACACGGTGAAATGCTGTCAAACTGCTGAGAAATGGTCGGCAGTCCCAATGGTTTTCAAAGCTCCGCGCTCTAGGGACTTCTTCCACGGTGGAAAGCCGCCAGGAAACTGGCTATTACCATCAGCACAACTGCCTTGTAGCACCTTTCATTGAGTGCTCAGTACCTGCAAGTTGCTGAGATGCAGGACGTCATCCTGGAGCTGTGTCTGTGGTGCCAGGGCTTTGCTCCGCAGTGGGGGATGGAGTGTCAGGGACTCGCTAAGGGGTGGAGCCCCCGGAAGCTCGTAGTTGCTGAAAGGGGTGGGGCCCCCGGAAGCTCATAGTCGCTGAAAGGGGCGGAGCCCGAGACCATGACTTGAAGCTCAGCTCTGTTTTGTTTTGTTTTGTTTTGTTTTATTCCAAACTAGTATAGCGCCCTGGGTGGGTGGTGTATATTAGTAATATTAGAATCAAATGCGGGAAGTGACTGTGTGTGTTTGGTGGCCTGAGCGTCAGGAAACTTTACTCTGGAGAAGGCATTTTCTTTCATTATAGTAAGAGAAGTAGCCACTGCAGGGGTAGCCTGGGCAAAGGGCACAGTCCTAAGGAAGAGATTGTGGGTGGGGGAGTGAGGAGTAGTAGGGAGACGATGCTCTATGGCGTCACTGATAGACTCCCACCGTTGTTGTGGAGTTAGGACTCATGGAGGAAGTTCTGACCAGGAAAAGGGCTTTTCACCAGACTTTCACGATTGAGAGATGACACTGGACACTCTGAGCTGGTAGGCTGGAGGGAGGTGTGCACAGAGACTAATTTGTGAGGAGAGCAGGGCACCACTGTGACTGTAGGACGTGTAAGCACACACTGCTCCCCTCACTGTGGAGTAGAATGGGGTTGCTGTGTAGGCAAGGGTGGCCTTAAACTTACAATCCTCATGTTTCTACCGCTAGAGTGGATTACAGGCGTACACTTAGTTTTTACAATGTAATTCAAAGCCTCAGAAAGCCAGGAAGACAAGGGAAGTCAATGAATTAAATGTCAGATGAGGGACAGGTTTTGTGCACAAGTGTTTTTTTTTGCTTTTTTGTTTTTTTTGTTTTTTTTTCTACATTCAGGTCAAATGCTTTCGGGTTATTATTAGACCATTTGAACATCCCACCAACATGAGATTAATAATAATGTGAACTTGATTTTATTTTATGTGCATCTGTGCTTTGCCTGCATCTACATCTGTGTGAGGATGTTGGATCCTTTGGAGTCACAGACAGTTGTGAGCGGCCATGTGGGTGCTGGGAATTGAGCCCAGGTCCTTTGGAAGGACAGCCAGTATGACCACTGAGCCATCTCTCCAGCCTCAACAATGTGAACTTGTGTTAAACCCACTCTCACTGGGATTTAAGGGAGGCATTTCTAGGGCTGGAGAGATGGCTTAGCGGTTAAGAGCACTGACTGCTCTTCCAGAGGTCCTGAGTTCAATTCCCAGCAACCACATGGTGGCTCACAACCATCTGTAAGGAGATCTGATGCCCTCTTCTGGTGTATCTGAAGACAGCTACAGTGTACTTATATATATAATAAATAAAATAAATCTTAAAAAAAAAGGGAGGCATTTCTAAAGGACTCTCCAACAGAGCTAATGAGAAGGTTCAATTTTTACTAGAAATCTGGGCTTGATACAAGCACTTAGATGTAGTTTTATAAATATGTTTGACATCTAAGCCCCAAAGACACATTCTGACCGAAGATTTCATTGCCCTCAAAAGAAGGAAGGAAGGGTCCCATTAAATCTGGAGTTATTTCTTTCCTTTCTTGCCCTCATCTGGGCCATTTCTGACTCTGAACCAGGAGTACTGGGGCAGAGCTCCTGTGGCTATCCAACCAGGTCATGGGGAAAGGACAGACAATGAAAGATACACATTTAAAGGCAACAATGTTGCAGAAATGAAGCCCGCAGGGCAAGCCAGATCCTCTTACTCTTACTGCGAGATAAAGTCCTAACAGGTGCTGGGACTTGGGTCAGCATTATTAATAGAATGGAAATTCTAGTGGAAACGACAGAGTGATTCTGAGAGCTAAGCACGAAGACTCTGGTGAGGAGCAAAGAGTCTCAAATATCTGCTTGTCACGGTCCTAGTCACCAGCTAACCCTCCCCTCCTACCTCATTTACGACATCAGTTGATCCTGCCTTGCGTGCGATTTGGTTTAACTGGAATCTACCAACACGTTTACTTATCTCATCCCTTACTGGGGCTGCTGTGGGTGTAGCATGGTAAAGCCTCGGCAACGAGCTGGCATGCTACTCCGATTGGCTCCCGGTAGCCAGGGCTTCTAGATAGCAAGTGCCCGTCAGAATGGCAGGTGATATCTTCTGCCTCCCGACAGCTTAGATTTCTGGCTCTGCCTCTTAGGCATGTGGCCCAGGGGTAGTTCAGGCCTTCCCTGTCTGATATTCACCCATTACACAAACCATAGACTTCTGTGGTTGTACTTTCATTTTTTTTTTTAAATTTATTTTCGAAATATGGCTTCAGTCTTAGCCCAGACTGGTAAGAACTCGGAATGTAGCACAGGCTGGCTTAAAACTTCAGACAACCCCTCTGTCCCTACCGTTTGAGTTCTGGGGTTACAGGGATGAGCCTTCTCACCTGGCTAGAATGACGTACTTTTTAAAACCCAAGTATGTCGCATAAAATATGCTTTCCGTTGCCTGCTGTTTACTATCAGTCCACTACTGTTGTATGTGCTCAGTTTCAGTAAATGGGAAACTTCCTCCCTCTTATTCCTGTGAGTGGCTCACCTTATTTTAACAGAGTAGGACCAAGACAGTCCTCAGAATTAACAGTGTAGTGGCTGAAATACACACTCAAGAGACCCAAGAAAGGGCCACAGTTAAACTACTCAATAAGGACAAAGAAGGGATTGGTTTCTCAAACAGCCTGCCAAGTTCACCCGGGACACGTGGGGTCTTCATTTGGATTAGAAGAAATCTCTTTGTGTGTGTGGTGTGTGTGTGGTGTGTGTGTGTGTGGTGTGCATGGTGTGTGTAGTGTGTGTCTGTGTGTGTGTGCGTGCATGTGTCTGTGTGTTGTGTGTATGTGGTGTGTGTGTAGTGTGTGTGTGTGATGTGCGTGGTGTGTGTGGTGTGTCTATGTGTATGTGTGTGGTGTTTGTGTGTGTTTGTGTGTGTGTCCGTGTGTGTGTGTATGTATATGTGTGTGGTGTGTATATATGTATGTGTGTTTGTGTTGTGTGTGATGTGTATATGCATATGTGTATGTGTGTGTGGTATGTGTGTGGTGTGTATGTGTATGTGTATGTGTGTGTGGTGTGTGTGTGGTGTGTGTGTCTGTGTGTGTGTCTGTGTGTATGTGTGTGGTGTGTGTCTCTGTGTGTGTGTCTGTGTGTGTGTGGTATGTGTGTGTGGTGTGTGTGTGTCTGTGTGTATGTGTGTGGTGTGTGTCTGTGTGTGTGTGTCTGTGTGTGTGTCTGTGTGTGTGGTATGTGTGTGTGGTGTGTGTGTCTGTGTGTGTGTCTGTGTGTGTGGTATGTGTGTGTGGTGTGTGTGTCTGTGTGTGTGTCTGTGTGTATGTGTGGTGTGTGTGTGTGGTGTGTGTGTGATGTGCGTGGTGTGTGTATGTGTGTGTGGTGCTTGTATGTGTGTGTGGTGTGTGTCTGTGTGTATGTCTCTGTGTGTATGTGTGTGTTGTGTATATATGTATGTGTGTGTGGTGTGTGTGTGGTGTGTGTATGTGTATGTGTGTGTTGTGTGTGTGTTGTGTGTCTGTCTGTGTGTGTCCGTGTGTGTGTGTGTGTATGTGTGTGGTGTGTAGATATGTATGTGTGTTGTGTGTGTGTGTGATGTGTATATGCATATGTGTATGATGTGTGTGTATGTGTGTGTGTGTATGTGTGTGTGATGTGTATGTGTGTGTGGTGTGTGTATGTGTATGTGTGTGTGATGTGTAGTGTGTGTGTGTGTGTGTGTGTGTGTGTGTGTGGTGTGCGTGTGTTTAAGCATTTCTATCTTTCACACACAGCCTCATTAGCTGATGGCTCGCACGATCTGCATTTTCTGGGAGTGAAGGTCTGTGATGGCCTGGGCAGCCATCTCAGTGTGCTGGATCTCTGGAGTCAGGGAAGTCTCTGCTGCAGTTTTGGGTTTCCTCTGCAACCTCAGAAAGCATCTATTTTTCTTCTACTCAGGCCAAGCTGTCCCCAGAAAGCATGAGCCACAGAACGGGCCGAGGGTTGAGCTTTTGGGACCGTCAGGGTTCCCTTGGGGCTTGGTTAGCTGCTGACTCACGGGCTTGTAATTTGGATGCCATTTGCATCCTGTGAACTGTATCTTCCTAAGAGCCTGAATGCGGGTTCAAAGATGTAAAGACAGCTCCTAGGTGAAGAGACAGTGATTTGGACACACGTTCTGTCTACACCAATAGCTTCTCCCTGCATTCCATTGTGCCTCCTGAACACACCAGCAGGTCACTGGCCAAAGGCACTGGCATAACCTTGGCTTGCTTGGTCATAAAATCGAGATAGTATCTACATTGCAGGGTTGTCATGAGAATACATTCATCCAGGCAGTTACCTGGGAGTGTCTGTGTCTACCAGTGGGCAGTCATTCAGGCTAAGTGGAAGTTTCAAAGGGAGATCTTAGATAGACAAACCCTGCTTTCCCATGGCACCAGTAGAACAAGCAGATGGATGGAGAACATATGCGCCTCTAACCAGTGCCGAGTGCACAGCGCAGAGGGGGGTTTCTAGCGAATGCACCTGCTCTGCTGGTTTCCCCTGTAGCGAGGAACCAACATTCCCCTCCTCAACAAACCCAGCTCTGGACAGGAGACCGCAAACAAACAGCTAGATCAGGGTGGTGCATGGATTATAAGAGATATTTTTGGGAGTTGACTCTAGAGGCTGAGTTTTAGAAGTTATATGAGAGTCAGCCAGAGAAGAAAGGGGAAAATTGTGTGTGGGAGCACTATGAACAATGTGGGAGCGCTGTGGGCAATGTGGGAGCACTATGGGCAATGTGGGAGCACTATGGACAGTGTGGGAGCACTATGGACAGTGTGGGAGCACTATGGACAGTGTGGGAGCACTATGGACAGTGTGGGAGCACTATGGACAATGTGGGAGCACTATGGACAATGTGGGAGCACTAGGAGCAATGTGGGAGCACTAGGAGCAATGTGGGAGCACTATGGACAATGTGGGAGCACTAGGAGCAATGTGGGAGCACTATGGACAATGTGGGAGCACTATGGACAATGTGGGAGCACTATGGACAATGTGGGAGCACTAGGAGCAATGTGGGAGCACTATGGACAATGTGGGAGCACTATGAACCATGTAGAAGGACTATGAACAACGTAGGAGCACTGTGGGCAATGGCACACAGGCAGGAAGGCAGCTTTCAAGGTGGATTGTTCTGGGAGGGGGATGTGCATGGAAGAAAGGGGGGCTGGTGAAACTGTGGTGCTAGGCCCTGAACACTGTGGCAAAGAACCTGGATGAGGTCCAGAAAGTAATGGTCCAGTCCCTGAAGACTCTGTGTAGGGGAGCACTGGGGCGCATTTCTGTTTTAGAAAATCCACATCAATGGGGAAGGTGTGGGATGGTTGGGATCGAAAGAGATGGAGATGCAAGCGGAGTTAAAAGGCTTTAATGGAAAACACGATACGGACCTGAGTGAGTGCAGCAGAGACGGGGAGGGAGGATTGACCACAGCTGTGTTCCAGAGGACAAGGTCATCAGACTGAAGATCACATCCACTCTAGAGAAAAAGGAGAAACAATGCATAGGACACATGCTTACCCCGAGCAACCAGGTACTATCAGAAGCAGACACACACTGTCTCACTGGAAGAAATTTATTGTTGAGCAGGAGAGGGGCAAACTTTTTTTTTTAAGTGCACAGCATGAATTTGGATTTGGGGATTTCCAAGCCTATGTTATGTATGTGGCAGTCTGGAGAATGCTCTGCCCATCTTTCCTCTTTGTATTTAGACCGATCTGTTAAGAGGCTGTCCCTAGTCATCAGCTATGTGTGGATATGGAGCCTTGGCATGAATTTTGAGGCCCTAAGTGACTTTTCTTCTGGATTTACCTTTCTTATACATATTTTTGAAGCCCGAGATTCTACATCGGAAAATTCACCCTTTCCCTTACAAAATACAACCTTTTATTCCAAAGAAGAGGCTCACGCAAAACGTCACTAGTCATTTGTCCACAAAGAAGAGTCACCCACTGTCTTGGGTCTGGTCCTGTGGACCTGTTTGTGCCCAGGGCAGGGAATGGATGAAGTTTCTGTCATCAGGGAGAAAGGAAGAGAAGTACAGACTGCTTAGGGTTAATCATTATGACATATTGTAGGCAAATCAGTTCAGGTGGTTCAGTAAGTTTTAGGCGGATAGAAATTTAATCCATAAGTTTATTCTCTGTCCTGTGTTATAGTTTAGACCAGCCAGAGGAAGGCAGGGAAGCCAGATCCCGAGCTCTGAGTCCTGACCTCTGACCTGACATCTAGCTGTTGCCCTTCATGGAAAATCCGGGACAGTGGTGGATCGTCCACTGAGATTTGAGCGTCTTTGATTTTGTGCTAGGGTTGAGTGGATAAATTACCATCTTTGTTGTTGTGTTCACTGACGTGGGCTTGTGTGTAGGCGATGGGCAGAATGCAAGACAGGGGGATATCAAGAATGAATGGGCATGGCCTATCAAGATAAGTAGACCCTGGTTTAATCTATCTGAGAAGTCAACCCATATGCAGAGCAGAGCATCTCATGCTCATGTGTGCTGCCGATGGTTGATTACTGAATTCTCTCTTCACCGCTCTCCAGAGTCCTCAGAGGCTTATTCTCCCCCTTGTAAAAATAGCAAGAGTTTCGGCCTCCAGAACATGTGGGGTCCCCTTGACTACCCTTCTCACTCATTCCTAAAGGGGGGCATCAGCCCTTTTCCTGCAGAAAGGAAGAAAAGGCAAAGGTAAAGTGTCTAAGTCTGTAGTTAATATTTTTAGGGACTAGGGCCCAGCTAATGAGGTGATCAACCCCAAGGTGTCGTACACCAGGATAGCCTTGAACTCCAGATCCTCCTGCCCCCACCTATTAAGTGCTGGGATTATAGGCGTGTGCCACTGTGCCAGCCCCAAATCCTTTTATAATCGAGGAATGTGTTTATTCAAAAATCTAGCAAATGTGCAATTTTGGTATCCAGTAAGTCTACCCACAAGAAGAATAATCTAAAAATCCAAGTAATTTTTGTTCAAAGCTTATAGAGAATTATAGCTACTCTTCTTCATGGTGATTATTATTTTTCAAGCCAAGCAGTGGTAATTAAGGTGAACCGATACCACGACAGCCATGTGTCAGAGGCTAATCTTCTTTCCACTGCCCTCCTTTGTCCTTTCTCATTGGTTGCACTTTCCACTTCTTTAAAGGCCTACAGAGATGGCTGGGAATTTTTTAATCATCAAATCAAAGCCCCTTATTAGAATAGTTTCATTTTGGTGTACTGCAAGATGAGTTGTGGGTGTAGGTAATTTGATCAGCTCAGTCATTTCCACAATTAGAACAAGATCATACCTCCCTGAAATGTTTGCTAGGTCCACTGTTGGAGTCACACAAAAGTGTGCACACTGTCTGGACATTGTGCGGCCCCAGAGCAGCTGTTGTTTAAAAATATTACGTATGTGAGTAGGCATGTAAGTATTACCTCTGGGAGCTTGTCCATCATCCCAGCAAGCCATGTTTGCTTGTCTGCTTGATGCTTGCCTTGTTAGCTGGTGACTAATGACACACAAGTCAGGACACTTCACCATCTTCTCTCTCTATTTGGTGGGCAAGCTGTGGATGCCCACCCAAGCCTTCCCAGGATCCGAATGGTCAGGGGAAGCAATGTTGAGACGTATCAGGTGCTGTCTCTCAGTGCTGTTTTCCTCCTGTGGGGTCCTGTGCATATGCTCACCTTGGTGTGAGGTGGACAGAGCCTCCTGGGGTCACAGTGACTGTGGCTACCCCATCTTCATTGTAAAGAAGGGAACGGCTGGACAGCAAGTGCGTTTACCCTGAGACTCTTCGTGATCTACCTTGAAGGGCTGTCCTGCAGAGCTCAGGGAAGATGTGTGTGATGCTGGTCAGCCTCCCCTGATCTCTCTTTCCCCTCACACTCCTCACAGGAGTTACAATAAAGTCCCTTGTACACATTCATCATGATACTCGCTGTTTTCGAGTTGTAAAATTTCGACATCTCAGCCACCCTCCCCTCCAGCTGCCCCCATGTTGCCTGACACCAGCCTGTTTTGTACAAACTCCTTGGTACATGTCTAAATCTTCCCAGTTGTCATCGGTCTAGTGAATTCTAGTGATTTAGTTTCCTCATTTCCTACACGAGGTCCATTTTTTTTTTCCTTAGACAATAATGAGAACTCCTCTTACCCATGTTCTCGGATATTTCCCTGATGGTGTTGAATACCTTACATGCTCCTGTCCTAACACAGCTCCGCGTTTGAGAATTCACCATGCTTCTTTAGGCACACAGTTTGTAGAGTTTGCATGGTCTGATTGACATATCTTGTGTGGTATGTCCATTCAACATCATTCCACAGCTATTTTCCCAGGCACCATGCTGCCTTCATCTTTAGGGTGGGAGTACTAGTCTCCCTTATAGAAAGTGAGTGGCGGAGGAAAGAGAGTGGGATTTGTAGTCTCATGGGAAAGCCGCACACACCGTTTGAGCCTCATTTCTTTTCAACTGTGAAGGAGGAGAAAATGTATGGAGGTGCGCTGTAGCATTTCCGTCATTCCACAAACGTGTCTTCTCATGTAATAATGACCAGTGAGTCATTTGATTTTATGGCGTACTGTTTTGAGACCCATCTGTGATTGTTTGATTAGCTGTTTCCAGGACACTCCTTAGTTCTTCTAAGCTACAGATGTCCCCTTTGGGTTGTTCGGGGTCACTTCCTAGGCCTTGTATTGAAAGACAGACACGGGCACCATGGGTCTTCAAACAACTCTGAATGGTTGTGAGGTTCTTATGCTCCAAAACCTGGTACCTTCACTGACGTTGCCAAGATAGGAAAAGTAGGGTAGTTAGGCCCCCTTATTTCATCATTCCTACCCACCTTCTGGCAAGTAAACTGAGTCACTCAGTCCTCCAAGTCACACTTACCTCAAGTACATAACTCTAAAACCCAACCCAACAAACCAACCAGCCAACTAACCAATCATTCTACCAACCAACCGACCAGCCAGCCAGCCAGCCAACCAACCACCAACCAGTCAACCAGCCAGCCAGCCAGCCAGCCAGCCAACCAAGCAACCAGTCAAAAAGCCAACCAACCAACCAGCCAGTCAGTCAACCAACACAAATATGTCCTCTGTTTGGAGTATCTGTTCAGAGCAACTAAAATATTTTTAGTTGTGGGAATAACATTTGATGTGAAGGGCATGGTGAGGGGCCTTAGTGTCACCCTGACCCGCATAAATGCCCTTATTCTTAGTATGACAACATGGGGTACTTACTGAAGAGTTTTGGCCTTGTCTTTATGTCAGCCAATTGCCATCGTTCAACCTGACCCCTCTTCTGGAGAAAGACGCACCTACTTACAGCTAACATTTTCACGCTAAGTTTGGGAGACTCAAATATAAAACCCAGGTATTCATATATTTTACTCATATGTGTCTTAGAGCTAATCTTTATTTCCAAAATGAAAATTGAGCACAACACTGCAGGCGTTCCATGGGGCCAAAGGTTGTATCTCATGAAAGAGAGAGAGTATTTTTAAAATTCAACGCAGAGATTCTAATCCAGGTGTTGTGGCAGCTGAACTGTTATCTGTCACCGGAATTCCCAGTCTCATGGTAAAATTCTTCTTCTCCAACAAGTCTTTCGCAGTTGCCCCCGGGATCTCTGAGTTCTTAGACAGTGTCTCCTTATAGCCCAGGCTGGCCTTGAACTTGCTATGCGGCCGACAATAACCTTGAATTTCAGATTCTCTGCCTCTGCCTCGCAAGTGCTGGGATTAAAGGTGTGTGTTCCCTCCCCTGGGTCGTATTTTCTTCTAAGCTGTACTGCGTTTGCCAGTCATTAGTGGTATGTGTAGGATGTGTGTGTGGGGGACGGTGGGAGAGTCATTCTTGGAAACCAACCCCCAGGTCTCTCAACTGCTGGACAAATACTTTGCCACATATAACCAGCCCAAGTAGGATTTCTTTATTCCAACAAGCATGCTGCTATTTTAAGAAAGGATACTTTTTAAAGAAAAAAAAACCCTTTCTGTATGGATTCTAAAAGCAATTCAGGGAGGTAACTTAGGATGGCTGCTGACTCTTCAGCTCAAGGAAAGTCTTGATAGCTCGAAAACAGCTACGGCACCCTCCCCAGGTCAACCTGCCCCAACATGCCTCCTTTGCGTGTTCTCTTCTTTCACTCTTCAAATTTGGCCTAGCCAGAAAGCCATACGACCCGAGAGGACAGTACGTGACTTTGGGAGTCTGTGGGACACAGCCCGTTAAGATCTGGGTGTCCCACCTTTTGGGTTTAACTGATCTCATCTCGTGCTGCACCGGTTGTTAAGTAGATTCATTTCTTGAAGGGCAAAACATTGTATCAGAGCTATAATCAATTTCCCGTGTGGTGATAAAGGAAGTAGGACCTTTCTCTTAACCTTGAGGGTTTGAGCCTTGAGTTCTTAGAAAGTAGTCGTAAAAGCACCATAGCAAATCCCAGCGCACCGAGCGAGTTTCTCGTGGAAAAGAACTGGACGTTTTGTTTTGCTGTAATTGGGATTCCCCCAGGGTCTATCAAGTAGAATTTATTATTTAGATATAAAAAAGGAGAGTGTCGCTGGGAGAACAGGATGAGTTATTGAAACAAGTAACAACAAAACCTACATTTTTTTTTTGACGTGTTCTAGAGGATGCCCTCTTGGTGATCAGAGCGTGGCGGGGTTGGAGTCCTGGCTTTCTTTGCTGGCTGTGGGGGTTCCCTCTTCCCCTTAATTTTCTCATCTGTAGAATGGAGCTAGCACCACCATGATCGCTTCTCTCAGGGTTAGTTCAATGATTAAATGAACCAATAAATAATCAATCAGGTGCTAAGAAGCACACTATGGCGTGAAGCCATCTGCTACTGTCACCACAGATGATGGACATTTTTAGTTTGCAGAAGCATATG
Organism: Rattus norvegicus; assembly: GCF_021556685.1. Classification (NCBI taxonomy): domain Eukaryota; kingdom Metazoa; phylum Chordata; class Mammalia; order Rodentia; family Muridae; genus Rattus; species Rattus norvegicus. The sequence continues at coordinate 137,648,866 of NC_141540.1, forward strand.
ATCGGTTTATGATATAGAATATGAGGTTGTGAACTGTGAAAGGACTAAGGTGAGCTAATTAGCATTTATATTACTCTACATGTACACTATATTTTAGTGGTGCAACATTTAAAACCTACACTCTCAAGTAACCAAAACGTTAAACATAGTCACCATTGTTCTAGTGACATTTTTTTTATTGTTTTGATAAACACCACAACCAAAAGCCACTGGAGGAGGGAAGGATTTATTTCAGCTTAGAGTTGCAGGCAGTCAGTCAGGGAAGTCAGGGCAGGAACTTGGAGCAGGGACCGTTGACCAAGGTACTGGTTTGCTCACCCTGACTTGTCCAGCCAGTTTCTTTATAGCACCCAGGACCACCTGCTCAGGAGTGGCCCTGGCCATGGGGTGTTGATCCTCCCTCATCAGTCATTAGTTAAGAAAATGTCCCACTGATCTGCCTAAGGGCCAGTCTGATGAACATGTCTTTTCAATTGAGGTTCCTCTGCACAGATAACCTTAGCTTACGTTAAGTTTACAAACCAACTAAGCAGCAACCCCAAACAAATTAACAAAACCAAATGCACACCCCCAAAACAATGGGGAGAACAACAGATCTCTTGAAATTTTCCTCTTGCCCGAGAGTTTTTACTCTGGCCATGTCTCCTCTGTTCTCCGAGTACTTTCTGCCAGCCCCAGTAGCCACCGTTCCGCTCATTGTCTCTGTGAGTTTTGTAGTTCCCATTTTGTGTGGTATTTGTTACTGGTTTGTTTCATTTAACATGTGTGCTCCAGGCTAGACGTACAATGTTGCCAGTAAACCACCCAAGATTCTTCTCCTTCTCTGGTTTGAACTGTGTGCCAAAATCTTTTCCCTCTCACCCAGTGCAGACCCAGTTACATCTGGAAATCTCATTACCTAATGCCTTAAGTGACAAATAGCACACCATGTTGGTGGGGGGGGGGCATCTTTTAAGCATCAGTCGGTGCTGAAGATGAACAGACATGAATTAGGGAGCAAACGAGGACATCTGATAACGAAAACTTGGCGTTGCCTGGGTCATGATGATAATGCACTACACTTCGGCATACGTCACTTTGTGCTTAGATGACCAGTTTGTGTCTTCACAGTTAGGCTTTAGAGCATGAGCAGGGGGTTTGTTCAGAAATAAAGTTTAGTGACCAACATCTGATACACAGTGCACATTCAAATATTATTGCTACACGGATGAATAAAAAGTGCAACTCAGTAACGATTCTCTGAGAGCCGCTGTGTTATCTGCCAAAGACGTTCACAGGTAGTTAATACTGTTATCTACACTTGGCTGCTTTTTACCAAGAAATCGGATGGTTGACAGAGAAACTGAGGTATAGCAAGGACCATTAATTCGCCAAGAGGTGGGCGTAAGCAGGGGCCTCCAGTTCTGTGATCCCCAGTTTGGATGTGTTTCTACAAAATAAAAAGGGATTTAAGGAATCAAAAAAAGATATGAGGTAGATCAAGTCTGTAATCTCAACATGTCATGGTGAGGTGGGTGATTCAGCTCATATAGGCAGTGCATCAGACAGACATACAAATACATACATATACACACATGACATATATAGAAACACATATTTGCATAGACACAGGCACATGTTTTTAGCATGTTCCTTTCTTCTTGCATACAGTAGTTCTGTGGCTTTGGATCTATAATGTAGAAAGAGAAACAGGAAGTTGGCATGTGCTCTCCTGGAGGTAATATGGATATTCAAAGACACCTGCAACACAGAGCCCTCTCCCACAGGCTGGGCTGTCACATATCTTCGAGTGCTGATAAAATTAAAGTGTACTGATCCTCAGGCAGGTAATTGTCTTAAAAACAAATGCACATTAATTGTAAATGGGTATAATTTTAACATTTTCACAATACATGGACGTGCTTTCATCATGTTCCTACCTCATTACCCTCTCTATCCCCCTTCCTCCTTCCTGGGCCTCCTTCCTCTTTCCAACCTTCTAGGTCTTGAGTACTAGAGGACAAGTGTCAATAACGACAACTGTAAAAGAATGTAGAGTCTTGAAGAATATTTACCAAGTAGGCGAATGTCTGACCTGAGATCCCCCATTGAGTTGACGTCCTAAAGCCAGACTCCTCTAGCGGCATTTCTGATGCATTAATGGTCAGACTCTTTGGTTAGTCTCTGTCCTCTCTGACCTTCAGGTCAACCTTCAGGTCATCCTCTGGCTTTTCTCTACGTTCCATATCTCAGACACAATTGTCCAAGCTTGCTTGCTGCTCTTGTCACGCGGGGATGTGGCTTCATGGCTGAAAGAGGGTTCCTTAGACATTTGTGTTTCTCAGGATCTAAATTCCATGTGATCGGACAGAGTTGTTTCCTGTCTCCGAAAAGTATTGTCAGAAGCACGATCAACCAATCCATTGATCAATCAATCAGACAAACATTGACAAAAATGAAATAGGTCAATAGTGTTGTTCTGGATCGCCTGGTTGGGGTTTTGATGTCGGGTGGTTTTGGTAATTATTGTTATGGCACGGTAGGCCAAGGTGGAGGCCTAGTTGTCTTCAGGGCATTGCCACCCCCATTTCGGGAGGCTCCACAAGACCATGATGAGCTGGAATGCGTCAAGAATGAAGGCTTACATTTATTTAATTTTTGGTTAGCTGAGGTTTAACCAGAAGACTGGCTTGAGTTCTTGATGGAAAACTTTCTAAAGTTATTTGACTTTATTTTCACATCGAAAGGATAGGACAGTGGAAAAGTTTGTCTTCCATAGTTGAGAACATTGCACGTCTCTCGGGATCATTTTCCGGCTACTAAAAAACTATTTCAGCTACAAAGCTGATTGGCTGACAGAATGTGGAAACTAGTTAAAAATTAGATCCCTGGGGGTGGGGGTGGGAGTGCGGGAGCAAATAATTACTCTTGACTTTTCAAGTTGGCTCATAAATAGAATTCAGTGACCACTTACTACTTTACAGGCCACAGAATCTTCTTTAGGAGCCTATACTTGAGGGAGGGGCTTACATGGTTATTACACAATGTAAGTGCTTAAGATACTTAAACTGTAACCATAGAGCTCAGAGCAGAGAGCTATGGGAGTCCTGAAAAGGCCAGGGCCATCTGCCAGGGAGGATGGGGTGGTCCAGGACATGGGCAAGAGCACACAGTCTTTGATAATACACAGGGACCTGGTGTGTACTTCTCTGTGTCAGGGCAAGGCGAGGTTGGTGGCTGGCAGGGACTACGGAGGAAGGCTGGAGCAGGCTGGGAAGTGATGTTTTCTAAATACCATCTAGCAACAGCTAGAAAGTTTGATTTGTGTTTTGGAAAGTTGATTCTGGCAGCAACGGGACAGAGCTTTGGGAGAAAGAGACAACTCTGATTAACTGTTCCATTAATATTAAGAAAAAGCTTTCACTGTTTTAATATTTAATACATTGACCCGGATTGTAGTTTGTAACGCTGTTTTATCTCCATTTTGATAACATTTAGGAGTCCTGGTATTGTCTTTACTTTAAATGTTAGGAAACTGAGGCACAATAGACAAACCAAAGTTAAAAGGAAGTGGTGCATTCTCTTCCAATTACTGCTAGACCATTCCTGCCCGTCCCCCCATCCCGACTGTTATAGCACAGTTATGATATAATTAACTTGCAGAAATCCATATGGTTTTCGTTACAAAGACTAAAGGAATGTGCTTGTCATAACGAGCGGCACATGGCCTCACCATTGCTGCCTGCTTGCAAGTTTTAACAAATGAACACGTACATAAATTAGACGCCTCAGGTCAGTTAGCCGACCGAAGCTGACTTCCTTTCACTCTCCCCTAATTGAAGCTGCATTTCTGACAAATGTCAGGCCAGGGGTATAAACACACACAGCATGGTTTGAGCAAGCCTTTTCTCCCATGACCTGGCCCCTTTGAGGAGTCAGCATTTGCTCAGATTCCAGTCTAAGTGGTAGCCAGCTGAACTCTGACTCTTTTAGATGCAGCTTCATGCTTTTGAAAAATTGAGTTGACTTACATGACAGAGTTGTGAAAACAGTAACAACAACAACAACCTCAAAGCAAAGCGAAACACAGAAACCAACTAACCAACCAACCAGCTAACCAACCAACCAGCTAACCAACCAACCAGCTAACCAACCAACCAACTAACCAACCAATCAACCAACCAACCAGCCAGCCAACCAACTAACCAACCAACCAACCAGCTAACCAACCAACTAACCAACCAACCAACTAACCAACCAACCAGTTAACCAACTAACCAACCAACCAACCAACTAACCAGCCAACCAACCAACTAACCAACCAACCAACTAGCCAACCAACCAAACAACCAACCAACCAACTAACCAACCAACCAACCAACCGACCGACCGACCAACCAACCAACTAAGCAAACAAACAAACAAACACCTATGTTATATTTAAGGAGAACAAGTTGGCTTTGTGTTTGGTCACTTAAATGGTACAGGAAGGTGAATTTATGGGAGAGACTGCCATGCCGGGCAAAGGTCAAGTGGACAGGCTCCTGCTTGCTGTCTGGAGTCCTTTACAATTCTTCCTGTTTTAGGTGGCAAGCCTTAGAATTCGGCTTTCTTAGTGCACACTCCAGCTCATCCCTTTGTTGACTTAGCAGGTTTTCTGATGGAGCCTGAGAAGGAGCCCTTCAAAGCTTTCACACTGTCATGCCATAAAATCCGCCAGTGACTCTTTGTTCTTGAGGTCAGTGACATTATCTCGTTGGAATTCCCTGGACTCTGAATTTATAAGATAGTCCAAAACTGCTTTTTGTCTGTGATGGAAAAATACAGCACAACGACTAAGCCAGCTGTTGGTTTGCAGAGAGTATTTGCGGTTCAAATTTAGCTATGCGTCACATTGGCACATTGCTTGTTTTAAAAAGGTGCTTGTATTTATAGCCCACTAATAAATCGTTGATTAAATTAGATAGAAGCACATCAACCATAAAAGGAGATTTAGAACAGATACAATTATGAATTAAGGCGGCTCAGAAAATAAAAGAAAACATTTTAATTAATATTAAAATGGACAAGCCTATCTTCTACTCAAAAGCCCAGAAATTTCCCAGGAATAAAAACACATAATTTAGGATAATTAATTCATTAAGCATAAACACTAATAAATGAATTCAAATAATAAAATGCTAGCATCCATTTTCTATCTGAAATGACACTTTGAATTCCTGTGTTTGTTGACCTAACTTCTAGCCCTTTTCTTACTTACTACCTTTATTGTATTTCCTATAATGTATATCCTTTTTTGGGCAAGTACTAGCTTCTCGTCTCTTAAGCTCACAGCTTCCATTGTGACCCAATTATGGATGTCGGACATAGGTGATTGGTGACTCGGAGGCTAGTGGACTGGATCCTCATTGTTCTCGTGGACCCCAAGACATCTGTCACCCAGACCTGAGCAACAAGATAGGCAATAGATTTGCTTTGCTGGAAACCTGGGTTTAGCCTACCAGGCCTCCCTGGCATTTGTCAGAAGCACAGAAATTTTGGGGGGTGGCGGGTGTTGGGGGAGAGAAGCAAACCTGGGAACTTTTTCCTCTTTAGCAAAGTACTTCTTCCTTCCTTTTCCTTCTCTCTCTCTCTCTCTCTCTCTCTCTCTCTCTCTCTCTCTCTCTCTCTCTCTCTTTTAAAGTGATCGTGCCCTAAACTGAGTAACAGAATCAACACATGCTTCTCAAAAACCTGTCGTAGGTTGACCTCCTATCTGAGAAGCAGATACCCAGTATGTGTAAGACAAGGCATGTACAAAACCAGGAGTCTCTCCTCCATAGACTGAACTTACTACAGGACTACAAAGTATAAAATCAGTTTGTCAGCACAAAGCCGATAAGCAAACCCATACCATGAGCCTCTGTGGAAAGCCAACAGAAGGGCAGAGAAACAGGATGATCCTTATTGCTAACAACTTACTTGGAAGTTGGGGAAAAAAATGTCATTTTTCTCAGGTCTTAAAACTTGCTCATGGTAAGATGGCCGCTGGTCTGCCGACAAGATCTGCAGCATTTTGGACAGCTCCAGACAGCTGTGTGAATCTGGCTCGCTGTACAGAGAAGACCGTCAGAATTACCGGCAGTCGAGATTCCGTGGTCGTCTAGACAAAAATGGTCCTCTCGGTATCGGGCAAACGAGGCCACAGAGAGAGCCACTTTACTTCTGAAGTTGCCTTGCGTATTGAGACATTTGAATCTTACATTCTAAACGAATTAATGGTGCGAGACATCAGCGACCACTTCCCTGTATTCGCAAATCCTGCACCAAACTGTGCTGACAAAAGTGGCTCCATCATAGAAGGGGAGACAGACCCACACCAGCTGTTTAACTGGCTCCCAAGAGAGGTGAATCTTGATGGGGAGACTGATGCCCTCTGTTCTCCTGACTACCATGCTGACCTGACTGCACCAGTTGCTGGACTTGCTAGAGCTGAATCTGAATTGGGAAGACAGGAAAGGAAGGATAGAGGAAGAGAAGTCACAAGAGGTGAGAGGAGGAAAACAAAGAGCTAGAAGGCCATACTGGTAACCCACAAGGTGAAGGCAGCACCAGAGACTCCTGGGTACGGGGTGGCTGAGGGAATCGTAAGACCGAGCGTGTTTAATATTTAACAAAGGTGTTCTGATGGGCACAAGCCCTTCACCTCATTCTCTGTGGACTTCCTTTTTTTTGGATCAAAAATTATGGGAAAGGCTTCATTCCCTGGGTGGGGCAGGGTCGGCCTGTGATGAGTAAGGAGAGGGACTCTTACGGAGTTGAGCATGCTCATGGAGCACACCACCCCCTCTCTCGACAGCTCTCCCTGTGGAGTCCACTCCAAATAGCTAGGGGCTTGTTGGAGGCTTTGGTTCTCAGGCAACCACGGGAGGATGGTTGAGCCAAGGGGAAAGGAGATGTTAGCTGACACTCGATTGTATTTAAGAAGCTCAAAAGCATGCTTTTTTACTAAGGGAGAAAGTAGGAGTAGAAATTTTTGTTCTCCAGCACTGTGCTTTCTGTCCCAACGTTCATTATTTGTGGGCAAGAGACACTACTGGCGTCTTGTGACAGAAACATGCCAGTCAGTCAGCCTGCACTTGCTTTTTGTTTTTGTTTTTTTTTTTTTAAAGTCAAGCCAAAGCTAGTTGACTTTGTGTCAAGTACAGCAAATGGATGGCTGGAATCTGAGGCGGTTTCGAAACCATTTTGTGCATGTGCATCCAATTTACCGAGGCATAATCGTAGGCTGCCTCTCTCCGGCGTCTGCCATGGAATAGAGGGGGAGATGTGTGTGGGAATCTCTGTAGGAAGTAGCAGGGCAGTGCGAGACTTGGAGATTGGTACCTCCGTGTTTAAAGGTGCCACATTCTGGGGGCTTGTCATCCCTTATGAATAACGACCACGGTATATTGTAAAGTCCGTACTGATGGCCGACTGCTCCAACTTGCCTTCTAATGAGTCTGAGTTTTAATTGGTGTACATTGCTTCTGTGGATGCCCTGGCATTGATAGGGTGAAATATGCCCATAAAGAAAGAGAGAAACCGAAGGCAGAAAGACAAGGGGAGGCAGACTGTCTGGGTCCTTGTCGCTGGGAAGCCTCATGTACTGTTTCTAACCAACATGCCCTGAACTGCGCCGATGTTGGGGGATGTGCTCAAGGAGACGTTATGTGTTGGAACAATTCCCGCACAGTATGTCTTAGCATTTGAGAATCTTCTAGAAGACACTTCAAGTGTGCAAACGGAAGAAGCACTTGAATATTTATTGACATTTAGCCACAACTATGCCCGTCCCCTAGTCATGGAGAAGGTTCACTGCCAAGTTCCAGGCCGGTTCTACCTCCGGTCGAGTTCTTACATGCTTCTGTGGAGCTTGGGGCAAGATTTCATTTTCTCATGATTCATAGGGCTCACTGTTCAATGGCAGGCAGGCAGGCACACACACACACACACACACACACACACACACACACACACACACACACACTCCCCTCAAGGAGACGATGATAAAGTCCAACAGGTTTCTGGAAATCCAGAATGGGAGTCACCTATTAGACAGTCTTAATCCAAGCAAAGCATTACCCACGGAAACCTGAAGATTGTTACTAAATTTGTAACGGTGTGACTTCGTAGAGGTAGACATCCTGCCGGGTGTCTAAACTTTGTTCTCAGAGGTCTGTCTCTGTCCTGTCCTTGCCCGTCTTTATCCAACAGAGCTGTTGGGGGTTGGGGTGGGGAGATGGGGTGGATTCATGTTTTTTTTTGTGTTAGCCTGAAATTCGCCTTCCTAAAGTCTGTTTCCTCCTCTTCCTCCTTTATTTCCTTCTCAGCCTCCTCCCCTTCCCCTTCTCCTCCTCTCCTTCCTCTTCCTTTTCTGACTGTTAGGTTCTGGGATCATTCATTCATTCATTCATTCTTGTGTGCGTGTTATTTCTCCCAGACTGTCACCATTCACAGAAGAGCAAGGGTGACGTAAGGGGACTCACTGACTCACTGGTGAAAGCTGATGTAGGGCAAAGGGAAGCCTGTGGCCCAGCTCTGGTACCTGCCCTTCTGGAACCTTCTCTTCGTGGATGCAATTGTTTAATAGCCTTACAATAATTTATTCAAGAAACACTGTCTACTGCCTGAATCGGAGGCTTTGTGGAATGAAGCTGACCCTGCCCCTGAATCTGAGTCGCCCTGAGGAGCAAGGCATTCAAATCCAACGCCCCTACAAAGCACGCTTGGGTTCTCTGACAGCTATATGCTCTGACAGAAAGGTTTATGGAATGAAAAACAATTTATAAGAAAACATAAATGAAATGAGAATAAAAGCCATATAGTGTGCCTTTTTATAGTTTAGGCCACTTGGGAGCTTAGACATGAGAAACAACACTGAATGGCCCAAAAGACAAAAGTTCTTTTTTTTTTTTCTTTAGATATTTGTCTTACTAGATAGCCCAAGCTAGCCTATCACTCACGGTCCTCCTGTGTCAGCCTCTGAGATGCTGGACGTACAGGTGCGTGCCATTAGCCATGGCTTCCCAGTACACCCTGGAAGATTTTCAAGGACCCAAGAAATAACTCAGCTGTGTTTGAGAGGGGACGAGTGGGCTACAGTTGTGGATGAGACAAGGCAAAAGCTGACCTAAATGATTTGTTCATCTACCTAGCTGTGTTTCTTTGTCCAGTCTGTCAATCTCTGGGTCCATGTCAGATGCTCTATTCCAATTTGGATTGAAATAAATTAACTGAGTGGAGCAAGAGCGTTCTCTACAATCTGTTCAAGATGTTTTCACTTTACACTATCAATATTTCAAAAATGCTAGAAACAGCTCATTGAGTTACCTAGAAAACCCTATTGCAGTTTGGACTATAGCTGCCTTAAAATACCGACTTTTCCGGTTCAGTATTCTATTTTGCTGTTAAGTTTTTTGTTAATGTTTGTTTACCGCCTATGAATTTATGCATGTGTGGACCACTTGTGAGAGCCAGTCTTCTACTATGTGGGTCTTAGAAATAGAAATTATGTCACCAAGGCTTCTTGGCAAGTGCCTTTACCTGCTGAGCTATCTCCCTGGCTCCCAATTCAGTATTTTGACCAGGAATATGATCTAATTACCAAACAGAGGAGAAGCCACGCAGGCTTGGGGACTGTGTGATTTAGAGGATTGTGGTGGCCATGTCTGTAAAGAACAGGAAAGACAGACGCGTGGTAGGACAACCATTTAGCTGTGCAACCAGCGTTTGAAGTGTCCACGTGATGTCGAGCGGAGATAGTACTGATCTGGGAGCTGGCACTTGGAAAAGAAGACCAAGCCAGCCGGCCTTCCTGTCCTGCCTGATGGTTTCTCTGGGAGCATAGACAGGATCATAACAAGAACAGACAGAACGCAGCGAATGAGCTTGCATGTGCTTGCCCTAGTTTGCTCTCTGTTGCTGCGGTAAACACCATGACCAGAAGCAACTTGGGAGAGGAAAGGGTTTGCCTGGCTCACAATTCCACATCACCACATCTGAGTCAAGTCAGAGCCGGAACTCAAGCAGGAGCCCTTGAGGACAGAGACCATGGAGGAACGCTGCTTGCTGGCTTGCACCCAGGTTCATGTTTAAATACTTTCCTTATACAGCCCAGCCTCATCTGCATAGGGACGGTGTTGCCCACGGTGGGCAAGGCTCTCTCCCATCAATTATCAATCAAGAAAATGCCTCCACAGACACGCCCACAGGCCAGGTGGATGGAGACACCTCCATTTGCGTTCCTTCTTCCCACGTGTGTCAAACGTGCAAGTTCGGGACTCGCCGTGCTCCTCTGAAACTCTGCTCCAGTTTTCTCTTGTTGTTGGTAGTGATGCCGTTGCGGGAAGAGCCATTGTAAACCATATGTCACGGCCTCGGGGAGTGCACGGACACAGTTGTGAGCTATTACGGCTGTCTCCAGAGACGTGTTCGCCACACAGCTGCGTATCTCGTTTGCAGAAATACGTTTTCAAGTCCTCTCCCGCTTCTCAATCTAGTTTTCCCCTCCCGCGTTGTAAAGACTTTCCCAGCTGTCTGGAGAGTCGTCAGCTTGTGGCCACTCTGCTCTGCTCACCCGCGTGGTTTTCATGTGCTACATGAAAGGTGTGTCATTGTGCGTGTGTGTGGGGAGGGCATGCTTGCCCTGGCGTCATTTCAAAACAGAAAGGCTGGGGCAATCTGTTCTTTGTCTTATGAATGGTAGAGAGGCCTCTTCACTTCTTTTTATTATTTGCAGTAAACAATTTTCTTTTGGAAACCAGCCTGTGGGAAGAAAAAAACAAAACCAAACGAAGCAAAACAAATAAAACCAAGACAAAAACAAAATCAAATTAAAACTCGATCCATCAGAACTAGGTCCAGCCACCTCTGGCTCGAGCCTAACTCTGTCTTTGTCTAGCTGCGTGCCTGAGGTAACATTTGCACATCCTAAATCAGCGCTTGTGTGCTGTGTCCACATGCACAACTATTTCTGTGCTCCGTTGAAAGCTCTCTGAATGACTCTCAGACTCTTGTCTTGTTTACAAAAATACCAGATAAATATATACAAGTGCTAGTCGCCTTTTTTCCCCTTCAGGATATATTTGGCATTAAACTCAGGACAAAGGGAGGTGCAGACGTTAGCCTGCGGTTTGAGTCCTCTGGCCTTCACAGTGGCCTGAACTCCCCACCCACCGCCTCGAGGAAGGCTCCCACCCACCCACTGCCCCACGGAAAAGCCACTGCTGTGTGCGTGCTCACCCGACTCCTTCACTTGGGAAGAGAAGTGAGAAGGAATGTGGATTTTTCTGTTTCGTGACATTTTTTGTGGTGGCGTAGATAGCTTCATGAAATCAAGCCACGAAATGTCTCCCCTTCTGAAAAGATAACACACGAGGAATTGTTTTAAAGAGTAAACCATTTAACTAACTGCCTGTGTGTGCACCAGATAAAACCACACTCAACTGTTTATAACTGGCTTAGTTGGCTGACACGGGGCCAGTAAATTTTAATACGTTTCTGTGATAGTCAGCTATTTCTGCACCAACAAAGTGAACCGGAGTCCTTTAAAAGCCCCTGGAGGGTGGAGCCGTGTTTACAGAAACACCCAGTAAAATGTTGCTCTGTAAATGTCCTAAAATCGCTTTCATATGTTATCATTTATTTACTCCCGAGGAGATTGTAAGCATCTCATGAGAACTGTTTTTAATCCCCCTTTATTGCAAAATATAATGTACAGTGCGGACTAGACAGTCGCAGCTGCGGAGGGACCCGGCACTCGACACAACTTCTAACTCGAGACTCAAAAGTTGTTCTAGAGTTTGGGCGAAAGGAAAGGAACCTTAAATGCCCATAGCATTTCTGTTCGGGATCCAGCTGGGATGCGTTCTGAAGGCTGGAGGTGGCACGGTCAGCGAGGCTCGGCGTTCCAAGGTCTCAGGTTTCCAAGCCGCTCCTTATCAGGTCCTGTTATCTTTCAGTCACTGGCCAGCTAAGGAGATGGATGTTTGCCATGAGCCTGAGGCCCAGCAGCTCTACTCACACACGTGAGCTATGTTAGAGGGCTTCACCAAGTGTTTATCTGCCTTGGTGGTGCTTCAAAACAGAAAGGCCCATTTAAAAGCTGGGGCAATCCGTTCTCTCACGCCTTATAAGTTGAAGAGAGAACTCCCTGGCCGTCAACGAAATGAAATGTACGTTCCAAATGTCTAGACCACCACTTTCCAGATGGTGGCCACCACCTGAGTGTGACTGCTTAGTGTCTGGAATGTGGCAGATCTGGGACGATCTGCCCTGTGTGTGTGTGCACACGGTCTACACCAGGCAAAGACCACACAGAACATGCGTGAAATGTGCCAGTTGTTTGAGAGTATTGGTGCAGTGTGGAGACTTAAAATGCTGGCTAGGTTACGCGAACTAAAATATTTGTTATAAGATTGCCTTCGAGCTCCCCTTTTCCCTTGTGATTAAGGGACTGCTAGACTTGTGGAATGAGGTGTGACCCACATTAAACTTTGCTCTGGAGTCATTCCCTACCCTCAGCCTTGTTAACATTAGGGACAGGTAATTCTTGGTAATGAGTTCGTCCCGTGCTTTGTGGGAAGTCTCAACCCCTTCCATTATGAAGACTCAGAATGTCCCCAGACTTTGCTCAGTGGCCTGGGGGTATCAAGTCACGCCGGCTGGGTGTGAAATAATTTTGCACAGGCACCTACTGTGGTTTGCTTTGTACACGTCCCAAGGTTAGCCTCTCTCTGTCTCTCCCTGTCTCTGACTTTCTATTTCTCTCTATCCCTCTGTCCTTCTGACTCTGTCTCTGTCTCTCTGTCTTTCTCTCTCAGTGTGTCTTCTCTGTCTCTCTCTGTCTCTGTCTGTCTCTCTGTCTCTTCTCTGTCTCTGTCTCTCTGTCTCTCTCTCTGTCTCTGTCTATCTCTCTTACATACACAGAGAGAGAGAGAGACAGAGACAGAGACAGAGACAGAGAGAGACACAGAGAGAGATTGAGAGAGATCTACCCTTGTAGCCTGATAGGTCATCCCATATTTATAGAGTATTTTTATTCTCATGATGAATATATACACCCTCCCTGTTCAGTGACATGCAATCAAGTACCGTCTAACCATCCCACGTCCTCAGTTCTGGTGTCCGCACCACTGTGCTTCCTGTTTAGTTCATTATGGAGAAGGAGCCATTGCTCATACATTAGTCTGTTCAAATTGTGACATCTGAAACTTGATGTCAATCATGATGTTTATACATACCAAAGCAGGACTCAGGTCAATCAATCATACCAGGCCCCCTGCAGGGACAACGTCAGTGTCCCAACTGTGGCGGTGTAGAACAGCCGGGACCCCCTCCCTGCTTTTCAGTGGAACAAAGAGCCTCTTACAGAAGCTCACTAATTTTAGAAGAAATAGTTTCTTATTTTGGTCGCAGCTGTTGGCATTCCGAGGGCCTCTTACCCTGACCCATGAAATGAGGAGGCTCTGCCCGAGGTTCTGTCCTGTCAGAGGGTTTGGTGACATCATTTGGAGAATTACTAGGCTGCAGGGAGTGTGCTTTGTGTGTGGTGGATAAAGGCTGAAAGTGGCTTGTATACCTAAGGACGGGGCTCTCAAGCTGGCTTCAGGGCTGATTCTCAGAGAATCCCCTCTTTAGGAGAGTGCTTGCCCCAACTGAAGTGGAGAGACGGCTTTTCTGGAGAGCATCCAATGCCACGGGCCATCTGAACAGGAGCGTGGTAGGGGACATAGCAGGAGTCACTGGCCCTGTGGATACATCACCAACCTCCCTTCCCTCTCAAGTTTCAAGCATTTCGATCACTTTGAGTTTTCTTTCTTTCTTTCTTTCTTTCTTTCTTTCTTTCTTTCTTTCTTTCTTTCTTTCTTTCTCTCTCTCTCTCTCTCTCTCTCTCTCTTTCTTTCTTTCTTTCTTTCCTCCAGATTTTATTCCCCTCCCAGCCCATTCTGATCCCTAAAGAGTTTCACATCCTATACCTCCTCCCCACCCCTCCGTACTACCCCACATCTCCACAAGGATGTCTCCACCTCACCTACCCCACTAGACCTCTAAACTCTCTGGGGCCTCCAGTCTCTTGAGGGTTACATGTATCTTCTCTGACTGAACCCAGACCTGGGAGTCCTCTGCTGTACATGTGTTGGAGGCCTCACCTCAGCTGGTATATGCTGCCTGGTTGGTGATCCAGTGTCTGAGAGATCTCAGGGGTCCAGGTTAACTGAGACGGCTGGTCCTTCTACAGGGCTGCCCTCCTCCTCAGCTTCCTCCAGCTTTTCCCTAATTCAGCCATAGGGGTCAGCAGCTTCTGCCCATTGGGCGCACACATCTGCATCTGATTCAGCTGCTTGTTGGGTCTTTTGGAGAACAGTCAGGGTAGGTTCCTTTCTGTGAGCGCCCCATAGCCTCAGTAATGGTGTCAGGCCTTGGGGCCTCCCCTTGAGCTGGATCCCACTTTGGGTCTGTTGCTGGACCTCCTTTTCCTCAGGCTCCTCTCTATTTCCGTCCCTGCAGTTCTTTCAGACAGGAATAATTATGGGTCAGAGTTTTGACTGTGGGATGCCAGCCCCATCCCTCACTTGATGCCCTGTCTTTCTGCTGGAGGTGGATTTAGTAAGTTCCTTCTCCCCACTGTAGGGCCTTTCAACTAGGGTACCCCCCCATTTGAGTCCTGAGGGTCTCTTACTTCCCAGGTCTCTGGTACATTCTAGAGGGTCCTCCCAACCTCCTTCTTCCCGACGTCACCTGTTTACAACCTTTCTGCTGGCCCTCAGGGCTTCAGTCCTTTTCCCCCACCCAATACCAGATCATCTTCCCCTCTCCCCCCAACCCCATCCCCTTCCCCTCCCCTGCCCCCCCCATTGTGGTTGAGGTTTCAGGGTGGTGTTGCCTTTTGAATGTCACTGTCATGATGCACTTGTGGCTTCAGAGAAACCCTCCATCTGCTGCTACATGGAGATTTTGCTCAGCTTTGTGTGGTGGCCCCACTAGCTCCAGCTCACGGTAGAGTGACAAGTCCTTTCAGCTCCTTCTGGTTCAGTCTTCAGTGAGAAGAAGCCTCTTCCACAGCGGCTTTGATCATTGGCTATTTGTTGTAACGGAGTCTATGGGGAACTCTGGTCCAACTTAAATCTCTCTGTCTGTCTCTGTCTCTCTGCCTCTCTGTCTCTCTGTCTCTCTGTCTCTGTCTCTGTCTGTCTCTCTCTCTCTCTCTCCGTGTGTGTGTGTGTGTGTGTGTGTGTGTGTGTGTGTGTGTGTGTGTGTGTAATGTTTTAAAAGAACAACCTTCAACTCTCCTGAAGCCTAGATTCCTCGGGTTACTAGAACTTTCTTTCTTCCGAAATATATGCTAGTTCCCTCCTTGTTAACTTGCAGGCTGGGTTTTTTTTAATTATTTATTTTTATTTTATGTACATGAGTACACCATAGCTGTCTTCAGACACATCAGAAGAGGACATCAGAGCTCATTACAGATGGTTGTGAGCCACCATGTGGTTGCTGGGATTTGAACTCAGGACCTCTGGAAGAGCAGCCAGTGCTCTTAACCACTGAGCCATCTCTCCAGCCCCCAGGCAGGGGGTTTTACAGACATTGATTACCAGGATTTTAAGTTTTGCTGCTTTGCAGCTGGTCTCTGATTACTCCTCTTGTTACTCTGTGGAGAAAAGTCTTGGGGAAAGCTATACGCAGAGTGGAATCCTCCTGACCATGATCCTGGAGGCTGCGGAATCCAGCTGCCATCCCCTTTGATCGCAAACGTCAGTGTAGCAGTTCCTGCTGACAGTTGTATGTGCAGCAAGGGAAGGGATCATCCTTGGCCTTCGCTTGTACAAACGCCTCGGTTGTACGGACGCTGGAATATGCTGGCCCCTGACCAGGAGTGGTAGACAGCTAGCTGCTCTCTGACGAGTCGACCTTTTTTGAGTTTTCTGCCCCATTTGTTTCCTACATAGTTAGTCCATTACATTTCTTTTTAAATTTCTTAGAGAGCATCACATTTTCCAGGATGTTGGGAAAGCAGAAAAATCAACAGAGGCAAATGAGGTACATTATAGAACCCGAATGCCTCACTTCCAAGACTTGATGCTAACAGATCACGTGGCCATCGTGCAGGTGTGGCCCTAAGAAAGACGGGAAAGCACAGTGGTGAACTCTTTCACTTGTCTCTGTTGTTAGACAACTTGTCTTTACATCCTGAATTAAACAACACCACCACCAACAACAAAACCTCGGAAGGGACGTTCTGACCTTATCAAAACAAAACTTACAGCCTTCCCTCTCACCAACGAACACCATCGTGGCTGCCTTTTTAGCTACATGAACAAAGTGGTTTAAAAGTAGTGCTGGGGAAAACTATTCAGCCTGAAAACTGAATCCAGAAAGCCCCGTGTCAGACAGACTCCATGTTGGCTGTGGTCTGAGGCTGGTCCCTAGTCCAGGGCTTTTGAAAGTCACTTAACTACTTGTTTGTGCGGAATACAATTTTGTGCAATTTAAATGCTTTGGCCAGCATTGACCTGTAGTTGCCAAAGTGGGCTTAAATAATAGGGGTACAGTAACAGTTCAGGAGCCGCAGAGAACCATTTCGTGCCGGCATTAGTAAACCACAGCATATTCTTTGAGCAAGCAAACAAGCAAGTTTAAAAGCAGCCGTGTGCTTTTTTCTTGGTTCATTTCAATTTCTACAAAATTATCATTTTTCCCCCTCATCAGATAAGAGTCGGCTCATCAAGGGTATGTGCGAGAACCACGCATCTTCTGGGTTTTGAACGGATTGTCTGGGCATTCAAGCCTCCCCCGTGGCATTGCCGTGAACCACTTGCTGTTTGCAAGGCTCCCCTCCCCGTCCCCTCCGTGCCTGTGCTGTGTGCACACGTTTCCCGTTCCCATGGCGTGAAGGTCAGTCCAAGCGCACAGCTGACCAAGGGATATCACATTACCAACATTGATTTCATAAATGTGAGAATTCTCGTTGGTTCTGTCCCCTGTTGTGTAACAGTGCCTTGGCATAATTGTTCAGTAAATATTTTTAAGTGAATGATTGATTATTTTAACCCATGGCGCTAGCTTGCACTGGTTGGGCGTTTCTAGACGGTGTAAAACACAGTTCATTCTGGAACTGTGGAAGAATTTGGGGAATGGCTAAATTTAGGGAATTATTCACTCCTGTTTAGCAACACTGATTTTGTTGAATTTTAAAACCATATTTTATGGGGGTTGGGGATTTGGCTCAGTAGTAGAGCGCAAGGCCCTGGGTTCGGTCCCCAGCTCCGAAAAAAAAAACCAAAAACAAAAAACCATATTTTATAAATTACCTTCGTGTTTATTTTTGCATCAGTGTGGATCTGACCTTTGAGTCTGCTCTCCAATGAACATTGCCATCAAAGAAAGAGAGGATAAGGGAAAGGCAGTTAGATGGAGCCTTCTGTCCTGGGGAGAGAGCTTAGAAAAGGAAGAGGGGTATTATGAAAGCACACAGTGTCTTACCAGGAAGAATCCTGTCTGTAGGTTTTAAAGGATGAAAAAAAGCTGATTTGGATAGTCTATCATCTTGTCTGTCTGTCTGTCAATCTTCTATCTTCTACCTATCTATCAATCTATCAATCTATCTATCCACATACCTATCTATCATCTATTATCTATCTTCTATAAATTATCTATCTACCATCTATTGATTATCTATCATCTATCATCTACTGCCAATTATCTATTTATCATCCATCAATCTGTCTATCTATCTATGTATTTATTTATCAATCATTTATTTATCTATCATTTGTCATCTGTCTTTCAACAGGTCACAGGACTATTCTCATTCACTGGTTTTATAGGTATTTCTGTGTGTAATATATTTTATGTGACACCCATTCTATAATTATAACTAAATGTATTGAATCTTTTGTATGAGGTTAAGTTTGAGTTTATTAAAAAATATTTTAATATACATTTTAGACACCAGGGTTACAAGAACGAGGCACTTGGGAAGAAAGGAAGGAAGTCTAAGAGTAATAGTCATACGTAGATTTTTAAGTTACTGCCTTCAAGGAGATGCTCCAGATCTCAGTGAGGTTGTAGGGTGGGCCCTGAGCTGTATCTGATGGGATTATAGTTTATATACTGGAACTCTAGGCCATAGAGGTGCAGGACTTTAGTATATTTTGTGTAAACAAAATTATACCTATTTAGATATTTCCAAAGCCATCCAGGAGGGGAGCGCACTGTTGCCAAGGTCCTCTACTGCATGATGTATTGTTACTTTAACACTCAACATAAACATGATTATCAGTCTTACCCAGCTGTATTTTCTTGTGGTGCCTGTGCTTGGTTTGGATATAAGAAAAATGCTGCTTTCGTGAGAGTTTAGCAGTATCCCTTCCTTTCCTTTTTAATTAACTAAATTGGGAAAGGTCGGTATTAGTTCTTTCTTGAAAGTCTGGTAGAACTCACCAGTGAGTTCGTCTGGGACCGTGCATTTCTTGGTGTGAAGAATATTTTTATTACCAAATCAATCTTACTGCTTGTAAGACTGCTTAAATATTTACCTCATCTGGACTTCATTTTGACAGACCACATGCACCAAGAGACCTATCCATGCCTTCTAGATTTTGCAATGTAACAAATATCTGTTTTTATGGTTTGTATGAGTTATTTTCTGAGTTTTACTCTTATCCAATTGAAATGGCTCTCTTTCCACCTCTAACTTTATTAATTTGGGCATTTTCTTTCTTCTGATTAGTTTGCTTTAGTGTGTGCACATTTATAACAATATGACATATTATGCAATTATTTTTGTAAAGATCCGACTCTATTTCATGGGCTCTGTACTGTTTTTCTCATTTCAGATTCATTAATTTCTTTCCTGTCCTTAGTTCTTTCTGTTTACTGATTTTGAGTTTGCTTGTTTCGTTTTTCCAAACCCCTAAAATGTGTCATTAATTTATTTACCTGAAATCTCTCAGTTCTGAAGACTCCCCCCTTGGGTTGTTTTAATTGTATCCCATGCGGTTTGGTGTTATTTGCTTTTGTGTCAAAGAATCGCCATGTACACAGAATCCCTAGAATCTCATATTTTAAGTTTAACTTCCAGTGGCTACAGAAGAGCGGAGGAGGGACCGAGAAGACTGGAGGGATGTGTAGACGGGAGTGGGATGGAGCCGGAGGCTCTTGTCCTTTCTTCCGCTCTATCTGTGCTAGACGGTGATCGCCAA
Source organism: Rattus norvegicus (assembly GCF_021556685.1). NCBI lineage: Eukaryota > Metazoa > Chordata > Mammalia > Rodentia > Muridae > Rattus > Rattus norvegicus. The sequence goes on from NC_141540.1 coordinate 137,668,068, forward strand.
AGGAAACAGGCCATGCTAATAAAATCCATGGAGAAGATTTTACAGATGGGAGACGTTATCTAGCAAATGGGTCTTGTCCCAGGCTCTTACTAAGGCAGTGTGGAGCTGCAGTTCTGGGAGGTATCTGAGGGTTTGCGCCATTCCACACACTGGGAGAGATGGCCTCGCTGTCCAGAGCAGGCTCCAGTTACAAGTGGTTGGGGGCACTGGATAAGCCACCCTCATACCTTTAGTAGTCTCTTGGGAATGGGGATACCTCAGGCCACACTGCTTGTACTTTATGCTGGTGGCTTCTTGGGTAGACTCGGTTGACTTGGGTCACATTTGTTCTCCCTCTATCTCTCACCGTGGCTTTCCCACACACGATCTAATGGCCAAACAGGCCACAGCTTCCAGCTTGTCCTAGTTGTCTGCTCTTTGGGGTTTGACGGCCAACTAACATTGGTATTCAACTGCTTCTCTGGGGTAGAAGCGCTGCGTCTACACAGAGCCCCTTAGCCTAACTCACTTGCTCAATGGAAGGAACCATCTAGTGTATTTTTCCCACTCTGAACAAGGCCTCTCACAGATGAGCACCTTGCATGCACTGGGTGTCAAGGAAAGATGGCATCAAGAAGGCCAAGCTTGCGCAGCTGACATCTGGAAGGCTGTGTGTGGTTAGCAAAGGATCCCAGGTCCCCTCTGCACTTTACTGGCAAGGTTGGCTTTGTGCAAATACTTTATCTTTGCAAATTTAAAAATGCAGTCAGTTAAGAAGAATCTTTGCTTGCTCAAAGATTGATTCCACGGTTCAGTTTGAATGATTTTCACCGATCTCGTTCTTGCTTCGTTGATCTCCCCCTGACTCCCAAGGAGTACTGTGAGGCCATATTGGAACAGGGGATTTCCAAAAGAATATTTTACCAGTGATTAGTATGAGTGCTTTCCTAGAGGGAAGATTTGATTGTAGAGATATACCCAGTCAGAACTCCAGGCAAGCTTGACTCAGACACATGCTCTCCTAGACATCTAAGTCAGACAAACAGAAATTAGCCACCAGGCTTTGTGCTCAGTGGCCTTTCTCATTCTGGGCCCCTGCTAGTGAGACCCTGGATGGTCTCAAGATGAGTGTGTGTATTGATTTTTGAACAGATAGCCCACGTCTATTCCCACAGTTACACGGTCTACGTATCTCCTACATGCTCACCTGTGGGCATTACTGCCGTCAAAGGAGATGCATATTCACGCGTGGACCAATCTCCTCTGCCTCTGCCCTCATGCGTCTGAGCAAGGGAGTTAGGCTAAGGTCCTTTCTGTAGATGCAGCTTTTCCCCGAGAGACTTATCACGGCTCCCACATTCGCTTAGACTGCAATTGGAGCTCTATTTAGATCCCGGCTCTAAGACAGAAACCTTTCTTCGCAACTGCGGCCCTGAACAAACGATTCGGCGCACAGGGGTCCTCGTTTGTGCGGTTGCTCCAGTGAGTGCAGGGGTGGGAAAAGGCTGATGGGGAGGGAACTGTGTGGTTTTAAATACCTGGTTTGTCATACCTAAGGAGTTCTGATTTTATCTTAAGCACCTCCAATCGTGTCCGAATTTCATAACATTATTCTGGAAAATATATGTGGCTTCTATCTCATCAAATACTGGTAAAAACTGGTAGGGTTGCTAAGTTACATGAGGCGTCTAGGCAAACACCGACTGGAAATAGATTTTTAGGGGATGGTTTTTAATCAACAAAATTGATCTTTCCTTCAGCCCTGAATGTCTGGTTGGTGGAAATTAAAAAAAAAATTTCCAGGGTAAGATGTGTTTTGGACTGGAGTTTGGTGGTGACCGTTAACCATGGTGAGCTGCAGCGGTGAGAGGCGTGAGGCGTTTGCCTGCGGCTCATTTCGTGCACTGAAGCAACAGATGGCATCTGGAACTTAAGTTTTCCCACCCACCAAGCGGGGAATGGGAAGTGTGAGGTATATTACCTTCCTGGCCAGTGCTCCATGCTCAGAGTATCTGGGGTTGGCGGTATGTCCATGATTAAAAAATACCCTTGCTAAAGAAAAAAAAGAAAGAGATTGGATTTCAGAAGTTGAGATTTTTTTAAAAATTTGCTTCTACCATTTAATAGTCTCCAAATCTCCTTTCTTCAGTTTGGAAAATGGTGCTTGGCGTGGTTAGGAGTTTATGTAGACTAACGCCCTCAGCTGCATGAAAATTATTTCTCATCCTCTGGCCTGGTCCGCTGGGCGGGCGCCAACTTACCATCCATCTTCTCCCACAATTGGCCCCTTTAAGTTAACAACTCAGGGAGGAGTGATTTTATTGTAATGACCGCAGACGCAGCTCCAGGTCAGGCGTAACTCTGCGTGGGTATCGGTGACAGCTCTTGGGGCCTGATCCTGAGAGACACCCAGTCGTGATATACAGCGACAGCTCCTGTAAGCCCCAAATGACAACATGTGCAGTTAGTACGTTAAGTTAAAACAGCCAGGCACGCTCAGCGTATGGTCTGACTGGAGGCATGAGAGTCTTCCAAAAATGAGTGTGTGTGGCTAGCTTGCTCGAGCTAGGTGTGTGTTTCTGAGGTTTGTGGGAGACCCTTGGTGGCAATGCTGGAAACCAAGAGGCTGAGCCCGCCTGCCCTGGCTCCTCTCTCTCTGGTCCTCAAAGTTAAAATAGTCCCAAGTTTGGCAAAGAGCTGCTCCTGCTTGTCCCTTCTCTCGTTCTGCGAGCGATTGCTTATTCTGTGTACTTTTCGAGAAGGGAAAAATACTTTGTAAGCAATACACCTATTTGAAGTGTGACTTTAAAACCTCTCACACAGACTCACTTTGTAGGGATCTAAAGCTGAATTTGACTCTGACTTTCCTTTCCTCTGTTCCCCACCTCAGCGGAGACCCCGACCCCCAAGCTCTGCCGTGTCAGTAGGAGAATTCCCCCCTGGGTGTCCTTCACCAAGATGCATACAGATATGGTTATTATCCCAATTTTGGGGACGTTGGAAATCCCCATTTATTTCGTAGCTAGAAAAACGCTAATAAGCCCAACCGGTTTATTTCTCTTTGTGAGTAGAAAGTGTTGAAAAGAGAGGTTCCACCGACATTATGTTTCAGATCTTGGAAGACTGTTCTGTCTTTTCGATTTTAACTTCACAGAGGAAGTAGTCATGTTTACCTTGTCCATGATACATGAGGACTTCCGTTCCAGGTGGCGGCTCACCTTTGGTCAACAAATAGAACTTATTTCACCGAAGCCTGAGGCTAATGGTCTTCCTGATGAGAGAGCAAGAACATGGATAAAAAAGCGTTGAAGTTAGAAATCTCTAGAGCTCCTCTAGATGGCCATGCTTTAACCATGTGTCTCTCTAAATGACAGTGCGAGTTCTTACAGAGCGAGCTGGAGGCCAGGCCCTCCCTAACCCGAAAGGATGGCGGTTACACCACAGTGCTGGTCAGGGAATTTCCAGAAGAAGCACGGCGCTCGAAGGACTTGTGCAGACGTTTTGCTTGGGAAGGACAAGATTTAACATGAAAGTTGTGGTATTTAATGAACTTTAAGGTACAGATCATTCTTCCTGCCATTTTTTTTTCACAGAGCCACGCACGGGGGAATAATGAACTCAAAGAATTTGGCGCAGATATGGAAGTAATTGGGACTTGTCCCTACATGAGATCAGTGGAAACCAACATTTGTAGTGTGCAGTTATAATACGAAAAGATCCCAAAGAATCTTTTCACCTGTCTAAAACATGTGAACATTTCTCCCTCAGGGGGAAATCTGAAATTCTTTCTGGAATGTAGTGTTTTCTAATTATTCTTGTAATGGCTCCCTGCCATCCCTGATGAAGACATTGTAACACTCGTCTTTTCAGAGTCTTCAGAGACATTACTAGTGAGACGGACTGTTCAAACTTGATGTTCCACAAAAGCCGAGTGTTAGCGGGATGGGACGTGGACAGTCATTGAAATTGTAGTTAAAGATGCAAACGGCTTTCTTTTCCTGATGACTGTGACATAAGTGGAAAATCTGCCAAAAATGGTGAAGCCGTAGCTTGTAGAAGTCTTGGGCAGTTGGTTTATTTTTATTTTCAGATGAAATTCACGTAGAGTTCAGTCACTTTTTTAAAAGATTTATTTATTTTATGTTTATGTGTGTGTGTGTATGCGTCTGAGTGTGTGCATGTACACCGTGTGCACACGGATGCTGGCGGAGGCCGGAAGATGGCCTTGGATCCTCTGGAGGTGGGGGTTACAGGCTGTTGTGAGCTGCCTGGTACGGGTGCTGGGAACTTAACTCAGGTCAACCGCTCTTATGTGTAGACTGTTAATCTAGTCTGAATTCGGCTCTGAAGCTGAAGAATCCTTTCAGGAGGGGGTCCACAGTCTTTTGTTTGTGGCTTCTGACAGCTCCAACACCATCTGTTGGGGATGTTGCGCCTTCTCCATTGAAACCAAAGGCTCTTGGCTTAGCTCTGTGTGTCGTCAGTCCCTGGGCTAGCTCACGGTCCCCGAGACTGAGGCATCACAGTAAATGTTGGGATGGGAAAGTGCGTGAACTCCAAGTACACGGACACCAACTTTGTTCCTCTCGGACAATGCTGCATTGGGTCTTCAGGGTCCCAGGAGTTCCACGTCCATCTAAGCACCAAATCTTCATTCTGCACGGGAGGGTGTTGGGATTCCGAAGTCACACCGGGTCTGCAGAACAGGTCGGCTAGGATTTCCTTCCTGAAGGTAAAAGTCTCACTCCGTGAAGGTGGGATGTCTTTCCACTCACCGAGGTCTCCTCTTGATTCTTTCAGTAGTGTTTGTGGGTGTCAGCGTGCGAGGCTTTGACATCTTGGATGGAATTGATCCCCGAGTAGTCTGGTGCTGCTGTGGGTGGAATTGTTTTCTTTTCAAGTTTTTAAACCTCTTTAGTCTTATTCATTCCCTACCCCCATTGCTCCTCCCAGATCCTCCTCATCCCAGTCCCTCCCTCCCTCCCTCCCTCCCTCCCTCCTTCCTTCCCTTTCTCCTCTCAGTCCAGTTTGTGTTAGGCCATTAATTCTGGGCATGTGGCCTGCTCTGGAGTATGGTTGGCACACCAGGAATCAGATCATTAACCAAAGACAACTCTCCCTCTCCCAGAAGCAATCAAAGGCCAACAGTCCCTCAGCTAGGGGTGAGACTTCATGCCCACCTTCCTGGAACTATTTTCTCAATCTCTCTTTCTGATACATTGTATTGCCGGTGTGTGGAAACCCCTTTAATGAGCTGACTAGTGCCCAGTAACTGGACTGCATTTGCAAACCCTGGCGATTCTCTTTGGACGTCGGCTTTGATGGTTTCCATGTGTAGAGACAAAACCATCTACAGACAGAAGTCATTTAGGTTCTTCCTTTCCAATTTGGATGCCTTTAACGTCTTTTTTTCTTTCCTAGTAGTTCTTGCCAGGGCTTCCAGTACAGTGCTGAATGGTAGCGTTGAGAGCGGGGATCCTTATCTTGTCCCTCTTCTTTGGGAATAGCTCTGCCTTTCGACATTAGGATGACTTAGCTGGTGCACACTAAGGTCTTCCTTGTGCCTAGGAAGTTCACGCCATTCCTCGGATACGGAGTATATTTTACGTGAAGAACTATTGATTTTGTCAAATGAGGATTTCCGCGCTTGTGTCTCGTGATCTTATGTTTCTGCTTGTATCCTGCTAGTGTAGTGTGTTACATTCATCGTCATCCCCGGGTTCCTCAGACAACTCACCGAACCCCAGGATCTCACCTTCGCAGCGTGCTATTGAACTCAGCCCGTCAACGCTCTTGAAGACTTTTCAAAATCTATATTGCAAAGACTATTTTCCTTCTTCTTTTTTCAGTTTTCTTGTGGTGTCTGTGTCCAGGTTTGCTAGTAAGCAGTATTAATCTTGAAGGGCGTGTCTGGAGTTTGTGCCTTTTCTGTCAGGAAGAATGCACTGGGTTGGTGTAGATTCTCCTTTTAAATATTTGGTAAAATTCACTCGTCCCCAGAATTAATTTTGTTGACTGAGTTTTAAAATTTCCTAATTAAAAAGTAAATATAAATTTCAAGTTTTAGGTAAATGTGAATTAGATAACTATGCACGGTGCATCGGGTTTTGAAATGTGTACCTACTATGGGATGGCCTCAATCAAGGTACTTGATGTGTTTGTGGCCTTCACGTAGTTACTGGCTTCAGGAATTTTTCAAATGTTTTCTGTGTGGGGGGAAAAAACTTTCTTCATAATTGGAGCATTGGAATCAGCAGTGAACATGAGGTGGTCTATTTTACCATTCTTTCAAAGTCAGGCATCAGCCCAGGAAGGTGGGCAAGCTACGTGAGTGCGGAGAACACTTGAAGCCCTAACAGAGCCCTTTCCCACTTTCCTCTTTGAATGACAGGAGGGTCTGATCTTACACATAACCTAGGTCCTGTCCTTCCCTCCGCCTCCTTCTCTTGACACAAACCTTACATGAGTCCATTTCTGCATCTTATATCCTGTGTATTTTAGAGTTGACCAAGCCTGTGACCTTACCATGTCTTCAGGTCATTGGGAAAGTCTGGATATTAGTAATTTTCCATTCGAACAGCCTAGTTTGGGGTGGGAGGGTGGCTAGACTAGCAGGTGCTAACAGGGTCTAGTAATGTTTGGACGGTTGATAGCTGGATCTGAGCTGGCTTAGGTGAAGCGTCAGATTTGATTTCCGGCCTGTACGCTGCCACTAACTACACTAGTTGTAGTTGGAGTGATCCGCCCCACATAACTGAAATTTTATCCCTTTGAACAAAATCCTCACCACTACCACCACCACATCACCCCGGGCTTTCCTAGGTAACTGACATTCTGTTACCTGCTCCTATGAGTCTGGGCTTTTGTACTCCACATATAGATGAGAGTGGCTTCTCTCCGCCCCTGAGTTGGGCGGCTGGGTCACAGGGTGGCTCTATTTAGCATTTCTTCTCAGGAGACTTCACACTGTTTTCTGCAGTCACTGCGCTGCCGTGCGTCGTCCTTGTCCATATCCGGTTCTCTCCTGTCATTCACAGCCTCATGGCTCATGCTATCTTTTGGGATCATACCCCCCCCCCCAAAAAAGAAAACTTTATCAGATGAATATAGCTGAGGTCTCCCCTGCAGATCTTTGTGGACATCAAGACACTTTCCCGTGACAGGATTACTGAGACGGTCCTGAGCCAGCTGTCACCGTGTCTTCGTTTCTGTGACCCTTTGCTTGGCTGTGGACAGACTCTCATAATGCTCTCTGAGTAGGTCTGCAGTTTCTGTGAGGTCAGTGGTTACTCCCACTTGCCAAATCTCTTGTTCTTTCGCAAGCTTGAGTTTCACACTCGCCTTGTTCACGGTATAAAGGCAAATGCCTGGTTTGAGTTTCGGATGCTTTCCCAGTCTCTGTTTTACCCATCTCTTCCACCTTTCTTTCCTTCCTTCTGTTATCTCTGGGTTTAGGTTTGCTATCCTTTTTGCCAGTTCCTTAACACATAAAACCAGGCCACCGGTTTGTGATAATTCATCTGTAAGCTAACAGGACGGCTATTCATTTTCCGGTAAGCGCCATCTTACCAGCACCCCAGGAGTCCGGGTCTGTTGCCGTGCTGTGCTATTTTCATTATCTTAGTTTTTTTTTTAAAGTTTCCCCCGCGATTTCTGCTTTTGCTCACTGGCTATTTAACAGTAATAAATTAATTTCTGCCCGTCGGTTCATTTTCGAATTCCCTTCTGTCGCGATCACTATCTTGGTTCAGTGTCTGGATTCAGTTGTAAGGTGTAATTTTCAGACCCACTGGCAATTGCTTTTGGCTTCAAATTTTGGCATCCCAGAGAAGGTTCCGTGCGCATTTGAAAAGAGTATCTGTTCTGCCGTTGTTGGGTAGTGTTCCAGGGCGTGTCTGTTAAGCCCGGCTGATTGCTCAAGTCCTGTTTTCTTACTGGAAGTACCAGGAAGCTCTACGGGGATAGCGGGCCAGAGTGTGCACGGCTTCCTTCTGCTGGCCTGGCCGATGGGAGATGGGAGTTGGTGTGCACAAGGCTGAAGGCCGTCAGAATTTACAAGTTCGTCTTTAATCAGCCAGGTCATTGGTTGCTGTAAATGCCAAAGCTGGCTGAGGTAGTCCAAATCATCATCGATCCGGATGTTTCTCGCCAGCTCAGTAGCTGCTTTGGGGGAAGTATGGATACTTGTAGCTGCCTGCTTTCCCATCTTGGGAGGTGCGCCTTCATAGTATTTTTTAGAACATCTATCATGTAAGCCAGTTGGATACTGGTAAAAGGTAGCATCAGATTTAAGTGAACAAAATGTTCAAACCAGGCAAAGGTAGAAATTTACATCCAGTAGAAGCTCCTGTCTAGCCTGCTCTAATTCCCACACCCTCTGCTACAGATGGGTCAACCTTGAACTGCTCTGTGCAACTTTGGGCTCCAGGTCTCATGTGTGGTGAGCAGAGGCTCCCTCTGGGCTGGCTGCTGGCACAGCTGACTTGATGGTGGACACTTTTCCACGGTGCTTAGCGTGCCAGACATCCAGCAAGTACCAGAGACTGCTCATCGTCTCTCACAGGAGCCAAGCAGTCTCGTGGCAATGTGGGCAGTTGGGCAGAAACCCTGCCCACCCCAGTTGCCTCAGGCTCTTCCTTGAATGCCAAGAGATTGATTCTGACCAGTATGAGGCCATGTGGCCCGAAGATAACCCGGGAAGCTCTGGGTTAGATGAGTCATTGAACGAGCTAACCACGCCATCTCACCTCATGGGTTAAGTACCACTCGAAACCCGAAGACCAGGCAGAGAGCAAGCACATCCTGAGCCAGACTGGGATTTGTCTCACTTTAAAGCCCTTTTCTTCCCGTCTTGCAAGTGCTATCTCTATTTTGGATGAAGAGGTTTCAAGGACCAGGGTTTCTGGGGAGGGATTCTCAGAGGAGGGATTTGTTGAGCTTTGATGGTGGAACAGAATTTGGAGGAGCAGATGGGGTCTATTCCTGGAAGGATCCCGAAGCTACAGAAATGGTACTTGAGAACAAAGCCGGAAAGAGCAGCCGAGGTGGCTTCTGGTTGGCTGCTCCTTCTCCGTCAAGGTGGCTTGTTTCAGTCAACAGTGATTTTGCCTAACATTTTATTGGTCTCCAAACTCGTATGACTGTTACTGAAAACAGTGCGAGAAGCTCTGGAGGGGAAAGGGCAGGCTCTAAGTCCAGCCTGGGGACAGGATTTACTCTGGCTGTGCAGTTTGGAGTGATCCACGCACCTCTCGAGATGTCCCCTTGAGACTCAGTTCCTTTGCTTCTAGCAGAAATGGGCTCCAAACGGGCCTCAGATTCTTGTCTGCAGCTGCTCTTCTCTGAACCGATCAGATTCCCCCATGGAGGCTACTGTGGCTTGGAGATGGTTTGAGTGGATCTCTCCCGACCCCCAGGGCTCATATGTCGAAAACTCAGTTCCCCACTGAGGGCTCAAGAGGGTGTTAAGTGGGGGAAACGTTAGTCTGACCATGGTGTTTAAGGGCAGGTTATTTGGGTAGTGATTAGATTTAGACATGAGGGTAGATCCTCCAGGGTTGAATGCTGTGGTTTTATAAGAGGAGGGTGAGAAGCCAGAAGACACACATACATGTAAGCTATAGGTTCTTTGGTGGTTACTTCAACATTGTTTGTAGTCATTTAAAATAGTATAAGGGATATATATATATACATATATGTATATATATTATATGTGTGTATATATGTATATATATTATATATGTGTGTGTGTATATATGTGTGTGTGTATATGTGTGTGTATGTGTGTATATATATGTGTGTGTGTATATGTGTGTGTGTATATATATATATATGTATGTATATATTTGTGGTCTTGATTTGTCTTAATTTGTTGGTCCACTTTTATTAGTGTAATGAAATGATGAAATGGCAGGTTATTTTATAAAGGAAAGAGGAATGTTTTCCCTCACAGTTCTCATCTAAGATCTAGGGCTGTACCTTGGGATGGTCCCAAGGAGGCAGAGAGCGTTTATGGGGAGGCGGAGAACCTGTACACGCATGCGTACGCAAGGTTCTAAGTTCAAAACCAAACCAAACCAAACAACCACTCAACCACCACTGCCCAAAGAAAACAGAAAACCAACAACGGTGGAAACCTGCCCACCATTCTTAACCCTGCAGGATAGGATCAGTAGTTATTAAAATCATTATTGCATCTGCCCCAGATGCCGTATCTTTCCCAACTAATGTGGAGACTTTCAGATGGGTAGTTTGAACAAAAAAATTCCTGCTCTCAGGAGCCTAATTTGTCATGCCTTGTCCTCCGTCTCCTTAGGCAAAGACAGTAACTCTATTTGACCGGGAGGCCATTGGTGGTGGCACAGGCATTGTGGTAAACCAGCCATCTGTGTTGGGAGGCCTTTGCATTGGGAGGGTTTCTGGCCGCAGGAGGAAGCTCAGCTCCTTCTATTGCTTGTCTGAGGTAAATTGTTTTAGTCATTGCAATGAGCAGTTTGACTGAGGTCGGAAGCCAGGGCATGTGTTTTCAATCGGAATCACATGACTAGGACATGAACACGCACTTCTCGCCAGCGAGACGGAATGGATTGTTCTCGTGAGTTTGGGATAATCGGGATGGTTTTCAGAGACCGATGAAAGCTCAGAATTTAATAGAAGTGCATGAAAACTCCTGCTTTAGACTGTAAGGATTCGGCTAACATGTGGCTGCTCCAGGAGCCAATTGCTGGCCTCTGTTCCCTGGGGATGAGTCTCCTGTGCTCGACCGATTGCCCACTGTGGGCAGACCCTGGGCCTTCTACCTGCTTCCTTCTCTACCAAAGGATCCTGGCACCTTGCAAGGAAGGGACTGCCCCAATTCTGTCTTTCCTCCACAGTCCTGGAAGCAGGGTTATTGAAGGAAGAAATACCAGAGTCTCAGAACCAGGAAGCATGGTTTGGGGACCATCCACAGGTCACCTCTAAGCTGCCCTTCGCTCTCCTCAGCCCCCATAGCAGCACACTCAGGAATAGCCTACAGTGGTATACACGCTTTTGAGCATGGGGAGAGGAAAATGTGGGTTGTCCTCTGCTGAGCTGCCAGCTGCTACTGGCAGAGGACCCACAGTCTTCCTTTTACAGTTGCTGGGAGTTTCTGCAGGTGGAGACTGGAGATCTAGAACGCCACTGCTGCTCACTGCACAATGGCAACTGTTTCCATCCTCACCTGACGCTGAACTTCTGTTTCTGGTGTGTGTGTGCGCGCGTGCGTGTGTGTATGTGTGTGTATGTGTGTGTGTATGCGTGTGTGTATGTGTGTGTATGTGTGTGTATATGTGTGTGTATGTGTGTATATGTGTGTATGTGTGTGTGCATGTGTGTGGTGTGTGTATGTGTGTGTATATGTGTGTGTATGTGTGTGTACGTGTGTGTATGTGTGTGTATGTATGTGTGTATGTATGTGTGTGTGTGGTGTGTGTGTGTGTGCGCGCACGTGCGTGCACGCGCATGTGTTGGCCCATGGTCAGCTGACTGACATGTTGCTGGGCTCTGGTGAGGTAGAGCATAATATTGGAAGGGCTTGGTGGAACAAGATTGCTCACCTCAGGGTAGTCAGGAAGCAGAGACAGAGACAGGACAGAGAGATAGGGAGGGAAGGAGAAAGGAAATGAGGGAGGGATGGAGGGACTGAGGAAGAGAGAAAGAAGGCAGGGGTCAGGGGGAAGTACCCCTCAGAGACACTCAGTGACCTACCTCCTCCAACCAGGCCTCACTTAGCACAGTTCACTGTCTCACAGGAGTCTCCTCAGAACCTGACTCCGTCCATTAAGCAAGAACCTTCAGGAGCCAATCACGTCTTCAGATTCTCCCCTCTGAACACAGCTTGCATCTGAGTCTGCGCCTTCGATATATAAGCCTTTGGAGGGTATGTATGTATATGTGTGCATATGTATGTATATGTATGTATGTATGTATATGTATGGATGCATATACAGGTATACACATCCATGTATGTATAGTCACATGTTTCCGGGTGACCCACTCTGGGTAGACCGACCACTGAGTCATTAAGTGTCTTTTTTTTTTTTTTGGTCTTTTTTTTTTTTTTTCGGAGCTGGGGACCGAACCCAGGGCCTTGTGCTTCCTAGGCAAGCGCTCTACCACTGAGCTAAATCCCCAGCCCCATTAAGTGTCTTTAACAGTGACAAAGAAGATAAATTACATCATCAGCTCAAGTTAACCTAACTCTGGATCTCCTAGTCCATGTAAGCTGTTGACCTGCCTAGGGGAAGGGACGCAGAGCACGGCCAGGGAGACTGTGGTGAACAGAAACACACAGACTGGCTTGGCCATTGGCCATCTCTGTGATAATTCAAGTCCCTGAGTTAAAAACAGACAAACAAAAAAACAGGAATTACAGCAGCAAAATATTCACCAGGAAGATTGTCCTTTCTGTTTGGTTTGTTCATGGGTGGGTTCTCATGCGCCTCCCCTCTGGGAACAGTCAAGATCTTGTATTCTTAGTATTTTAGTGAGTCTCTGCATTAACCTCTGCCCACTGAAAAAGATGCTTCACTCACCCAGGTTGGGAATAGCACCAATCTCTGGATGTAGACACAAATAGTTAGACAGCATTTGACAAGATGTTCAGTTAGCAAATAACATTAGTAGGGTCCTCCTAGGGCCTACTCAAGTCTGGGTTTTGACCAGATTTTTAGTCTCAGACTTGTGGAACAAACCTCAGATCTACCCAGACAGCAGATGGCTACCAAAATAACCTTGATGCCCCTATCGTACCAGTGGGCACATCTTCCATGGTAGGCCAGCATTGTAGCGTGCAGAGTCCAGGGCTGGGTTAGACTATTGATGTCTCTTCACCCCCAACAGCCCGTGTAATCACTCCCAGTGCTACGAAAGCTAGCCAGCAAGAGGAGGCTTCAAGCTTAGCTTCTCTATGTCCTTCAATGAAAATGTGTTGTGTTTTCAGCAATCGGGTCTAACCATTTAGCAGTAACGAGGTAGCCAGAACAATGGTACTAGCCATGTCACTTGGGAGACACAGGAGCCTCTTGACCATAACTCGTAGGGAGATAGCCCATGCCTGGTACTGAGATTTTTTTTTTTTATTTACTAAACCTTGTCTTCTGGGAACAGCATTGTATATCCATGTAAAATCTCTTTATCTAAACTTCCTCTTAAAAATAAATCATATTTTGTACCTATCTTACAAAATAGTGGGTTCCCATAAACCTCTTTCATACACCTTTCACTTGGGCTAACTCGACTCCTACCGACTCCTTCTCCGTCTTTCCATCCGTATCCTGACAAACCTTTAGCCTCCAGTCTTTCATATTCCACTACCCTGTCCTGTTATATTTTAATGGTTGTGAGATAGTAGGCTTCCATATGGGTTTTTTAAATACGCCCTTCATTTTGGCTAACCCTCTCTTACTCCCCCTTTCTCCTATTCCCCTCAACCCTTAACGTGCGTGAACATTTCAGCCTCCAGTTTTACTCCTTCTACTTTAGTTTTGCCTGTATTCTGTATTCATTTCCTTAATACATCCCTCTCCTCCCTCGATTACTTCTGTCTTAGTTAGGGTTTTACCTCGATTACTTCTGTCTTAGTTAGGGTTTTACTGCTATGCAGAGATACCATGACCAAGGCAACTCTTATTCGGACAACAGGTTCAGTCCATTATCACGACAGCATCCAGGCAGATCTGGTACTGAAGAGGGAACTGAGAGTTCTACATCTTGATCCCAAGACAGGCAGAAGGAGGTTGACCGCCTTTCTACAGGTAACCAGCAGGAGGGTCTCTTCTGCACTGGTCAGAGCTTGAGCCTAGGACCCCCCCAGTGACACACTTCCTCAAACAACACTACACCTATTCCAACAAGGCCACACCTCCTAACAGTGTCACTCCCTGTGGGCCAAGCATTCAAACACAGGAATCTATGCGGGGCCAAACCTATTCAAACCACTGCAGCTTCCACCATGGCTCCATGTGTGTTCCAGGCTAAGCACAACAAAAGAAAAGATTCAAAATAGAACTCTTGTATGAGTGAGAACTCTCAATGTTTGTCTTTCTGGTTCTGGGTGACATCATCCATAATACCCTTTCCCCCATGTCATTCATTTACCCTCAAATTTTGCGATTTCATTTTTTTTTGCAGCCAGTGGTTTTTTTTCTAAAGATTTATTTATTTATTATATATAAGTACACTGTAGCTGTCTTCAGACTCACCAGAAGAGGGCATCAGATCTCATTACAGATGGGTGTGAGCCACCATGGGAATTGAACTCAGGACCTCTGGAAGAGCAGTCAGTGCTCTTAACCACTGAGCCGTCTCTCCAGCCCCGTGATTTCATTTTTTCTGAACATATGAATCAAATTCTATCATGTGTATCAGCCTGTGCTAGTTAATGTTTCTTCTCTTTGTTTCTTTCTTTTTCTTTTCTTTCTTTTTTTTTTT